>NW_024499462.1:3750858-4350858 GCF_017590055.1 Onychostruthus taczanowskii | reverse complement strand
CGAGCAGTGACTCCTCTTCTATTGAGCATCACGACTCTGCCAGCCCTGTGACTACAAGCCATGAATTGACAAAAACAGTGCTGAGCCTTGGGGCTATTTATTTCTCTATTGAGGGAAGAGGGAGAGATAACACACCACAGTTTGCCCAGCTGGGTAATAATACAGGATCATGAATGATTAAAATCCACATGCTGTAAAACTCACCTTCGCTATCTCTCTGCTGATGCATTAAATTAAAATCAATAATAGGAGAAATGAAGTGATATTGCTCTGACAAAAAGAATGACAAAAATAGAATTACATGATATGGCAGGTGATCTCACACAATACAGACATAGGAAGTAAAGAGAGTAAATTTACTTGGGGGAAAATAACAGATTAAAACTAAAAATAAAAGAATTGGGATTCTTAAAACCTCTCCAAAAAGGAAAATCCCCTCTCAGAAAACCAGGGAGTTACAGCTGTTAATTTTCATTCTTTTAACAGGTATCACCCCTTTTTACGTTACACAGCATTTGCAGGAGGAAATGGTGCTTTGCATTAGCTCTGCACTGTTTCCCAGAGGGCTGCAAGCCTGATTTTAAAGTGCAAGTCACAAGGCTTTTTTATAATTGCAAATGAGAGCACATCGTGGCACGCTCGCTTACCTCCACAACTGGCCCCATCAGCTTGCACGCTGCTTTGGGCTGGAGAAGGGGCTGTGTCCTTGGGTGCCGGCAGCTGGGGAGTTTCCTCCTGGGCTGGCAGAAACGCAGAGCACAGATCAGTTTCCAGGGCTTGCAGCTTCAACAAAGAATTCTGCAGACAAAAGCAGAACATTGGGCTGGGTAGAGAACAACAGGGATCAGCAATTGCTCTTCAACTCCCGGAGCCCATCGGCAGCGCCTGCAAAGGGGTGTTCCACTGCCAGCTCCGGGAGGATGTGGGGAGAAAAAACGTGCACTATTCCATGAGTTTCTTGACTCCTGGTTATTTAAGTCCCAATTTACATGGATTATTCATGGCACGTGGGAAAGATGACTTTGTCAGCAAAAGGCGATTTATTCCAGGAAGCCAAGCTGAGATGGTGTCCCTCTTCTTGGGCTTGGAGCAATACATTAAGGAAGTATTTCATTCATTGGGCTGACATCACGATCTGATGACATTATGTCCCTCCCCATTTACCATTCATAAAAAATCAAATCTCCCTCTCCAGCCTCGGAGTGCAGTACGAAGCAGTGAACAAAGAGTTACTGACAGCACGATCACTCAAGGGATTCTTGGGAGAGAGATTTTTTAATTTGCTGTTTTAGAGATACTTCATTATGTAGACACGGCTTTTATGTGGGCTGCTGCCGGTTCTACAGGGCAGCAAATCATTTGTGATCCTCTGCAAAGGTAAAATCAACACATCATTGTCACTGGCTGCAGGCAAATCAATGACAGGGACAGTTATCTGCCATATCACTTCCAGCCTCTGTGCCATGCGTGGTCCAGCTCTGATTTGAATTTTAATGCTGCATGCAGCACTGAGCTGCACGATCTGACACAAGCATCTCGCTGTGATGGAAATGCTGTGAAAGCCCTAATCACCATCTCACTGGGCAAAATGAGTCACTCCCCACACCCCAGGCATTCAGTTCCCCCATCTCAAGGGAAACACAGCTCAAAACATAGAACAAAACCACACAAGGCTGTCCTAATAACCACACAGCTGGCACACACAGAATGTACGTATAACATTAAGTCACTCAAGTGATACATATTTATGAAGGACATTTTCTGAAGAAAATAATCTGAGCTGCAAAAAAAAAAAAAAAAATTCCTCAAATTTATACCCTGGATACTTTTCCTCACTCTGTCAAACACCTGAAACCAATTTATTGATTCATTTAAGGAAAAATTAATTGATTTATTGGCCTGATTTCCTTTGTGTGACAATACATCACCTACGTAACAAGTAATTTAATACATCTTTGCATTATTTTTGTTGTAAGACATCCCTTTTGTAAACCTAAAGATAACTTTCGGTTAAAAAAAAATCAGTTCGGTTGTCTGAGATGATTGTCTGCCTTCATCTTTTCATTCCTTTTATAAAATTCCGGGAAAATTATGGAAACCTTCTCACCCTTAAAAGCTTTCAGGGGGCAGTGCATTTTCTTGTCAAGGGAAGGGTGCTAACTTGCATCATACATATGGCACTGTTTTGGGAAGTCCTCATTTCCCATTTTCTGTCATCCCACACAAAGTAGCTGTAGCATTATCACAGACAAGAAGAATTTTACAGTCATTAATGTCATCTAGAAAAGATGACTGTACCAGTTACAAAAAAGTGAGGACTCTGATCCCAGCCTGGACCTTACCAGGAGAACAGCTGATTAAAACTAGGGAGAACACAGATGACAACCCATAAGAATGTGCCAATAAGGAAAATGTAAGTGAATGTCTGATAAAAGGACTTAACCTTCATGGACTGTTACTTCAAGCATTTGACAAGAAAAATCCCACTTCAAGGAAATACATCCACTCTGCATCACTATTCCTTATGACACATTGATATTTATGGGAAGTTCAGTGTAAAAGCATTCTCACAGACTACATTGTTAAACACTGTATTTCAGCAATGCTTATGCTGTTATTCACCAGCTGGTTTATATTCAGTTGCTCTAAGTGATATTTTTCACCCATCTGGGGAAGGTGGGTGGATAGCAAATTTCCAGCCACTGCCAAAACACTTTAAAAAAAGCATATAATAATAATAATAATAATAATAGAAATACCTTATCTATTTTCACGAGTGTGCCCTTGACAGGGATTTGAGATAAACACTAAATAGCTTTGATTGTCTTGATGTTACCAGGGAGATGATGATTCTGGAGTGTACCACCAAGCCCATCTTTCTCCTAAACCACAGCAGAGTGTTACAGCACTGCCACACTGCACTGCCCAGGGAAAAGTCACCACAAATGAACAGGAAATGTGGCAGGAGACACAGCCTAGAGCAAGGTCACACATCTGCTCTGGGGAAGAACCAGCCTGTGCACACACTGCTCACAGCTCTGCCACAGCCACACCTGTCCCCAGGGCCTGCCTGGGCCGCCTCTGCTCATGGCTGCCCACAGGGAGTTGCTGAACATGTGAGAAGCCAGTGCAAACAGCTGAAACACACAGAGGGAAAAGTCAGGCCATGGTGGGCATCATCATCAATTTGAGAATGCCCCTGCATGGAAACCCAGTATAACTGCAGTAATTTAAGCTATGGTGTCCTATATTAGCTAAGATCCCAGTTCAAATACTTCAGATTTGGTGCTCATTCCAGGTTCATTATGGTGCCTGACATGAGTTTTTCTGATGCAGTAATTCCTGATCCATGCTAATGCAAATGAAAGGACATATTACTATCTCAAATGGATCCATAAATTGCCTTGGAAAAATAACCATATCGTTTTCTCTTAAGAAGAGAATTCCAAAAGTTTGAAAAAGAAGCAATTATTGTCTTGGACAAAGGTTTCTTATCTCTTCTTATGTCCTCTTAAAGCAACTGACAATTCAAAGATCTTAGTCTAAGTCAATTCCATGAGAGAAAAAGCATTGTACATTATTATAAATAATGGTAAAATTAAGATATTTATAGGAAGTCAGAGAAAAACAGGAAGAGAAACAGCATAGTCCTTCTCAGCCATTTGTTATTTTTGACATTACTTTAGGAAAACACAGTCACTGAAGTGCCATAGACTTGTCTGCTGGTGAAAGCACAGTACAAAAGGACTGCCTCTCCCAGAGGAAGCTCAGCCTGTAGTAGAGACACCTTCTCTACAAACAGCTGAGCCTGGACCCACTGATCATCACTCCTTCCAAACAGTGAGTATTGAAAATGAAGAGGGGAGGCTTTAGGACAAGGAATTACTGAGATAACAGATAATCTCTTACGTCCAGGTGAATGCCACACACTGTTAAATCCCTCTGGAGAGTGGGACACTGAAAGAACAAATTCTCCCTTCATCACCAAACTGCTGTGGCACTGAGAGGCAGTACCCTGACAAGGCTCAGGGCCGTGCCCAGCAGGATCAGCACTGTGGGATGTGGGGGTCAGCATGTCCAGGAGGCCATAGCCTGACAGGAGACAATGTGACAAATGAGAACCCTGCCCTTAGAAAGAATTTATTTCCCTGATAAAGGATTACTAGTATCAGCATCCTTTGTCTCATTCTTGTGGACATCCAAAGGTTTGATAAATTTCAGAACTGATGGAAAAGGAAAGGACCCACGTGTGCCCAAGCTATGAGCTCTGCTCAGACTCAGTCAGGAGGCTGACTGTTGGTACATTTCTCTTCATAGAGAAAAGCAAGGTACAATTCTTCCCTAGAATAATTCTGAGTTTCACATTCCCTGAACACCAGAGAAAGAAAACACAATTCTTATCTCACTTGCTGTGCCTGTGTTGAGCCAAAGTAGCATGCAATATGGAGATTGTTTACCCAAAGTGAGGATGATTTGTTTCCTTGGCCTATCAGGGCCAAGCGTGTGTGTGTTTGGACAGTCATAAGAGAGTCAAGATTGAGTGCAGTTCTGTGCAGCTGTGTGCAGAGTGAAGGCATGGCAGATTCAGTTTAGATGTATGTAATATAGTATAATAAAGTAATTGATTAGCCTTCTGATAAGATGGAGCCAGATGCATCATTCTCTCCCCTTCGACTGGGGCGCCCTTGCTTCAATAGCTGACAACAGAGGTGAGGGGCAAAGCCCAGGATTGGTGCTTCCTGCATAAACTGACATCACCCTGACCCCCACACAGAGTTCCTGAATGAAAAGGATGCCTGCAGCCAGCCTCTGGGCCTGCTCCTGTGCTTCCCAGACAGAAAGGCAGCTATTCTATTATATCCAGTTTATTGATGGATTTACTGGATTTATGAAATCGGCTGGGGCAGAGAAGGAGAGTAATCCAAGCTTTCAGCATTTAATAGCCTTTGGAGTGATTCATATTGGAAAGAAACTGAGCAAATTTCAACCTGTTCCATTTTTTCATTCTAAGGAAATTAATGATTTTATATGTCACACTGGAACAGCTTTTTAATCTGAGAGTTCAGGTTAAAATAAGATCGGCACATTTTATGTGAACATAAATAAATATCTGCAGTATCCGTTAAGGCAATATTTGTGCCTTGAGGCATATGACATTTTCAATTCAGAACTTCCTTTATGGGGAACAAACAAGCAACAATAAGATAGAGCAAGATATGCCCTGGGTCTGCATAATGCCACGGGTGAGCAGTGAAGAGAGACACCATTTTCTCTACTCCAGAAAGAGAATTTTTCTTATGGCACAGGTTTGCAATAGACCTGAGACACAAAATAATCTAAGATTTTGCAAAAGAAAGCACCAGGTTGTAACACTTGCTGATTCCTCATTGGTTATTAACAATTTATTTTAATTTCTAGGCTAATCATTGGTTTTAATATTTTACACTGATTTATTACAATATTTTTTCTTAGCCTTTAAAGAATCCTTTGCAAGGATTTTAAATTGAAGCTTTCAAGTGGAAGCTTCAGTGAATATCTGCATTGGGGCTTCTCAAAAGAAACAATAACTTAATGATTTCTCCCAGAGCCTGAGGTGACTCTACAGAGGCTGAGTGTACTCTCTTGTATTGTCACTGAATGTGCCCTGCTTGTCAGCACTGAGATTTTCTACAGTGAGCTGCACAACAGTGACACAAAATGCAGAGAAAACAATTCGCTGCAAGGGGAAGATTAGGTCTGAGTTCCTTTAAAGGACACATTGTGGTCTTCCCCTAATGGAAGTCAGGATCCTATTTATAGACATAGATGTTCTCTGGCTCATTATGGAAACAAAGCCTTCTTTCCCAGAGTTTTTCAGGAATGGGCTTCTCTTCACCCAGCTCTCTTCTCCCGCTGGTGGTGTTGTGTTGTTTTGGCCTACACTAAAAACCCAACTGCTTCCAGTGTAAGTCCCGTGCCCCCCACTGTCCTTGAGTGTGAGTGGACTCTGGGCTGGCTGCAGGGTCCCCAGGAGTGGGAAGATGCTTTATAGGGTTTCCACTCTGCATAACTGCAAAGCCTGGCTTTACCCCCTGCCCCTCCCAGGGTACTGCTGGCTGTGAGGACCTCGCCCAGGCTCATCCATTGTTCAATATCATCTCACCAACAGCTTTTTGTGCTCACCCACACTGTGCTCCTAGCACAATCCCATGAAAGCAGCTTGTTTCAAGTGGCACCAGTGCTATTTGGCTTTCCTTGCTTCCCTTCTTCAGCTCTCCCCTCCTTCCATCTTAGAAGCAGAGCACCTTTTAGATTCCATCGTACTGTTCCTAGCTTACTTACACAGGATGTAGCAACCTTGAGAATTCCTTATTTTTAAACAAAACATATTTATGGTCCATATTTATATGACATATAACTTACAAATATATATAAACATATAATATATAACTTATAAACAGTTCATATTTAACAGATGAACCGTTTTGAGCTGTAATACGAGGAAAAAATCAAACGTTCTTGAAAGATGTCCCTTCAAGCAATCAATATTGAATGTTTGATTATTTTCTGAGCATGAACAAAAAGCAACCTAAAGTTGGCTTAAAAAATTTTAAAATCTCTTGTTTCTAGCTTTTAAACTATTTTAGCAGTCTCACATCACATTTTTAAGCTTTTCTTCAAAAACAATCATTCATTATAAAGCTAATCTAGGTTTATTAATCAATTACATTATTCCAAGACCTTGAAATTAACAAAAAACCAAAGCATCTATTCAAAATTTATAACATTGTATTTCAGCTTTTGGTTACACTTACCTCATTTAAGCTGTTAAATTGATCAGTTGCTTCTTTTGGTGAAATGCTTGTGCTCTGATCTATTCTGCAAAACAAAATTTAAAAAATCATTCAATAGATTGCCTATCTGTGCTGCAAATATCTCAAGCTTTTCATCATGTGAGTATGTAATTTATAAATTATAGAATAAATCTGTTTTATTTAAGAAACAGCATTTCTATGAAAGTAACATCTCTATTCTCTATTTTTTTACCCATTCAAAACAACAGTGGTTTTGTTGAATCCTAAATAGTACATTTATACTGCTAATGAAGCCTGGAAACTGTGACATTAATATCTGGGCTCACTTTGTAGTGTCAAAAAGTTCTACAGATGTATGATCTGTGACTTGGTGAGCTAACAGGGTTAATGCCAAGAAAAAGCTCAAACACATGCTTAAATCTAAGCACAATTTGTCCCACATGCTTTAAATCAGGAACAACAGTTTTCCTGTATCACAGCCATAAAGAATAAACTTTCCATATTTAAATTTGATGGCATTTCAGGTTCCCAATCTTCAGCATTCTGCTTTTACAAATTCCAGAAAGGCCCCAGGTTCCTGGAAATCCTGTAAGAGAGATATCCTCATTTTCTAGTGAGGGTCACTTGGCTGCCATCAGAGATGTCCACACCTTTGGTTTTCTCTCAGTGTATTGCTGCTTCTCCACACGGGAAGAGGAAAGGAAGGCCCTGGACTAGTGAGGGGCAAATCTCTTCCCCCTGGCTGTGGCCACTGAGGAGCTGTGTCCCACCCAGGCAGACGTGACCCATTACAGCTCCCAGATCAGGGTTAGGTACTAATTCACTACACCAAGGAATGAAACTCAAGTCTGGAAACAGCTTCCCACAGACTGAGCAGCCCCAGCAGCCTCCCAGCACCACTCTGTCCATCCCCAGAACAAGCTGAGGCTTCCCACTCCTGATTTCAGAGCCTGACATGGGTGTACCACAAGCTGACTCTTGACTCAGGGGAAGCAAGAGAACTCCAGCTGTCTCAGAGAATGAGATCTGTCAGTGCAGAAAAGGTGCTGATGTCTGCTGGCCCCTGGAGACTCACTCAGAGATGTGATCAAACCCAACACAAACCCCACATTCCTTTGCACAAAATAATTCATATTTTTCTGGGCTCAGAGTCATCCCAGTAAAAAGAAATAGCTGTAAAATCCTCTAGAGACCTCAAACTAGAACAAAGAGACACACAGGTGTTTGTTGTAATTCTTCCTGGATTTGTGAGGCATTTAAAGACTGAAATGATCGCTATGCCACAAACCAGACACATTAGATAGCTACACCAGGTGCACAGCCACTTGGCTCCAAACAGGATCCAAGATGTGCAAAAAGGACTAATTTATCAGGAAAGAGTGAAATATTGGTAGTTTGGTTTAATAACATGTAAGGAGGCAGCTGCAAGGCTACAAACAGCTGAAGAACTAATTCACTAGTGAAGAAAAAATATTTAGGGGGATTTATTGCATTGAACTAGAGCTAGACATGAAGGAAAGGATGAGAACAACACTTGTCAGATTTGCACACTTCTGGTATTCCTTTGGATAACTCCTTTCATGGTGCATAACAGAGCAAATGGGAGCTCCCCTTAATAATGTAAAAACAAAACAATTTTTTTTTAAAAAGACAAAACCAAATAGGAAATGCTAGCAGCACTTTGTACAGGAACTGTACAAAGTTCTACATCATTTACAGCTGTACATCTCACAAGTCTTGTACTCTGGAGAGTAAAAGGTTTACAGCAGCCATGAGGTACCAGCTCTCTCTTTCAGGCTGATGTTCTTGCCAGCTGTTTTAGGATGCCTTTAATCTTTCATTTTCCTGTTCCTTTTTACACTAGAAATACTGGAGTAAGATGCTCTTATCTATGCATTCTTTGGATTCTGGAGACACTGAAATCATTAAGATGAGTAACCATTTCTTCCTGATGAGCATTTACATTTTCAGTCTTGTGTGATCTTACTCTACACAGAAAGTTTTGCGGGTGCTGTTTCATTTTCACCAAGATTAATTGCTCTGCTAGGCAAATTCAGGTTTTCTGATTGTCACCAGGCAACACAGGGCTTACCATTTAATAACTATGGTTTGGATTCTACTCTCATTAAAAGTCAATCACAAAATATCCATTAACTTCAAAAGCAGCAGTAACAAGCCCTCATTTTCCATCTGTGCTGGGTACATTAAAATTATTTCAGGCCTTAGCTGAAATTTTGATTAATTGCAGGCACTCTTATTTTTGTATAATTTACATCCTGTAAAATAATGAAAATTAAATTCTCTCTGTGGCTACTACTCAAATATATGTCTCTCACCCTCCTTTATAGACTGGCTTTGGCAGAATTATCCTTTTCTCCATGACAGAAATGGCAAAGATGCAATAAGTAGCATGTACATTTGAGGCTTGTGGATATAAGCAAAAAAAAAGAAAAAAACCCCACGTAAATTCTAATTATCATAACAGAGCTCCTACTAGACTTCAAGGGGAAAATAAATTTGCATGAGCACTGTGCTGTTTAAAATACAGACCAGGACATGTGAATTTTTGAATTATGCACAACATCACTTTTAAACCTCCATAAAATTCAAATAAAACCACATAATTTTAAAAGCTGGGGAAGATGTTTGAAGATAACATAAGCAAATCCCCAACACATTTGCTCTGTGAAACCCAGAAAGGAGCATTGCATTTTGTAGCTTGCAAATGTCACTCCAGCCCAGCTCTGGTGACACAAACCCCAGCCCAGGCTGTTTATGTGTTTATGCACCACAAGTGCATGGTGCCTTGGCATGGCTAATGCCGGGGTGAGTCCTGCCCTCAACCTCACAGCATTTTGTGGGATGAAACGCCTTTTCCAGAGTCACCTTCAGCCTATCCTGGCCCAACTCCTCCCCTGTGTGCAGTCCAGGAGTCAGTGAGGGTGACCTGCGTGGTTAACAGCTCATCAGTGGCAGTCTCAGTTCCCTGGCAGGGCACTGATCCAGCCTGCCCAGAGTTACAGCAGAACACAGGGAAAATGTTATTAGAAAATAACAGAAGGCTCCTTTCTGAGACCTTCCCAAATGGCAAAAAGCATTATGAAATCCAAACTGCTGCAGCTGGATGCTTCAAAAGCACACCTATGACTCCTTAGAAAGCAATGCAGAACTGCAGCAAGCTTTGTGGTGAACATAATGTGCACTCCTGTAACAAAAGAAAAATCCACCTCGAAGGGCCCAAGGGCACTCCCTGGGCAGTCCCTGATTGCTGGAATGGGAAGTCAGAGAGCCAGTGTAGCAGTGCCTGTCTCACTTGTCCCAGCCCTTGAGCAAGCCAGCCAGCTCTTGTTATTCTTACTATGAGCAGCTTTCATACTCAGCAGGCACGGTCCTTGCAAGAGCTGCTCTTATCTTCCTCCTCTATCCTCTCCCCATCCACCCTTTTGCTTTTTTCTTTAATTGCACTGCAACCCAAAAGCTTGCTCAGAGACTCTTCCCTGCCTTGGTACAAGAAGTATCACTGGAACCATAAACACCAGTATTTCAAGACCACCATCTCTGAAGGAATTATTCTTAGGAACTGGTCAATCATTTTCCAACTTTCTCCCTTCTCATCTGGCTGCCTGTGCAGGAGAGGAAATGCAGCCTCTCAGGCTCTGCCTCAGCCATGCAGGTTTGCATGGAGATATCAGGATTTCTGCAGCTTCTCTGCTGCCTCCAACTCATTTCTGAATTGTAGCTGTGCAGCAGAAACCCCAGAAACTGTAAGAGTTCCCACCTGAGCTTCACTCTCAAAATATACCTGCCTTGCAAACTTAAATACTGAAAGCCTTGCTAGAGCTTGGCCTCCCCTCAGGGAAGCACAGAAACCTCAGGAGGCTCTGGCTGACCCCAAGATACAGGGCAGCCCTGGGCTACCAGCACTTCTCCTGCAGAACAATCACAGGTCTGACAGCAACCACCACCCTACAGCCTCTGCCAAAAATAGAGCTATAGAATCAGAGAACAGAGACCAGCCCTGGGACCAGATAAGACCTGTTGGATGAAACCACTTCATTCCCAGTCTATTTGGGGAATGGTGAAGAGGGGGAACTTTCAGGAATTTTTCTTTGGCAGAAAACTTCACCCCAAACTGTAGTTCTAAATTCCACACTGACTTGACATGCAGCCTTCACTGAAGATGGACCTTCCCACTGCCCAGGGGTGTTTTGTTTCAGCCTGCTCTCTGTAACAGGCATCAGAGAAAAGCACCAGGCTCTGCTCAGGTAACTGCACACAGCCTGCAGCCCACTCCAGTTTTGCTGATTGCCTTTGAGAAGGCAATTGGCAGAAGCAGCTGTTGTAATCATGTGTATTGTTCCATACTGGCTTTTCTAGTCTCTGTTTAAAAAAAGGCAATTCCTTTATTTGTTCCCAGGACCTGCTTATAACTTTTATCTGCCTTCTATCAAGGTGCAGATTATATTGCACTCATATCCAAACCCAGCTACACACAATGACCAGAGCAGTATTCAGTGTAATCTCTGGCAATAGTATTAGAAATTCATGTTCTGGAAAAAAGGTGTAAAGGTTCCCTTCCCTGCAGATGGCATTTCATCTACTAAATTGATGCTGATTTTCATAAATCATAGATGATAAACACCTCTTGAGGTTGAAACCCTTGCTTCACAGGTCAGATTCAGCTTAGCCAAAAAGAAGACACTATTCCCTTATTCTTCTGGCTGCAAATCTCTTCAAGTCTACTCTTCAATTTCCCTCAAATCCCACAAAACTTTCCTTTATTGTTTCAGTGGTTACCATAAAATGAAAGTACCCACTCAAAGAAACAATACACACTTCTAAGTCCTGATCCTGCGGATTGTTGCTCTTACATGGCCTGGTTTGTCCTTCTCTGTCACACATTCTAAGAATCCCTTCTTAGAATGCCCTGAACTTAGATTCTTCTGCTTAACAGGAACTGTGCTGAAAAGTTTTTCATATTTCAGCAGTCTTTAATCCATATTTAGACAAGTTAAAATTATCTGGTTTTTAGCTGCCTCACAGAGTTCTTAAAAACCTCTGTAGAGTTCAGAGGTATTTAGACCTTTAATCCCCAATGAGACTAAAGGCAGAGCTAAAGCCCCCTGCAGCAATTAAGTTAAAGCAGAAGTAACAACAGTGTTCACTAGAAACAATCAATCTTGATCCTTCATTTGAGACAGAAATAAATCCTTCTTCTCCTGTCCTCCCCCTACACATCTGATATATGAAGAGAGGTGTATAGGGACACCCCTGCAGCAGTGTGTCCCTCTCCTCTCCTCCAAAACACCAGAGAGCTTTTAGTCTGACTTAGGGACACTAAGCAGGTGTCGTGTCCCAAAGCATTGCTAATTTTGCCAGCAGCCCAGTGGAACCAGTGGAACACAGTGAAACTTGGGGTTCGTTTGAATTAAGATTTGATCACTGTGCTTGCACAGCACTTTGAATAGTAAATCTTTCTTTAAAAGATTTAGCCCTTTTGGATAGCAGGCTTTCTAAGGAGCTACATGGTGTTAAACAAGAATAAATAGCATAGTGAAAAGTGGTTTAACACCAGGCAGACTAAAAAGGCCAAACAGTTGAAGTGGACAGGGGAACTTTCCTGTGGTTGCTGTTTTATTCATGCACAGTCTGGTTCTTGTCTTTCATCACATTCCTTTCAAAATTAACCAGTTATTTATTACCTACCCCTCCACAAACATTCCCCCAGCAGAGCCACTGGGTAGGTCTGATACCACACTCAGGAAGCTCCTCTTTACAAATCCATGGGATTCTTTCCTCACATAAGGAATGCCAGAAAAAAAGAAGGCAGGCTTCCTAATTGGAAACACTTCCTGAGATGCAACGTTTCAACTGCACATGCAAGCATTGGAGGGCAAAAGCACTTTGTTGACCAAGCTAATTAAATGCTCTTTCATTCTGCTCAACCTTCCTTTGAGTGCAGAAATTAAGATCATTTACAATGTTGCCTCCTAAAAGTTGTGGAGAAAGCAACCAGTTCACGTCACACAAAGCACCAAAGCACCATTTGATGGCAGCTGTCACTGCTGTCCCACTCCTGCCTGCAAAAAACCTTGTGCCAGGGAGCTCTAGCTGTCAACCAGCTGTGCCCTGAGCCACTGAGCACCCCTGGGATGGACTGCTGCTGCTGCTTCAGACCCTCCAAAGGGAGCCAGAAACTCTGCCACAGGGCACCAAGGCTGTCATGCACATCAAGACAAAGAGCAGAGACCTGGCTCACCTGACAAAAACTCTGCGCACAGAAAAGCAGAGTCAAATGGGAAATTTGTGAAGCAGTGCCCCCAGATTTATCAAGGACTAAATCTTATCCTTAGGACACAATTTCACTGGTCAGTTGGGTGAGTTGAAATCCCATTTTTAGTCATTTGCATGGCCATGATGGATGAAAGTAGAAGCTGTGACTTCCAATACTTACCAGAGCTGAGTTACTTCATCACCAGCTGAGTTACCTGCCATCAGGACTTGGTTAATGCCAGACCTGAGCACACAGTGCCCTTCCAACACCAGAACAAGCACAGGTGCCACGGCACCCAGAGCCTAAACTGTACACATATAGATACCCTTGCTATAATCAGGTGTGAAGGTTCCCATTCCCATTGCTCAGAGAATGCAGCACTGAGAAAGAGAGGCAATTCAGCACTGGGGGGAAAAGGAAAGAAGTGGAGAAGTATTTTTGAAACTTGGCACAGAGGAGCTGAAGTTTCTAAACTAAGGATGTTCTTTCTGCTTCGGATGTAAGGGGTTTAAAGAATGATGAAATTTGCATTCTTATCTTTATCCCTTTCACTTTCTCCAAACACTCCTAGATGTATAAATATAGAATACACTGCCAACAAGAGCCAGGAGTCTGAATAGTTTATGCAGAAGGCAGCAGATGAATTAGCCTTTCCTACAGTTAATCAGAAGTGAAACGTGCTGTGTTATCCCAACTCTTACCTTGGCTGGAATCTCACGACTGCTTCCTGGCATTTCAAAGCCACATTCTGTGCATAGTTATTAGCTGAGGATCCAGCCTTCCCCTGCCACTCTGAGAGGCTTGGCAATGCACACTCCAGCTCCTGCACAAAGAGAAACAAAAAGAAAAGCTGAATGCACCCTGTCAGTACCAATACAAGTTGGCTAAATATTTTCCCTCAGGAAAAAAATGCTCCATGAGACCAGGTGCTGGTTGAGGATCTTTGTTATTTTTTGGTAATGATCTGGATTAATTTGAAATTATTTACTCACATGTCAGTAAGATTTTATTGCTTGGGTATCACATATTTCAGCTTCAGAGCTAAGAGGTTCTGTACAAAGAATTTGAAACTATTTACTCACATGTCAGTAAGATTTTATTACTTGGGAATCATCAAAAAAATCTGGCTGACAAAATCAAGTGCAGTTAAATATCAGTTAAATAAGATATGCGAAATTTAATCATTTGCTTCTTTCCCTTCCCTAACATATGTGTAGCTTTATGAAGAGAGTATTACTCTGGGAGGAGGGAAAGGCAGTGAGGGCAAAAAAAGTCACATCACCCAATCTGCCGAACAGAGAATAAAAAAGGCAATTTAGTCCAAAAATCTGAGTAAAAGAACAGGAATGAGAAAAGTATCCATTCAACTCCAAGCTTTTGAAAACCAGTTGTAGGGCTGTGAAAAGATGTGTTCAGTACACCTTAATTTCTTTACCTAAGAAATGGGTTGCAATATTTCCTTTGCACTGCAATGAAATAAGTTAATTAAGATCTTTGAAAATGTGATAATCAAAGTGGGATTTTTTTCCTTCCTCTTTCTTAGCTTTTGTAATCAAATATTTTAGTCTAATAGTTTAAAAAATTAAAATACAATTCACTCTGCAAAACAACAGAGCTCCCTTCCCTGCTAAAGCAATATACCTGACTTTGCTCCAGTGTCAAATTTTGGTTGGATGCATGGAACTTTGGGTAGGACCCTTCAGATGGGAACTTGCAGGGCCGAGAGAACAAAGACATTCCAGGTGCTTCCTGCTGGATAAAGGGGAAAGCTGAGGACAAGAGCACGTGCTGGCAAAAAGCCCTTGCTTGCAGGCTTGATGTTAGAAAACTTGGGTGGCTTTGGGTTGTTTCTGAATGGTTTCTCTTTTATGTCTTTGCTGCTGCTCAAAAATCATATCATTAGGGCATTAACAAGTAACACTAGGGAAACACCCTTGGTGGAATCTCTGTCTCTAAAGAGCAGTGAAATCCTGATGTGTCACAGGCACCTACAGCAGAGTCCCATCTTCTACTGCATTTTTGGTTTTTTTTCACTAAAGAGGGTGACTTCTACAGTGAAATTGCATCATAATAAACATAAACAGAGTATACCCAGAAACCAAAGCAAAGCTTCCAGACAGCTGATGTGCCAATATCAGCTCTGACTTTTTGATTACTGTGCATTTAAAATCATAATTTTAATGTCAAATTATTGGAAGTTCTTTGACATACAAGAAATTTGCACACTTCATTTATACTCAAAATACAAAACTTTACTCAGCAGTTTTCAGCATTGTCATCTTTAGGCACTGATTGTCAAGCCACCATTTTTATAGCCATTTACCTTGATAATAAGACATTAAAACTGAACTTTTACTGACTCTCTGCCTATTAGCTAGGAGGTTTGGTGTCCTTTTGTAAATATGTCCCAGTATCAGTAGAGATTTTGAGGATGACTCATTCAAGAATCCATACTCGTGACTGTGCACCAAAGGTGAGTGACAAGAGAAAGGATTGGGCAAGGAAAGCAGACTTTCTATTCCTCACCATCTGTTCTCACACTGACTCCCTGGAGTATGTTCTGGGCATATGCCTCCTCACCTCTTGAAGTCAAAGAAATCCTAATTAATTTCATTTCCTATAGATGAGTGCTGCTAAACTGCTAAGGAAGCTGATGGAACCATGGGAAAGATGAAACCAAACAGCTGGAGCAGAGTGGTGCAGTTGCATTCCAGCAGCCTACTCTCTTTCCATGTTCTGTTTGGAAAGGTTGCAGCTGCCTCCAGAGCCAGCTCCTGCCCCCAGGGAAATAACTGCAGGCAACATGCAAAGTACAGCTTTACCCTGGTGACATTTTGCCATCTGATAAGTGGTCAAGTGAAGTCACCTGATGCTGCTCTTTTATTACACTTGGGTTTTTTAATCATCAGTGTAAATCTAATAACCTTTTCTTCATGGAGACCAAAGGCACATGACCACAGGGTTACACTTATGCCAAAAATATCAGAGGCACAGGAATCACACTTCAGCTGAGAGCCTTGTGAAGCTCAAAATCCCATCTTCCCTCCACTTGATCACAGCTGTCTGTTCCCCCTCAGTGACCTTTCTACAGTGGAAACCCCTTGGATTCTCACAACTAGAAAGGCACACCAAAATGGTTTCCATACAAACAGACTTTGATCCTTCCAACACACACAGCAAACTTATTCATCTCCCAACAGCCTCCTCCAATTTTAAGGGGACAATTCTCTGTAAAAGAAACTTATGGGCTTATAACACATAAGAGGGAATAGCAAACAGTTCCTTGGCTTATCAGGGCAACACCTTTAACAGAGATTCTGTCACTGCTCTGGTGTCACTCTTTCTGATGCCACAGACGAGTCAGGTTGGGGAAGTGAGGAGACTGCTGAAAAAGCACTCTGCCAATAATCCCAGGAAAGCAAGGATGAACTGTTTGATCATGATGTGCAGTGCATCCTGCTTTTCTTTCATAAATGCATGTGCTCAGAAAGTGCTGCTTGTCAGCTGCTCAGGAGTACATCCTTTATCCCATTCAATGGCTGGGTGGCAAGGGGTTTCACCAAGGAAGGTTGATGCAGTTACAGTGTTTCATCACTTCTGTCTCTCCTAATTCAAACCCTTGAGCCATGTGAAGATTATCTGCCTGGCACCGTTTTTCCTTCCAGAAGTTGCATACTTTAGTCATGCTGGTGTTTTATGGCAGTCTAACTGTATACTAAAAAAGTTTCCCATGAAAGAATTTCACCATTTCCAGTTAACCCCTTGGGGCCATGTAAAACGCCACAGAGCAGCAAATCTGTGCTGTGCTGGCTTTTGTTGGGTGAGGCATAGGCAGGACAAAAACAGGGGGCTCGGAAGAGGCTGAAAAAGGAACAGATGACCTCTGAGACAGACCTTGACCTGTTTACTGCTTCTTCATTACGTCTTCCTGATCTGCTTCCACTTGCTCTTCACAAGGCAAAATTCCCATCATTTTTTCCATTCAGCTGATAAACATGCACACCTCATCTCTCTGCAGGTTAAATAATATTTCCTAGGAATTCAGTACCGTGGCAAAAAATCCTCACAGTTATTGCTTTATTTCTGGTTCAGCTCCAGAAGAACAGACAGGAATTTTAGGGCAAGAGTTTGACATTGGTATTCTAAAAGAGACTGTGATAATACCATTTAGCATTTGGTTTTAATTTTCCTTCAGGGATTCAAAAAGGACACTTCTCATTTAGAAGCTAAGACATTCTGTCTAAAATGATGAAATCCCATTCTAAACTTGGTCCAAAATAATTCCTAGTCTATGATAGGCTTGAAGTACTTCAGAAAGAGCTCTGCAAATTTCTATCCACAAACAAGAAGGGAGGAGAGACAAAAAGTAGCCAAATAAATTACACAGCAAAGAGATGGAAATACAGACATCTGTATTTGTGTATGCACAATTTTATGTAAATACAGACATCTCTATTTGCACATGTCAGGCCTTGTGCCTACTGCAGACCAACAAATCTACCAACATTAATATTAACTATCTTGGATATGAGAATATTTCCAGCTGAGAGGTTAAATCTGTACCAGAGCTCAACCCCTACACTGCACATCCAACATGACTTGGGAAGCTTCAGGGAAGAGCAGAGGCATTTTCAGCAGCCACTGAGAGATGGAATTCTAGAGTCAACAGGGCAAATGTACCACCAGACACAGCAGCAGAAATTTCCTCATTTCTGGTCTTCCTTAGTACCTTTTACAAAATTTACAGCTCTGCTCCCCCCAGCTCAACCTAGGAAGACTGTGGGGGATAGCACTGCTACCAGTGTGCTACTGCACTGCTATGGTCTTACTATTTAAATATGGGAAACACAGAAATGAAGATGAAGGAAAACCATGAAATCCCTCTATCTGTAGACAAAATACCAGTAAAGGAGATCATTGATCAAATAAACAAAACAGAAAGTGTCCAAATAAATATTTGCACATCTTCAGCTATGCTCTCCACTCACTTCTGAAAGCAGTTGCAGCAAAATCCTCTCTGCAATTCCCTAGCAGAAAGAAACTGTTATTACAGGAGGGCTGCAGACTGCAAATCCCTGGAAACGAGGCTAGATTACTGTGGGGTCTCAAATCACACAATGAATTACCAGGGAGTCCCTCTTTGCATTTCAAAAGTTGCTTAGACATTGTGCCACAAGCCTCCCCCAGGTAAGTTTAATTCTTTACCTGACTTTCCTCATGGCTTTTTCCATTTTCTAGCTTTGCAATGGGCTTAGGTTTCCTCAGCTTTAAGTTGCCCATTTCAGGCTTTAGAGCACAGTCAGTTAAAACCTGCTGCTTGTGCTGCTGGATGTCTTGCAAAGGCAGCTGCCTTTCCTCTAAGACAGCAGAGTTGTCCGGGTAATTTTCTTTGTTATCATCGTCTCTGTAAGAAAATAAAATTTAAATGCATCAGGCAGGATTTCAGACATCTGTCAAAACATTATGAAGCAAGAAGAGCAACAAGTTCTTAGCTATTTATGGCATATTGCTTTTACTAAATTTAGTGGTCTACACATCAGTTAAGGATCTAAGCTACTGTTAGCATTATCACACACTCAACTGTGGAGCTACTTAAACATTAGCTTTAGAGGCACTCCTGGCCTTCAGACCTACAGTTCACATTCCCCAAGTAAAATCTGAAACTGTCTTTTTCATGCAGAAGGCTTCCCCCACCCAGTGATTCACAGTAAGCTATAACCTCACAAAAATATCATCACTGACAACAATTCCTCTCAACAGCACACTTCCCTTCTGTTGGTCTCTGGATTTGAGGGCCATTGCAGAGGGAAGGAGGAAGCCACTCAAAGTACGGTCTGAACAGCCAGAGATGTGTTTGGAGAAAACATCCTCCTGTGTAAGAGACACCTGGTGCCTTAAACAGACACAGTCACTCATGGATGCCTAATCTGGGACCTGGGACAGGCATTTCCAATCCCCACCCAGACTACAATGTGCAAGCTCTCTCCAAAGAGACCTTGCTGGTGTCACCCACACCAGTCACTCCATCCTCAGCCTGCTCTCACGCCTTCCATGGGGAGCAGCTCCATGGCACCACGAAGTTCCCGCAGTGCAGGAGGCAGGGCTGCCTCAGGAGCTGGCAGTGGCACTGCTGCTCCAAAATCCCTGCCTGGAGCTTGGGGTTCAGGTGGGATTTCAGAAGTTTGCTCCAGCTGGCAGCATCCTAATGATTGTTGGCTGGGAGATGACCTCTCTCCTGGTGTGAAACTTCCACGGCTGAGGGAGTCAAGGCTATTGAATTAAATCCCCCTGAGATTCATTTATTTTTTTCCAGAAAGCATAACTATGCTAGTGCAATGTTTTCTCCTAAGGATTTTGAGCTGCCAAACTCACTTTCCATCTGTGGCCCATCAGCATCCAGATGGATGCTTGCAGGGTGCCTATGGAGTTGAGCACCATTGCTGCCCATGCCTTCTGCAAGCGGGCTCCAAGGCAGTTGTTATAGTTACAGCTTTATAGCCCATGGGCACCCCAACCATTTGCACCAGTGTTGCTAATTTTAACGTATCCTCTGATTTTAAGATCTTCCTGAAAAGTTCAGTTTCATACCTTAGCAATCAATATGTACTAGTATAGCCATCAGAGAGGCATGCCTCAAGAATACTTCAGTTAAATTACAATTTAAAGGATTTCTGTTTCCCAGACACACTCAGCAATGAGCACATCCTTGCACAGTTGCAAAACTCTGTTTACTACTGCTTTGCACCAGCTGCTGTACAGTAAAATTCAGTGTATAAGCACCACAGCTGCATCTGAATGACAGGAGTATGATGTGAAGTTAAGAATACAGACCATAAGATATTTACTTATATAATAGCAACAGTAAATAATCCTCAGATTGATCACACAAAAGTGCGTGAGATAAACACATAGAATACATACAATAAATACATACATTCCCAGAAATACTAGCAGCTTTTGCAGGTAACACCCCAGAAATTCTGCATTCCCTTGAGAATAAAGGTTTCTTTCTAGTGGTTTAACAAAAGTAGTCACAACTTCACTGCTGCCAATGGATTTCAGATAAAATTTGCAGGAGAGTACCTGGGACTGGAGCTGCCTGCTTGATCCTCATGCACAGAGTCTGAATACCCGTCACACCTTGAAAATGAATACAAGATAATTATTGGTTTTCTGCCAGCTGCAGAAACTTAGCTTTTAATAACATTACAGTGCAGCTCAAACTGTAAACACATTTCTTCTTCTCACACTTTAGTTAGGGTCATTTAATGCCATAGCTGCTCCATGATAGTCCAAATCTCAGAGGAAGAAGAGGATTTGAGATGTTACGTGTGCACAATTTGGTATATCATTTTCAGATAAGTGGAAATAATTACAAGGAATTCAGATGTTACCATAAAAATCACAGGAAAATTATGAGAAATTCTGTATTCTAATTGCTTATAGTGTACTTCACATTAACCTCAAAAATAATTAGACAAAACTAAGGATGTTTTTCTCACAAACTCACAAAAATATTAACTATGATAGATCAGTCACCCTTTATGCAGCAGGAAAAAAATCCCCAACTAAATCATGAAGTGAGAGTTAGTCTTAAAAAGAGAAATAGCAGTATTTTTTAAGAAGCCTGAACAATCACAATCAATTACTTCCTTTAACTTACAAACAAAAGAATTGTATCAAGGCTGTCTAATCAGAAGAGAAGTCTGGATAAATATGCTAAACCACAACCACTGAGAGCTGAACGTGACACTTGGCTGCATGGCTGAACTTTGCAGGATGATTTAACCTGCAAAGCCCATGGGCAGTCTTTCTTCAGATAAACATGAATCCATAGGCATGCACTCCCAAAATATGCAAGCACCGAGCCTGGTATTGCTGGGGTAAAGTCAGGGTCCTCTCCTCACCCTCAGTTCATACTCACAGGGCACACACACTAAGGAGGCCTGGATCCCTTGAAGTTTTCTGGCAGAGGAATCTCTTCATTATGGGGGAAGCAGCCTGTACTCCTGCTGATTTGTTAAATTTTGAGAACTGCCCCACTTAGAAGAGAGTACATTAAGTGACACATTCATAGCCCTGCATTGCAATTTGATGGCAAGGGTTTAATGTATTCCTCTTCCCCACCAGTCTTCTGCTGGTGTCTATATCAAAAGTCAGACTGCAGCAGAAAATATTTAAAGGGCCACTCAAGTGTTTATACTTCCTGAATACATCAGCATATGCATGAGAGCATTTGCTGCTCACAACTGGAGCAGAGAACTACAGCAGCAGATCACCCTAATCACACAATATTCCTGCAATGACTGCAGCTTTCCCTACATGGCAAAGTGGGATGATGGATGGAAGACAGGGTTTGATGCAAAATGGAAAAATTCACTGTAGAAATCTGGGTGCCAATCACACCTTCCCCTCTGGCCAATACCCGAGTGCCTCATAGGAAGCATCAAGGGGTGGCACAGGACGCACTGGGGGCTTGAATAACTAAGCTCAGTGTGAACCTGGCTCTAGAACTAAAAGGAATATTTCAGAGGGACAAAAACAACAGAAAGAAAATGCACTGTAAGGAGGCAGTGCCAAGGTCAGAGCTGGATGGACAGAGCTCCCAGCACAGACACAGGAGAAGGTGCCACCAGGTGGGGTGTGCACCATGGGCCAAACCATGGCCAGCAAAGTCCAGGGATCCCCTAAAGGGACAAACTCTCCCTCCTGGGTGTGCCTCAGAGAGAGGAGGTGGGAGGAAGAAGCTCTGCCACCACTTTTGCTCCTTCTTCTCTCACTAGTCAACTCACTTGGCAGCCTCCTGGAAAAACCACTCTCTGGAGGTACAATGGATGGCTGAGCACAAGTCCAGTGGTCAAACCAAGTCCAGTTAAGGAGCACTCTCCTTAACTGCGGGAGCCGGGCTGGCTGTAAGGAGGTGATCTGGAGAGGCACAGCTCCCAACTCAGCACCCAGCAGCTGATAGGAGTCATAAAACAAGACACAACTTATAAACAACATAATGAGTGTGACAAAATGTCTTCGAGTAACTGGATGGCAGTAGATAGGAAAGATAAGCATTAATGAGTAAGAGAATACAATGACCATCATAAAATTTAAAAGGTCCTGAGGAAGTTCAGAAGAAACACACTCTAAAATTTACCACCAAAATTTTGTCTGTGCAAGAATAAATAATAACCAGGATTCTGAGAGCTTACACAGGGCAGTGTTTGAGGCTCGGACCATTGCAGGACCCTTAAAAAGATGGATTTGTGATATGCAAATATCCATCATTAAAACGCCATCATGGAGTTTTCCTACCTTGATTTATTAAAGAAATGTGTCATCTGTGTTCATGCCTCCTGTCTGCACATATCAAAACAAACATGTACACCTTCTTTTCCTTTCACCAGTAACTTGTAAATCTTGTTGTTTATCTTTAGCTGTATTTAATAGATAGGGTGATATTTGAGAGTTTGGTACGTTTTTTGATAGTCTGTGGCCATGTAGCAGAGAGACAGAGAGACTTTTCACCAACCAAAAAACTGCAGCAGCATCTTCCTCACTCCTAAACCATCAGAGAATATGCCACAACAGCTGCAGGTCAGAAATCCAAATGGGTTGAGGCTTGCATTGGGTAGGAACTGTCTTTTAACAAAGCCAGTGCTGTGAATCCTCTCCCTTCAGTGCCCAATCCAGCTACTGACTGATGAATATCTCTTAAAAGTAAGTACATCCATTATTGCTCTTATGGCATGGGCCAGAGTCATGTTGGAGCTGGGATCCCAGCCTGGATGGAGTGCTGCCCTGACTCTGGCTAGTACTGCCTCTGTGTTTCTTCCAGGGTCTCTGGGTTAATGGGACCAGCTTCTTCAGCTTTCTGCCATTTTCACCTTCCCACAGGAGCCATTTCAGACCAGAGTGAGCACTGCTCTCTTTTGCTGACTTGACCTTTCAGAAGCTCACGTGAGCAGCTCCCAAACCAGGCTGCATGCACGGCTTACTGGAAGCTTGGCACCCCCAGGCGCTCGCCTTGTCTGGAGAAACCTTCCTGAAAGTGCTCTACCACTGACTTGATTTCATTCAGGAAGCCCTGGCCTTGCTTTTGTCACAAATAAAGACAGAAATAGTTAAATGAGGATGTCTAGATGTCCATGGCAAACTCTCTTTCTTCTGCTAAATAAAAGTAAGTCTATTTTCATCTGTTTTCAGAGATGGTCAACACAAGCAATAAGTGTTGAAATCAGTAAGGATTGTGTATCCTCAGCAGCACTCAAAAGCAGGTGTTGGGGGACTGCTCCAAATGAGATTTAGGGAAGACAACTCTGGAAACCAAGTTTGTTCAATGGGACAATGTTTTTCAAATGTCATTGTTCGCTCCTTTTGTTTTCTAAAAGCATGTTTCTACCCCTTTGTTTGGAAATATAAGATTAAACATGAAATCCCACAAACAAGAACCAACAGCAGTTGAAATGAGGGAGATCCAACCCCTCTCCATCTTCCCAAGGGCAGGGCTGGCACCACACTCCCAGCTTTTATACCCTCCTGGTTTAACGTGAAGGCCCACAGAGAAAAGCCATCACCTTTGGGTCCCAGAAACCTCAGAGGGGAGGCAGGCTTAGGGACTGCTCCAGGGGAATCTCTACAGGAAACAATGGATGTATTTAGGGACAGACAAAAGGGAAGGAGAAAAAAATATGAAAAATACATTATCTGTCATCTGGCTATTTTTCTGTGAAGGGGGAGCAACCCATCAATTTTAAAGACAAAAATGTATTACTTAACTAACAGGAACACAGGAAATGACAACAAACAAGCATGCAAGCAAACAAAAAAACCCTCCATGATTTATTAGCTTCAGCTCAGTCTTTCCATATCTGCCCCAGTCACACAGAAACTGTGACTAAATTTAAATATTAAATAAAGCAAGGAAATATATGCAAATAAAGCAAAGCAATACGAGAGAAGGAAATTCTTTAGATCCCTTTGAAATATTACTTTTCCTGTAGAGGTTATGACAACACTTAGAGATGGCTCAGATGATTACAGCTTGGCCTGTTTTCAGAGTGTCCCCTGTCCCCCAGCACTCAGCAAACAGCTCACTGTCCAGCTGAGGTGTTTAAATTATGAGCATTTTAGCAGTGTAAAACTCACCTACTATACAAACAAACCCATACATCATTTTCCTCCTGAAAAACAACTTGGCTCCTTACTGCTGCAGAATCATCCCCAAAAGCTTTTGAAACAATCAAAAGCATGCAAAGTAAAAATGCACAGAACACCAATATTGAAGTGGTTTAGACTAAAATAAGACAAAGACCATTTAATATGCAATAGTTCCTGGAGGATTTGCCTCTCTAACTTTCTAACGTCCTCCTTTGCTCTGTCTGTAAAACAACAAGAAAAATCAACCTATATATCTTTATGATTATGATAGATACAAAAGGCCATGTAAGGAGTTTATGGAATGGATAATAAAAGAATGACATTTTTGGTACTTGGCCTATCTAAATAATGTATAGGGATTTTTCCAAATATTTCCTAATGATTTTTCTTTTCCTAACAATGCTTCTGGTGAGTACAGACCATGTGTCCTTAGAAAACAGACAAGCTTGTGTTTGACAGGATCATCAGTATCAGAAATGAGCAATATTTTGACAGGAGTTTCATCCAACACTGAAAATCATGCACTTAAACGTGTGTGATGTGCACCCAGCATACATTCTCCCAAAAAAGGGATTTCACTGCTAAATAGTCACAGAGCATTTAAAGGCAGCTGCTTTATGCAATCCTTCCCATACAGGCAATAATATATTTAGATTACAGAAAACTCAACCCAAATATATGACAGCTTGGGACTTCTCACATAGCACTTACAATTATTCTGTACGGTAACTAAACTCATCATTCCTGTTTAAAAATAAGGACATCTTTAAAGTGTTCACTTACTCTGCTAAAGCTGTCGTGTTGAAGGACTTATCCTGAATGCTGAAACAGAAACAAGAAAACATCAGATAAATCAGCAAGGCAGGCAGGCTCCCTGTATCCTCCTCAGTTGTAGGAACACATGCACAAACATGGCATTGCGAGGCACGTCTGTGTGCTCGCTCTGCATGCACAGCTCTACCTTGGGCTGCTCTGCACATGCTCATAATCAAGAAACCACAGGGATTAGTCCTACAACACTCACAAAGCCCAGCCAGCAGCACCCAGAATTCAGGCAGGGGTGCAGGTAGAATGTGAGGTTCAGATTGTGATCTTTCATAGCTTTAACTGTGCTGTTAATAAAGGCTTAGGTTTGCAAACAAGTATTTGGCATTCTGTCCTTTTAATATTTGATCTGTGTAATTGGCTCATCAAATGCAGGATTTTTTTTTACTGAAATAGGGTTGCCCAGCTAGCTGTCTGGAGGTTTTCTTGTTTAGTGGTCCCTTACATGCTCAGTTCATGGCCAAACCACAAGGGATTCTACGAAAAAAAAAAAAAATCTGGCAGAACAGACAGTTCAAGTAGGAAAAGGTTATTAAGCTAACAGCAAGCAGTAGATGAAACCATTCCTGTGAAAGGAATAGGCTGCTGTGCTCCTGCAACAAAACATCTTTGACCTGATGTATTATGTTCAGCAGGGTCAGCTCAGGATATTGCAAACTGCTGGGTTTGAGGCAGCAGCAGAATTCCCCCTCCAACAACACCCCTCAAATCCAGTGAATGCACTCTTGGATCATCCTGAAATCTTACAGCAGCAAAAAAAAAAGAAAAAATCCAACAACAAAGAATATCACTGCTACATAGCAAAGATGGGATTTTGTTGTTGTTGTTGTTTGGGCTAGGGGAGAGAAAGCAAAGCAGACAACGCCTTGTGAGCACTCCTGTTTGTGACAAAGTCATCTCTGAGACGCCAGCATCAAGCCGAGCAGGGATAAAGAGAGGCACCTCCTCCTCCTCCTCCCCGCAGCAGCAGCTTGTGCCTCTGCGTGGTGTTGACACACATTTCCCAGGCAGCAGTGGCAGCCAGGAATCACAGCCTGACAATTGCTTTCCTTTCACCAGCAGCACTGACAGTGCATCGCATCTCCCCCAGTCCCAGCCTGCCTACCTCTCACACACACTGCCTGCTCTGCTCTTATATTGGTACATACAGACCAATGCTGATAAGGGCATGAGTTACCTGGGGGTCAGAACATCACAGCCAGTCTGCAGGGACCTCTGCCTTTCAGAGAGCAGGTTTTGTGAGAGAAGGATGAATAGGAAAGCTAATTTTAATGGTTAGTAATTAAATCCTGCCTTAAAACTGAAATTTCAAATTTTTTCTCCTCCTGTTTCCAGTTCTTTTCATCTGACCATACAAACAAAAAATTCTTGATTGCTATTCTATTTGCAGGACAGCAAATGAACAAAGGTATTCTTCTAGATTATGTGGGAAGTAAAAACTTAATCTACATGCTCAATAAGTAGAATGCCATTAAAAATAAGTGATTTTTTTTTAAGTAATATATTCCAGAATGCTTAAGCGAATGCTTGACTCTTGATTTGGAATGGTTAGGCTGGGTTCACAGCTAGCACCTCAAGGATGTAATGAAGGAATCACTGCATTTCATCACAACTGAAAAATCCAACTGATAAGCATCACAGCTTGGCTAGAGTAGAATTTAAAGGACTGGGTACCTACACACAGCCCACAAGAAAGGGAGCTCTTACAAACATGACTTCTCCATTTGTGGGTGCACAAGTCAAGGTCTGATCCTTTGCGAATTCATTCCCTGTGTGAATGCACTGCGGTGCTTTGATGTTATTCCTGGGCAGATAACAAGACTGCAGATCCGTTTGTAAGGCAGGGATGCTTTGGACTGAGGCCAAGTTTAAAGCATCATCACTTTCTTGTCGTTTGTCTGGACTTTGGTGCTGACTGCTACGTCTCTTTTAGGGAAGCACTTTACATTGCAGCTCACTCCCAAACTTCCACTAGTTTTAAAGATAGCACTGACCAGTGTAAGTGGAGAGTCTCTTCCTGTAAGTTGGTGAAACCATTCAACAAAATGAAATTTCATGTAAAACAGGCACAGCAATATCAAGTGTACATAAGTAAAGGCCAGGCAAACTCAGGAGCCTGTTTCAGAGCAATGACCCAGTCAGATAAATGGAGCCACCCTGCTCCTGGGGAACACAAGAGAGGAACTACAGTACACCTACAATAAATTTTCTTCTTTTACCAGATGGAAGTAATTTGTATTTAGGGGCAAACATTCATTTCAAGAGTGATGTTGGCTTGGGCTCTCTTGGCTGACCCCAGCTCCTTCCACCTGCTTCCTATCCATGTGCTCAGGGGGAGACCAGAGCAAGCGAAGAGCCTCTGCCCTCACAAGGGAGAGCCAAAGGGGCTTGAACCTGCATCTCTGCTTCCTTCCAAGTCCCAGGCATGGAGAAAACCTAAAACTGCTGTTACCTCCTTATTTTCAATAGTGACATGCAAGCCAATTAGGTCCATAATGCTATAGAACATCACTCTTTAGCACAATGAAATTCTCAGTGCCAGATGTATTTCATCACTACATTCAGATGACATGCCAGGCTTCTCATTGCCCTGAAGTCTCAATGAAAATAAATCTAATAATAAAGTACAAATGAAAATAAAGCTTCACCTATGTGTGACATAAGCTTTGAACTTCCCCACTGAATAACAGATAAACTTCCAAGGACTTTTTATTTTGAATTCATCAGAATATGCGTTTCTGAAATTCTGAGAATAAAGGCTTTTAAATCAGTTTTTACTTTTTTCTTCTGAACAGCTTCAGTGATTCATATTTTTGCAAATCCTATGTCTAGGAAAGATACTTTCTCTGCAGAAAAGCTTCCCATTTTATACCCAGTTTTGTTCTTATCCTCTTTTGCCAAGTGCTGCTCTAGCCAACATAAACATCACATGACAGCCTTAGCTGACAACAAAAATGCCAGAGATCCCCAAAGCAAACATCTACATACATTTTGGAGATACCAAGACTCAGAAATATGTTGCTATTCACTTCTGGAATTAATTCTTGATTAATATATTGCCTATTTATGGTTGATGAGTAGATTGGCATAGAGATTCTATTCTTTATTTGGTTTGTACCATCACGAGAATTACTGCTGGGTCAGGAAGGAGAATGAAACAGGAATCACAGCATCCAGCTTGGTTTTGCATGTAACAGAGACACATATTCAAAATAAATTATATGTTCACAAGCTCAGAACAGCATTAGCTAGCAGTGAGCGCCTTACAAAGGCAGTGTAAGTCTGCAAAAGAAGAGAGCGGTAGTGAGGCAAAAGTGGGCAGAAATAGTTCTGGCTTCAGCAGAACAGGAGAGAACAATCAAAATGTGAAAAACAAGGAGCAACAGTGAAGCTCTCCAAGCTGAAGTTGTCTAAAAAGTCACACACCCCCGCACCCACATCCCTGCAGGCCTTGTGGATCTTTGGGTTCACCTGCAGAGCAGAACCTTTGCCTCAATTCCCCGAATATGCCCATCTCACTAACTGTTATCCTTTCAGGGCATTTCTGACTCAGAAAAATGATGAGGTCTTTCAACCCCAACTACGAAGAATTTGTACTGGGAAATAAACTGCATTTTAAAGGGGAAATTACACATTTACAAAGAACTCTAAGCTCTCCACGGTTCTGGGAAAGTTACTATTTTGCATGTAATATCGACTACCTAATGAAAAACTCAGTGCAAGCCTATAGGGTGTGATCAGCATTGATTGCCAGATTATTTTCTTCATTATTATTTGTTACTCTGCAGAGTCCAAAGTCAAAGTGCCTGTGCTGGAATTGCTGCATCAAAGGCAATTATATTTTGCAGCGCAGTCAGGCCATACAAGGGAGCTGCCCTGGGCCCCGTGGAAGGATGTGAGAGGCACAATGTGACACACACACTGCAGGATTCAGAGCCCAGGGCAACACCCTCCAGCTCAGGGAAGGAGTTACTCATGTTCCACTACCCAAATAAAGGGAAACTTGGAATGATCTCCCCACTACTGTCTCTCTGGGTGAAGTCAAGTCATCCCTGCCAGACCTGGCTGAGCTCAGAGACTCATAAAAATACTGAGCAAATATGTTTTTCTTGGAGCACGTGTGTTCCTGCCAAGAAACAATCCCCTGAGGAGCTCCAGCCGTCCTTCTCCTCCCTCTCGAGCTGTGCCCAGCAGGAGGTGCAGTGAGTCCCACCTGTCTGCACGCTCAGTGTTTGCTGCCACCAACAGAACACCTCCAGCTCCCTGCTCTGGGCAACACATAAATATGCCTCCTTGGCAAGTCACACTGCTGCTTCTGAGGCCACGCTTCGGACTTTTCTTTAGGCAGTAAAGCAGTAACACATTTCTGACTTTAGCAAGTCTGTTGTCTTCCCACACACAGGATTTTCCTGAAGGGTAAAGGCAAGTATCATTCTGCAGCAGTGTCAGCACTGGGGATGGCTCCAGTGCCTTGTCCTTTCTTCAAAAGTGATCCTGCAGGATACTTTTGCTGTTTTCCAATCTGTAAGGCATAAACCAAGGAGCTGCCATGTGAGAGAGGAGTCACATGCTCTCTCCTGTAGTGATAAATACTGAGTGCTACATGCTGCAGCTCAAAATATTCATGTGTTCACCAACTTGCTTTCTTGACAAGCAGCCTGCCTTTTTATGGGCAAGATTCCCCAAGACATCAGCAAATATCTTAGGAGGAATTAAACTAAAATATGGCAGTTATATGTAGGAGCCAGTTGGTGAGCACTCAATCCAGCTTCTACATCTTTGATTTTCTCTGTGACCTAATTAGGACATCATCTGAGAAGGGGAATCTGGGGGAAACAGCACTCAGCTGATCTTTCTGTGTGTCTCAAAATGAACTGACAGATTCATGCAGGAAGAGGCTCCAGCTGAGCATAGGTGCAGACACAGTAATCATAATCCAGTCCAGGGAAATTCCATGAGGTGCCTTTCTGTTGGGTTAGGTAAAATTTGGTGCACCTGCACAGAAATTCAGGGCATGAATATATATATTTTCTGGAGATATTGCAGTGTGCAATCAAACTGCACATAATTCCTGGCTCAAGCCTTTTAAGCAGTAGGCTCATGAACCCCATACACACTCCAAAAAATACATCCAAGTTTGCCCTGATGGGGGGCACATCTACCCTGTAGCTGAAAAGGCACAGATCCCTGCTCTTTTAAAGGGTAAAATATCATGGAGCTACACAATTTTGTGCAGGTTGTGGACCACTACAGTCCCATAACTTGATCACATTTCTGCAGCCCAGGTGCACATACCTGTGCAAGCACCAGCAGTGGCAGTGGGAGAGCTGCCACCAGCACAGGGAATTGCTGGAGCAGGGAGCCCACACCAAGCTCTGCTGGAAGGTTACACCACTGCTGGTGCCCTGCTCAGACAGCATCAGCTGATTTCGTACAGGTCTGAGGAAAAGTGCTAAGGTGGAAATACAGAACCACGCCTATGATTTTGTTATTACAGAACAAGTTGTTTCACGGAGTCCCATCAGCTCTGCTGCAAATCTCTGTAGAGCCCAAGAGTCGTCATCCCGCACTCACAGGGCTGCATGATCAGCCCAGCTGTACCAGCCCAAGTGGTGCTACTGGCTGAGCTCTTACTCAGCAGCAGTGATCCTCTGCAGATAATTTAATATCATCACAGATGACAAAACTATTTCCAGCAGGTTTACACCATAGTCAGGCTAGGCTCAACACAGCACTAATTCATAACCAGTTTTTTCTCTCAATATTGCAAGATGAGGAAAAATACACACATATCTTTAAATTTTATGTTCTTTCCAAACATCTGTTCACAGACTCATATACCAGAAAGGCTTCAGTATTTGTCTTTTTTCACATCTGCCTGCAGCAGTGCACTCACCTATAAGGTACTTTGCAGATCTTGCTCCCTCTCCTCCGTGTGATTAGCAGACCAGTTCATACTACCTTTCATCACCTGTAGCTTTATCTTCCCAGCAGCAGAGAAGCCAGAATGATATAAAACAAAATCAATACCAATCTAGAGGACATGTATCAAAACCAACCTAAAGAAATTGCTGTCTAATTTCAGAGCTTATTCTCAGTGATATACAGAAGCACCTCTTTAATTAGCATTGTGCACGAGTTCCATTATCAGCAATTATGTGTTTTCAGAGGACACCTGGCCTTCCCCCCAGCATTACTGTGCACCACGTGACACACACTGATTAGTCTTACTGATATCTGAGGACAGGCCAGGTAACATCAAAAACAGATTTGCCATGAATCCTCTCTAAGCCTCTTTCTCATTTACAAAACCTGTGATTGGGTATTTCTACCCTCTGACCACCAGCAGAAAACACCCACAGGCTGCTCTCAGAGGGCTGGGCAGCTGTACCAGGGGGCCATGCAAAGCTTTGCTAATTACACCACCCAAGGATGCTGCTCACAGTATTTATAGCCCAGAAGGACTGATCCCTGTGACATATGTGCCTGAATTTTGGGTATGAAGACAGACTCTCCAAACCCCTGAATATTTTCTTTCTCAAGAGTTTACTTCCTATTTTTTTTTAATTTTTGTTGCACTGCAGGAAAATCTGATACAGACAGATTATGAACTATTAATGTATAAACTAACCCAGGGCATGAAATTTAAAATTACATCATTATGCGAAGTTTATGCCGCTTTACAACTACTTTATGCATTCAGATCACATTCAGAGAACTCTGAATAATCACTACTGTTTGTGTGACATCAGGAGGGCTGACTGAAATTGAGAAAGAGAATATCAATAAATGCAGTTATAAAAGTATAACCTGTAACTTAAGTCTCCCGTGTCATAATAAATGTCCAGAACTGATTTTCTTTTGGAAACAAGAGAAACACAGACAGTAACACATGTAGTCTTAGCAGTGGATTTAGATTTACTCTGCATTACTCTGAGCACTTGAAATGTCTGAAAACCTAAAGATAATATTCCTTCCTACATCAAAAACAGGGAAAAGCAAGGAGTCTCCATTAGCACACATCAGATAGAAGTGTACAAGACACAGGATCCCACAGAGAGCTTTTTAACCCTATTCACTTCAGTCAGTTTCTATACTTATAAATCTTGTTACTCTTGCCAAGTGCCTATTAATTTCAGGGGCTAGCATGGTCAGAGAAGAAGCTGATGTCATTAAGTCAAAATTGATGTAACGTGTTTATTTATATGCTCTCTTCTGAACTTGCATCAATAAATATAAGCCCAAGACAGATCCAGCTTCTCACAGGCCCCTCTTGAGCCCGTTCTGAGCCATGGAAAAAAGTCCTACAAAGAACTGCATTGAGTCAACTTATTCCTGGCTGTCAATTCAGACATAATATTTCTTCCCAGCCATCTTAATCTCATAGAAAGGAAAAGCTGCCTGCATGTCAGAAAATAAAAGAATGAGGTGGACAAAAGAAAGAAAATTCACATTGGGGAATATAATAGGAAGGTATAAGCAAAATCCAGAATAACTCCAGCAAATACAAGCAAACAGTAAAATGTAAAACAGTTATGATGGGCAGCTGAGGGAGGTCTTCTGGGCATGAATGCATACATTTTTGTGGGGGTTTATAAAGCTCCAGTTGCTCATTCTCATTTCTGCCATGAAAAGTGCATGGTAACAAATCCTAAGTTTTATTCCAAGTTGTTTTCTGAATTACTATTCACTAAATATGTAGTCAGTGACATTAGAAACCCACTGATTCAGGCCATTAACTTTTCCAATATCATGATCCATTGACATCAGAAACATCTCATCAGTTATACCATATTCCTCTGCACTTGTATTTCACTGAAATGCTGTGAACAAGCCACCAAATATTAGCAGCCACAGCCAGTGGTCAATTCCTGCTCGGCTTCCACCTTGCTGTTTTAATTTCTTCTGCTAGCAAATAGTCCTCCTCTGTTTGGCTTCTATTTCTGTGCAGGCTCATGATCTGTGCTTGTGTCCTACTATGCACTATTTTAATTTACGAGCACAATCCACAGCTCCTCAGCACAGACATAAGTTTGTTCTTCCAAAGTCTGAGAATATTTTTAACTTTCAATACATTTTAGGTTGCTTTGGTTTTGTTGGATTTGTTTTGGGGGCTTTTTCCCCAAAATTTTTTTCTTTTATATTGAGGGAAAGACAGAGGAAACTGTGTTTCACCCAAATGTCCATTCTCAGCACATTGTGTCTTGCAACACAGTAAAACAGGCGGGATTGGTCACTCTATAGAAACTAAATAATACGATTCTGCTACACGATATTCAACTTTGTGGCATAAAAACAGAACCCTATAGAAAATATAAGAAAATGGCACATGCCATAAAGCATAAATGTCGTATACACATATTCAAATTTATTTCCTGTTGTGGCTTGACAAGGAAGTGAGTGAGTTTTTCAGGAAGTTGTTGAGGAAGTTGTTTCCACATTAGAAGAGAAGACTTAGAAGAATTTTCTTTTGCACAGTGGTACTTTGGGGAGGAGAGGAACCTGTGGCAGTCACTGGAACAAGGACCGAATTTCTTTACAAAGCTGAGGAAATATCCACTTAACCACACACCATCTGTGCTCTTGCCTTTTTATTCGCCTGCTGCACTCCTCCTGCTTAATGTGTGTGTGTTTATCTTGTGGGCTGGCTTGGCTGCCTGGCTCAGGAGTGTCCTGAGGTAGCACCGAGCCCAAGCCTGTCTGCAGACGTGTCCTGTGCCAGGGCCACCAGGACATCTCCTCTCCTCAGGGAATGGAGTCTGCTGCCCCAGACACGAGGATCTGAGCCCTGGCACAGCCAGGTCACAGGTGATTTACAATCCATGGCACCACAGAGCTGTTCTAACAACAGCCAGTTATCTTCATGGGAATAAGTTTAGTACTTGTTTCCAACTCCTACAAGTAGATGCTCTTCCCAGGACCTGGACAAACCTCACTGAACAAGACTTTGCAGAGGAGCTTTCTTCTCCTTCTGGCTCAGAGCACCTCACAGGGGTCTCCACAATCAGCTCTCTCAGGTGCTGTAGCACAGAGGGCAGCACTCAGCCCTTCGGTTTTGCATTCCCTGTTCTCCTCTTCAGTACATTATTTGTTTGAATATGTTCACATCCCATGTTTATGACAGATTTTTAAGGTTCAAAAAGAATCTGAAGGCAGTAATTTTCTCTGGGAAGACCTTGTGCCACTTTACAACAGCTGCTGACACTGAACAAATTACCTCCTTCACATAAATTTGGTCCCAATGCAAAATATTTGTGACTTGGATATTTCCTGTATGGATCTGCTGAAAGGGAGCAGAACCATGTGGGAAAGAAATTTATGCAGAAAGCAGCTTTACCACTTTGCTATCTATTCCAGAAGGGCAGCGTACATTACTCCTCCCTTTTGAAGCATTTTAATCCTTTGTTGCAAAGCACATCCAGTGTTCTTAACGACAAGATCACATTTTCTATCTCAAATTGTAAGTCCCTGACCCTTTGATAAACTAGAGAAAATTTGTTTTGGTTTTACACTACTCAGAGAGTTGTAAATATAAGAAAGACATTTCATTCTAATTTTAATGATATTTTCTGTCTAGCAGTTCTGCAGCATCAATCAGAAAGATACCAGTGACAGAAAAAATGTTCTATTTCGAGGTGAACTATCCATTTTTAGAGAGAATAAGAGTCTTTGTGAAATTTTTCAGAAGCAGAGCCAGTGAAAAACAATAACTAATCCTTTAAAACCTGACTCTAATATAGTTTCTTTTTTTTTTTTAAGATTACGAGGAAAAGACATCTTGCCTTCATATTAACAAAAATGCTGACAGTACTTATTAAAAAAGAGCAATGAATGCTGTAGTCTAAATGTAGGCATGTTCCGGAATATTCAGACTTACAGTATCTTCCCTCTCTTTGATAAAGCTTGGAGAACTGCAGCCTACACTTTCTAACCCAAATCCAGGCTCTCCAACCCACATTTAAGCACCTACACAGTTTCAGACTAATTTTAGGTAGCCACCAAGCTGAAAACCCTTGGCCAGTACACACACTGCTAATTCAGTGTCTGGGATGATGGTTGTAAAGGCTCTGGGATTATGCCTAACACTACAGCTGTGTTGATGCATGCTCTCTACAAATATAGAAAAAAAATCCTCCAACACACCCAAACTCAGCTCCAACAGTTATTAAGGCACCAACCCAGTTACCATCTCAGGGCATATTTGTTCTTCTCTCATACTCCCTCGCTTTTCCTGTTCCTCACAGATCTGATCAACCACCCCAAAGTTCCTGCCTCAGCCCCTGTGGGTGCACGAAGGATAATGCCAACCAGGATAACTCTGGATATTTCCCACCAGCCCCACAGAGGTGGTGCCAGTCATGGGGTGGTAGTGAGGGCCCTTGCTCTCTTTTCTCTCCCCTCAGCACTGCACTTGGCAGATTTCACATCACTTGTATCACGCCACCAGCCACTTGAGTGTTTTGAGAGAATGGGCTGAAAAATGACTTTAGAAACTGCCCAGTGGGAAAATGTGTTCAGGCAGAGCAGGGAAAAGCCATTCTCCAAAGCAGTACAGTTCTTACCACAGCATTACTCATAGCTGCGTGGAGAAGCAGGAAAACCTGATCATCTATAGCCACCAAAAACTGAGCATGACTCAATTGGAGTGACTCACAGTTCTGACTAACCTGTTTAACAGCTCTTTTAAAAAATAACCACTTTTTAAATAATTCCTGTGTGTTCTTCTTCAATTGCCTTCCACTGCACAGTTTTAAAGTGATTGCCAAAGCATAATCACAGTGCAGATATAAGCAAACCACAACGAGGCATAAATGTATCTTCAAGCTTTAAATAATACATCTAGTTAATAAGTGTTAGGCAGATGTATTTGTCTAGACCCTAGCAGATTATTTCTTAGTCAAACACAAGGCAAATCCAGCTGAATGCCAGGCTAGGAAGATGGAGGGTTGAGTCATGCTCTCTTGAGTGCCTGTATCCAGCCTGCAGGTGCACTGCACTCCTCACATTCCTGCTCTGTGCAGTGAATTTCCAGCAGAATAAAAAAGTAGCTGAGTCCTCTCCCAGAAGAAAATGCAGCTGGGGCCAGGAACAGCAATGCTTTTAAGGAGAATTTCAGGAACAGTCCCCTCCCAGCATTAATCAGTTTGCATTTTTAAATCAATAGGGATATTGTAATAGAGATGGAAGTTTAGAGTTCATTCATTTTTAGCCCCCTCTTCAATGCAGGGTAAGTATTCCTCCTTATACACCATTACAATGAATCCTCACTATCAAAAATGTTTATAAAACCATAACTACTCTTTGCATTTGTAATACAGAGTAGATAAATTAATTTATTAATAGCTCATTCTTATAAATAGTCATATGCCAAACAGCAAACAGGCAGGAGAAAAGTAACCGAATGAAACCCATTCTCCAAGTGCATCAACAAAGACAGGGGTTTTCTGAATTCACCACTTACCATGAAGTGTCCTGTCAGCCTCTGCAGCAAATGAAGCTCACATCCACTCAAAGGAGCCAGAACTAACTGAAAAGGCTGGGAAATCAGCTGAGGAGACTTAAAGAAATTGCCCCTTGTATGGTGCTGTAATTCATCTGGTGTTCTACTCTATCTCTTGGAGAGTCTGCAGAGGTACCACATTTCAAAATTACACTTAACATCTAAAACTACACATGCAATAAATCATCCATGTAACATTCCTCAAGAGTCACTAAGCAGCTTTATCTGACATTGCCAGTAATGGAAAAGAGGATTAATGGGTTTTGCTATTATTTATTACCCTCCCCTTGACTGGAGAAAATCCAGTTGTTTTCCCCAAGTTGTTGCTAAGTGCCTTGACCCAAATCCCTACTTACAGCCTTAGGTAACAACAAACAGAAATGTTGTCATTTCAAGCGTTAGGCAGTAACCAAGGACAGATTAAATTTAATCCATACTGAAAGCACAATCAGATTGATGCATGGATTGATTGACAAGTGCTGAGGACCAGTCAAGCATCTCTTTCTGCTGTCTGGAAGAAAGCTTCCATGTCATTTTTTTCAGAAAACGTTTACTTATATGTGCTGATGAACTCCTGATTTTCCACTCTCCTCAGTATCCTCACTCCCTTGCTTGCGCAGTGTATACTTTTAAACACATCTGGAACTGCTCCACACTCAAAAGTATGATTAAGTCATTACAAGTAATGCAGCAGTCGTTGTAATAAACCTTTTAATCCACCTTCAGGAGTCTCATCTGATGCATCAAAGCCTCTGTACATAACAAATATGCCAATGCACAAATATTCAAATACCTTTTGATTCACAGCAATATAAGACTATAAAGCATTTCCCCCGGTTTATTTTTAAGAGGTGGTCATTTAATTTCCTTGGAAAAATTACACTATGCATAAACTGTATGATGCAACCCTGCATTCATTAATATTTCATTTGTTGGCAGAAGCCAATTTTCAAAATCCATTATGAATGTGGGGAATGATGCCCATGAAAGAGTGAGTCACAATACTGCTGCCACTTGAAATAAATCATCATCATCAACATTGTTCATAATGTCCTCTGATCTGTGCAAAAAATAACTTTCCACTTAAATAGGAAAAGTTTGACAAAACTGGAAGCATATGTTTCAGATATTATCTCAAAAATAGTGACCTTTTCTGATATTTTTAAAAGTAGTCTTAACGAAATGAAATATTTATTATCAGCAGCAATCTGCTTTCACAAAGTGCACAACCAGAATAACACCAGGACATGCTGGCTCCCACAGCAGTGAAATTACACACAGAACATTATGTAACCACATACAATAAAGTTACTATGAATTTCAGAGAGATAGTGAGGAATTCCTGAAGACCTCAGCCAGCTACCCAGACAGGCTTTCATTACCTGGCTGCATTGCAAAGGAAAAGTCCCAGCAGCCACTCTTGCTGTTAACTCTTGATCTCTGTCATGCAAAGAGTCACAGAGCAGTTCACCACCAGCAGTGCAGCTCCCCTGCTCCCAAAGCTCAGGCATGACGTGCACAGAATATCCAGCAATCAGCCCCAACCCTCACCCAGATATTTCCCTGGAAAGACATTTGCATTTTAGATGGGGACTCCTCCCCATGGATCTCCCAGGAGATGCAGAGCTGGATTAGCCTTCTGCAGTAGAAAGTTCTGCTGGGCTGCACAGACACCCCACATTTCTCTTGCTCTCTCCCACACTGTCATGTTTTCTTCACCTGCCTCATCTCCCACTTGCCAAGCTGCTGGTCTCCTCAGGCTCTCAAGAGCACAATCTTAGAAGTTGTTACTTAAGGTGTCCCCTCTGCAATTAAAGATTTTAAGGAAATAGCCTCAAAACTTCTCATATATAAGCAGACTGCCTCTTTCTTCCACCAATCAAAAGGAGATGAGAAGCATGTCTGCTTCCAGTCTAGGCTCGTTGTCACTGTAACATTGATGTAGACAGCAGAAGAGCCATCCATGCCATGAAACACCCTAGGAATCTGAAAAATCACATAATTCCTATAAGTCAAGCCACTATCCAGACATCTGTGTTTCTATATAAGGTTCCACAGTGTGAAGTTTTCGGAATATAATTTTTGCTGCTGCTTAGGTCAACAAGACCTCAGAACTCACTCAGTTGTAAGATTAGAAACAACCATTCAACTATGAGTATCTGAAAACCTGTCATTAATCTACTAAAACATCCATGTAAATCCATTTCAGATACCAGCACCTACATAATAAAGTGCCTTCCTTCTCTTACTCACACAAAAATAAATGAAAAGTATATCAGCACCATTTGAATCCAACTTCATATGGACCTACTTTGAACTGTTTCTAGCATGACTTTGCTAAATCCCTAGACATTGAATATGAGCTTGAATATTATTTCACAATTGCTATTCAAAGTAAGATCAAACCTGGAAACTACCAGAGTCACAAGTAAAGGGATGAAAAAAAGTGGTGTTGCTTTTTTAAAAATCAGTCTAAGAAAACTGAAGGGGACAGAAGAAAGGTGATGGCCTGGCAGGGACCTGCTGATGCTCTCTGGTTTGCTGACGCCAGGTCAGTAATCTGCTAAACCTGCCTTGTTCCACACACTATGCAGGTTGACAAGACTTTTGACTTGTGGAACCAGAGCCAGGCTAAGGACAAGATAGAAAAAGGAGAAACAGCACTGCTCCTACATGTGAAAAAAAAATTAGAAGTTAATGAATTAAGTGTAAGCAGAAAATAAACCCATTAAAATATCGCAAAGAGCACAAGTACCTCAGGTCATGGTTGGCAAGAAGGCTGACAGAAACTGAATTGGTCAAGTGGGCTTGGAAAAGGCACTGAAAGAAAACAGAGGAGAGAGGAATCAGTCTGGTGTTGAACTTGAAAAAGAAAAGACAGAGAAGTGAAAAGATTGAATCTTGATAAGTTTTCCGTAAGCACAGAATGAATTCATTATGATAACAGAAATATTAGACTAGAATAAAAGGTACTGATAAGAGCCAAGGTTATTTATCATTCCAGTATTTATAGAGACAGAGAAATCCTTTTTTTCCCCTCCAAAACCTGTAATAATGTCCTGCAAACCAAACTGTTTAGATGAGACTTCTTGTGAGTGACCCATTCTTACTGTGCAGGGTAAAGACACTGCCATGCTTAACATCTTTTCCAGCTATTGAGAAAAATAGTCTGTCAGATCTCTGAAAATTTGCAAACCTAATTATTCCAAGGCAGAAGTTTGGACTGGTAAATATGCTTGATTTGTTTTGCATTCCATTCAAAAAAAATCAGGGATGTTACACCATCTTTTTCATTGAATTGATGCTCAAACACAAAAAAAGCCATCTGGAAATTCCAGCTATGGAGCCAAGGCCAGGGACTGCTCTTTAACCTCAGTGCCCCAGAGAGTGAGGACTCAAAGCCCATGATATAGATGCACAGACAGCAAATATGCAAACAGGAAAACACAATCTGCATTTCTCCTTTGTTTGCATATTCATCAAACTGCATTTCTGTATCTGCAAATGATAGTTGGTTGTGTAATTATTAATGCCATTCTTATATGCATCAAATCATGATAAAACTAATGCCAATTTTATGGAAAACTGACCTTTTTTGTGTGTGCCAGTTTTGATCTTCTGGTAGTTTGCTGGTACTCTAGGGTTGAGAATATTCTATGGAGTACAGTTTATAACAATCTCTGTGAGTCTGAAACAATTAGAAATAGTTACAACACTGACTATGACTTCAAATTAAAATCAGAATTGTCATAAAATTAAAACCTTTTTTTTTTTGTACCATTTTCCTTTCTGGATGTGATCAAAACCAGTTTGACTTCAAAAAAGAAGTAATTTATTAATAGAATTGTATGAAGACTTTTTCATGTGCAAATCCCTCAAGTGGGCATAAGATGTATACTGTGATTTACATCAGCCACAGAGAGATTTTCATTTTAATTCATTCTTTCCTATTGCCAGCTCTAATTTGCAGATGTTGTAGGCTTTCAGCCCAAAACAGAAGCAGAAATTCTGGCATGTTCAATGTTTGGAAAAAATTCATATCTGCAATGATAGAGGCTAAATAGATAGGACAGATGGGCAGATGAAACCAAGGGACAGAAATAAATTATGTCTTGATGTTACCTGCTGAAGCGAAAACCTTGCATGGGTTTCTAGAGCCAAACCAAAACCACACTTTTCAGAACTCCATCACTTAGTCATCAGTGACAAACTGATGAAAAAAAGAAGTGAAAAGTACCAACACAGTACCTATTTTTATCCAAAATAAAACATTTCCATTTGCAGATTTTTTAAGAGAAAAAATACTAAATAGTGTATGCAGGGATTTACAAGGAAAAAGTAAGAAAAGAGATGCTTACCATCTCCCTTTATTTACAGCCCCTCAGCATCCCACCATTCCCATAATTCATGCACAAACCATACCAGGAGCCACAGCTCGATCTGCCTGTCCTGGAGTGTGAATATGAACTTCAGCTGTTAATTCCAAAGAGCCTGCCCCAACCTCTGGGCGACAGAGATCTAACCACTCCTGACCTCTCCTGCTACCATAATTATACCATAATTAAACACAACGGAGGATTAGGCCTCTACATGCACCTCTTGGTTTAATGACACCCAGTTGTCCTCATGAATCCCATTCCCCAAACCTAAACACTACAGAAATGCTTCAATATCTTAGAAAAGAAAAATTACCTGGGAAGGTAGGGACTAATCTTTTCACCAAATGCAATCTGCATAAAGCTGCACTCTTCAGTCAGTCTCTCATTCTTTTTACCAGGCACAGACAAGCTCAAGACACACATTGCTGAGCAGAAACACAGCCAAGCCATCTTCTGGCTGGAGATGACCCAGAACTGAGAGAGATGTTGGAGCTGCTTTCTCAAGTCCTAGTGATGGGCTCCATTAATTTTATTGAAACATAAATTTCACATTAGAGTTTTGATCTCTCACTTTGACAAAGACATTAATTCTCAGACAGAAAATTTTCATGAAGCCCACATTATTTCCTGCTAGGATATTGTATATATTCTCTATTTCAAATTACAGAGAGCCTCTATACATTCTAATGATATATTATGCCCTGTAATACCTTTATGTGTAGTATGGAGTCCCAGAGTCCCTAAATTATTCATCATAATGTGCTTCAGAAGCAGAATTTGTTAATATCTCTTTAGGTAGTTGGAAGCACTGTAGCTCTATTTAACCCATTCCACACACTAGCAGAGCTCATTTAGTTAATATTAAGCAAAATAAATAAGCCTTTTCCTTTGGTCCTCACATTTTAAATTAATCTAAGAGGTCCAAATCACCCTGTTTTACTTTCAGTTCAAGCCTTACAAATATGGACATCACAAAAGCTAAGGAACTATGACGTGACAAAAGGCAATGTGTACCTGAAGATCAAAGAGAGAAAATTAGCTAAGTGCTGGAGTAAATCCTTCAGGGATGTTGCTCACTCTCCATCCCTGCTGGGGAGATCAGGTTGGACAAATGTCTGTAAGGAATTGTTTAAGTGGAGCTCACCTTTCCATCAGGCAGAATTATGGATTAGATGACCTCCTGAGGCTTCCTTCAGATCAGTGAGGAATCAGTTTACAAACACAGCAGCATTAATCACTGCCTTTGCAGTGCCCTTCCTGGCCCTTGTATCTCAGGATGATGCTCAGGAGCTGCAGCTTCTACAGCAGCACCACAGAGCTGCTGCACCTCCTTCTGCAGGGCAAAGCACTGGCAATCAGAAACACTTATGAGACTTGCTATAACTTGTGCATCTCCTCCTTCAGCTGGCTGTGTCTTACTCAGTAAGACAAAGTGTTCTAAAGCATTTCAAGCTACAGGCTTTCCAGTTGGCTGGCAAAACCTTTATACCTCATCTGGTGAGAAGGAAAAAGCAATGTTCTTTCAGGGTTCAAAAAGTTGTGAGTTTGAGAGCTGTTTGAAGGCAATGAGGGCTAAGGGAAGGCCTCCTGCACCTGCAGGTTCCTGGCACTGCCCCAACACCATCTGTGCAAAAACCTGTGGGAAGGAGAGATTTATATGTTCAATGCATTGATTTTTTTTTTTTTTTCTGTTCTGGTTCGGGGCACTTACACTTCTTCTCAAAATCCTGTCACCACACAAACTAAAATAATGCTTTCTATTTTAAAGTTCCCTTGGTAGAAGCTAAAGGATGGTAATAGCTCCATGAAAGCCAGGCATTCATTTTTATCACCTCCTCACTGCCCAGTATCTCCAGGTGAGACACAGGTTTTCAATTTCCCTTTTGGCACCCACAGCAGGCCTGTTACAGGAACACACAGTTCTGTGCAAGCAAAAAAATCCAGAGACACAGGGAGCTTCTTTGTGGGGCAGGCAGACAGGAACTGATAGCAAAACCCTTGTGCACTTCAAGAGAAAATGGGAAAGTTTTAAAGTAATTTCTTTTCCTGAAACTATTCATTCACTTATACCTAAAATATGGCTTGAAAAGTAATAGGAAAACCACAGGAGAAAGCATTTCCAGAGTTCTTTTTTTTCCTTTTTACCATACACCTCAAATAAATGACAGCTGATAAAACAGAAAAATACCCTTACATATCTGGAGAAGTAAACAGGGAACAATGCAGAGAGAACACCAGTGTACTTGCATTTTATCCTTTTGGCTTTCAAGTGACCACTTGCCTGAAACATTATGAACTGTCAGAACAGAACAGCATCATACATTTCCTTTTTGTTAGGAGAGTCTTATTCGTGTTTTTAAGAGCTGATTAGCCCCAAACGTTGGAGGAAGAAGACAACAGCACATCCTGCACTAAGGAGAATACTGCCATGCTGCAGAGGGGGCAACAGAGGTCAAAGCGGCAGCTGCTTTGTCAAACTAACCAATGAAAAATCTATTGTGCCATTGATGTCTCATTAATATGAATATTAGAAAGGTTTTATTATTTTTCACATTTTCAAGACAGGTCAATTCATTCCCAAGAATTTCAAAGATTCATAAAAGCTCTTTGAAAAAAATTATGGTTTTTTTGGCATAGATTTGGTTGCAAAATCTGTGACCGGTATCATATCTGGACAACCACTATTACTATAAATGCAATAAAAGCCAAAAATTGACTAGGAGCAATTTTTTTCAGCACTACTTAAGATGCCACTCATCTGAGGAAATATATAAAAAGTATAATATGCACTTTTGAAAAGGAACATAGATGGCATTCCAACAGAGAGTAATATAAAACAATTCTTTCTATATCATGAAATAAAATACCAAAAAACATTACGCCAAATGAAAACAGAATGCAAGTTCTTAAGGCTGCAAGAAAATGACCAAAATTATTTCATTATTCTGGAAATTCATCACGGTATCTTTGGTACCTGATTAAAAGCAAAACAACAACAACAAAAGAATATAAAAAAAATAAAAACAAAACAAAGCAACAAGAAAAAAATCCCTCTAAGATTCTTTTATTTATATGTACAGACATACACAGAGATACAATTATGTTTCTTACAGGTATTCTCCCTGCCTTTTCATGTTCTTATTTTTAACCCCACTGATAAAGTCAGAGCTAATTTTTCATTAAAAGATACCATGATCACCAGTAGGACCTGTACTACATCACTGAAGTGAAATAAAATGTATTTCTCATTGAGTTTTCCATCACTGGAGCATATAAAAGAATTCAGGATATAAAAATATTCAGGTGATGAGTACCTTTAGGATCGAGATTCGCAGCAGATGATATGAAATTCAGCAGCTCATAAGTGAGCTAGATTTTCAGATCTGTTGATCTGTCTTTAAGATTCTGGATTCTAAATACCTGTATATGTAACACGTTGCAGTAGAACTTTGCAAAATATTGAAAGAAATCACTTGTATAGTGTGTCACTGTGCACACCAGAGTCCTACCTCATCTTGGGAGCAAACATCCACAGGGAAGTGGGGGTCGTCATAGTAGGGTCATTTCTCTGGCACAACAATATTCATCATGAGTGGAAAATAATCTGAGATTTTCCAAACAACAGGGACACAAACCAAGGGCATCCTGCTGTCACCTCACTCAGATATTAGGGTTTATGCCAAACTTAAAACAAAGCAAAATAATGGAACTCCTAGAGTATCTCAATCGCCTAAATCTACATCAGAATTATGCAGATATTTGTTTTGCACATTTTCAAGTATTACCACAATGCCTCTCCTTAAAAATAGACAAAGAAATGCATTTGAACTGCAGCAGTACTGTCTTTAATGGCTTGGTGTTTTGTTTTTTTTGTTTTCCTCTTCTCATTGTTTAAAAAAAAAATAAGTATTGACATCTTGAGACCTTTGCAGTTGTCCTGGAGTCATTAATCTCTGGCTGACCTAATAAAATCAGACTTTACTTATATTTCACTGATACCTTGTGATAGTCTCGCGTGCACCCCTCAGCTTGTTAGTTATTATATTTGTACCAGAGAACATGAAATATGACACTAGAAATAAATCTCTTTTGTGGAGAAGAGAAACCACTGCTGCATTTAAAATGTGAAACATTTCCAAGAGTGTCTCATTCTCTATTAGCAGTACCATGAAAAAAGTAAATTTTTTATCCTTCAAGTGGAAGCCAGAATGGTGACTGTCATACGATTACAGCCTCACCAATTCTACCATGAGTCAAAACAATAAAAACTCTTTAAAACAACTCCCTCTGCCAAGCAAAACAAACCTTCCTAAACTATTTGAGAAATTTCTTCTTCCTTGCAGTTTCTAAAAACTGACATTTTCTGAATTTGACCTTTACATATTCACATTCTGGCCCATAATCGATTTCATTTCTATGTAAATACAGGAGTGCAATTTGTTTTTACCGGTTTGTTTTTTATGTGCTCTTTGTGCAAAAGCGCAACTACAATTCCTACAGAAGTTGTGCCCTTCTGTTCCCAGGGAACAGATTCTCCCATGCCATCACTACCACTCTATTTTTCCTTTAGTCTCCTGCATAGGCTTGCTCCTCTATGTGAGAAATGCACCTGGCAAGACACTGCAGTGTTTGGAAATCAATAGAAAAGGAGCATAAAATGACAAAATAACCCAAACGTGAATTATTTGTTTTTCAGTTCCAGCCCGTGTGTTTCTCAGTAAAAAGCACAGGCCTTGATGGTATTTTAGTTTTACCAAAACCAGAAATCATGCACTGTTTGAGGACAAGCCAGGACAACATGTGTGCGGGCATATCTTTTTCCTTATCTTATGTTTATTATAGATCAATTTGGAGTTTCATTGCATCCCAAATATTAAAGAAACAACTTATAGATTGTTAATTTTACGACATGTGTGCGGGCATATCTTTTTCCTTATCTTATGTTTATTATAGATCAATTTGGAGTTTCATTGCATCCCAAATATTAAAGAAACAAATTATAGATTGTTAATTACAGCTTGTGAATTATGATTCAGCCAACTTACATCCACCTAATATCAAGAAAAAATGAGATTTACAGTGAAGTTAGTAGATAAAAAAACCCACACCACTAACCCAAGGCAGTACTGAAAAATAGGTCAAGGAAATGAGAAGAGTTCTTATGTCAGGAGCCCCTAATTCAATTTGCCTCATGTTTCAATCAAGAAAAGAATCAAAGATTAGCAACCAGTCAGAAAAAGTAACATACAGCTAAAATACAGGTATAACAGACTTTTGATAGTTCTAGCTTTGACAGAATTGAAGTCTGTAAGTTTGGGTGGTTTTAGTTATTTATTTTGCCTACAGGGATTTTAAATTTTATTTTAGGTATTAATTTAATGTTTTAGGTATTAATTTATTTAATTTATTCTTAGGTATTAATCTGCTTATTAAACCCCACACACCATACTCATATATACTACAATGTTTCAATGCATTTTGATTTTTGCTTTTTGAAGAGTATACATTGTTATCGTCGCAGTCTTGTATCTTTCAGGAATCTGTGTCTTTATTGCCATATTCAATATTATAGAAAAAAAAAAAACTTCATATGGCAATGTTGAACCCAGTAATCATTAAAGAAAATCACCCCACAAATATTTTGGGTTTTTTTTGTTTCTGTGGACTATCTTGTGATAAGTACACCAACAAATGTATCTGGGGCACCTCAATCCTCCAGCAAAGCAGCCCAGAGCTAACCACGGGTTTATGGATCCCTCTATGCTCACCTGAAGGTGCTGACACCCTCTCTGTCTTCAGCCTCCTGTTTTCTATTTTTTTACTGTCAGGCTGGGATGTCATTTTAATTTCTTGTCTTGGGCAATTCATAGGCTAAATTAGGTTTGCCTCTGCATTTCTTTTTTAAGCAAGACAGAAATGCGATAATTGATAGCAGTACTAAATATTCCTTGAAATTGCATTGGCAGGAAGTCAGAGAATGATGTGCATGGGTAAATTGCTGCCACTCAGCAGCCCGGCCCAGTGAGGGACACTCATCTTCTGAGTGTGTGGCCTGAGGATACTGAAATTATTCTCATTTATCCAGGGACTTTGGGCCCTTTTGGCATCCTGTGTGTTTTAACAGTCTCCAACTGACAGAAACGTACATCAGACATTCCTGCCCCACTGTGTTATTAATGTCTGGTTTTTTAATGCGAACCTGTTTTATTGCCTTCGTTTTAGATGCCATTTTAGAAACTTTCAGAAGGTTTTGACCTCCTTGACCTTGGAACAGTACAGAAAGAGTCTTTGCTGGGGGCAACCATGTCATGGAACGATTATTTTTAGCTCTTAAGAAAACCAGACAAAATATTGCCTCAATCAGGATAGGAAACTGCCTAAAAATAGGCATATCAGAAATCTTTCCTTTTGTGCAGTCTGTTTTTCACATCAGTGAGAAACATATCATATCCCTCATATCTCCCTGCGGAAACGCTCACCAAACAGAGCTCAGACTCTGAGAAGCAGGAACCATAACCCCTCAAAATCTTGTCTCTAAAAATTTCATTTCCTGCATTTTCCAGCTGGTCCAAAAGCCAGCCAGCAGCAGAAGAAACCCAGCCTTCCTCCCCCAGCACTACCTTGGCCCCCTTTGAAAGGCAGTGGCCAGGCAGAGTAAGACACTGAGCCCAGCAGTAAAACATGCAGTTTGTCCCTCAGCACTGCTTAGGTGGGCCATGAGAAATAATAATTACAGCACCTGTTTATGTTTCCACAGGACAATTATCCACCCAAGGGTCCCTTGGTGCACTGGTTTCTGAACTCCCTGAAGATAATGCAGAGGAAAGAGGAGATTGCTCAGCTTTGGCCACCTGGATCACGCTTCCAGTGTGAATTGATGCACTGATCCTGTGAAAGGTTGAACCAATGCCTGAGATGTGAACATGCTGCTGTTCTTAATGGAATTTGTCCTTCAGCCAACCACAGCAATTTTAACAGCATTAGAAAAGATGCCACAGTAAAACACAGTTCCAACATTTAAACTATTTTTTAAGGCGTCACTAAAAGCTGAAATATTATCTCCATCTTAACATACACAAAGCTGCAAATAAATTGAAGGTATTGGCATATGTTTAAATGCCAGTATTTAACATAAGGAACAATGGCATAACATAAGAAACAATGGTATAACAAATGCCAGAACTGATCATTGCTCAGAAATGTCAGTGTCACCTCTCAAATTAGGCAAAAAAGACAATGAAACCCTCTCCCTCCCTAATAAAACTGTTCCTTCCTAGTCAGCAGGAACATGAGAAAGAATCTCTCTGACAAAAAAGCTATTTTTGTCCTGACCAGCAAGATATAACAACATTAAGAACACCCAAAACAAGAAGTCCAAGACATAGATGGATAAATCTATCCTTGTGATCAGGATATGAAAGGGAGACTTCAGGAAGATTCCAGAGCTCCTATGCAATTCAAAAGAAAGATTAAATAGAATTTTGAACTATCTGGCTATTAAACAACAAAAATGCCATCTCCTCATAGGAAATTTAAATTCCCCTGAACATTCTTATTTAAAGGACAGAGGGAGAAAAGCAACAGTCAGTGACCAACTCAGGTGCTTGTGCTGACCAGGCAGGTAAGATGGACACTTGGGGTATTCCAGTAGCATTTCAGATGACAAAGAACTCCCTAAGCACCAAATGTCTCAAGTGTCCACCCTAAAATAAAGCAAAAATAGCAACCTTCTCATAAAAATATGCTGATCTAGGTGTGGATATTCATATGAGTACTCACTTTCAGATAAACATGAATATCTCAGTCTGATGTCCAGATTATAACGAGCCAATATATTTTGGCCAATTTAAAATTGAACTGGGAGAGACTACTGCTAATAAAATAAACAACATATAGGTAATTAGCTTTCTCAAAAAAAGGTTTACCACCCTCTGAAATGTTGTCAGAGTGCTGCTTTCACATGAGCATTGTGAAGCAGAGAAAATGATGATACTGCTGCATGTTTGACTTTTCACTCAATTAATATGAAAATATTTGTAGACTGACACAAGAAGCCAATTTTTACAGAAAAAAAAAAAAAATAATTTATAATTTGGCTATTTCCAAGGATTTCTAGCATACTTCTACTGGAAACTTGCAACCACATCTGCTGTGGTCACTGCTGCAACTCTAATACAATGGGTAGATAAAGTTAAACTGGTTAACACAACTACAGGCACTTCTTATTTTGCTGTAGTGAGGATGGAGCTCAGCATGGGCTCCTTTTTCCAGTGTTTAATCAGCTCCTAACTTGATTTTTATAACTTATGTGGGTCTCTACGGCTGCACTAATCCTAAATTGCCCTTTTCCTTACATTTCAGAGCAGTTCCAGTTACCAGACTGCATCTGACAAGTAGACACATAGAAACATTTAGAACAAAAATCTCCTGTAAATCAAGTCATGGACACACTCTATAAATATATAATAAGAAAAATACCTTGCTGCTTTAAGGTGCATTTTAAAACGAAGCTTGTTTTTTCATCAATCTGAGCAAACTCCTCAGAAAAAGACTGAAATGGACAGATGAATCTAATTCAAAGAGGGAGAATTAAGTGTTAAGAAGCTCATATTTCCTTGGTGACCACTTAATAATATTTTCATTAGCCTGCCTCACACCTTTCAGCTCCACTGAAGGGAGACTGAACAAGTTGTCCATCCCACATTAAATTGCAGGACAAGGTACCTCCTGCCATCCTGGAGCCTGTGTGCTTAAAGCACCCATAAGCTTGATGCGCCTCTGGCCCCCGCAATCCTTCGTTGACCTCATCTCAGCCCTGGCAGGAGCAAGGTGTAAACTTAGCTCTTACCTGCCAACCCAAAGATGTCTACGTAGCACTGCAAAGGCAGCCTATGTGTTCCCAGAGCTCTGTGACACCTGAGGCTGTGTGCTTTGGGTGGATATTATCCAGGAGCCCACCCACTGTGTTCCTGCACCATCTGCTTTCCCAGCACAGCCACTTTACACTTTTACAAGCCTGGTAAAATCTGCTGTGGTCTTCCTAGGTGCTCAGATGTGACCAGACTGAAGGTTAAAAATATTCTCAAATGACATTGCAGTAAATTTTCCTATTTTAATTATATACAGCTTCTTTAAAAATCTGTTACCATCTTTCAGGACAGTCCTTGCTCATATGAACAAATCCTTTAAAATGAAACCCACAAGACAAACTAGAAACCATGACACAGACCATTCCCACAGGAGGCTATGGACTATGAAGGGATGCAGTTGTTTAAGCAGCTGAGAAAAATTGAAGCACTTTTTATATAAAATTTTAATTTCAAAAAAAAAAAGTAGTAAACTTTCTGCATCAAAAAATTAAGAAATGCAATATACAGCACTCAAAACACGACCGGGAGAGAGAAAGGCATTCTGGCTACTGCTCTGAAAACCTCTGTCAATTTAATTATCTTCAGGACAGGTGGTGAAAGAGTCACTGATTTGATTTTTTTAAGGGAGGAGCATTAAAAAAACAAATATTTTGGCACATTGAGGATTTTACTGGAAAGATTTATCCATGAGAAAACATCTGCAGCACACACTTCTAATAAGATTCTCTGTCACTAAATTACATTTTTAACCTACAAATGGTAAAGGTTGAAAGCTGACAATTGTAATGGCTTAACTAATTTTTTTTTCTCAGATTTTATTTTGTAAAGCAGGAATATATATCCATAAGCCAGCAAAAATAAACCTATGGTCTGAATTTCAGTGGGGATATTGTCTTTCCTATGACCACTTCAGTTTAGTCTCCAGAACAACCAAGTAGGAAGCATAAATAGCAAACTTTTCAGGACTTTCTCTGAAGACACCTTAGGATATTCTGCACTGAATCTGAACCTCAACAAGATTGCAATCATGTATTTTCTCCTTCATAGAACTGCCAAGATAAAAAATACAAATGCATTTGTTCATTTGTGCTCACAAAAGAATAAATTATCCACTTATCAGTCTTCTCAGCAATGAAAATATTTCTCAAAATCATCAAGCAAGTTATGCATCACCATTGATTTTAAACATCTTAGCAGCACGACTGGATGTTTGTCTTCATTCAATGTAACCCTTGTCTTTTCCTTTTAATATTTAAAGTCTCCCACTTTCAGCCTACTAGATAAGTGCTTTGCTGAGAAAGAGTCAAAAGAAGCAGAAATAATAGAATAGAAAATAGAAATTGCAAATAACAGTCATTTTTTGCCAACCAACAGAAACAGCAAAGGTGAGATGCAAAGTTAGCCCATGTGAAGCAGCTCAGCATGAATTTTCCAATAACCCAGGAATATGCTATTTGTCTGGAAAATTACTGGACTTCAAATCTAGGAAGAAAAATTCCCTGCTGACATATCCATTTCAACATACTACAGTAAAACCAAAACAAAAATTCAGAAAGTTCACTTTTACAGCAGTTATATTATGAAGCAGTAGCAGTGTGAAGTTTTGGTACTGTTTGGTTTTGTTTTTAAAAAGTTATTTCTTATGAACCCCTTATATAGGAAATGGAAAGTAAATAATCATTCGTTTTGAGAGATACTCTTATTTCTCTATATTGCTGTGTGCTACCAAGTTTCACAGCTGTTTCTCAGAATTATAGACTCCATAAAATGCAAAACACATTTAACCATAAATACTAAAACACTTAAAATATTCCATGCAAAAGCCAAATTGAAAGAAAGAATTCCTTCTTCTTCACCAGGAAAGCATTTTACTAATGCTTTCCCTTATTCCATCCAGGCATAAGCCTGTAGCATGTGAGGAGAAGTTATTGAGACATTTACTTAATAACAAAAATTTTCTGAGCCTTCTCTGCAGAATAAAAACTTTGTTCTCAAACCAGCTGAGTAGTAAAAGCAAACTGTTGCCCTGTTAATTAGAAAGGGCCTCCACAGCAATCCCCATTGGTCATACCAGAAGCTTTTAGACTTCATCCTTTTAATTACCTTCAGAAACATTTTATCACAATTGTCCAGTACTGTAATACAGTGAAAAGCAATGCCAAATATTCTTTTTGTTAGCCACCAAAATTATTTCATTACTTCATAAAGAGTCAAAACCCTAATTTAATTACTTCATTGAAGTTAACCATAATTGAATCTTTAGATTACAAGAAAGCCAAAGCAAAACAGACAGCATTTCAACCCAATATACTGGGGATTCGGGGAGGTTAAAACACTACAGCAAATTATTCATTATTTCATAAAATATAAGGCAAAATCAGAGGCTTCATATATTTGTACAGCACTGTATTGCTAATGCTGTAAAATTGCCTTCAGGTGTGGGTTGACAACATCTCATGAAACTTGGTAATTAATTTATTGGCCTAATAATCCCCTCTTCACCAATCTGATAGAAATAACAGAAACACCTTTCTGGCCATGTTCATCCTCTCTAGAAATGTTTTGAAATTTGTTGCAGTAAATAACTGGCATTCTCATCCTCCTGTTCAGAGAGGTTTTTGTGCCATTACTCTCAATTACTAAATTACTCCAAAAGAATTAAATGGAATTAAACAGTTAGGTGGCTTGTGGTAGCAAAGAAATCATCAAGAAGGATCAGAGAACTTCTTTCCCTACCCACTGAATTTCTATTCTCAGTAATAAAGCAAGATCTGATCCAGAGTTACATCACAGACCAGCAGCCATCGAAAATAACATTACCACTGTTTTCATGATGATTCATATCTCTAATTTTCTAATTCTCTTGACAGTCCTCACAGTCCTCCTGTGGCACAAACAGCATTAATGTCACACTAGAAGAAAACCACAGATCTTAAGTGCCATTTCTGAGAAAGGAGTTTGTAAAATTCATTATCTGTTATTTCCCAGGCTAGGCCATTTTAAAAGACGTATCTGCAGGAGAGCAACAAAGTCAATGGACAACACAGCTCTTCAGTATTGCTCAGAATGACAAATCACACAAAGAGCAAAATAAAAACATATTTGACCATAAGAACAAAACCTAAAATATTCCATGTTGACAGCTATCATTTTAGGAAAAAAATCTCTGCATACCATCTTTGCCATGCAGTCTGAGTCATGAAAAATGCAAAATGCTAAAGTTAGGGTAGAAAGCTAAAACGAATTCAAGTAGTTGAAGAGTTCTGCTCTCCAACTTTGTTTCAGCAGCAAACAGAATCAGCTTTGAGACGCTTTCTTTCATCCCCTCCCTGTGTGAAGAACGACTTGCTCATTAACTCCCTCTGAAGCTGAGGAGCAGCTCCAAAAGCAGAGCCCGGTTCCCGCAGCTGCTTAGGCTGGCATAACGCGCTGCCATTAACATCAGAACGACCCCGTTCCCTGGAGCCAAGGGCTGCTCCACACAGAGCCTGCAGGAATGGCACATGCAGAAAGAGCTGGCTATTTATATATTTTGCATCTGCTTTAATTACCCTATCACTACAGCACACAACAGCAACACAATTTATAATGCACTGACAAATTGTATGGTAATTGAAAAGCCCAATTAACAATTCTCACACCATGGGCAGATTTTGTTTGATTCAGCAACAGTAAAAGAAAGAAAAATTTAGAAGGAAAAAAGGCTCAAAGGTATGTGAAGTTCCAGAGGAATCCAAGTCTCTAATGTAAAGTATATTTAACACATGTTTGAAAATTATTCTCCTCAACAAGGGCTCTGATTGTGAACGTGCCTCTTGAACCCATTCTCTGGAATTTTTTTCCCCTCATTAGCATAACTGGTTTCTCTGGAAGAGAATTTTATCCCATAGGAACCATCAAGAGCTAAGAGAATATGCAACTTTATCTTAGCAATTTACATGCCATCATAAAATGTTTCTGAATAGAAATACAATCAGCGGCTACACTTGGCAAAAGTAACACTCAAATGAGAGTTACCAATTAACTCTAGTTAGGAAAACCCCCGGGTTTATACTGATGTCACATATGGTATTAAAAAATCCACAAAAATTTCACAGGGACTGTGAGCTGGTCTTGAAACCATGAGAGTAAGGTGCCAGAGCAACAGAGCAATGATGAGCCCCCAGGAACAGAGTACTGGAAACCCTTATTTCATTGACAATTAATTGTTCAAATAGATACAAGCCAAAACTATAATAGAGTATAAGGTTAATTAATAACTCCACAGCAGCAAATAGGTTAAAAATAGGATCTCAATTTAGTTTAAACAATTATACAGCTAAAAATTACACTCCTAGGGAAGTTTGTGTATGTAAATGATAGTATAATGAACCGGGCCCAGACCACCACATATACATTGTGAATTTTGTTATATGAGCGTAAGTGACCACATCACCTGTTTCTGTATCATTCTTTGTTACCTTTTTGTACAAAAGGCTGTGCTTGCATCCTGAAATGAGTGATGCCTGGCACCCCATTCTGCAGAATGACAACACAACCAAATAGCTCACTGTGTTGATAGGTTCTTGCATTCTGGGTGAAAGAACCCTGCTTGAGGGACAGCCACACCACACAATGCTTCCCTGTGGTGCTTTTACATCCTTCACCCCTAAAGCATCTATTACCCAAGGTGATTCTACTCAGTTCCCAGTCAAGATATGTAACCAGCTGGATCAGAGATGCAGCCCTGTCATTCCAGAGAGGTTTAGGCAGGTGCACAGCTATGTCAGCAATGAAACCTTGCTCTTTGATAGGAGAGACAGACTCTAAGTGTGAAGCAGAGCAAGCCCAGCCTCAACCTTTGGAGAAATTATGAATCTTCTAGCTCAAAATAGTGTAAACAGGACTGACTTCACTTTTAGACAGACTACTCAAAGCTCTTAAGTTACATTATTTCTATTTTCATAAGAAATCAACAGGAAAACAGCTTCTGTAATTCTACTTCTTCAGCTCCAGCCTGGGATGACTGACCCATGATCCTCAAAGCAGTTTCAACTCTCAGGGATATATATTAGTGCCTGCCTCATTCAATTTACCATGGCACTGTTCTGCTGAGATACAGACACCTGTTTTACAGCTGTGAGACAAACAAACTGCTTGACAGCAATTAAGGTAAAACTTTGCTTTAGTATAAACTCTGGAGAACTGCTATTTCAGTCTGTCATTCTCTCTGAAGAAAGGGTGAGATGTCAGCAAATTTTAATGACTGCTGTTAAGGGGAAATGAGGGATATTCAGAGAATTATACTTGCAAATTAAAGTCTGGTAACCTAAAACTTCTGTGGAGTTTTACTCTCAAAGTCTCAAAGCTGGAAAAGAAACCACTGAGCTACAATTTACAATGATTGCCAGCAACACTTTCTAAGGATTTTGCACATGTCACTTGTTACTGGATTTAATTTTACTAGACTGGATGAAAGCTATTCTCTTTTGCTTGGAAAATACTAAAAAGTTCTTTCCTTTCTAATTTCTATCCTTTCTAACAGTGAAAGTTAGAAATGAAAGCTTGACCTTTGGCATAATTCCTGCTTACAAAGTGTAGTTCCATAATTTCTGTCTGCATCCCCATTGAAACCACTTGAAAAATTCCCTGTGGCATCCCCTGTGTCAGTATCCAGCAGAGCTGAGTTGTCTCTGGACAGTGGATCACAATCCCCATAATCACTCATCTTTCAGAGAAGATGTGGCTGTGTGTCCTTAGCCTGGATCCATCCATCCCTCCATGCCCACAGGCAGTGCCCAAAATGACTGCACTTATTTTCTCTTGACCAGCCTGGTTGCATAGCAGAAAGAAACCCTGTTATAGACATTACTGTGGGAAAAACAAAACCACCACACAACAAACACAAACAAAGCCCCAAAATTTCAAAAAGTCAATGCAAACGGTGGAGTAGCAGTAAGAGCGATGAAAATAGGTCATTCTAGAGGGATGTTGGGGAGCCCACACGGTGCTGTCACACTACATCACCCTGCAGTAAGGCTGTGCAGGTACACGATGGGGAACTAATATTAAGCTGATATAGTCAAGCTAGAGCAAAATAATATGGATGCGTTGCTCTTTAACCAGGTTTACTTGGGTTAAACTCATATCAAGCAGCAAAAAAAGCCTCTTAAAACCAAAGGAAAGGAAGCTTCATGTAGAATTTTACATCGCTTCAGCCAACACCAAGGTAATCCCATGTACATGAGTATGCATGAGGACAAACATGCAAAACAGTGAATTTCTCTAACATTCTCACATAAAAAAATGTAAAAAGTGGTTTTGGGAGACTAATGCAAAGCCAGAAGATTTTACTGATAAATAAGTCTTCATCCTTGACCTCATTACCAAGGAAATCTGAAAACCAGATTGTTAATTTTCTGTATTTGGTACATGAGATGACAAAAAAAAAATAGCAAAACCAAAATAAAACAAACAAACAAAACCCTAAAAGTAGTCCCATTGTTCTGCAAGAGGCACGAGTATCTCAAGCTTACTGTGTAACCACAGATTTCCAAACTTTGGTGAATTCTTAATTCAAGGACAGAAAAAAAAAAAAAACAGCAAAAAACAAACACCAGTTTAAAATAGAAAGTGTGAAAAGACAAAATACCAGATCAGAGGAAAAAACAGCATGAAAAGCTTTATCACACATTTGCCGTTGCTTGTTATTTTTTGCCATCTTTGGTCTTCACTACAAATTGCCATCACGTTTGTATATTTTAGGAAAAGAGTATGTCGTGAGCAAAGGAGGGAAGAGAAACATCAACCTTGTGATCCCTTCTTCTTTCAAAAGACACTTCATCCACTTCAGTCTTGGTGGACCTGCTAGTTTGTTAATCCCTAGGGAGTTTCTGACAAAACATCCTTGATAGATGTGACAAGGTATGTCAGCTTTGTATCACTAATATTTTGTACTCCAAGGGCTGCAGTTGCTCTGCACATCTCTTTCCAAAAGGCAACATGATTATTCTGGCATTGGAATAGGCAGGACAAAAGACCAGTTTCCCATAAAAACAGCACTGCTCTTTGAGCCTGCTTGATTCAGCAGCATTTAGCAGCATGCACAGACAGGCTGGTGACACTGCCCTGGTTACAGTGACATGGGTGTATCCCCAGATACCCTCAAATTTAGCCAGCAGAGCAGGTAAATCTAATTCAATTTGATAATTGGCTCTTACATTAAAACAGTAACAAAACCCAAAGCCCAACCAGATGGATCTGTCTTGATTTTTTTTCCGAAAGAAAAACATCCTGCAGCATTTCAAGATTCCTGGATATGCTGATAATCTGTCCCCCAAGACAGACATTTTTATTTGCCCTTAATACTAACTTAATACAGGGCTTAAAACTGCTTGATAAGCACTCTGTAGACATCTATCAAACACATTTCTGTATATCTGATTCCTAAGCTGAGAGGTTGGTATATGCCCTGAGCTTAAGCCTTTATGAAAGATAACAGAAAATCAGTTGGCAGGGAACTTGTGGCATCACACTGGTTTACTTTAACAGGGTGTAACAGTAAATGAAAGAAGGCTCTCGGTACACAACATCAAAGTCACCAAAGTCTGTAACTTGCTCACCTACAGTGAGTTGTCCTCACTTTTCCATGATAAAAGGAATCTGATGAATGTTAAATTACTGGGACAAGTTTCAGTTGTGGAATATAAGAGCACTTGACTGAAGTAACTGAAAAAAGGGAAGCATCATCCTGTTTTCTCTGAAACTCTTTTGTTATAAAAACAGCAGCACAAAGGCATTCCAAAGAACAAAGAATTCCATGTCAGGGATGTGAAAGGAGGTGAGTGGTAACTAGCCTTGCCCTCAGTTCAGAACTGGCCATCAATTTGGGAAAGCTAAAGTAGACTTCCTGTCCTTTCCCAATCATGTACTCTTGAGAGCATCATTCTTTGCTGAAGTATTTGCTGAGAAAGTGGGCAGCAATTCCTTGTGCTTAGATTTAAAGAAAAGGTGATTTTATGGCAAGCAAACACCAACATTTTGGTTCCGAATCAGGAGGATTCACAGTATACCCAGCAGGCTTCTTGTCTGCCATACTTTTAACCATCACGGCAGACTGAGACTGCAGCTCTCTGTCCTACATACTGAGTTCATGGGGTTTGGTCTTTGCACATATTTTGGGGAGCAGACTGTCACATCTAAAAGCTGTTTTCAGAAGTGACCTTGGCGTTGGATGATTGTTTTAGACCAACAGTAGAGCTCTATGCAAATAATGCCCCTGCTTGCAGGAGGGCAGCTCACTTCACTCAAGTGCTCCAGTCCATGCACAGACAAGACACCACCTCAGATTAATGGCCAAGTGATTCGTTCACCCTGCTTTGCTAGAAACAAATTACTGTGCATTTTCACTTCAGCAGAGTGACAGTAACAGACAGGTGGGGTTACAGCTTTATTGACTGGCCTAAGGGCTTGCAGAGTGAATATTTACCAACAGCATTTACTTAGTTTTTTTGAAACGAATACAAATGAGGGAGGAAATTCACATCAGCAGCTAGCCCACTTGACAATACTTCTTAAACAAATAATAAAGCATTTCTTTCAAGAATTGCACATTCAAATGAAATTCCTGGGGAAAAACAAAGCCTTTTGCAAAACATCAGACCTTGGTTGTAGAAGAATGCATATCCATGAACTTAAGTTGTCTGAGAATCTAGATGTCTCAAGGACACAGACCTTAGGGTGCTGCAGAAACTTCAGTTAGGGAGACAAAATCATAGCACAAGAATTTTCCAGTAATATTTGAGAAGCAAACAATTTTTCTATTCAAAATTGTTGAATAAAAACAAACACAAGACAGAAAAATTTGCTTTAATTCCACTCGTTATCTGAAGGGATTTGACCTTAAATCCCTGAGAAGAGTGCCCTAGCTCCATCAGAGTTCAAGCTGAGCAGTCACAGCCTGATGATACACTCCAGCATTTATAAAATACATTTACACACACTTTTTTTCCTATTTTTATTTCTCCTCTCATTGCAACTACTGAAATTCAGTTGTTTTATAACCCCGATGCACATCCAAACAATTACCTGTCAACAGTATGACAGGAAGAACTTCAATTTAGTGTGACTAGAATAAAACAATTGCCAGTCGTTTGACTATGATCAAAAATGCAGAAATAAAACCCCCCGAATTTCTGCCTCAGATCCAGCAATGAGTGAGGAGCATGTGCAGGTCCCCCAGCAGACCTAAGCCATCACTGTGATTCAGAAGATGCCCCCTCACAGAACAGATGATTGTTTCAACAGGACTTAGTAATTTCTATAGTGATAGAGCCTTGACATTGGGAGGTACTGTCTGCTGGCAAATGGAAGCAGAGTTCTTTAAAGTATCTTTTAAAATCTTCTCCCTTGACTTTTGACTTCCAAATGATGTGCTACACTCCCTCATTGCCCTGCTAGTATTTGATTAGCTTTTGGGAAATGCCAGCCTGTTTCTGCTTCAATGGTTTTGTTTAAAACCTTGAATTATCTTTCCTAGTTCTCTCAAAAAGCTATTTCCTACCTAATGTGGTTTATTAATCTGCTGCATTACTGGCAAAGCAAACAGAATATTAAGTGGGATACTTCAGCAGCATCTGGCAGTATGAAATATTTGCAAAATACTTGAAATTGTTCTGAACCATAGCATCTTTTCCTGAGCTGTTTTGCTGGAGAATTCAAAAAACTTGGTCTCTGAAAAAACTTCACTGTATCTTAAAGACTGGAATGTGTACCATGATTTTCCAGTGGCTTGGCCATTAGCTTAGTCCATGAATTTTTTACTCCAAAATGCAAATGGGGTGGAAGACATTACTGTGCTTCTAAGTTTTATGGGTAAACTATTCCTTTAAGAATTTTTTTGCTAAGTTATGTCCCTGTGGTCAGACAAGTCTGCTAGAGAAATGATGCAAGGAAATCAAGTCTTGGGGCACAACATAATGCTGTTTGCTTAGAGAAATGCCAGTCTCATAAAAGCCAAATCTTTCTGACAGAAACACAGCAAAGGACTCCAGTTATTGATACATTTACCAATTGTATCTCCACAAACTGGTGCAACTCCACACCAGTGCAAATTCATGAAACACTTCCAGACACCAGGTAGTTCCTCCTGCCCACTCAGTTTACACTAACACGTGCCCCATGATTACACATAGTTATAAGCAAAATAAAACATTATAGGAATACTGAGAAAAAAAAAAAACTCCACACAAACAGCCGACCCAGGAATCAACAATACATGTTTTTGGGAGTCAGCTGGTGACAGCAGCCTGCATTTATCTGTCTACAGCTGATACATATCAGCATTAAGACTTGGAGGACTTTCACTCTTTAGGTTATTCCTCCAGTAAATCTCCAACAAACCAACCGTAATTACATTAGACCATAAAAATCCCTCATGAGATGTCAAAAGTTTCCATGAAGCAGTTCAAACAAAAGATGTTTTCATCCTACCTTAGCAATGTAAATCTGTCCTCTTCTACATCTTCTGTGTTGCTTGCCTGTGTAGAGAGGAGAAACAGAATGTACAAGGCTGGATTTCAATTCCAGACCAGTTTGGTCACTGCTCACTTGCGCTTTTTTAGCTATTTTTGGGAGGATAAACAGCACTTCTGGCTCTTCTAAGCATTTGCAATGTTCTTAGAGTCAAGACCTCAGCCCTGGTGAAGGAGCTGGACATGCTAACAGAACTCTAACAGAAAACATACTAGAGATCATTCAGGAGTCAAAGGTCATCCCCAAAGTTCTGATGTCATCCTGGGTCACAGGTCACTGCAAGAGGACAAATGGTCTTGCAGAATCAAAGGTTACTGGAAGGTCAGAATGGGCTCAAAATGTTGCCAAAAGGTCAGAGATCATCCAGGGCTCAAAGGTCACCCACATGGTCAGAGGTAACAGAAAAGGTCAAGTGGTCACTTACAGGCACCCAAAGGGTCAGAGACATCAAAAATGTCATGCATTCTACGTATTAAATTCCCTTCTGCTCAGGGTGCCCACAATTTTACACAATGTAAGAGCTGTGATAGTAAATATTATGGCAAATGGAAGATAAAAATATGAAACAGCATGAGCTCACAGTTGAATATAGGAGCCATCTATAAGAAACACCAAAGTAGCCAAATAGGAAGGATTTTAAAAGTCTCTCCCCAAAGCAACTGGAAATTTTGTCATATAAGATTAAACTCCATTTTCCCTTTGAAGGACCTCAGTGGTGCTATTTTAAATTTTAGAGGTAACAGAGTTTTGAATTGCATCCTGTGTTATCTGAACTCCAGACAGTAGAGCATGTAAAATTGGAACTGGAAAATCTGTTCTAGTTTTGATGCCCTTTTCACTTTTTATCCTTTTGTTCCTTATGATTTTTCCTGACTCTGCTAGAAAAATTGAAAACCCCAAACACTTACCAGGTTGCAGTATAGACACGAAAGTGTTACTGCAATTATATCTGCCATGTGGTTATTATGTAGCAGGAAAAAAGCCTTATCCAGTCAGAGCTGCTCAGGAGGAACTTGTCATGCACAAAAAGTGATCAAGTAACCTTGATCAAGCCTCAAGTAACTTTAGAATAATTATGGAAATGCAAAACTTCTGGTTTAGTCCCAAGTCAGGGAAACAGGCAAGTGCCTAATTCCAAGAGCTTCAGTATACTAACCAGGCTGGCAAGCACGGAATTGCCTTGTTAAATAAAGCAAGACCCAAATTTTACACACGCACAAAGCACTTAGTGCCTGCCAGGAGGAATTTCATGTGCAGTGCTGAACTAGAGAATTTCTCTTCACTTACAAGCCTAATACTGATTATGCTCAGCTGAAAAGAAAGATAATGAGCTCAAGAGCTCTCAGATCAATGGCTGGAAAGTAAGAATGTCCACCTGGAACACCAAGTCTCTTCATCTTCTTTCTTTGCTTTCCTACCCCAATACAAGCACATAAATCACAGTTTCACTATATGTTTCCTGACTGTAAATAAGAGATGCATTTTTTTTTTTTATCCTGTCGCCCAAAAGTACTACTTCTCACTTTCCAGCATCATAGTGTGCTGGATTTACCAGCCAGTACAACTGTCTGAACACTGCAGACACTCTGGGGCCAGGAAAACTCCTACTTAGGAATTCCTGATGGCTCTTCTTGGGTTATTCTAAAATCATAAACCCAGAAATGTCCCCTGCAAACTCCAGTGAGGGAGCGCATTTCATCCCACCCCACTCAGCTGCCTTCTTTTATTCTGCCTTGCTCCAACGTTTTGTTGAACATCTGGGGATTTATGCTAGGGATTTATGCTCCCCTTTCCCCTGCAGTGGCTGCAATTCCCCTAGGTTAAAGAGTCAGCATTATTTTTGTTCAAATTCCCTAGAAAGATCAGCTTTTAATAATTGCATGGTCTTCACTGAACTTTTTCGACAAGAGGCACTAAGTGTTTTCTTCCTGAACTTTACAACACTAACAAAGAAAATAAACTCTCTGTGGAAGTGGCACAGCTATGAACACACAGCACACACAGCATCACTGCACCCTAAACACACATCACTGCTTTTTAATCTCACATGGATTTCTGCAGAAGAACTGAGATTTCTCCAGGGATTTTTGCAGTTAGTTAGTGTAAGAAATTACTGTAATTAACAACTCACTCAAAATTTAAATATACATCCCTTTCAGCCAAGGAATCTGGAGCCACAGAAAAGAGCATATCTGCAAAATAAACATTTTGTATCTGATAAGGACACAAAAACAGTGATTTTTTTTTTTCTCCTTTCCATTTTAAAGTTAGGCTTTGGGTCTAAACTTTTTGACTTCTTTAACCAATGGTTAATCCACTGCAGGATGGTTCACAAAGCTATTGCATATTGCATTTAACCAAACTCCTCTTTGAAAGGAGGGTTAAATATACTGAAAAAAAAAAAAAAAAAAAAAAAAAAAAAAAAAAAAGCTATTTTTTTGACAGTACTGTTCTAAGTTGCAGAAGAACTGTTTCTCTGGCTTCCCATTAAAAGAAAATAATTATAAAAGCACTGTTGAGAGAGAAGATGCAACACCAAGTCTCAAAGAAAGGCTGCACACATTTCTGAATAAAGTACCTCAAAATTCATAGCAATATGAATGGCTGTGAGCACACACCCATGTGATAATTTATTAAAAAAACTTTTGAGAGATCACATGCTGCAGACAGAAAACTTCTTACAGGTACAGCAAATCTGAGTCACTATCTGACATTTCTTTTTCAGCTATTCTGCAGCTATCTTGGCACTTCCTAGAACCAGGAGCTGGAATTTTCATTCCAAAGAGGAACAGAGCTCAACAATAAATGCATTAATTTTTTTAGTGCATCGTCTCTGACTATGTAACATACAAGAATTCCTAAAAACTTCAGTTTCACTTTTTTTAATTGATAGTATGTTGCAGTACCCAGTAGCACTGTTACAGATGTTTAGCTTTATTATGCTCTTTGAAAGCTATTATTATGTTTGATAGACATTTAATAACCTGAGGTCATGTAACATCAAGAAGGTATTAAATAAATTTACAATGGTAATGAATATCTTGCTAGTGAACCAGCAAGAAGTTTTGAGCTGAATTGTTTTACCATGAAAGAAAGTGATGTATACCTTACAAACATAACCTATTCCTCTACTACCCAACTGAAATATTTTTTCTCTATTTTAAGCATGATAAAAAATTAGTGTGCTATTTGCTGTTGAGAGCTCACCTCTTAAACAGACCCTAGGAGATCTGGAGCAGAGCTATTCATGATTTTACCCTTAAGGAATATATTTAATGTTAAAAACCATAATTTTACCAAAGAAAAACCTTATGATAGAAACAGATTAGTACAAACATATCTTGAAATGAAAGATATTTAAGTATTCACTATGACAATTAGTTAAGTCTTTAGTCTCAAAATTTATTAACGTATCTTTTGTACAGAATATTAAAAATTAGTAGAGGCAGAAACATTAGGTTTTGACTGGGTCTTCTGCCGCATTCTATGGCCAGAACATATTAGTCCATCTTTCTCAGAAGAGGAAATTATCAGCAGCCTGAGGTTACCTTAGTTGACAAAAATATAATGACATATTGTTATTTTTAATTTTGTGGAGAGTTTGTAAAAACTACCAGATGCCTAAATGTTTAAGTGTTTATTCTTTTAACAGAAGCAGCTACTTTTGACTTGAAAAATTTCATTCAGAGAGCTGATAAAAACCACGCAATCATTCACTGTGTTATCAGCTCTTGAAACTGATATGACTGTGAACATTTCTCTACACTGAGCTGGGTAATACAAACTGAACTGCTAAAAAAGTCTTTCCAATTACCCTGATTAAATGTGTCTACAGCAATTTTTCAATTTGTTACTTGTTCTGTTTGCTGCATATTAAAACCTCAGTTTGGGCATGTTACCTTACTGCTCTGGCCTGGCTCCTCCCTCCCTGCCACACAACTCAGACCTGCCACAGGGAGCCCTGCGATGCCTCTTCCCTCTGTGCTCAGAAAGCACCTTCAGAGGCTTTGCTTTGCCCAATAAAATCAATTGGTTGTATCATCCCAGCGCCTCCAGCTCTTTACAGACTTCGAATGAGCAGCTTTCAAGGGTCTGCTGCTGCACAATATCTTGAAAATAAAACTGTGCAGGGTGGAAGTGTTTGTCCTGTTCACTTACTGTTCAAGCCAGCCTCAAAGTCAGCTTTCCACCTCCCTCCCTCAAATTTCAGCTGACACGTGGCCTCAGAGCACAAAATTGCTTTGGCACACTGCCTGCCACACAGACAAACATTTTGAAGACTCAGGAGCTCTAACCCTTCTCTTTCAGTCAGTCTCTTTCAAAAGTTCTTCCTAACATCTCACCTGGAAGCTTCAGAATTGATTTGTCTTATTGTGCTCATTAGCACTGACTTTTTGGGAGCAAGGGCCAGAAAGAGGATGCACTCACTACTGGTGTGGGGTTTGTGAGCCAGAAATATGGACAACTGCAACAATGGAAGCGCTGATTTGGTTTTGAACACCATGAGCTAAAGTCTAATTTGGAAAGCCTGTAGCTAAATGAAACATTACCCCCATTAGCAATGATTTAGTGCAGCCTAGTTGGGGGAAGAGATATAGAATTGCTTTAAAAACAAATTTCATTGCTTAAAAACCAAAAAAACACCAAAAGATATGTGCCAAGTATTTGGGCATGGATTCATCATACATAGGAGAGTCTGGACAGGGAGTACATTCCTACCCCATAGACTTTTCAAGGTATAGCACTGTCTGTCAGTGCAATACCTGTTTGAGAAACTCTTAAATCACTTCTGGAAAAAGAAATCTGGAGAAAATCCTCTCTGCTGTCCTTTATAATCTGTGCTTAATTACCAAAAGGCTGTGGGAGCCTGACACTGCTCTGCATGCAGGTAGGCACTGCTACCAAAGCTCCCCCTTTAAAGAAAAGCAGTGTTAACCTGCTGGGCATTTGAAAACCACCTTCATCCCTACATCATCTGCACGGCTGTGCTTACACCTCCATGCCCAGCTATTTCCTCACATTATGCAGGTAGGCACTGCTACCAAAGCTCCCCCTTTAAAGAAAAGCAGTGTTAACCTGCTGGGCATTTGAAAACCACCTTCATCCCTACATCATCTGCACGGCTGTGCTTACACCTCCATGCCCAGCTGCTATTTCCTCACATTTTTTCCAGGGCCCAACAGCCCACCGCACGGAGCTCAGGCAGCGTGGCAGCTGCTGCGAGTGCAGTGCCAGAGGAGCAGCCTGTGGGGCCAGGGGTGTCAGCAGACTGACCACCAGCAAGGACTGACCACCGTCCTGCCAGCACACCTGGGATCTACATGGGGCTGGAAAACAGCAGCAAAAAGGGAGCACGGCTAAGGCCACCTCCCAGGAAACTTGTATATTCAAATTTTGCCGTTGCTCCTGTCACTTCTTTACGCAGCAATAAGGATTGAGAGGGGCTGTTTCTTTTCCTGCTACAGCCTTCTGCACAACCCCTCCTGGAACACAAGCCATTGTTCAGCAGATAAGAGAAAATTAGAACTGCGTTCACAGCTACTTGTAGCTATTTATGTTAAATAACAGAGAGGGCAGAAGAGAGTCGGTCCCAAATGGTGGCACGTGGGGAAAACCATTCAGCTACATTAAAGATGTGCTTTTAATTAACTTCTCTCTGAATGATTATAATTAAAGATTTTACCACAGGTCTTCTTAGCATAATTACCTTCTATTTCTTTGCACAGTGCACATTCCCAGGAAATGGGAATCAAGATTATTTCGTAATTTAAATAGTTCCTCAATTATTTTAAAAGTTATTGCCTTTTAATTGTTTTATTATTGTGATTTTCTTTGTGATTTTTTTTGGTCCTTCCCTGATTCTTACAGGGTCTTGTAAGACGTCAGAAATATTTTTCATGTGGTCAGGTGCAATTGTGAGCAGTTAACAAATTATGGGCTGCATTTTATTGTGTTTGGATCCAGAAAACAAGTTCATAAAGAGAGTTATAAACTTACTTTTGGACTGGGAAATAAATGTCTCATTTTTCTTACTGGTGCTGAACATATGGTGCAAATTTTGTTTTCAGTTTTGTTCTGCAGATTGGTGTCTCCTTTACTGTTGCTTTTGTATGCAGGTCTCATCAAATGGCCTTGTAACACCTCAGCTTCTGCCATGTGCACTGAATGTAAAAGATTGAGCAGCCACCCTGACTTATTTGAAGACTAATAGTGCAGATCAGTGCATTCAGTAGTGATTGCTTGGTTTTCTACTAATATTTCCACTGATGATATAAAGAGACACTGGGAACTGGCAAATGGAAAACAGGCCAAGGGAAGCAGGCTCTGCTTTCCCTGCACTGCAGATACACTGGGTCACATTTTCCCCATCAGCCTGAGATTCCTACTGCAGCATGTTATTAAAACAAAGATAGAGGTGGCTGAAGACAGGATTTCACCAAGGAAGGGGGAGAAAAATGCACAAAGGAGAAGGATTTAAGGCAGAGCCCTGCCCTCTCTTCTATCAGTTCCTGCTCTGCAGCAGATTTAGTATGCAAGATTTCATCCTGAAATTCCTCTTAACTGTATCTTCCAGCCCAGGGGAAACAAACAGCAATAACCCAAGAATAAACAAGATCATTCATCATTTCCTTATTCTTATCTCTGATGATGTTATCTTTATACTGAAATATTATCCAGCCAGAGGCAGTCTCTGGAAACCAAAGACACCTTTGAAGTAGCACCCCTTGAGACAAAGCACCGGCATCAAATGGAATTTGTGCTGGTTCCAGCTTAGCAGGCAGTCTCTGGTGCTGATAGCACACTCACAGAGCTGTCAGTGCTCAGCCCAGCCACTGGCAAAGAGAGTTCCCCACACTGCTGCACCTGAGTGCAGGGAAGTACCAGAGCTGTGGGCTCACCGGCACATGGCACAGCATTGCACATACTGATCCTCCAGGCACAAGCTTGAATTGAACATTTACATCTAATATACATGTTAAAAAAAAAATTAAAGGCATTTAGAAGTTATGACTTTGTAAATCTAATGCCAGGTAATGCTTCTATTACACCCCCCAAAAAGGCATTTTATATATGATCATCCCCAACAATTCAGCCACCTCTGTAGCTATTTTAACAAAATTTTGATAGTAACTGATGCTAGTAATCCAATTATTTCTAAGTAAGTCATCATATGCTTTCAGTTTTGTCTTTCTATGTTAAAAAATCAACAGACAGAGATCTGAGGGAAAAAAAAAACCCTATTTCCATCCTGTAAGCATTTCAAAGTAAATAAATGAGAATTTTCCATACATCTTCCATTTGGGACTCCAACTCCTCTCCTTTCATTAGGACCCCTCCCCAAAACTGACTATCTGGCTGTAACTAGATAAAAATTTGGCCTTCTTTGAAATAAACTTTGGGATTTCTGTGTGTGAGCTTTCAAAAAAGGCAGAAAAATTCTGTTTATTTAGACTCCTGTTCAGAATAAGACCTTGTTACTGTTGGCTCTTACCAAGAAAGCCTTGAGCATAGGCAGCTTTTGCCAAGAAACACTGAAATTCTTCCTTGTAGAGTAATTCCCAAGCTTTTGGCTGTCTTGTTCCCACAGTGCTTCATTAGCTTCAGAACTGAATAAAATTGGTTCTGTTTATGTAAGAACAGATATTAATAGAGCCCATGCACATTTCTACTGCCTGCCATGCAAGGACACACAAAATGACCCATTTGGTTGACTCATAGGTGAAACCTTCTGCTAAGTCACCACTGAGGTGAGCAGGGTTAAAACAGAAAACAGAATTTTCACTGGGGATTGATTATGGAGGCACAAATGAGAAGCAGAGAGACACAAATCACATTGGAAGTGTGTAGTAGGTTTATATTTCAGGAATTTTAAATGCTTAGCCCTACAGAGCCTACATTCTACCCAGTGTCACCTCCTGTCTTGCTCAGTATGTACTAGAGAAAATCTGTATTTAGTGCAGTAAATAAAACAAAAAATAGTGATACAAACTCAAGAGAACTACTGAACAAACTTGTGCCTTCCCCTTCCCAGTGCTTCTCCTTGTTTCAGTGGGAATATTTGCCTACATTAGACATGTAAGAACCTCTTCAGCAGCGCCCCTGCTTAGTCAAAACTCAAATTTGACTCCACTCTTTCTGATACTGAGGAGCAAGGTTCCGAGCTGAACCCAAGTCAGTGACCAGGTTTAATCCTTCCACTGTCCACCCAGCAGTCTAGCTGAAATCTGCCTCCCTGACGTCTGCCAGCAGCTTGCACTGCTCCTCTTCCCTGCTGCCAGGCTTCCAACCCACACATCCCAGAGCAGCACTGTGCCTCCTCTGACCAAGAGGAGCACACAGGCTGAGAGGAAGCAGCACCCCTGCTCTCTGCTCAGCTGTGGGTGATGTACAGAGCCAGTTGTGAGTCAGTTTTCTCCCACAGGATGGGGAAGGGAAAGAAGGATGAGCAACAGGTACCTGAGGACAAGTGTTTGGCAAGGCAGGACAAGCAAAGCACAGAAAGTGCCTCTCTGCAACAAAGCACTGCAATCCCCAACCAGAACTGCACAAGCTGATGTGGCCCCAGGGATACCCTAAACATCCTGCCACCTGTGCTCCAAAGAGGCCATGTGCCTAGAGAAAAGCCTAGCAACTAGGAATCCACTGTGGGAGCATCCTAAAATTAATATCAACTACAGAAATAAGAAGAAATTATGGCTTGTGTGAAAAAGTTTTCACAATACTCTCCACAGTGGGTAAAATAAGCTGCTATTGGCACATCTCAGACTTCTACTGAGTCTTTTCTCTCTTTTGGGATTGCTGGGAGCTGCATGTAATTGGTGTCGAGACTACCACATGCTGACACATCGGGCTGTCCAGCTGATGGGCAAGGTCTCTGTTCTGAATACCTGCAGAGACATTGCAAGCAGAGCTTTCTCCAAAGAAAGTGCTGTCACTGCCTGGAAAGACCTTGTAGAGACAGACAACTTGAAACATGGCAGCTCTTTGGCTTCTCAAGAATGACAAGAAGCCAACAAACAATACTTATTTTATATTCAAGTCCAAATGAATCCCATCCCAAAGCAAGTGTTTCTAGAATGTTTGAGGAAGATCTCCAGCACACACAGATTTCGAGAATATAGGTTGGCATTCTGTAGGGCAATCAAGGAAATGTAACTTGAGCAGAGCTGGCAGAGAAACCCAGCTCTCTTCAACGTGCAAGCTCACAGAGCAGATAAAAAGGAAAGCTGGAATGGGTTGGAAGAGATTTAAGTTCTGAGACAGAATGTGCGCTGTGTTGTGGCAGTAAGTGTAATGTAAGTAGCTAATGAAAAAAGGAATCTGGGAAAAAAACAAAGAGAATGCAGGGGGTGGGGGGGATGTGCTGGAAAATTGTCTTCACTCTTTCAGATTTATCCTGACAATATTGTCATAACTTCATCATTTCCCAATTCCTCTTTCTGGTTGAAAAAGCTAAAACTAGCAGACAAATTCTCAGAGAAATATTGGTTGTAAGGGCAGGGCCAGACAAGCTACCTTTTTACTTGACCTAATTACGAAGATTTTTATAGGGGACCACCAATACATAATTCAAGAAAAGTAGCACATATGGAAAATTACAGAAAGAGTAAACAACATGAACAACATGAAAAACATCAGCAAAGGGGGTCAGATTTTAAAGGACATTTGAAACATTTAAAAGTTACAATGGATATATTTGAGCTGTCTTCAGAAGGCCAGTGTCTAAAAGCATAATTGACATGCATGAGGTGACATGTTGGTGAGAGCCTCACTTCACCCCTTTTCTCAGCATCACTGCTTTGTTCCTTCACCAGCTGTGAGGTGTTTCCTATTGGTGCTGAAAACACATCTCTGAGCCTGCATTAATACAAGTACAGAAATATCCTGGCTCCAAGAGCAACAGTGAACAGGGGTGTCTGTCCTATTCCCCATCTCTTATCCGCAAGACACGAGCAGAGAAGAGCTGCGGCAGAGGGCTTAACAGAGGGATACATTTTCTCTTCTCTTTTTGCACAAGACAAAGAACAGTGGGAATTGCTTTTTTAGTTAGGAAGTTCTGGACTTAAATGAGCACAAAGTGGTATTGACCACTGGTTCCATAAGTTCACCCTCACTGGAAGCAGAATGGCATCTGTAAGAGCCCTGTATTTGCACTGACAGCATCATTGTGCTGAGAGCCAAGTGGGAAACCACATCTCTGAGATTTTGTTCTGCTGGTTGAATGAGACAACATTATCAGTCCAGTTCTGATAAGAAATTTCATCAAGGACATAATAAATAATTCCCTGAAAAGCCTTATCAAACCTTGCATGCAGGCATACTCCTTTCCTACCTTAATGAATTTATATTCCCCACCTAAAAACAGGCCTGGCTGAACAACTGCCTTTGACCCACACTGATCTAGCAAAAATCATGTGGTAAAAGAGCACTGGGTCAGCAAAAGCTTACCAGAGCTACTGAGACAGCAGGTATGCACTTCGAGTCTGCCTTCAGAAGTGAAGACTCACAAAAACCTCAGGAGAGATAAGGTAGTTCAGGAGTAATCTGACTTCTTCAAGGGGGAAAAAACCCAAGTCCTTAAAACTAATGACTCTTGCAGCTACTTTGATGGTATCAAAGGCTTGAAAACATCAAATATAGTGGCAGCAGAGAGAATCCATCCCTGTGGTATCACTATGTGTTACAGAAGAATTTAACCAGATGGTGAAGAAAAACTTGAAAAGGGATATGGAAACATAGTATTAAAAAATGCATACATCATATTGAACCATTAATTCAACTCATTCTGCAACGTGCCTGTGTCTGCCAGTGCTGCAGTTAATAGAGAGCACATGAAACTCAGAATGCAATTAAGTCTTGGGAGAAGCACAGTTGGAGGCTGTGGCAGTTTCTATGGCAACCTGAAGGGCTCAAGACTAGTAACAGGAGATTAACTTTAAAGGCAAGATAAGTACATAAATATAGCTCTCGTTTACCATTTTCTCTGCTTCCAAATGGACCATGTATTTTCAATTTAAACAATACAGAAATGCAGTCAGATGTCCTACTTGCTATTAACTAGGACAAAAATAGCCTTTAAGAACACCCTGCTATAAAATTCTGACAATTTCAGATTCGGGGAGTCATCTAAACTCCACTAATTAATTCAATCAAAATGGAATCACCAGGCTTGAATGCTGCCAGGAGATTAGAAGGAACCTTCAGGACAGAGAACATGACAGCCATAATAAGAGTTTGCTGATGTCAACACACTGTACGCTTTTGAACAAATCCTCTTGACGTGTTTTTCTGGATTACGCCTCAGACCAGGTTTTTAAGTCTCCAAAAGAGTGAAGGCAAGATTAAGAAGAAATTTTTAAGCACTACAGACCTTTTTTCTTTCCTTCTTTCTATTAAAATATTCTCTTCAGTAAGAAAGAATATATCAAAGAAACCTCATCCCAAATTTTTCCTGGCATTTTGGAGCTTGTATTCAAAGGCTCAGCTGAGACTGCAGTCACCTTTTGAATTCCTGCGCACCTTTCTTACAAATAAAAAACAAGTTCATTAAAAAGAGGCCACATCCCTAGTGCAGTCAGTTGCTCTGAACATGTTTAATTCATCATTTAAAAACAGCTGGTACATGCATAACACATTGAGGAGCATGTATGTATCCAGTGTGGGGAGAACACTGCCAGCAGAACTGAAAGCAGTTACATTAGCTAAATTAGCAGTTTAATTAGCAGCCAAATTAGCAAAATTGCCAGCCCGATGTGATTTAACCCTCCTGAGTAACACAGATCTCACATTGGCACCTCTGCACAGCTTCTGTTGAGCATCAGATTCCTGACAGAAAAATGGCACCACCCCTACTACACTGTTATTTGGTGAATTAACCCAATGCATGGATAATTCACAAGGTGCTCCAAGGATTACTGTGGAATAACACAAGTCCCTTGGGCTAATCCAACCATGCCCTCAAACCCTCATGCAGTTCTACTTGCATAGTGAGCATTTTTGTAGGAATTTGTTGACTTGTTGTCTATTTGAGGAAAGAATGGAGACACCCTGTGAAAATGTCAGAGAGCCACTGTTACAGAATTAAAACGTGAAGAAATTCCAGCCTGCTCAGAATAATATCTAAGCACCACTTAGAGTGAGGAAATTGGCATAAAACGTGAAGAAATTCCAGCCTGCTCAGAATAATATCTAAGCACCACTTAGAGTGGGGAAGTTGGCACAGCAATATTAAAGGCTGAACTCAATGATCTTGGAGGTCTTTTCCAAACTTAATGATTCTGTGATTCTATTCACAATGAAACCTTTGCTCTGCTTCTGCTGTGGTGGGAATTTCCATGTTGGATGTGCACAGCAGAGGGAAACACTGATCTGTTAATTTTTTGTCAAGAAAAGGCGTTGGGGTGACCTAATTATGGCCATCCAGTACCTGGAGGGAGCACACGAGAGAGATTAAATTTTTTACAAGAGCTTGTAGTGATAGTACAGAAGAGGGAATGGCTTCAAGAGAACAGATTACCATTCTTAGGGGAAGAAAAGCCAAAACAAAATCCCAAAACCAAAACAAAAACCACACTTTGGAGCAAGACCTGCAGAGCCAGCCTGAGATGTGTTGAAGTAGGGAAGAAATTTTATCAACCCTCTCTATGAGGAGCAATATACGTCACCTCCATCAGTAGAAAACCTAATTTAGAGATGGGTGACTACTCCTTGCTTCAGTGTCATTTTATACCAAGAAGCAATAGTTTATAAAGTGTGAAGTGACTTGGAGTAGTGAAAATTTCTTCCCATTGGTTTTAATTTAACTAGGAACAGGAAATAAAAATCTCTCTAAATAAAAATAAGGTATGTCTCACCTGCCAAGCATTTGTTTTACTTCATCACATCAGCATTTTCAAAGAGGTATATAATACCCTGACTTTCAAGAAAAAGAATTTGTAGAGGAGGCAAAAGAGAATAAAGAAAAAGGAATACCTAAAGACCTTGTTTCCAGAATTAATATTTTGTTCGGAGTAGAAAAGCTAAAACAGGGTGAGATGAGGACAGCACTCTCCACTTCTTTATTGAAGTGCAGGTTGTTGTGAAATAATTAATTTTTCCTTCTGTTTTCCATTACTTTCCTTTTTTTTTCCTCCCTTTCAAGTAATTGAAAAGCCACAACTGAAGAATATGCAGGGACAGCAGCAACCCTTCAACCCTGAAGTTCATTTTGACTAAAAAAAAAGAACTCCAAAGCTATACAAAAATTTCAAAGAGGAAAAATTACATACTGTAGAATCCATTAAGTGGGAAGAAGTTGAAGAGATCCATCGCTCCCTTCAGTATTCTTAGGAGCTGACCTGTCCTGCAATTGAAGTTACCAGATCTCACTTTGAAGTGTTTCTTTTCTCTTTCTGGAGTGGCTGTGTCAGTGCCAAGCTCCTCAGGAGAGACAGCTTAATAAGAGTGTAAAAAATGCTGCCCTCCTTTGCTGCACATAAAGTTCTTTTTATTTTTTTCATTGATTTTCTTTCAAAATGAACTTCTCTATTTTAAAGGTAAAGTAGGATTCACTGGAGGAAAACAAGAATAACTATGAAATGTGTGTCTCAGGTAAAAGTCCTCAGCAAAGGATTTAAAAACAGAAATCACAGCAGAGCTTTGCAAAGTTGTTTGTGGGGGGGATTTGGTTTTTTTTTGTTGGGGTTTTGGTTTGTTGATTGATTTAGATTTTTCCCTAAACCACGGTTTAGCAGATCCCTAAGCACACTTCTCAGAAACAGTATTATCTGTGAATTTTTAGCATATAAATGAATTATTCCTGGTTTTGCTATAATGAAGCAAACTGACTTCATAAAGAGTGACAATTACATGGATCTGGATCTGCTGTAGACATTGGAAACAAAGGAATGACATTTTCATGGATCTGATTTCAGATTTTATCTGCTTATGCTCTCTCTGGTCAGAGAGTGCAATGACTGTTACCATGTGAATGCAGGGAATAAGAAACACTGGGAAAGAAGTCAAAAGTGTTTGCTGCTGCCAAAGTTTAACTCATGCTCCAGACAGATCCAGAGGGAGATTTTGGTAAAAAACCACGAATTACTGAGGAGAGAAAGGTTCAGCTCACTGGTTATCTAGAATTCAGCAATTTGCACGTCTGTAAACAGCAGTTTTCACAAGTTCTTTAGCCTTATAACATAAACCATGCTTGGTGGTTATAAAGGTTAATTAAACAGATACAGCTCTTTACCATTCTGCAGCCCATTTAGTACTGATTTTAAACACAGTTTGTCTTCTCTCACCCTCCACCCCAACCAGCATTTTGGTTAAGCTTGGAAGGCATCACAGAATATAAATAATCAGCAAAGTAGCCAGGAATTAGACTAAACATTAACGACATCAAAGCAAGAATTGGAACAGAAGAAAAGCAGCAGATCAGATATTTAACCAAGGAAATATTTTGCTCATCCATCATTTCTTGCAGTTAAGTAGTAGATTGCTTCCTATACTTTCCTAGTGAAAATATGCAAAACACAAACATATTTTCATAGCTACTGGATGGTTTTGAGTTACAGTGTGCTCCCTGTATCCAAATCCAGCTCACTCTCTGTTATTGCTGCTTAGTCCTCTTGTATTGACCAAGGAAAAAGTTATGAAGGTCAAAGCTATCCATGGAATTCCCAGAGAGTCTAGAAATAAAATTAGAAATCAGGGAACTAAAAGATACCAAAATAGTAAAGGGTTCTAAATCACAATTTCTTCACTTGATCTCCACTACAACTCTATGAAAATACTAAAGATATTGTATAAACCACTAATAGACCAAAGTGTTTCGTTTTCGTTTCTTTTGTTGGTTTTTTTTTATTTTATTTTTTCCCCTTCAGTGTAGTCCCATTCATCTTAATGTCTTTGGTGAAGGGTAAAAGAACACACAAAAATCTTAAAGTTGCAGATTTTAGGGCCTATAAAGGCCACACTGTGACATCTTCTGTCCTCCTCTACTTGCACAGCTTTTCCACTGCCCTGCCTGCAGGGTTTGCACAGGGATCAGCCTTTCCCTGCCCCAGCCCCTCTCCTGCTGTGCCAGGCAGAGTTCCCAGCACTGCCCATCTTGGCTAACCCCAGCCTCTCTTGGCTCCCCCATGGGCAAGAAAGAGCAGAAGCCAGTTCTAAGCTGTGGGTCTGGCTCCCTGCTCTGCCCATGGGCAAGAAAGAGCAGAGGTCAGTTCTAAGCTGTGGGTCTGGCTCCCTGCTCTGCCCATGGGCAAGAAAGAGCAGAGGTCAGTTCTAAGCTGTGGGTCTGGCTCCCTGCTCTGCCCAGCTTCCCACGTGTGAGAGCTACCCAAAAACTGAGCTCCTGTGGCCGACAGCAGCAGCTCCCAGGCAGAGTTCCAGCTGCATACTGGAAGCAACAGTGGATCCAGCAACCCCTCAAGTATTTCCTTGTCACAGCAGCTTCCAGAAAAATTCAGTCCTGGGCAGCATTCTCTGCAAAACCCTCTCCAGGCACAGCTGACTACCCCAGCACTTGGCAGGGCAGCCTAAGGCCCATACTATGATTCCCCACCATCATTGTGAGCACATCTGCAGTCCCCTGGGAATAGGGTAACATCCAATAAAAGCAGATGGTCAGTGAAAATTCAAAGGTCAGAATTAAAGTTGCTGGCACAACCTCAGCTTCAAGCATCCATCTAAATTACCAGCCATAGAAGCCAACCCATGCATGGAAAGCCAACTGCAGCAATATTTCCTTAAATCAAAAATGGTCTTGGAATGCTTTTTTCACTTATTCCTCCCCAGTTTCTTTCCACAATTTTATTTATAAAAGATGTATCAGTAAATCAAAGCAACTGGGACATGAAATTTTCTAACCACAGACCTCAGGGAACAGGTATAGCATGCAACTTCACCATACATTTCCTTTCATTTCTCATAATTTTTGGCTGAATTGCACTTGTATTTTTACTGCAGGCATATTTCATCCCTTTCCTTCTCAGAATAAAAAGGTACCCCTGGCTTTTGATCATTCTGGAAACTATCTAGCCAAAATGCTGACTCATGAACGTGCATTTCCATTTTTGCTTGAAGCAAATAAATTAAACACTGCAGGCTCCACTTTAGAGGAGAAAACCAAATCAACTGGGCGAGAGAGAAACTGCATTGGGTTCTAAGATGCTAATGGCCTTTCAAGGTTCGGCTGAGCCTTTCTGCATGCTAGGCGATAAGTGCTAGCCCTATTCTTCTCTCGATTGGTGTTAAGTGCTTAAGGATGTTTGCGTACTTGCCAGAGTAGGCGAAATAAACTAATTAAAAAGGAACAAAGCAGTCTAGGAACTGTCGGGTGTGGGAGAGGCAGTGTGAGAGGGAACTGTGCATTCAGAATATGCCTATTAAATTCACTGTTGCACAGCTCTGTAACTAACTACAGTTAAATGATCTACAATTAACTACTGTTTAAAAAGAAGTTGGATTTTCTAATTTTCCCCATTTTTTTGACAGTAAATGTTTTTCCAGGTTTTTGTTTTACTCTACATTTCTTGCCTGTTTTTCTGAAAACATGGCTCACTTCCAACACTAACCTTGCATGAAATGAAAAGCCACTGAAAGTTTAAAATAATCTCATCTTCCTGTTACAGCCAAAGGTAAGTCAAAACGCTGAAATATTTGATGCCTATATATCATAAGCCTTTCAGTACAAATACGTTTTATTTCCCAAGGGCTTGTTTTCCTATCAAAGATTTCATTTCTGATGGGTTTTTTTGAGACGTCTTTAACATCAGCAAACAAATCAAATTGCCCTGTTCACCAAAAAAAAGGAACACAAAAGGGGCAAGAGATTTTATTGGCAGTCCTGCTCAGGTAAGGAAGGTGACACAAGTATAAAATAAAAAAGGCTTGTATTTCATAATGGTTTAGAGGTGAATCTATACCTTTCCTTCATGCCTCTCTGATATCAACTAATTATCTGAGGAAGGAACAGGCTGATGCTCCTATACACTACAAAAATAGAAATGTAACACCTAATTTCAAGACAGGTTCTGAGAACACATTAAAAGGTTATGTCCAAAGGAAAGGACAGCTCTGGAGCAAGAGAGAACAATGCTGACACCACGTGGAAGAAAACGCTGCTGGCTCCTTCCTCTACTGCTAGCTTGAGATGCCTGAAAATCTTAGACTTGGGCCAGGTGTTGTGGTAAATGTTTTAAGCATCAGAGGAAGACCACATACATCCTCTGAAACCAGAGATTTGTGTTATTCTAGTGGGTACACAGCAGATTAATTATAATCCTCTTCCTTGCAGTGTAGCTGATGTTTGTGGGCAAAACAACTGGCTGCTGCTGCCATGAGCACATCAGGTATTGCTCCCCTTTACAAACTGCAGATAAACATCCTTCACCTGTATCTATACAGGTTCTGTAAGTCTGATTGTGGTGAGAGCTTTTGATGTGCTCCATTCTCAGCCAGACTGAAGATGGGCATTCACAGAATAAGTAACAAAGGTGAGACTCCAGTGCATTGGTTTCTGTGCCCAGTCTGTCTTCAAAATCATTTCCCAAGCCATGAAAGGCCTGTACCAGTTACCAGTTTTAGAAAGACCTTCCCCTCTCATGCACTTTGGATCCTTATGGAACAACAGCCAGTGCTCAGTGTGAGCGGCTCGTGGCGCTGCCCGAGCTCTGTTCTTGTACCACCAACTGCAGTAAAGCCTTAGCATTTCAGCTTGAGCTGCTCCCCTGCTCTGTGTGAGAGCTGCTGGTTACAGCAAAGTGGTGGCCTCATCTGCCACACAGGGCACACCCTCTCTTGCCAAGCTTCTCTCCTAGTGCAGCCTTGCCCACAAAAAACAAACAAAAAAACCCAAACAAACAAAAAAAATCCACCACAAAAACCAAAATCACCTCAACACTTCTGTGTACTGGGAAGGGAAAAAGAGAGAAAAGTAGACAGCAGTACAACCCAACTGGGGGGTTGAAGTGTGGCAGCAGTGCCCCAGAGGAGTTGTCCAGCAAGGCAAGAGAAACCCCCAGCACCGCTGGAGCAAACATTGAATCAGTGACATTTCCTCCAGACGCTGCAGTTCCCCACAAGGGGAGAGCAGGCACACTCATCCTTTCCAAGTTTCCAAGTTCCAGATCTGCAGTACAAAGGCCAGGCTGCTGCAGACCACAGGCTCAGCACAGCAAAGCTCTATTCCTTCCAGCCAGAGGCAGCAAGGCTCTGGCACTGAATCCCTAGAAGGAGTAATGAGTACTCCAGCCACATCCATTTGAGCTGTTTCAAGTCAAACTTCCCCAGCCTACAGCAGTTTTTATCAAATCCTTATGCCCACAGTCAGTAACATATTCTGCTGTGCTTTTGCCGAAGAGAAGAAATACATCTTCACAATTTATTGGCCACAATATTCGTGGGAGCATAGGGTCCACCTACTTTGACCTCTACAAATGGCATTTTTCATCCAGCTTTCTGGTTTGGTCAGTACTCAAACAGAAAATTAAAATGTAGTGTTTAATGAGTCCATATTTTAGCAAATTTACAAAGATTATGGAAAGGAATTTTTCTATTGAATGGGAAATAATATTAACAAGTCCTTCAATAATGTAACAGCAATCCCCACAGATACACTGACAAATCTCCTGACACTTCACATGGTACGTGCAGGGTTTGCTATGTTCACACCTAAAACCAACTAAAACATACCACTGTTAAGGAAAAAAATTAAATTAAAGAAAGTAATTGACACTTCTACAAATAGGAAATGGAACTATGTTCTCCTACCCAGGAAAAACTATTTTGACAAAACAATTTAGTCTGACCTGGAAACTTCAAATAGTGAGATAATGTCTGGTTGGTGGGTTGTTCATTTGTTCTGAAAAGTTTCAGCTAATTCAACAAGAATTGTCATGGGATTATCAAAGTAAAACATCATTTAAATTATTGCTGTCCTCTGCATTGAGGATATTTCATTTGAGACACCACAATTCTGTTTTATGACGACTTCCCATGCAAGTGAGGAACCACATTTTTTTGCAGAACAGAGTTAATGCTGAAACCTCCATATCCTCTTGGAAAAAAGCTAAACCCACAAGATTAACAAAGCTCTCCAGACCACAAAAGCCTTCTCAATAAAGCCATAATTCGAGCAGACAAAGTATCCATAAAATATTTAGTTCTCCTCTTCTGACCAGCTCCAAACCACATTACAGTTTCAGATTTTCAGAGTTGTCTGTGGTCAACCTGTAGGTCCAGGATATTGCCCATCTCCACTTCCCCACCCCCCTGGATCTCTGCAATCCCTTCAAAATAGGGTTCTAAGGTTGTAGAGAGCAGCCTTGCTGATATATAGTGAAGTATGCATGAAAGGACAAAGCAAGAGAAGAGAACAAGAAATGAGACTCCTCTCCTCAGGGTGTAGGAATTTCTCCTAACCAAACACAGGCTTTAATGGGGATACAAGTAGTGGCTTGTAGGCACTCATAAAGTCATGCTCCTGTTTGTTTGCAAGACAAAGGTTATGTGCCTAAATCAGGAAGGATTCATTTATGACTTCTGTACAAACAAGAGATGAGAGATGCAGAAACACATTCTTGGACTAGATGAAAACAAAAAAAAAAAAAAATCCATATTCAACTTTTATCTGGAATGTAAGATGCAGAAATGACAAATTGCTATTAGCAAGATTTGGTTCATAATTAAATTACACTACAGAAGTTAAGATAATCTTGCATACCTCCAACACAGCTATTGATATTCCTTGGGTTAAACACAGTTATTAGAAAAGCCTCAGGTGAAAACAGAAAATGTGGTGCCTAGCCTCTTTTTAAATAATTATTTAATCCAAACATGAAGATCAGTTTAGTACCAGTGCAGCTTTTGGGCTAGGACAAAATATTATGGGACAACTTTAAATGCTAGTGAATGCTCAGGAGAAGGAGCCGGGGGGGAAATAATAATTTAAATAAAATGTATTTAAGAAAACCCACACAGAGACACAAACCCCCAGTCTGGTAGGATTTTGCAGCATTCTGACTCTATTTTAAGGGTGAAAAGTATCTGAACAATATACAGGAAAAAAGTTTGAAAAGTTAAAATACATCGATACATCATGGCTGGGATATAACTTTAAACCACTATCTTTATATATAATTGGTGGCTGTGAATAGCCTACTGTCCAGCCTAGGATAATAGTTCTGAACCATCCAAAAAACTTAAATCCAAAACTTCTTCTCCCAGTCTGAATCAGCCAGCACACACAGTGCCAGCGGCATGGCTCTTGGAACTTTGAGGCACTAAGAACTCTGCCCATAACAATCCCTCTGCCCATTTCAGGCCACAAACAACACAACTGAGGGTTAAGTCTTGTCAGCTGTATGGCAGGCCTGCCAGATTGGCATGGCTTTAGCTTGACAGAGCTCAGGTTAACTTTAAAATGTTGAAATGGAAAAAAAAAAGAAAAAAAGACAACCCAACAACAAAATCAGAGGAATTAAGTAGTCCAAAGGCAAGTATCTGTGTAAAAGCCAGTAAAAACAAGTTTCATTTCCAGGACGCAACAAGGAATCTGAGCCAGGTTTGCCATTTCACTTTTTGCTTGTTTTACTGGAAGAAAAACATGGACTTTTAATATGTTTAGTTTGTAAACCTAACTTTGATGTTTCTAGTTTAGTGGACCTTGAGCAATTGTTATATTATGAAAGATGAAGGGTACCTATCCAATGTGCTGCGTTTCCTGCCAAAAATTACAAAAACAAGATCAGCCACAGAATACTGAATTCCCTTCTCACCCACAGATGGGATTTCTTTCATAAGCTTACCTCAGAGCAGGAGAGTGCCCCATGGCTATGCCTTGTCTGAGGCTTTAATAAAGAACTTGAAAGCAGCTTTTCAGCAGAATTCTTTCCCACATCACCACAATTCCAGACGGACTGTGACATTTTGCAGAATTACAGGGAGTGAAGGTAGTTCTAAAACAAAAGCTCTGCAAGTGAAAGCCTCATTTCCTGGCTTCTCTAATACCTTTCCAATTTCTTTTAGCTGCTGATGCTTCCTCTAGCTGTGCAAACAGAAGCAAATGTCTTGGGACAGCCAATATTTTTATTTTGTGTGCTCATTTGAGTACTGGTTTCAGAAACTCCCAGAGGTGGCAGTGACATGGGACTTCTTCAGAGAGAAAGGGGAGCTGGGAGCATGGGCTCAACACTGCCTTAGTGAGAAACAATCCTAGTGTTACATTTGGGCCACATCTTGAGGCATTGAAGCAATATTTTAGAAACATCCTTTTATCAGTATGGCCTGTTCTTTATACCTATGTATGTACATGTTTTGTTTTCAAAGAAAGCTTCCAAGGAGCATTACAGTCCTAATATTCTCTTTGTAATATGTTCTAAGTACTGACTTTGGCTTTGTATTAGAAATCTGCTAGCTGTCCTTAACAGGGATATTTGGAGAAAGAAGCCAGAAAATTAAGGAATCATGAACACAAACATCATCACCCACATTCACATGCAGTGCTAATCCCTTCCACAGTCCATCACTTGACCTGGCACACTGCTGCCAGCCTCACCATGAACCTCAAGGATAACAAAACTGCACTGTGAAGCATTAAACCGCAGGGTTTGCTACATTTCCTTCACGTCTTTTTCCAAAAATCAATTTCAAGTTAAGCAGCAATGATACACCACATCACAAAGTGAAAACAAGATTTATATTGACCCTCTCTCTAAACCAGGATTTGTCTATTGTGCTTCTTCCACCATGAGGTTTTCAACAAAGAGGCAAAAAAGAAATCAAAGTGCTAACAATGTTTTATGAAATAAAATGCCCAAGGAGAGGCTGGAACACACAGAATGAGTTCTAAAAAATAAGAGAGAGGTTTCTGTCCTTCTGATTTTGCTTTCCTGCATCATCAATGTATAGACAAAAGCACACACAAAATAAAATGTGTTTCACTCAAGGAAAAATCCAGTGGCTTTGATCTAACAAAGCTTGGCATTAATATATTTAAAGTAGAACAACTTGGGATTTTATTCTGGACCTTTTGCTTTTGCACCTGCATTTTTTTCCAAATAAGAATTTTAACACTCATGTTTCCTCTCCAGCTTAGGTATATCATGAATATTTACATTGCTGGCTACAAACTACAGTCATTAATTACACTATGTATAAGCAAATGTGTTTCCAGTCCTGGATTTCAACCTAATGAAGCACTTTTGAGTTTTGGCTGCAACTTTCTTACCTGAAGGCCATCTGCTTGTCTGTGTGAGAAGCAAGGGTCCAGGCCAACAAAAAGCATCTCCTGGTGTTGGAGCAAATACAGCAGGAGGCCATTGTAAAGCCTTTGTTCTTCACAAGCCAAGGGACTGACAGGAATCCTAAAGGAAGAGGAAATTGATTAATCTTAGGAGCTCTCAGATCAGAAGCTGGTGATGGCTGACACAGGGAGCCCTCCCAGCAGCCAAGGTAATTCAGGGAAGCAGCAATTGCTGGGACAGTGACCAGGGAGCTTGGTGGGTTCACAACAGCAGGAACTCCACAGGGACAGAGCCCCAGCTTTGCTGCAAAGGTTCACAACACAGTAAGTTTTTGTGGCAGCACAGCAAAGGAGGTAGAAGCTGACAGGAACTCAGACACGAGGTTTGCAAAATAAGGGTGAAAAGGACAGGCAAAAAAGTAGCACCCTATCAATCTGCCACTGCTCACTGGCATTAGGGTGGAAAGAGTGGGTTTGTTCTGCCTTCATTTAGAAGGTGAGCTGTGATCGCTAGAATGTCTTATTACCAGAACTGTCCGGAAATAGGTTCACAGGTCACCACAGGTAACAAACTGCTTCAGTGCATTAATTTATAAATCCACAGACATCAGACATATCAGCAAGTGGAAATTCCAGGTGTTCCCATTAACCCTGTTGAGTTTGGGTTGGGTTTTTTTTGTTTCTTGCTTGATCTCCCCATATTTTTGGGTTTTTTTATGAATAGTAGTTGTATTTTTACTGTCCCCGTCAAGTCAGAATAATTTAATTAAAATGATTCTTTATATAGGATTTAATTCCAGCCCCTGAAGGACTTGTGTATTCCCCCCTGCCAACTATTTGGAAGCTTGGAGAACATTTACATAAATGCTGTGCCCTTAATGGAACTTCTCCAGCCATGCTGCACCAACTCAGTTACACCCAGCACAACATTAATATTTAAACAAGAAATTAATAAACTCTGGAGACTAATGTGGAGCATGAATACACCAGTCTTCTGTTTACCAAATGAGTACATTCATTATTCATTTGCAATTTTAAAGTACAAATATACACATTGGGCCCAGTCCAATTGGTTTCATTCGTGTTCCTCTTTTGTAAACTTACTGTTGTTTCTGTAAGGACTCAAGTTTGGGCTCCTTTTGGAAGCAGAAGATTTAAGCAGTTATAGCCAGGTACAGTGTAGAGGGATTTACAGGATGAACCACTGTGTCATCAGTTCCTTCTTTAGGATTAGTTAACATTTCCCCTTCTTCATTCCCATTTTTATTGGGACCTACTCAGTTTCTTCACAATAAACAAGGCTGCTTGTAAAACCTGGTTGACTGAGCAATAGCCTTTGCTGCGTACAACAATCCTAAGAGATTATTCATCACTTACCCGAACATCAACACCCTCAGCGCACAGGCCAGACAAGCAATATTTTTAGTCCTTTGTCTTCTTTTTCAGCTTCTTTCATTAGCTTAGACATCTGTTTCTGAATCCACCTCTACCAGCTGTTAACTCCTTACCAGAAGGAGCACTGCACAGGCCATTCAGGAAGATAAATGGCTCTCAGACCACTCATTGGGTCTTCCTTTCTCTTATTAGCAGCCTCTGTTTGAGTGGCCAGTTCTCATTCTCTCCTAAAACAGAGCTAAACTATAGACTGGGATGAGACAGCTGACTCCAAATATCAAAGTCTCATCAGCAGATATTCATGGGTGGCAACAGGTGTGCATTCCAAATATAGAGAATGCACTCTTAGTTTTCTCTTCAGCCACCTTCCACAATGTGTTGTGCTTTCAATTAATTTTGTGAAATAATCACTTCCTGTCTATTCAGATACTTCTGCTACTACCAGAAACTTATTGGGGTGATAGTAAAGGAGAGCCAGGTTCCCCCACTGCTAAATCCAGGCACATGATCCTAGGAAGATCAGAGCTACTGAGGTGTATTCTGCGCTTCCCTACAAAAATCTCTGTAATCTGTTTCAGTACAAATCCCAGCAGAACACTCACTGTGAATAAGAAACAAGTAAAACTTGACCATCAGGAATTAGCTACTGGTTTTCTTGAGTGAGTCTAGATGTTTCAAAGCTCCTTTGTCACTAAGTGCAGGCTAAAAAGTCCACACAAGTCCCTTGGCTTTGTCCAGGAGATCTGCCAAGGTTCTCTGCTGCCACAGGCTTGCTGCAAATTTACAGAAACAATGAGTCAAAGTGAGTGGAAGCAAACAGCTGGCTGGCTGGAGTCCTTGTGCACTCATGCAAGAATTGCTTACTAGGACCAGAACTAAAAATCTCTTTACCAAGATGAAGCATAACAAAGTATCCATGGAAATTTAAGTAACATCAGTTGGATCTCTCATAAAAGTGCAGCAACACGCTCTCTTGGGCATTTACGAGGACGAAATCAGGAGTTTTCCATGATCCTTTAACTAGATTTTCAATATAATACCTGTGCTAAGCCTTATAATTTTTGTGTTACAATAACCATAGCTACAAATCACGAAGTGTGTGCAGTTTAGGTTTATAATGTACAAAGTTGAATATTCTACTTTTGTGGTCCCAAGGTCCAAGGGTGTTCCATGTTGTAACTACAGAATATTCCTACTCAGTCACTTCAGTGAAACTATAACATGACAGGTCTCCACAAATAAAAGTGCCAAAATGTTGAGATAGGTGATAATCATAGACAGAATTTACACTTGAATATAAATAGGTAAGAAATTAAAAGTAAAAAGGCTCATAAACAACATTGTTTAGTTGTTCAATGTCAAAGAACGAAGAAGTAATTTCACAAAAATGCAGATTGCCAGGATACATGAAGAACAGTTTTAACACTGCAATGAATTTATACTGTATGAGGAGCTGCCATTACCTCCAGAATGTTAATTCCAGCAATTGCCTGGAGCACACATTTCTGCAGATTAGATCTAGAAGCAGGTTTTTTTTTTTCCCATAACCTTCACATTTACACTGAACAACTATAGCAAGTACTACCCTACATGTCCCAATTTCCTACACACGGGCTGCCAAATGTTTCATAATGTGCCAGATAATTGCACTAATTCTTGCTCTGAAAGACATAAAGGATATTTATGACTTTTTCCCCGTGTCAGCAGATATGATTTGCCACAGCTGACTACCTTGAATTTTGCTGCTGTACAGGACAATTCCAATGATTTATTCTGAATCATTGAAGGCCTCAGGTCACTCAGCAGGAAGTGGTATAGAGCAATCTCACTGACAGTGCCAGTTTCAAGGCTCTCCTCTCCGCCCAAGCACCAAACAGGTGATTTTTCACAGCCCTGGGAGGTAACTCAAGCACAGCACCATGGTGTTAAATGTTTTACAAAAAAAAAAAAAAAAAACACCAAAAAAACCCTGAGTTCTAGATTTACTGGGTTGTCTCCCAGAGCTGGTGAGATCAGAATGACTGTGAAGAGCTGAAGATAACATTTATAGGGCAGACATACTTCTATTTATGGTAGCTGTTGTCATGACAGGTCACTGGCAGGGAAACTCTGTGCAGACAGGTCATTGCCACAAGTGCTCAGTTTAGCACTGAATGTACTTTAAAAGCAGGCAAAGGCACATGTTCAGAAGTTGCTGGGCCGTGTCCCAGAAGAGTGGGATATTTAAAAACTGAAGCAGCTCATCAATCAATAAGGGAGCACGCCGGATTCTTACGTGCAGCACAGGAATCAGTGGGCATACCTTGGGATAATTTGGAATGGGGATAAAGGGAAAAAGTCTTCTTGCATGCATGTGCATGCACAGAAGCCCCAGGTGAGAGCAAATTTCACCTGATGGCAGAAAAGTGACAGTCAGTGAAGGGCTTTTTGAGTTAACGTGGGGGCCAAGGGATAGAAGCCTTGGTGAAGGCCTTTTAGCATCAGCCAATGCTCATAAGTATCACCACAGAACTACTCTAAACACTGATAAATAAACCTCATCTCTCTCCACTCATTTACTGATTTTAGTATTCAGATATTAAGGAGCTTGGGGTCTGGTTGCAGAACTGCATTGCTGAATATCCTCCATGGTGAGGTTTTTTTCCCAGAGGACAGAGTGGCATAGTTCCAACCACACCACATCTTGTTAGATTCACTTCCCTTTCTGTGCTTTTGTTAAAAATATAAACTTGTATCATGTCCAAAGGTCAAATTCTGGTAGACCTGGTAATAAACCCACAGAGCAGGAAAACAGAGACCACATATAGAGACCTATGAAACAGCAGCAAGGCTTAACAGTCCATTTCCACAAAACAAAGCCTGTTATTGATGCTGTGCACCAATTTTGCTGAGTACATACTTTTGAAATTAACCTGGCTAGCCATAAAACACCCAAGTGAATAACAAGGCCTTTTTACTGCATGCAGGATATTAATGGCTAATAAATATATTTAGTAAAGTGTCATTTCCTTATAGTTCATATTAACCTGGCATGGCTGTGATCCACTAGAACAAAGATTCACCAGTTGTAACAGGTTAAGTATTTTAACATCCTCTAGTGTCAATAGTGAAAGGGAAAATCCTCAATTATTTGATCTGATCTAAGGCTGTTCCTTCTTATCACCTTGACTTGCATGGCATGGTGTCCCACCCCTCATTTTTAGCTTCCATTTTTGTGCCCACTCACCATCACCCCACACTCCAGCCAAGCTCTCACTGCTTCCAAGCTCTGCTTGGACATCAACTTGAATTTAAGCAGCAAGGGCAGAATGAGTTGCTTCTCTTTCTTGATAACAGGGATTCATTTCTCTGATATCAAATGCTGCTACAAGGTCAAAGTGGGGGCGAGCTTTTCAGAATCCAATCCAACAGCTAAGTAGCCCCCAGAGCCAGCACTTATCTTGGCTCAGAAAATGAAGTGGTTGTCACTAAACAGCTCTCTGTCCCTCGTGTCTCTTCATATGCTTTCTTACTTGAGGCTTGCCCTGTCTAGTCAGTGCCCAACAGAATGGAAGTGTTCAGCCAGCTGAGAACCTGCCACATCTGCCCACAATACACCCTATAAACACTGAACTTACAAAATGCTCCACTGTCTATTGGACACAGAGTTACGACAGAAAGCCTCCCTGTGAGGTGTGACCTTGTTGTGCTGTTTGAGGCAGCTGAATAGAGAGGACTCACTTGAACAGAGCAGGTCCAAACACGATGGCCAGGTTTTCCAGAGTCATGAAATTCACTGCACTGTAGGTTGCTACCTTTACCAGGAAAGCAGACAGGAACTGGAGAAGGTTTTGATGGGCTTTGGGCAGGCAGCTGAGCAACTGTCTCAGGTTCTCTATGCATTCTGTTGTGTTGATTTTGTGCTCTGGAGAAAAAAAAAAAAAAAAAAAAAAACCCACCAAACTTATAACATAGATATTCCTCATATCAACACAATTTCATTACAGACATTAGATATAAGTAAGAAGGAAGCTTTTAAAATATATTAGAACAAAGGAAAGAATAAATAGGTCTCAGGGATTTTGTACACTAAATTTTGATATATGTTTTTCACTTATGAATATTTTAAAACCATAGATTTTCCAGATATTTAGTTTTACACTCACTGCTTCTGATATTTTTCCCCTTAAGGCAGAATCATCCAGCACTTGCTGCTTTCCTAACGAAATTGGAGGCAGGAGTCATGTACCTGAATCCTCAAAGCTGCCTTGAAAGACAGTACAAGGTTGTCAGCCTTGACTCTCCCAAGAGATTTTATACATGCTGTATGATTCTCATTAAGAGGAATGAGAAATTGTAGCCTTTCAGCCCCACATCATCTTCATTTCCTGACTAATTGGTAGCACTCAGACTCAAAACATCTTTGCTCTATAAATATGCAACTGCAGTTACACAAGAGATGCTTAAAATTCTAAATTTGGGATACTTAACATTTTCTTGGTTCTTATTCTTCAAAGAAGGGTAACAAGGCAGAAAATGGGTTCACAAACAACTCCATTTGATCAGCAGTTCCGTATCAGTAGGATAAATTCTCCTGGTTACTGGAACTGAGATGACAGTACTGCTCAATAATTGGCAGCTGAGGCTCAAATTTGCCATAGATCACCAGGACACATCTGCGTAGCTTTGACATTGCCTATAAGCAAATCACGCCCTTGAGGGTAATTTTAGCCCTAAAAAACACATTCTGCACAGGCCAAGGCCCATGGTGCTCAACTGATTAATGAGTGAAATGGAAAAGGGGACAAAGAGGAAAAAATAACTTTAAAAAATAACCGCAAGACTGTCTAGGGTAGAAAAAAACATGGTGCTCATAACAAGCCCCATAGGTCGTTCTGCATAGACTTTCACAGTTCATAAAACTGCTTCCTTTCACTTTCTTTGTAAACTCCTACACGGGCACTTCGAACAAAAGCAGCCTGCAAAGTAACCCACAAAATCCACTTATTTGTATGCAAACACCTGAATTAGCTCCCAGTCAGAATCACCGGGCAGACTGAGAGCAGAGCTCAGCCACTGCAGGCATGAATGGGGAACAGGCAGTGGGCTCTGGGGTGCTCTGGGCTTTGCATGCTGCTCCACACACTGCTGTTCAAGATTATAAGAGGACTGGAAAAATAAATGCTAACTAAAAATACAGTTCTGAATAAGAAGAGTGATGTGCAGAAAAACCTCCTTTAACAGGGAAGGTTAAATAAAAAAGAGGCTTCATCTTGGAAAAGAGAGAAGTGAGGCAGTGGCTATATAAAGACACAAGAGCATTACGGTGGTGATTGCATTAAAACTAAAAATATTATCTCAGTAATTAGTATGGTATACAATTTAAAAAAGAAAGCATGCAGAAGAAGAGCTTTCTCAAAGAAAACAGGATTGGATTGCAGGATTCATTGCCACAGGAAGGAAGGGAATCCAAAAGACTTAATGAATTTTAAAAAGACTGTAGACAAGTTCAGAGATGCCTGGTCCCTCCAAAGCAATTAAACATCAGCTTCAGGTTCAGGAAACACAAAACCTCGTTTATAGAAAGTGTGATCAACACATTATCTGTCACTGTCAGGGAATGGACAGAGGCTTGGAAGGTGCCCATTCTGTACCTTGGAAAGTTTTTAACAAGCCAGAACAAATATTGTCTGGAAAAACAGCCACTGGTAGTTCTTTCAGAAAGAGCTTCAGGAGACTGGCCACAGAATCAACATCTCCATCATTAACAAGGTCTACTTTTCCTCCTTGATTGTACTTCTGCCTCAGTTCCTTGATTTTATTTGCTGAGCCACCAACCCGAAATATACCGACACGCTCCAGACCTGTGTAAGAAATACAGCACAGTTAACAGTGGTTGTTTGCTTTACCACATCTTTGTATGAGAAATGGAGTTCAAAAAGCAAGAGCTCCTTTAAGAAAGCCCAATAATAGTAAATAAGGATTTCCCAGCATTTACAGCTGAAAAGTAAAGCTTAAACAAAGAGTATCGGTTTCCAGAAGCCGAACAGGAAAAATATGAACTTACCAAATACCTCTAGGTACTCCACCATCTGTGTCACAAGAGAAGGAACCCCACATTCCTCTGCGTCCTCTACAAGGGTTTCCAGAGGAACACCAAATGTGCTTCCTCCTCTGCTGAACTGCAGCTCTGGTGAAACCTTATTTGTTGTGTGCCTAACTTGTATAGAAGAGAATGATTGCTGGGGAATAAAAACAGCAAGTGGTAAACAGTGACTGGCTTTTATTATTTTAACCTCCAAAGATCTACAATTTTCTAGCATCTTAGTACAGGTTTTATTTCTACTGTATATTCTTACTAATATTTTTTCTCTAGAGCTGAGATGAGACCTGTGAGGGGGTAAACTCCAGTAAAGCCCCCTCACCCCAAAAGTCAGGGAAAATGGGGCCTTGTGTTGAGGCAGATGAGGTGTTTAGGACAGAGAGGGGTCACTACCCCTCAAAAGTGCCCCAAAAGTCAGGAAAAACCTGACCCTGTGCTGGTGCACAGCCTTCCAACTCCATGAAATGTGAGAATTTCTACGTAATTCCTGAGGATAAAAAATGCAGGATTATGAAGGAACCAGAAGTGGAATTTAAGCGGCAGCCATGGCACAAGCCTCGGAAGAGGTTCCTTTCTGCTCACCCCGTTATTCCAAATTTGTGATGTTTCTTCCAAACAACTGATGCAAAAGCATAAGAAATCACAAACAGCTTGCACTTTTCACCCTGCCTGATGAAGGAAGCTGCTTTTCCATCCTAGCAGGGCGTAGGCTGGGGAGTTTGTGGGCTCTGGTGGGGGTCCTGTCCCTGAAGGCGGCTGAGGGGCTCCGTGAGGGCAGAGCTGCCCCGGATGGGCACAGCCGGCTCTGCAGCCCCTCAGGGCCACCTGGGGGCGTTTAAAAAGATATTTCTAAATAGATGCTTAGATAGATTTTAAAAATAAATATAATAAATATGTATTTCATAAAAATATTCCTCAGGAATATTTTTAAAAAGGGGAAATTCTGCCCGGCACTCTGGAAGAGAGTCCTGGCTGCCCTGCCCTCTTTCCCACCTCCCCTAAGCCCCCTGCTTGCCTTACAGGAGGTGCCATGACCCACAATAATTGCTGTATTTTGCCCTCACGTACCTACCAGGCAATGAGAGCAGAAGTCCAAACCGAGAACACCTGGATTTACCATTTCTGCACTAAGACTATTTAAACAGTATCTAAATGGTATTTTTAAATTATTTTTTTTTTTTTTTTTGTAGCATCATCTCAAACCAGCCTCTTTTTCAGTGTTTTTTATTACTATGTTTTCAGAAGGAAAAGAAAAAGATTTTCCCATGGGTTTGAAGCTGAACTGCTGTAGTGAAGCTGTTTTTCACACACGCCTGCAGCAAAGCCATGAGCTGGAGCTCCAGGCCAGCCCTGCTGCCATGGCAAAATCACACACAGCAGTCGAAACACCCCAGGCCATTTTGCTCTTTCAGTACATAGGAAAGCTTAGACTGTGATTTTAGTGTTACACCATGAATAGTTGTCTAAAAAGAACAAATATCAGCACGTGCCAAACATATTTTACAGCATTTTTGTATACAAGCTACAAGGTGTTACAAAAAGCCTCTAAAATATCTGTGTCCTGTGACTGTAAATCCCTCCCTTTTCCCTTCTCAGATGCAGCAGCACCTCAGCCTTCTCAGAAAGGAGGAAGGGTGTGAGAAAGGAGCCAAGCAGCCAGAATTAAGTTCACTTACGCAAATGGAAAGGGAGGCGCCTGCTCCCATGTCAGGCTGCAGCAGAGTGCCAGTATTTCAGCCGTGCTGCTCCAAGGCACCATCACCTTTCTTCCCCTCCACAAAGCTGTGCAGCCTGGCCAGAGCTAGCTGCAGCCATTGGGCTGTTCCTCTGCAATTAACTTATCATGGTGTAATTGCTAGGCATCACCTTAATCAGTGGTTTTCCTCCAGAGCTGGTGGAAGGTAGAAATTAACTCGTAGTAAAAGCGGGCTCCTTGCAGCCAGCACTTCCCTGTGGAGGCACCTTGCACAAGCTGAGGGCTGAGCTACCACCAGGAGATGTTTCCATGGCACCTACAACACACAATGCCACAGCTTCCCAAGCCACACTGATCCTGGGCCTGATGTTTTCTACTGAGTGGGTTTCTGCAGTGCAGGTTTGCAGATATTCCTACTGCCTGCTGTCCCTCCTGCCTGCTACAACAGCACGGAAAATACTATGAGGTGGCCCTCTGTATACACATTATAGCTACTTGCTTATATAACACATACACAAGCATTTTGGCCAACACATGTGCAAGGACCCATCCAGTTATTTTAAAATATGAAGATGCAATTAAGCCTAAGACCCTTTATAATTGTTTCATATACAAAGCCTTGTCCTGGGAAATAAGTCATAAAGAAGCAATGTTACAGTAAAATCTAATTAAGGGAGATTTTTAACACAGGCTTAGGAAGTACATGTAAAACAGAAGCAAAACACATAAGGCAAAAAAAAATTACAGAGGTGCTGAGCCAGACCCCTTGGTGGAGCACTAGAAAAGCAGGAGTTACTCCAACACCGCATTGGTACAGCACATGTAGCAAAGATAGCTCACTCTTCTTTAGCAGAAGGAATACCACCTAAAAACTAGTGCAGAATTTTAGCCCACTTACCTCTCCACAAGATCCCATGATAAAGTCTGCAAAATGCTGTAGTTTAGGGCTTCCTTTCTTCCTCTACCTACAGCACTAACCCCAGAAAAATCCACATCCTCCTCACCACCCCAGAGCCTCAGCCTGGCCTGTCTCTGCAAACAACCTCCACCTGTTTCCCATCACCACAGCTGTGCCCATTTAGCCTGTTAAAAATGCTGTGCCCAAATGCTGTGGCCATTTAGCCTGTCAAAAATGCTGTGCTCATCACCACAGCCGTGCCTGCTCAGCCTGGATTCATCCCTGCAGCCAAGCTCCACCTGTGCCCACCACCACAGCTGTGGCTGCTCAGCCTGTTCAAGCTGCTGGGCCCACAGGAGGTCCCGGGGCTGATGGTGTTGTGCCCCAACACTGCTAAATATGAGCGATACAAGAGAGAAGAAAGCATGTTAGCCCTCCATATCAGCAGTGTGAGTGCCCTCTCACTGGGTGGTGTTCTGTGCTCGCGGCTGGGAGGGCACAGGGGGCATTTTGGTGTGACATCCCCTCCCTGCTGCACTCAACTCCTCCACCCTGCAGCCCCCATGAGCAGGGCTGGCCTGGCCTCCCTGCCCTGAAACCCTTATTTGCTGTGTTTGCAGGGCAGCTGGGGCACCAGCAGCTCCTCCACCTTTGCTGGGTCCCTTTGGGACAGACCAAAGCACCAGGCACTCAGAGTCACCATGCCTGAGCCTGCAGCAGTCTGCGCTCTGCAGAGAAACACATCACAAAAAGGCCTGTGCAAAACCTACAAAACTGAAACAAAAATATTCAACTCTCTAACTCTTTGCTCCCTGCCCCATAGCACGTTTTGATTTTCCATCTTACTAGGTGCCACAGGAGTCGTCATGCTGACATGTCGCTCCCCTGCTTCAGCTCAACATGTAACTGTACGCAAACACCTTTCAAACAACGAATTCTCCACCTGAGCAGCAAACACATATTTGATCTGTTGACTCATGGCAGGGCAAACAAGGCAGCAGCCACTGCAATCAACCCCTAGGTCTCGACCGCTCCTGTGGCTGCAATTATTGAAGAATTTGCTTTCAGGTGCTGCCTGCAAGCTGCGGCAGGGCTCGGGGAGGATGCAGCCAGCCCCGTTCCCGGAGCCCGCAGCAGCTAGAGGGCACACGAGGCTTGCAGAGAGGTGGTCCTGACAGCCCCGACCCTGGGCAGGCTTTTCCTTTCCTGCCGAGCAGCCCGGGCCGCAGGGATGATTTCTCCTCGCATCGCAATTGTACAAAGAGCAGGAGGCTGCAGGCAGCGCAAATTAAATATAACTGCTCATATTGTGTAGCAGGAGTTCCAACACTTCCTTCACAACCTCTGGATCAAAGGCAGCCCCTGCAGGACTTCAGATGTATGAAAAGGATGTGTGGTGCTTTGAGAAGCCACTCTGACTTCAAGGGCCACGTCTAAATTAAAACCAAAGCCCTTGGTCTGGCAGCACCCTGCTGCCCAGGGGAAGGCTTGTGAGGAAAGGCAGTGCCCCAGCCTGGCTGTGTGAGGGGCTGGACAAGCTCCAGGGGCTGCCTTTGTACTCTCTCCACTGGGGCCACCCCTCCAGCTGCTGAATGGGCTACTTGTGAGGGTTGCTGATGTTTCAAAAAGATAGAGAAAGGATAAACACGAAAGGAAAACAGAAAAGTTTAGTTCTGCTCCTTAGAAAACCAGGTTTTCACAGCAGCATTAGGAACAGCAGGATCCCTGTGACAGAGGGCAGAGGTAAATCCACTGTCGGCAGCAGTAAAAAACAACAGCAGCAAGAAAAATAATTAACTGAGGCTTCATGGTTCATTGAAGTTTTCCTTCAAAGCTGCAAGCAGCCTGTTCTGCTAACTTGGTGATCTGTGTCTCAGCTTCAGGAGTCTCCAAGCATCCAGCCAAGGAGGAAAGAAAGCCCTTGGTGGTGGGCAGGAGCCGAGCAGGGCGTGCGTGCCCCCAGGGATGTGGTATGGACAGTCCTGCTGTGGCCCACACCCAGCTGGATAGGCTCTGGTGCCTCTGGATTAGTGGCAAACACTGGGGCAAGCAGCTGTGCTGATGCCAGCTGCAGGCTTTGGGAAGGCACTGTTATGCTATGATACATCAGTTGCACCACCTCAGCCCTGAGAACCCTTGGGAGCTAAGCCCATAAAAGCATCCCTGAATTATCACCAAGAACAGTCAGGGCTGATACACACAGCTGAGATTCTGTCAGACAAACTTGTATAACTGGCTTTCAAAGAAGGTTTCCGTCTCACACAGCATTTGTATATTTTATCCCAATTCATCAGGAGCCGCTCTAAACAGTAAACTTGGTAAATTCTGAAAATTGGCACATTTTATAGTGTACGGACCTGAAAGATAAACTATAGGGCTTCTCAAGCAAAAGGAAAAAATAGCAATAAGAGCTATAACCAAGACAGAAGTAGACATGGAAAAATGCATCTCATATTAGGTAATCATTGGCAAGAAATGAGGCATCTCTCTCTTGCTTACTACAGTATCAATATAAGTTTTCCTACATTTTAGCTGGTAAAAGTCATAGCAGAGACGTAAGGACTGCTTGACACACATCCTTCATCACAACAATCTGATTGCCAACCCTGCCTACTCACCAAGTTAAATTATCAGCAAGGAAGAGTTGCTGTCCTGACAAGAAAGCAGCTCTCCCCTGCTGCTACTTGCACTGCTTTTTGCTGTACCCATGGAAAGAGCACACAGGCCACAACACCTCCTGCCAGGCAAGCCCTTGTCAGCCCAGCAGCGTCCCCTCTGACTTGATTTCTGCTCGCAGCTGCTCAGGTGGTCTCTGGAAGTGGATGCCCGAGGCAGAGATGGGTGTGCCTGCAGAGCCAGGGCCAGCCAGGCACACGGGAGCTGCTCCTTCTCCAGCAGCCAGGCACACAGGAGTGCAGAGCTGTGCCTGAGCAGATATCCCTGAGTCACAGCAAGGCTCCTTCCACTGGAGACACAGCACCTGGCAGCCTTGGAGCTGCTTCTCTCTATCTGAGCCCATCTCTGGCAGGGGATGTGTTGGTGTCCCGAGGTGGCTCAGCTGAGCCTGTTTCCAGGCAGCTGAATTACAGGCATGTGGAGAACTGCCCAATGAAACAGTGGGAGGCAAATGCTCAGACTGCTTGCTGGCCCTTTTTTTTTTTTTTTTTTTGGTCTTCCCAGCCCATTAAACCTTCTAGCATCATCTTTATTTTAAAGGCTATTGAAAAGCCTGCAGAAAGCTGCACAATTGCTTGGCAGTTTTGTGGAACGGAAAGTGACTGGCAGGCGACAGATCGATAACTGCCAATATTCCTCTCTTGGAGTGAAATGTCATGAAGGTTGTTTTGGAGCCTGCCTCTCTCTGCTTCCTGTTTTGAATTTCATTTTCTTCCTCTAATCTCCACCTGGCACTTAAACCTCTTCATTTTCTTGATGCTGTTCCAGGGAAAACAAGCCAGCATTCAAAATACAGCATTGCTTCATTATCTAAAGGCACTATCATGCTGTTGTTGCTAAAGAGCAGAACACCAGCAAAAATAGCCACAAGCTAAAAACTATTGTAATGAAGAAAGTAGAGCTCTTTTTCAGGCCCTACAAATTATTTGAAGTCTGTATTTCTATTATATTTCAGTCTATATCATGAAATTCGCTTCCAGGTTAATTTCTCCAAGAAACAGAAAGATGAAAAGAAAAACACAAAGTAACACAAAATTTTTTGCAATCATGGTTTGCTCCCTCTCTGCCCGTTTTCAAAGGGAATTTGAAATGTTGGATTAGTTTCAGCAAAAATTGCAAGTATCGGGCCAGTTTTTGCATCCCAAATCATCCTCCCAGGAAGACAGACCTCCCATGAGGCTCCATCCACAAACTGCTGCTGGTTTCTGACAGCTTCCCACAGCTGAAGGGAAACTCAGCTTCCAGCTTCAGCTCCAGACAGCTCATGGGGTATTAATCTCTTGCCGAAGCAATTATCTCTGGCACCATATGCTACTATTTTTCATAAATAATACACTTTCAACACAAAATTCCCTCTTTGAAGAGCTGTAAAGAAGTGAGACAGGATTAGTCCTTGCCTCCTCTCCGGCTCTTGCTTGCACAGCACCTGAAGTGGAGATAAAAGAAAAAGAAAAGTAAAAGGAGGAGTGCACTAAGAAGAGGCTTCAGCATCCTCTTGCACCATGGACACTGCCCTAGCCCATGCAAAAGTCAGGCAGAAGCAGTTTTTCCTCTGTATTTCTCCAACGACATAGAACCACTCCTTACTGGTTCATCTCAAAAGAGTTGCTCCTATTATGTTCAATAAGCTCTGCTTTATACAGTCTTGTGATACTACTTCTTGAACAAAATTGGAGAAAACTCAAAAAACTAATCTCAAAATGCAGACCTTCCCCCCAGAGGAGCTGAGATGGCAGCAGCATCTCCATCAAGCTTTCCAGTTTCAGCTATGATGAAACCCTATTTGGAGTTATTCAGTCTGTCATATAAAAATTCAGGTCTCCTGGTTCTAAAGCAACAAGGTAATGGTCTGCTCAGTGGAAATTCCTTCTTCCCATCTTTCTCTCCCAGGAATCTTTTTGGTAGCTAAAATTCATACAACCAGAAGAGTGACTCCCTAATAGTTTCATATCATGGATACACCAGGGAGGAACCAGATTGTCAAGCTAGTCTCACAAATACATTTTTTTGTTCCCTACTTTTTCACAGTACCTCCACATGACTCTGTTTAACTTGAAGCAAATGTTATTTAATTAAGCATTTTTTCTGATCTTTTGCACAACCTCATACAAAGCATTTATTGTAATTCACAGAATCTGAGAAAGACATGCCAGGTGATTTCAGTTATCCTAGTTTGGGAGGATGGTCCCCCAAATAATGCAAAGCAGGGACACAGCCACTCCAATTCAGGGACATTTTAATTAAAAAGCAAAGTAATTTGCTTCCAATGAAAGACAGCATGGCCTAATCCAACCTGATATGCCTGTCACATATCAAAATTTAAAGTTATAGCCACAAAACCCCACGCAATTTAGATACAATCTGTAAATGCAGAGTTGGTCAGAGCATTGGCCATTTACAAAATGGGGTGTAGGTATTCATCTTGTTACTCAGCTGCATCTGGTCTCTGCTGTTAATCACTGAAAATGTGTTTACTTTTCAACATGAGCTCTGCGTGACACGGGAAAGGAGAAAAGAGGTTAGGCAGATAATTTTGCAGCCTGCAACGAGAGAAACAAGGGAGGAAAAGACATTAATTTGGATTAAGTGAAATTGAGTTTGCAGGTTTAACTGTGACCAGGTAAGGTTAAGGCTGGAGCCAAAGGCAGAGGAGAAGAGCATTTGCTGCAGTCACACTGCACAGGGCCATGACTGCAAAGCAGCTCACACAGGAATTGCCCTGAGCTCCTTGCCAGCCATGCAGCACATTGTGCCAGCAGTTACACCTGAGCTCACACACAGAAACATCCAGCTGGTCTTGGGGGAAATAAAAGCAAAAAGCATTTTCAGAGGTTCTGTGAGTGCATTTACAGCAACGCACCCACAACAATGCAGTTGGATGCTTTAAGCAAGCACTTTGACTGGCAGAAAACACAACTTAAAACTATGGCCTGGAAAACACAAAATGGCACCAGGGCTAATAAAGACTGCTTGGACTGGTGTGATTATTTAACACTAATGAAAAAAGCCCAAGCAAGAAAGTACTCCACACGTTTGAACACAGATGGTCAAAGCTGACCAACAGAGCTGTTGTAAGAAGCTATGGACACTCTAAAGAAAATTAACATAAGATGCTGTTGCAGAAAATGTGAGGACATACAAGAAAGGAGTCAAGCCTTCCCCACAGAACCATGGAAGTGACAACAAACCAGGAACAGCAGCTACTCTGAGAAACTTGCAATCACTATGTATGGCAGAGAGATTAAACTAGAGGATCTTGAAAGGTCCCTTTCAACTAAAATCATTCTCTGATTTAGTTCCTGCAACAAAGTCATTGCATGATACAGAGCAGTTCAAGTTGAGCATGTGTGTATCACCTCTGAACCGTTTTGATTGCTTAAAAGCCAACATTTAAAAGAACAAATACCTTCATCCAAAAAAAAATACTTTTTCTTGTATGAAGACTGAGATGTCTTTAACTTCACTCTTCAACTTCATTGAATCTGCAGCAAAGCATCACTGAAATGAGTCCTCTGAGTTTGAGAAATTCTGTTTCATAGGAAATCAACTTTTTCTACTTCCTCTGTCCTGTTCAACCGGATTTCTGTATAATTTCTAATTTTGCCATTTTTAATCTGTCTGGTATCATGCTTAGCCAAACATATTCACCATATGTGTATGTGAAAGGCCCTCCTGAATGACCTGAAATAAAATATCTCTCCAATAAAAAAATACCTCCATGTCAGTTTAATGCTATGCAAACATCTCCATCAATTTTTATAGCTCTTACTCAGCACATTGTTCAATGTCAGTGCTGGATGCAGGAACCCAGGATCAGCATGACGTAGAAAAATTAACAGCCACCAAAGGAATGTAATCTCTTTCTGCAGCTAATGATAAAGCCCATCAATTCAGCAAGGCACAGAGTACACTTTAAATCTAATAATATTTCACAGTTTCATTTGTCTTGTGTTTCGGCAACTATGATAAACTTTCATAGGATCTGCAAAGAAGAAGATAAATGTTCTATTCATGACTGACTCCACAGTAACTGAATAATTTATGTAATAAACAATAGCTTTATCTTGTACAATAAAGAGTAATTACTTAAGCATCTCATTTCATCTGTTCCAGATCTGTTTGTCAGGGACTATAAAACTCAAGACAATCCAGAATTCTACATGGCAGAGCTGCTTACCTACCCCTACACCACTCTGTGAATGCTGATGACCTACTTTTCAAGCAAATAAGGCACAGATTATCATATTGTACCTGTCCTGCCACCTTTTAAAACACATTTGAACCTATGGGTTTGTAATTTGAATGAAGCATGAAGACAGAAGGAAAGGCTCTCAGATAAAATGTAAGTTCCAGCATCTCTGGAAATATCTTCTTGGAAAGGAGCCCTGCGAAACTAGAAAAGTAAAATCAAAACATTAAAATCTTGGGTCTTGTTTACCAGTTAAAGACAAGATAAATAACATCACAGTGCTCAGCTGTCTGGGGCAAGGAGTCCTAGCACATATTGCTTGAAGTGGCAAATAAAATAACAGTCAGGGCTCTTTCCTCACTGCTGGGTAGGGTTACATCAGGAAACTGTTACAGATCACTAGTCATATTTCCACACATATCAGACTGCCTAATAATAGACTCCATTTCCATTGCAAGAGTGTGCTACATACCACCTAATCATTTGCATTAATTCCAGCTGCATTTTTTCAGAACAACCACTAATTCAACATCAGTTTCATATTTAAAGAGCTCAGAATGTATTGTTGGCAGGAAGTGAGCTTTTAAAAGAAGAATCTGAAGGCATACGTGCCTTGATCATACCCAGGATATCCCCACAGTTTCTTTGAGATGTGTAAAACATGGTATTACTTTTATATACATGTGGTGAAATATGACTACGGCTGCTGTAAGAGCACATAAAATGGGTGCATATCCAAATCTGATACCCAGGACTCCAGTTTAGGACTGGAGTTGCATTTATGGCTATCCAGAATACTCAATATTCTTTCTACAGGCATTGAATAAGCAAACCAGGAAGAAAACCCACACAGTAGTTACACTCAGCTGACAAATGGATGAAAAAAAAAAATAAAGAGACATACTAACTGCATCTTTGTCATGTTTTAATACAAACAACAGCAAAAACTGTTTGAAGCCAAGCTGGATTTTCCTGCCTTGGACCAGAGGAGGGAACATTACCCACACATAGGTCTGCCCCACTCAGATGTTGCATCCCTTTTGCTTAATGAGGTGTGCAAACACAGTAACTCTGTGCACAGCACTTGGACAGCACAGCCTGCTCCTTACATGCCTGGCTTTTACCTTGGGAATTATTCATGAGCCAGAATCATATCACACACTTGAAGCCCACAGCACTGCTGAGAGCTACTGAGGCACTTGCAGGCTGTAACTCAGGGCTCAGAGCTTCCACCTCACCTTGCAACATTCTCCACAAAACGTCAGACCTACAGCGAGAAGCCAAAGCACACAGGACGTGCCACCCATGGATAGATCAGTCACTCTACGCAGACACAGCCTTGGCACCAGAGCAGCTCTGTAAGCAAAAGCCATTGCACAGGGCACACAGGGCAGGGCAGAGGCAGCTGAGTCACCCTGCCTTTGCTGGAGCACCTGCCTGGCTCAGGAAAGGCTTCATCATCACACGGTGTTCCCCAGCCACGCCAGCAAAACCCAGCACGCACGCAGGGGTAGCCTGCAGCTAGAGAGACAAGAGGTTTCAAGGGCTCTCTCTCACTGCCTTGTTTGGTGCTCAAGTGTTGCAACTCTTTCCCCATCAGCTTTCTCTGAACTTCTTCTGCTAGCCCTCCCCCATGCTTTTTCTTGCCCTCTGTTACTGCTTTTTCTCCTTGCTATATCCATTTCAAAAAAGGACAGCAGAGATGACATTGCTGTCACCATTTCCCCTTTTTAATCAGGTCTACCTTGTTAAAAGCCCTACTATTAAGCTTTCTGCAGCAGCTTCAATCCACTGAACTGTGGTTGTGCAACAAGAGAGGCCCCCAGGACCACCAGAATTTGGGTGCCCTGCTTAGCAACACTCACCTCTGAGCTTCAGTGAGCATGTCTCCAACCTTGATAAAAAGATTATGAACTTCATAACCAAGTCAGTATTTCCTTTCACGGTTTCAACAATCACATTTATTCCTTGGTTTTAAAAGGTTTTGGTTCAACAGTTTTATAAACAGGCTTCACAAAATGTGCAGTATTTATAAACATGGTTCTTAGTCGCAGTGGTAATAAGAATCTTTACTTTCATCATAATGTTCACTTCAGTTATGCAACACGAGGTTGATTTTGTTTCCCCTCTTCTCCCTCCCACAATTGGCACTTAATCATAAATTGAAGAAACTTTAAAAAGACAAAAAAGTTAATCTAAGCATGAAGTTAAAAGCACCTTGCCACAGTATTACATTTTAATAAGGCAAACTCTTGTTTTGTAAAGCCTAATTGTGCAACTTGGAGACCTATGGAAGGAGGCAGAAATACCAGCCTTCTCTTATAAAGAACAGGCCTCCATTTTTGCCTCAAAGTTTTCACCCCTCCATACCAACCCCCCTTAAAAAAAGTACAGCTGATAATACAGCAGAACATCCCCTTTACAGGGGAAAGGAAATTACAGTAGACAAAGGCTGAAAACACGGTGCATAGTACACAAAATAAGACTGTTTTTAAAAATGATATTAAAAAAAAGAAATAGTAGAAGAAACTGAACAACAAGCAACAATGGAATTTTTCTAGTGGAAAGAGGATTTGTGGGCTTCATAAATAAGTGGAAAATACTAAAATACTTTGCTATATAATATAAAAAGGCGCAAAGTGTTTTCCAGTTGTCACCTAAGCGTTAGATGCAACTTTGTAGGAGTAAGTATTTGGAGGCAGCTTGGAGCTCTGATTGGTGCAGGCATTCCAGCAGGGCAGCGCTGCCAACAGCAGGAGAAATCCCCCCAGCAGGACACAAAAGCCACTGAAGTAGAAAGCAGTGTTGTACTCCTGCGTCCAGTCGTAAAACCAGCCTGAGGGTGGGATAAAAGAGAAACCCATCAGTGAAACGTGACACAGCACTGGTAACATAGAGAACAGCAATTAAAAAACACCCAAATAGCAAAATAAAGTAAAATAAAATAGGCCGAACCTAAAATGCTGTTTGACCTGTCCGACATGGAATGTGTTTTCCCTCAAAGACAAATTACAAACACAATCGGCCAAAAAACAAAAGCTTTTATTTTTTGTTACAGGTTTTGATTTCATCTTTCCCTAACTATTAAACTTGCAAAAGCATTGTGTCTGGGTGTGACAAGCTCATGTTCAGTTTATACCTACACCTTACCTACAATTGGTGGCCCGAGGCTGTTCCCAAGTCCAGCGAAGAACATCAATATCCCGTAGGCATGAGTCAGTTTCTCAATCCCCACAGTCTTTGTTGTTACATACGGAAAAATTGACCAGTTCCCAGTCAGAAAACCCAAAATCCCAGAAAGCATCGCTAATGTAAGGTAACTTTTGGCAAATGGAATTGCAAACAAGGCCACTCCTGTCATTAATAAGGTAGTTACATAGAGATATAAAGTGTTAACCCACTTGAAATCTGCCAGGATTCCTAAAATAAGTTTGCCAACAGTCGTCATAATGCCAATAATGGAAATAAGGGGCATGTAATAGTCATCTTCACTAATATTTGCACTTCTTGCTACATCTTCCATGAGCAGAGAAGGAGGAAATCCACCAATATCAAAGAGCAAGATGGCAACAAAGAGAGCTGAAAATACTTTGTTCTTGAAAAGAACCATGGTTTCCTTCCAGTAGGTCAAATAGAGCTGCCACTTCCTCTTGGCGAGTTGCTTGCAGAAGTTTGTCTGTTCTACAACTTTCTTTTTGTAAGTGTCTTTCTCATTTACATTTATTGAACTCAATGCACTCTTATTCAAAATGCTATCCTGTTTGCAATCAGGCACATTGTTCACAGATTTTTCATCAATATAGCCCTTTTCAAGGATGCTAATGTTTTCTTCCACGGTCTTTTCCTTTTCGTGGTAAACAAAATATTGATCTGGGACTTTGTCCACAAACATTTTCTCTGGTGGAGGAGAACTGGACGATTCCAAAGGTCTCATTAGGCTGCCACATGCTAATATATTTAGAGACAGGGCACCAACTATTAGCAGACACCCATCCAGTCCATACAGCTCAATAAGCTCTCTCTGCAGTGCTGCATATATAAAGAGTCCAACACTTGAGCCTATAAAAGAAAAATAAGTTTGGTTTAAACTGAAGAACCAAGACCATTCTTCAACTCTAGCAAAATTCCACTATTCAGCAGCTATGAATACACTGCCATAGGAATAGTAATTCATTTGTGCTCCTCTCTCCCAAGTTTAATGAATCAGTAAGCTATCATCCCTCCTGAAGTTACAGTTTCTTTGTTAAGTAGTCACAACATAAAAAATGTCTCAAAATATCTGAACACTTTGTGACAAATAACACTAGCAGACGCTTCACAAACAGGTAGGATCAATACTATATCTGATTAAAAACATCAAAGAACTAATAAGCCAGCCTTCAGCCCTGCACTCGTATACATGTATCCTTCTAAGCACCATTTTGAGTTAGCACAGTCAGAATTTCCCACTCCAACATTTTCCCTTTTCTTCTCTTTGCTGCCACGTTCCTCCTCCCAGGCAGAAAGAGGCCAGCAGTTCACCAAGACCCCTCCTAGAAACAGCCCTTGACTGCCTGGTGTTTAAGCAGTATGCTTTTTACTCCAAAGGCATTTCTGAAGCTCTACAGGACTAAACATGCACTTGAGAAATGTGGCCATTCAGAAGAAAACACTGAAGAGTGAGAAATTACTAGGAGCACAAGCATTTAATGCAACCCCAGTAATTTAAAGAAAAGGCTCTTGGTTGAAGTGAGCACATATCCATTTTAAATAGTGGGTGTCCTCTCACAAACACAGAACATTGGTTTTCAAATCAATTTATATGACAAACTTTAAAATTATTTGCTGAAGACTGTCTGGTGCTAAACAGAGGAAAAATCAATTACAAAATCCATGCTTGTTTTGCCTTCCAGGTACTAAAATTAACCAGGGCACAATAAGATAAGGCTTTAAGGCAACCGACCTGGAATGCAAAACAAAGCCGCTGTAAATGATCCCAAGAAACATTTCTGCAGAAGCTCCTGTTCACCCAGCTTGTGTGGATGTGGTGTTAGTATCTCACACCACTGACTGTACTGATCCTGTGTCTCCTCACTGACAGCTACTCGAGAAAAGAGGTCAGAGCAGACGCTCCACGGCACACAGAAAGTGAGGCATGGCACCAGAGCCATCTGTAACCGTTCTACTCGGGCCATTGAAAAGGGCAGAGGTACAGCTAATGTGAGGTAGTGGTGATGCAGCATTTATATCCTGCATCTCCAATCTCTTTCTCACCTCTGATCCAGGGTAAGAACAAAGAGGAAAAAGAGTTCTCTATGGAATGTTTCCCCTCGTTATCCATGGCATGCAGCCCAAGCTACATGAGTCTGTTTTCAGTGAATATCCTTTCCTCATCTATATTGATGGCCCACAGCATAAACCTGCAAGTGTAGTTACTCTTTTATCTCAAGCCTCAGTTTTCCCCTACATTGCTACTGATATTTTGATTTAAGAAAGTAGTAACTTTAAGTTACTGAGAAAAACATAATCTTCTGCTTTTTATTGCCAGGGTAACGGTGGCTGTATCAGAGCTGAAAAGCTGGAGAGAATGACAACAAAAAGTCCTACCTGTTGAAATCAGACCGAGTGCAAGGCCTCTGCGTTTGTCAAAATACTGGCACGTGATGGTAACTGTTGCAGTATACAAAAGGCCGCATCCAAGACCTGGAAAAAAATAATTAGATATAAAAAATGCTATATCCTCTAGGAAACAAATCCCCCAGGTGATGCCACCCTGAGTGCTGAGGTACCCTTTAACCCTGGCTCAGCACTGTGCCACCTCCCTTCCCCGGCCGTCCCTGCTGCTGAGCCTGGGTGGAGCAGGCTGGTTTGAGGAGCTCCCAGCCGAGCTCTGTGCTCCGTGGAAGGGCTACAGGGCTCTGAGCCCAGGGCTGGCCCCAGAGCTGGGCAGAGCTGCCTGGCCGTGGCCCCGTGCCCGGCCAGCACGACGCCGGGCCCCGCTGGCCTGAGAGGTGCCCAAATTCCTGACACAGTTAATTTGATAAGCCACCCACGGCACACAGAGGGCAGGTCAGCACCTGCCAGGAGAGCAGCGCTTCCATGCCTCCAGCACAGCATTTTGTGTTCAGTCCAGTTCTGTGGAGAACAGCATTGCTCCCTAATGATCCCTAATTTATCAAATTAGAATGATTATGTGACAAAATTCCAGAAGAGATATTATTCCTTTAAGATTGGCATTTCATGCCAGCAGATTTGCTCGATTCCAGCCCTTAGGTAAAACCTCAGCTTCTCCATCTCTAACAATTATGTCAACAGAGGACAAACTGTTTTCAAACCCTCATGAACATTTATGTTGTTTTCAACATAAATGGTAACAGCCTGCCCATGCAGCATCCCCCTCTGCCCAAAAGTAAAGTATTCCTTGATAAACCAAGTCCCAGACTACCACTGCCTCTGTGAATCAGTTTCCCATTTCATATTCATAAACCAACACTCAAAATAACGAAGACTAAGTCTCAAAATGAAGGGAAGGTGTTTCTTACCAACAACTATCCCATATGAAACATATAGGAAGTATATGTTAGGTGCAAAACTGCTCATCATGAGGCCCCCAGCCACCATAAAGCCACTGAAGATAGCTACTGGTCTTGCTCCAAAAGATGATACACATATACTGCAGACAGGACCTAGAAGGAAAAAACAGCAAAAACATTAGAAGTAAACACCAGCACCTATCTCTGCTTCTCCTGTAAAATGATAGAAAACAAAAGTCACCTACTGGAAGCAGCCATAACAACATTCAGGTTCACTCCCCAATATTTCTGGGTTCTTAGCTCTCTTTGTTTTTCAAAACAAGAACAAAGTGAGGCAGAATTCACACCCTGCCTCTATTTAGCCAGTTCTCTCCTCACAGAAACTGTAGAACAAGCACTTATTCTCAGTTGTGTGACCTGGAATACACCTTTTAGTCTCAAGTAGCGTGCAAGCTTGGTGCCCTGCATAAATAATCAACCAGCGAGGGACAAAGACAACTTATCTGAAACCCTGCAGTTCCAAACCTTCATACATAAACTTAGATGTTAGCCTCATTTCTAAACTCAGCAACTTTGAGATTAGAAGTTAGATACACAGATGAATGCCATCATTTAATACAAACAAACAAAAACCACCTTACAACATCTGCATCTCATTTGAAGTGACACACATACAGCCACGGCCGATTCAATCTGCAAAAGCAGTAACTTTGGAGTCTGCCATTTGTCAAGGTTAGTGCTCCCTGACTCACGTAACAGATTCCCAGCAGATGGGAGGTGAGCCCAGAAAGGTGATACGAGGTAAACAGTTGGAGCCTGGGCATGGTGCTTGCCTAGGTTTGTAGACAGGAGAGAGCAGCTGGGAATGCAGGCAAGGTTTTCCTGTGGTTGCCAGCCACGGGACAAGCAGTTCAGGCAGGCAGGAGCAAAGACTCGTCAGCAGGTGAAATGATCCTCAAAGACAAGGCAGGCCAGAACTTTTGCCCTACATTAGAGCTATCTGCCCAGGGAACATGAAGGGGGGTGAGTCTGAGCTGGGGCTTATCCAGGCAAAGAGTCAGAGTTACAGAGGAATCAAGAAAATATTCCAGGAAAGAAAGGTTTAATTGGATTTTGGAAGCAATGAAAAAGGAAGATCTAAGCACTTACTGCTTCTCAAGAGTCAGCACACTGTGGGAATGAAAGCTGGCCAGCATAACCTGGGCAGAGTAACATGCTGAGAACAAAAGCTAAGAACATTAGATTGTTGCCGATTCTTAGAATTAATTACTAGAACTGGCACATTAAGATTGGTATGTTTCCTAAAACCACAGGATTTAAAAATGAACAAAGGATTGACTCTGTATTATAGATAGAATTCTTCTACACTAAAAGAACATAAGGCAGTGTTAACATAATACAATTAAGCAGAGGAATTTGCACTCTTTCTATTCTTTATTTCTGACCTACTACCTTGCTAAAACAAACAGCATTTCCCTTCCACCTGCTCTCTGTATTTTGACACAGCCACTCTCAGAAGGTCTCTGTCCAGTCTGGTGGGGTATTGCTGGTACAGACATCACTGACCCCTACTAGATCATCCCAGGTGAAACTGGACCCTCTGACCCCAAGCCAGAACAAGAGAGACACAGAGCTGCAGGATGTGGCTTCATAACCTGACATGGACATCTCCACTGGAACATGATCAAAAGCATCCCTGACAAGGCCCAAGGAGATCCTCTTCCAGCCTCTCCACTTACAAAATCTAATCCCAAAGGAGAACAAAGAGTACAAAGAGATCTTTTTGCTCTAACATGGAAAACAAGCTGCACAAAACTGAAGAACCTGCTCCAGTGAGCTCAGTATTAATCTGCCATCTCACACAGCAAGACATCTGGCAACTCAGCAACGGCCCTGCTTATAAGAAGGAGAGCCAGTGTAAACATTAAAATAATTATTATAGGTCTCTGAGCCGAGCAGAAAAACAGCTTCATCTTCCCATTCACACTAGGCACAACTTTCACACTCATCACACTGCTAGAAAATGAGTCACAAAAGAAAATCCCCCAGATAACCAGCATCTTTGTCCTTTCCTGCCTCCTTGCACTGCTGCCCCTTCTGTGTTTCCCATAGCACTGGAATTTTTTTTTTCCACCAGGCACAGCACCTTCAGTTATTACCATGGCATTTGCACAGGAGTTGACTGTACACAAACTTGTCATTCTTTACAAATGTTTGAAGCACAATGGGTTCAAGGCAGTAAATTCTAGTAAAAATCCAACTTTCACAGAATAGAACTGAGATCTGCCCTGTGGATTTTGCTTAAATTGGGCATTCTGACGAAGGCAGGAGTCTGCATACAGCCACATAGGAAACAGATCTTCAGGCAGCATAAGGATTTTCATTAGCTGACTCCCACCATAATATGAACAACATAAAAAAAAACCCAGTGGCAATCCTCAATAGTAAGCATGAAAAATAGCTTTTAAGCCAGCATTTTGTTCAGTTTGCCAGCAGCACCAGGGGTTAGCACTGGAACTAGTACAATACTTTATGACATTGATAAATATTTACCTCTTTTACAAATAAAATCCTCAGGGCTTTTTCCTTTCCAAATGATGTATCTTAAAACTAGACCAAACTCAATCAAAAAAAAAAAAAAAGATAGCAGCACAGTTTATTGGAATGACAGCTAACTCTAGGAAGAAAGATTCAGCACAGGAACAGGCACTGCTCTTCTGCACACGACCTGTCACAGCTCGCAGTCAGCATCACAATTATCAGGGCAGCAGTCAACAAGAGCCCCAGACAAAATGGCAAGGAGAAACAGAAGGATGATTGGTTTTCACAGGAGATCATATTACAGAGGGACCAAGGAGGAAGAACACCTAAGAGGGATCATTTGTACATTGGTATTTTTATTAGGATTATTTTGAATTAAATATTTTAACCTCTGTGAGATCACAATGTGTCAGTGAGTCCTTCCTGAGCTATAAAAACAAGCCACCTGCTGCACTCAGGAACTTAAATCTACAGAAATATGCTAATCTCCTGACAAGTACAAAGTTGTTTTGTTTTACTTTCTTCCTCAATATCTTCACGTAAAGTAAAAAAATAACTCTGCAAAAGAACACTCCCTCCCTCCACTCACTAATCTCAAGGGTCCTCCTTCCTTCACCTCATACACAAAACCTTTTGCTGAACAAACTATATTGGACAACTGAGTTATTTTTCTTATCATCTGCATTAATCTGACCCACCCTACCTGGGCATCTGTCCGAGCCTGTTGAAACAGCAGAGTAGAAAAAATGGTCATGGACAGCATGTAAAATCCACTGGACAGAATACAAGAATATGTTTTGCGTATTAAGCGCATTCCTAAAACCTGGTTATAATAAATACAATAGTCTCCAAATGCCTGTATTTTGGATATGAATATAGATCAGAAAAAAAGCTTTTCACACTGGGCAGCAACCCACCCCCAGCTGATTGGAAAGACAGTTCCCTTCTAAAAAAAGTTGTTATATGAACTGGGCTTCTTTTCAGAGGAATCTTGGGGACACCCTTCTCCCCTGTGCACAAGCTATTTACAGCATCCATACCTTACACTGGGGGCTATGTCTGTGTGAGGTTTGTGTTCAAAAATATGTACATGCTGCAAAAGCAGATATAGAGTAGTAAAATTGTTTCTTGAAAACACTAAATTAAGCTTTTTAAGCAGCTAGCACTGAATGCCTCAGATCAGCAGAAACACCCCATCAAATTATCAAGGCGTGCCTTCCAAGAGAGAATTCTCCCTTTGCTCTCCCTCCATTAATGAAGGGAAGTGGGAATGGAGACATTGCTGATGTCTCCTCCTATGCCAAGGACTGTGAAGTCAACTCTTACTATAAACAGCTGTGGTGCCAATTACAGGCGCCAAGGTCATTGTTTTGCTTTTAACAAGTGGAACATGGATTAAATTTAATTTCAGGCTCCAAATGGACGCAAAATTAAGAACATTTGGTGCAGAAGAAATACATGATTTTCAAGAGTATATATAATATCCTCTTCTGGCCTGTTTTAGTAAGGGAAACCTACTAAACTTTTTCAATTTCTTCCTGTTGAACAAGCCCCAGAGCCCTGTGCCCCATCTGCCACAGCCTGACCAATGTCATAACACCTAATTTGGCAGGGCAGCTCTCCCCTCTGCCTTCCACAACAACACTGATTCTTGTCTTTCACTCTTCTAGGCACATTTCTTGCACTGCTCCGTAAGGTTTCATCACAGAAAGTCACGACCCATCCTGTGAGGAGGAGCTCAGCCAGATCCCTGCCCCATTCCCTTCCCAGATGAAGAGGTGAACAGTCCAGCTCAGGCTGGGCACTGGCCTCAGCAACACCGTCTGCGCTGCGAGCAAAAGGACAGAAATCGAACACCAGGTGCCCAGAAAATGAATCCAAATAAACAAGGTGCTGTACTGGGTTTCTATGTCTCCAGTCTAAGTTTAGCTCTCACATAAGTCAGAAGTAAACATTTTAGAAAGGATACCAATGCAGCAAACATGAAAGCACTCACCAGCATCAGCGGCTTAAAAAGAAGCTTCAGACAGCATGAACAGAAGAAAGGCACGACAGAGAACCTTTTTCTGTACCAGATGTCTTATATATCTTCTTGGGTTTGGTGAAATGACAGTACTAATACAGCAGAGTCACTGGTCCTAACTTTCTCTGTTACAGAAGATGGTGAATGTGATTGCCAGTGCTATCAATTGGAAAAGTCTTCCTAAGAAAATGCACTCTGATTTATCTCCTGCCTGTTGGCTGCTAATCTACCATAATTGTCATTCCTTTTCCAGTCTGGCATCTACAGATTCAGAAAGGTGATGTTAAGTTGAAAAAAAGCTCACAGAAGAGCCTCTGAAGAAAGGGCTCCAAGTAGAGCCTTAATTAAAAGTGTGGGAGTCTTGGCAAAATGACTGTATCAAGTTACAGGCTTTAAAGAAAATTTAGAAGTAATTTGGTTACATTCTCTAGACATCCATCACACTAATCAAGGGGCACTTCAAAATGTACCACTTAAAGATAACATTATTCATCAGCTGAAAACTAAAACTAAACAACTTGTATCATAAAGTTGCATACTTTTAGGGAGGAAATTTAGTAGATTTGTCATTAGGGTCAGATCCCAGCTTGACAAACAGCGGGATCTTTCATTTTAGGTAAAGCTGGGAACATAGACTTTGTTTTCAGTCAACTCTGATAACATCAATGTAATTAAAAGACCCTCCCTGTACTTTCTTTTGAAGGCATAAAGGGTAGGAATGATTATTAAGCTTCTGAATGCCAAACTGAAAGAATATAATCACATGGACAGACAGAACTCCTCTTAACCTGTCAAACCTTAATTTAATCATTCCATACCAAAATCAGTCACAAGAACACGTTTGATTTGTATTATTCATCACAGGAGTTTCCATTTGCTGCTGTCATGGTTTAACCTCAGCCACAACCAAGCCCACACAGCCATGATCTCACTCCCCCACCAGCAGGAACGGGGAGACTCAGAAGGGTAAAAGCTGGGAAACTCCTGAGCTGACATAAAGGCAATTTAATAGGGAAAGCAAACCACACTTTGCATGCAGGCAAAGCAAACCAAGGAATTAATTCACTGCTTCCCTTGGCAGGGCAAGTTCAGCCATCTCCAGGACAGCAGGGCCTCATCACGTGTGATGGTGACTCGGGAAGACAAATGCCATCTCTCAGACTATCCCCCCTTCCTCCTTCTCCCCCCGGTTTATATACTGAGTGTGCTGTCTGTCACATGGCATGGAACATCCCTTTGGTCAGTTGGGGTCACCTGTCCTGGGTTATCTCCTCCTGACTTCCTGTGCAGCCCCAGTTTGCTCACCAGCCTGGCAGCAGGAGCAGCAGGAAAGACCTTGGCTCTGTAAGTCCTGCTTATCAATAAGAAAAACATCTCTACATTATCAGCCCTGTATTCAGCACATATCTAAAACACAGACACTGAGAAGAAACTGAACTCTACCCCAGCCAAAAACCAGCCAGCTACAAAGCACACTGCTGAGAATTGCTCACAGTAGCAAGACAAAGGGCATTAAAATCTGGAAACTAGCACGATATTGACATAAGGGAAAGGGGACTGAGGCTCTTAAAGCCAGAGGCTTCTGGTCTCCTAAAAGGGTGCTCTCTTGAAATTTTCTTCTGCCTAGTTTTTCCTTCAGTAATTACCTTGTTTATCATTATTTTCCTCCCACTTCACTCTTTCATTCAAGCATATTGAGGTCTTGATGAATAGCAGGAGTTAATATCCATAACACAGGAAAATGAAAAAAGGATGATGGAAGAACAATCTACAGTCCTTTATCCAACAATACCCTGAGACTGAATATAGTCTTACTGTGGTTAGTGATCCACCTCCCTTTGCCCATTTCTCTTCTGCCTGGTGGTAAAAAACCCTAACACAGGTGTGACACCAGTATTTGGTCAGTTCCAGGGCCACACAAAGCAGTGCTCTTTATTCAGGTCTGTATTGCTATTGGAACATCAACTTTCTTTTGAGGAGGAGTTCCTCAGGATCCTGAGCTGCATTTTGTCCATTAAACCACATTATTGTTTTTGCCTGTAGCAGCTGCCCTGCTGACAAAAATTTTTTTCCAGATCCAGCAAATAGATAATAGCTCCCATGGTAAATCTTTGAAAGACACAAGTTAGTGATATGACCCAGTAAACACCCGTGCCTGATCTTAAAACAACAACCTAGGAATTTTCAAGGTGCGATTTTATTTTCCTAAAATTCTGCTGTTACTCTCCAAGTGACAATGTCTTACTAGAGAAAAGCTTCCAGTAAAGTTGCTTTATTTAATGCTACTGTTACCCATAACTCTCCAGCCTTCAAAGGGAGCTTTTTCTCAAATAAAGAATGCAAAGGAGCCCTCATCCATCCTCACTGGTAGGATTACTGCTAGAGCTGAAAAATTGGTAACAAGTTTATTGACTTTTTTCCATAAAGCACTTGAACCATTTTGGACTAACAGCTTGCTCTGATTTTGAGACAATAATGTAAATGTTAGTCTTAAAGTCCCATTTAAAAGAAAAAATTGCATCAACAAAACTGCTGTTTAGCTTCCCAGAGTGTGGCTTTTCTAGTTTATTCAAATACAATCAGTTCGAATTTTCTAAAGGGAATATTTTTCTTGCTCTTTTATCATTATATTCCTCTGGTTTATGCATAAATGTAACTATAAATGAAACTATAAATGCAATTTTCTTACCCATCCTGATCTAAAACAAAAGTGCAGCACCCTCATTTGCAGCTATCTTTGATTCAATTCCAAAAGCACACACAGACAAAAGCATCAATTGGAAACGTTTCAATTTAAAACAGATACTGCTTCTGCACTTACTGGCAAGCAATCCAATTCCATTGGCTAGTGATCCAACCCAAGCAGTCTTGCCTTTCCCTTCTCCAAAAGCATCCAGCCACTCTAGGTACAGGACTCCCACCGCCAGCGGTGATCCATAGCACAGGAACTGGGTGAAGAAGGACACGACAACAATCACCCAGCCCCAGCCTCCGTCTGGTGGCTTGCGAAACACCATCCTGGCAGCTGGGTGCAGAAGCAGGGCAGCACCTGTGCAGACAAACCCCAAAGACAGCAGTGTTAGAGCAGTGCCTGGCCGAGGGCTGTGAGCACAGGGAGCTGTGCAGAGATGGCACAGCTGGGTTCAGCCGTGCTGCATGAGCAGCCGCAGCACAGCACACAGGCAGAGCGAACTGGGACTGGCATGCTGCACCTCTGCTGGCTAACAACGACAGCACCTAAAGCACCATGAGTTGTGCATACACCTGCACTGCATGACAGAAAAGCATTTCATTTGCTGAGTGCTAAACAGGCTTTGTGAAAACTTCAGGCAATAATATCTGCCACGGTTCAACAGAAGGGACCCATGGTCACCTGCTGTTAAAGCCATGAATATCAAAAAAGGAGCAATAAATCTATACTCAGTTCCAAACTCAGCACAGTATCTTTCCATTCACAAAGGTGTTTGCCACCAGATAGTGCACTCTGAGAGGGGCAGATCAAGAGGAAGACTGACATTTTGGCAGTAGTAACAGTTAAGTACTCTGCTCTATCAACAAAGCAATGTGTAGAGAGCAGCATCCAAAAATCACTTCAATATATCAGTGAAGTGAGCTCTAAGACTGTGTACAGGTATGGCTCATAAGACAAGACACGACAGCAGCAAACGTGCATACAAAAATCTGCTATAACCTGTTAGAGTGTCTGCCCTCTGTGCAGTTGGCACACATCAGCCTTCCCCAAACTGGCAATCACTGCCTGGACTCCAGAAATACCACCTTGCTCCTGGGCATGGCTCAATCCATCCCCTGTGTATCTATGGCTGCAAATAACCCACCACCCTCAAATCTTCTCAAGACTAGCGTGTGATGTAGGGATCAATACTTCCAAAACCGAGCAGATTTAGAGGTTTTCCAGGCTACATTGCTCTGGAGTCTCCCTGTGCACACAGCCAGCCTGCCCTCCCTCTCTACAGGAAGAAATCTGCACACATGATGAGCACAAAACACATACTCTGCCCCTGGCTCTGCCACTAACCAGATATATGATTCTCAATAGTTTTATTTCCTTCACCCTGGAAGACAGAAAGAGGTAAGATCTTACCCTGTTTTCTTCAAGAAATATTCTCAAGGACCATCTCCACACTGCAGCTTAAGCATTAAGACTGCTGCAGTAACAGCTCTGCTCTGGGAGACTCCCAAGAGGCAAAGCAGGAAAATAAATGCATTGCACTGCCTTTCTGACTTAGGAACCCAGAGGAAATGGAAAAAAATTACTGCTGTATGAAAGCAATTGGGAAAACAAGCAGACAATAACAGAATTTTCATTTGAGATCCTCACACCCTTTTCTTGGGCAATTTTTAAGCATATGCATGGAAAACTCAACAAAACCACTATAGTATAAAATTTTGAGGAATTGCATAGAGACATGAAAAAGGCCAGTTCTAGTTTACAAATGCACTTAAATATTACTTTGAGGGTAGATACTCACAGATGATGGCAAAAATCTGTCAGCTTCCTATAAAGGTACCTTCATGTGACAACCACCTGCAGAAAAGAACAAAGCAAGTTTTCAGCCAACATATCACTGCAACAGTTAACACAACTGTGAAAAAATGGTGGCTTCACATGACATTTCTTCTTTTTAAAATCTTCTCAGAGGAACTTCAGAAGCAAACAAGTTATCTCAGTGGAGAAGTACCCATCTCCTGCAATTAATTAACATCTGACAGCAGCCTTGAGCCCTCAAATAACAAAAACATCGCCTTCTAATGTAAAATACATTTTGACATCCTGGGTCCTTTGGGAGTGATTTACAATTTTAATATTCTGACTGTCCTTGAAGATACAACAATCCCAGTTACAAATGCTACAAAGTTATTTGTTTCAGCTTATAAATATAAGCTGTAACTCACTCCAATGCCTGGTGAGTGTCCCTTGATCCTGAGAGATGCAAGGGGGGCAGCTGGGACAGCCAGAAGTCATAGGCACTTTCCTATAACAGCACCCTTTACACAAAAAGGGATGCCTGTATTTCCACACAAAATATTTGAGTTATGTGAATGCAGTCCCCAAGAGCTGACCTATCCATCTCTCTATGAATTAAGTGATTTTCACTTGGCTTCTTTTGTCCCTGCCTAGAGGAAAAAAATATTGGAAATAAGTAACAGCTTTAAAAGCAGACAATGAGACAAAGCAAGGAAGTTTTCAGAAAAACTCTACAATAATGGAGGTAGACAGTGAATAGCCTCAACTCATATTTGTTTAAAAATAAACTTTTGAAAACAAACACATTTTAGCTGTTAGCTGATTTCCATTATATTGGTGCCCTAAAATTTAGCACAAAGACAACTCTTGAGTTCAGTTCTGCTATTCTAAACATTTCATGGGAAGGAAGCAAGGACTGGGCAGGAGAGGAAAAAAGTTTTTGTAATCTTTGGTCACGTAGTCTCTTCTAATAGAAAGACTAAAGCTCTGGATTAGTTTGTCACCTGCTGCAGTGCTGCAGAGTATAATTGAATTTAACCAACTGTACCAAATTTACAGCAGTAGAAGTGTTGACCTTCTACATGCTGACAACTCCTATTTTGCATCACAGATCTCTTTTGCATCTTTTAGCTACATAAAAAACTTTAGGTATCAACCATCTCTATTCTCTGAATGTCCCAAGCCATTCACAGTCCACAACTGTCAAGCAAAAAGCAAAAACCACCATCATTTCCCCCACAGAAATCATCCTCTGGGGTTTAACAGGTCTATAAAATCCCAGGGTCAGTTTCTAATGACCTGGCTTTCCCTTCCCTTCTCCTCCCTTTCCTTCCCTTCCTGTTTTTGCAGGTAATTCCTTCACCTCACACTGCTGTGTGCCTGATACCTAAACTAAGGTATTTTCTAACTCCCCTGAAGGCCACAGAAAGCAGGGAGCTCCAGACCTGCATGAGGAGCCTGTTCCTCAGAGCCCTCCGCTATGATATTTAAAGATGTCCTGCACAACCAAGCCACTGCTGGGACCATGGATGTCAACTTTCTACTGGCTCATTATTTAATGCTTCTCCAAAAGGAGCAGGTTGTACTGTGGTAGCTTGGTAGCAGGGAAAAGAACTGACAGGGAGAATTAAACCTTCATTTGCATGGACATCAGAGCTGTGCATCGACTTGGGAGGGATCCAAAGTGCCTTTCACTATTTTCTGTCTGTGTAGAAGGAGGACACAAACTGTAAAGATAAATGTGGACATCAAAAATGAAGAAGCAGAAGCCCACACAGAAGGGAGTGAGGGGAGTCAATAGTTTTGGTTTTTTTTCTCAGAACCAACCGGGAAGACTTGTGTGATCCTGGTAACAGATGAACAACTGTTTAAGATTCAGGATTCAGGTGGGAACAGTTTGACAAACCTTACTGTTCACTAAGCCTAGGGATATTGTTTCAGACTCCAGGAAACCAAATTAAATTAAAATACTGAAAAAGAGACATGAAGCATAAAGAACTGAATAGTAACTTGAAATTTGGTGAGAAAAAGCTTTTCAGTGAGTTGTACTCACTGCGAATAAGAATCAGAGGAAGAGAGCTGCTTGATGAAAGCCTTTACCAACCACAACAAAAAGAAACCCTAGAGAACAAACTGAACAACAGTTTCAATGTGGAAAGAGAGAAGTATCTGGCTGCAACTATTTGCTTTGCTCTGAGCACCATTATCACAACACTGAACTCCCTTCCTATAAATCTTAGAATTTGGCTTAAAGATGACAGATGAACACAAAAAAAGAACATGAGCACCACTGAAACATTAGCCCTCAGCACAGCAACTTGTATTAATCTGTGGCAAAGGGAATCTTGAGAAAGACAGTAGCAATGTGATTGTTTCCAGTTTGTTCTTTGTGCAGCCAGAGCCCGGGTGAGTGTGTTGCTTTCTGCGAGCAGCACATGGCTGCAAAGAAAGCTGATGTCAGCAGACACACTGCGTGATTAACACCGGGCTCGTCAAGTTTTGCAAGGCACTGCTGCAAATCAAGACGGTACCAGCCAGAAAAGTAACATCCCTCATTTTAAGCTGAATCAGACTTCTTGTAAATTTCTGTTTATTTTTCAGGCAAGTTCTTGCAATTATCATCTGAAATTTCTGCTACCCTTAGCTTGCAAGTAACATCTAGAGCATGAGACTGGCACATGATAGGTGCTTTTAAACACACTGATCATTTCCAAACACCTGCACGTGTACTGACACACCAGCACAAGCATTGGATTAAATGCTCTGGAAGATGCATCTGTACTTCCACGACATCAGACTTAAACTGGTGTTCTAACTACAGTAGCTTCCTCTGTGACACTGAAGACATAGATATATATATATTTATATATATATATATACAGTTCTCAATATTCAGGTCTGCCTATTTCTCTCATTTCTCTACCTGCCCTTCTGTGAGTTAAGTAAGAGAGTTGTCAATATCAATGTTTCCTCCTATTTCTCATGGATGACAGAAGCGTGAAATTTAAAACAAAACGAAACACCAGGACAAAACTTACCAACAACATAATAATGTTTTTCTATTGTGCAAAATTAGCTTACATTAAGAAGCATCAGTGGGGCAGCACATAAACCAGTCAGCTTTGCACAAATCTGTCAGCTCAGCAGAACCAGTCCTACCTGTTTCCAGAGCCTCACTGCTCCAGAGCGGATGGAAACCCCCCCGAAAGCACGACTTAGGTCCCTGTCGGTCACTAGCCCGCATCCATGCAGGCAGATGCGAGCCGGCGCCGCTAGCAACCACCAGCCAACATGTTTTACCAGCGAGCTCCTGCGCAACACGAGAGCACGACGTGCGCCTCCTTACGCATCGCAACCTGCGAGGCTTCCCTTCAGCACCTCCGCCCGTCCGTGCCCCTTGGCCAGGGTCTCCGTGGGGATGGACGGCCTCTTATAGCCCCCTGCTCGCCTCGCCTCTCCCCACGCCCTCGGGGGCCAGCCCACAGCCCCGCGTTACACATTGACGCCTTCCAGCTGCAGGCCAGTTCCGACGGGAAGCGCTCATCCGCGCAGTGACGCGCACCAGGAGGGGACTGAAGGTCGCCCTGGCCGTCCCGATGCCACGCACGGCCGAGCCACAGTGCCCCGCTCCGGGGCAGCCGCCGAGGTGCCCTCAATGGGCACAGCCGGGGGCTGCCGGGCTCCCGCAATGGGCCAACACCGACGGCGCTGCCATGTGCCCGCGGCAGGTGCGGGTGTCGCACACCGCCCAGTGCCCACCGGATGCCGACAGGGCACACCAGGAGGCCCCACAGCCAGCACCGCTAGCCTGTGGTGCTGGTCGGCGACGGGCACCGCAAGCGATGCGCTCGCCCCGGGCCGGCGGCACGATCCGCTCCGGCTCCTTTTCCCGAAGCCGCTCCCCGGGGACCGCGCAGAGCCGCCCCGGGCCCCGGCCTGACCCTGCCGCCCCCCGCCCCGGCCCCCGGGGCAGCTCCCGCCGCACAGCGGAGCCGGGTCGGGCCCCGAGGGTCGTCCCAGACCGGGCGGCCGCAGCGGAGCCGTGCGGGAGCCGCCCCCGAGCCCCGAGATGTCCCGCCGGGTGCCCCTGCCCGTCCCCAGACCCATTCTCAGCGACGGCCCTGCCCCGGGGCACCGTGACCCCTCACCGCCACCCCCACAGGCCGGGCTCCCCCGGGCACTCCGCCGTGCCTCGGAAGCTGCGCGGGTGCCCAGGGCGGCGGAACGGGCGCAGGACGGGATGGGCGCTGACTCCCGCCACCAGCCACGCCAAAAAGCCGCAAACTTGCGCTGCAGACAGCGATGCGGGCAGCGCACATGCGGCACTGCGACCCCGGGCTGCCCGCTCAGGGGAGAGAACTCACTCGTGTATCAGCGCACCCAGTGCCTGCAGAGACCGGCTCATCACAGCCCTGGCCCGGATCCGTGTGCATGGCACGTCCAGCGCTGTCACACATGCGGCTGGGCAGTTGTCAAGTCACGCAAGTTCAGCCACCTGCGATATTCACCCTCCAGACTGCAAAGGCTGTCGCAGAAGCTGACTGAACACTCAGCAAGTATCAGCCCCTACCTCGGGCGTGTTCGGTGTGACAGCTCTGCTGCTACCTCTACCCAATTAGAGCTCATGTACTCATGTAATTAGAGCTCACCACACACTGCAGGTGGAAATACAAACATTCCCAGAGCTGAGTGAAATTTTGAGAGCTGAAATATTCCTAGACCTGAAATTCTGATGTAACCTCAGATGTTCACAGTCTCTGCAGTTCCTGCAGTTATGGCATCACTCCCCTTTTCAGACTTGCAGTCCAGACTTACTCTTTCATGCAATATTTACAAAGGTTTGTGAGCTTCAAATGTCTTTGAAAGTGTCTTGATCCACACCTCGCAATATTCAGGTAAATATCAAAATTAATACTCGCTACGGGAAGGACTGAGAAGAATGACAAACTCAAGCCTCACTTCTAAGACATCTCAGCTGACGTTGGGTTGTGTCATGTATCCCATGTCAAAAAGGGCAGCCAACTTAAGGGGGTGAGGGGGAAGAAAAGAGAACAGGAAGTCCAAGAGCTCTAGAAAACTGTTCCAGGGATGAGAACTGAAATAAATGGCATTTAACCTAGAGAGAAAGAAGAGGGGAAACGTCATAGAACTTCAAGAACTGTAAGAGGTTACTGTGAAGCAAAAGGAATGAAGTGTTCTACATATGCATTAGACGAGTAAAAGAGGTGAGTAGGCTTAAATTCCATCCCCAGGTAACTGCTACAGATATTAGGAAAAGCTAGGCTAGCTTGTGCTTGCACAGATTTCTTTGAGAAGCACAGAATTTTGGGAACACGTGCGCTGGAGCTGCTGAAACAAATGACTGAAGACAGCTGCCCAGACAGTAAACAGCCACTGTTTACTTTGATTGCTTCTTGGGCTTCAGGACACAGGCTGAAATTTAAAGGGTAAGTGAAATCTTTCCATAGTCACACAAGAGATGGCTGGGAAGCAACAATTCTGAATTAACTGTCCAAGATGTCCTGTTTCCTACACTTAATACAAAACCTTTTTGCAAACAAGTGCATCTAAAGCTCCAGTTCCCATTACAGTGCTTGATACAGAAGCTTAAAAAACCATCTTGTGGGCTAAAATAAAATACTTCATTCTAGCAAAATTGGTTATGAGCATCTGAAAAATGAGTGTATTCACAAGTTCACAATGGTTTAGCTGTACAGAAATGTCCAGAAGAGTTAAGGCACACCAGTGACAGGAGGACATCGACACACACAGGATCCTTATGCAGAGGAAGCCAGCCCAGTCAGATGTAAACCCAACCAAGTTCAGATCACAGGCAGCTTTGGACCTGAACGAGAAACCCCACTTGAGAATAACTATGCACTTTAAGTGAATGCCTATTGACCCTAATTGCTTTACTCTAACTTCTCTAGATATCCTCCTGATGACAAGTCCCCTGTTTTAATTAAACCTGTTCTTAATAAGACCATGCCAATCAAGTGCATAGCTTAATTTTGAGAGGCCAACCTTGCTGGCAAGAAACAGAATTGGGAAAACAAGCTACAGAAAAACAAGGTTAGAGGAAACAGTCCCTCCTCCATGTCTCCTTTGTCCCTGGTTTCATAACAAGCAACACAGCTCTGTTCAACTCTAGGTTTCTGCTCACTTGCCCCTACAGTATTTTGGCAACTGCCATTTGGCTTAGATTTCACATCACTGGTTAGCCTTCTCATTTCTTCCCTTCAGAAACCCTTCCTACATGGCCTTCCAAGGACTGGTGAATCGTTACAGTGCCATAGCTGCACCGTTCATAACCACATTTTCATCTCACACATCACCAGATTTCTTAAATCCTCATTTAAAATAGAAAATGAAGTAAAACACTGAATAATTTCTATAAACCACTTTTTGCCTTAGCCTATGGGGTCTAAGAATCCAAAGGATAAAGGTACTTGGTAGCGTGACGAGGGATGAGAGCAGCACCTAGTTAAATTTTAGCTGATTTTTGGTACACCATGGTTGCAGGATGTGCTGTTCTGGGTCACTCGCAGCTGTACCAGTGAAGAGGTGATCGATGATCAGATGATCACTTCTCTACTTCACAGAGTGTGCACTAGCAGCAGCTCCTGAAGGTACAGAGAGGAAAATTAGAGGGTATTCAAACAGCTATCTTGGAAGGGGCCCTTCCCAGCAAGGAAGGACCAGCTGGCGCTGAGCACCCTAAATCTGATCAAAAGGATTATCACCCTGGGTAAAGAGGCAGCCGTTTTGGAGAGTTTTTGTTTGGGTTTTTCTGTTTCTTTGTTTCTTTGTTTGATTTTAAAGAAGGTCCAGACTCTGCAGTGGAGGAAAATCTCAAAACATCACCTAATTCCAAATATTTGATCAACTATTGTCCTTTAAACTGTGGTCCAGGCTGGGGAGTATCCTTTTGTATCTTTGCAGTCAGTCCTTACGCAATCAGCGTAGGAGGAGAGAGTCTGGAGTGAAAGGGTAAGGCTAACATGTGCAAAGTCCATTTTAGGTGTTTTGTTAACTTGCTTGTGGAAGATGTCCATTAATGATTGAAGGAGGAACAAGGTGAGGAGAATAATCAGTAGTTTGACTGGAGTTTAATTTAAGCAGACATATTAAATATTGATGCACTCACAGAGTCTAAAGGACACTCATTTGTCTTCGGCAGCCACAGAAGACAACGCTTCTGAGGTTATAAATTAACCCTTCATGTGAGAGGCGAGAAGCATGAGGCTTGTCAAGTGCTATTTGACCACTTTAAACAGGGTCACTACACCTTCTCTCAGATTTGTGTGAAAGGGAACAAGACTGTTTCAGCTGCAAAGAACACAGATTTCCGAGGAGATGCCAACAAAGTACCACAAAACTCCCTGGTGCCATCACAGCTGCGCTGACAGGGAATATTTCCTACTTTGTCTGGGAAGACGCAGATGTAGTGGCAGAATAGTCCCTCCCACAGTCTGGCTGTCACTGATAACACTAAATCCAAGGTTTCCACACCACCATCCCCTGCAGAGCTCCCCTAACAGGGGCAAGGCCTGGAGTGTGTGCTCAGATGAACTGTGTCCCCAGTCTGACAAACCGGTCAGCTGCACACTAGAGAGATGGAGAGGAACTTTGTACAGCAGCATGTGGTGACAAGACAAGGGGGAATGGCTTAAAACTGAAAGAGGGGAGGTGTATAATAGATAATAGGAAAAAAGTTTTTACAGTGAGGGTGGTGAGGCCCTGGCACAGGTTGCCCTGGGAAGTTGTGGATGCCTCATCCCTGGAAGTGTTCAAGGTCAGTCTGGATGGAGCCCTGAAAAAGCTGGTGGGGGGGAAGGTGTCCCTGCCCACAGCAGGGGAGCTGGAACTAGATGATCTACAAGGTTCTTTCCAATCCAAGCCATCCTAGGATCCAAATGCTGCTTTGTAAATCAGTTTCCTATGTTAGTCTACAAGTCTACATATGTGCAAAATAAACCTGCAAAGATTTTTAACAAAATAAAAGCAGCAGCCATCTAGCTTTAAAAAACTGTAGTCTTTCTTCTTTTTTGTTTCTTTACTTTTATATGACTGAATGGGTGAAGGTTTTTTAGGTTCTTACACTGCCCATGTAGTAAATGAGGATGTCACCTGTATGTCCTCATGAGGGTATTACCAAAAGAGGGAAAAGCTATGTAATCAAAGAATTTTAACTTGCTTATCACTTCAATGCTCTTGTTACACAACACAGTCAACCAATGCAGCTGCAAGGAGTGTTTTCTGAAGATGTTTGAGGTACAGTTTCTTAGTAAAAGTTCATTGTAACAAACTAGAGAACTGCAATAATTTTTACACAACATAATCTTCTGAATATGCCGCATATATTTGCGTTCCCTAAATTGATAAAGGAACTATTTGGGTTTGGCAAATAATGAAGTTTTCTATATTTGGAACATTAGGGAAAATCACATTATTTTAAAGCTATTTTAAAAATCACATACACTTCAACTAAAATACAAAAGTACACAATGTAATGACAAGTAAGTGCTGACAGCATGAATCACATCTGCTAAGAGAGTAAAATAGAAATAAAATTAGCCCTGTATCTCTAACCAAAGGGATTTATCAGTTCTATTTTCTTCCAGGAAATATCTAGCAGGATATTTTTATTATGGCATAGGTCCCTCATGACCTTCAGGTTTGCCATAAATTCACAAAGATCAATGCCAGCACAAACCACAAATGCTATTTTTTACTGAGATACAAATTTTATGTTGTTCAACCCCAACTTCCCTTTCCTGATCCTGTTAACATGCCCCTCACAGTAAAGCTAATCCCCATTTAGGATGGTGCATTATCATACTGGGAGAGTTCAAGAAAGCACTCACTGTTGCAGGAAAAAGATTCCATCTTCTTTAGAGATCAGAAGATTCATTACAGAGAAAGGCAAGAGTCAGAACTGTCTCTTATAGCAGCAAATCCTGTATATATGAATATGTATGGTTACATTAGAGAACCAGATGACTGTGAAAACACCAGCATATTAAAGAAATCACAATACATAAATAAATCACTTTTTCAGAAAACAACTCAGTAACTTTTCCTTTCCCCCCATCACACAAGCAGTTTATGCGCCCTAAATACAATAGCTTTCTGAGGTACTGTATTTAGGACACATAAAGTGCTTGTTTAACTAGAGGGAGGCAGACTTATTTATGCTATCTCTGCTTTTTTGTTCTTAATCTGGAATATCAAATCTTTTCTGAGTTCTATTTTGTATTAGCTTCATGCTTTAATGGGCTAGAATAACCACCTCTATGGAAGAATACCATCCAAAATGGTTAAACATATTTTGACTTTCAGCAGTGGATGCACAGAAAATAGAGAACTGGTCCTTAGTACTGTTGAAAAGCATTGTGATCAGGAACAAGGCAAATCCCAAATGTCCCAAACTGCAGTGAAGGCTGCAGTAATCAGAGCTGTGGCAGAGGGTCCGGTGAGGTGGCTGAAAGGCATTAAAGAGCATCCTAGAGGGAAATAACAACGTGTTTGTTTTACCCAGCATTATCTCCAGGCTCTCCCTGCTGGCACATAACAAGGAGGGGGCTGTTACCAACATCACACGCTGCTGCTGCTCCAGTGGGACTCAAACCATTCCCTGCTGTGACAGTCAGATGCTCCAGAAATCCTCAGTTCTCCCCCCATGGACAGCTTTTGGTCTTTGTAAAGACCATACAAAAAATACTTTGACATCTTTTTGCTCTGGAGCTGAAGTCATCTGTTTGGCCCATGTTTGCAACCTCAACAAGTCAAAGGCAAGTATCTCTGTTGAGGTGGTCACCAGGTAGAGCATCAGTCCTCGAGATGGCTCCTCAGAAGCAGCGTTTGCTTATTCCCTGCAGAAAATTCATCTATTTCTTGCCAACAGAGGGTACTGAAGTTTAATGGCACACATTTACCAGGGCAGGAAGCAGCACAATGCATTCCTGTGAGACTCTGCAGAGTACAGACATGCTCTGTTCATCTTGCTTGAGTACTAAGTTCATTTAATAGACCTGAGTTAGCTCTCCCCTCTCTTATTCAACCATACTAAAATATTAAGGAAGGGATTTATTTTCTGTCAATCAAATGGAAAAGATAACAGCAGCAGTATGAAACAGCCAGAAACCTAAACTTATTTCATTGCTATCTCTTTCAATGTAAATGCTGTCTTTTTTTTTTTTTTTCTGTATAATGCAGTCCTGCTACTTCAGATGTAGCATTATTTCTAATGCTGCCCTTAGCCTACTGTTGGGTCCTCACAGGCTGAGACCAGCATCCCAAATTACACTCCATTTTTCTGGTTATGCTCATGCATTGATCTGTTGGCAATACAGCACGTGCTGAAATAGTTCACAATTAATCACTCCAAATATCTGTAAAGAGCCCCAAAAAAACCCCACATCCTTTAATTTTGACTGCCAAGGCAAACTTGGTGAGTGCAGAGACCAAAGGGAAAGCAAGATCCCACAATGGGAGAAGGTTATTTTAAGCTTATGTCAAGCAGACACCCAGGGCTTGTCTAAATATAGATTTGTCCACTGTAAACACCCTTAGTCTGCATTTAGTGCAGACACATGCAGAGTTACTCAGCAATGACAGACAAGATTTGCATCCACACCCAGGCCCACTCAATAGCACTCAATCATAACCAGTTCCCCAAAAAAATAGTTTGTAAGTGGGTTTCTGCTTCCAAAGAAAAGCATTAATCAAGAAAAGCTTATCTCCTGCTATTGGCACAACGCTTTTGCCATCTAAGCTCTCAAGAAGAGAAGCAAGCTCACCAAGGGGCTGCAGCTTTCAGGCTCAGCTCTTTTACTTACCATGGTTTGCAAAGAACAGGCAAGGAGGGGCTGTGCAGACGTGTTCCTTGAGCCTCTGCAGTGGCTCACATGTGACAATGCAGGAAACAGCCTGTGCTGGGCAGGTGTGGGGCATTGTTCTGCCACTCAGAAATCCTGGCTTTCACACCGTGGTTTCCTGCTTCTTCCTGTCCTGCCCTTGTTAATGCTTGCTCTGCTTCTGAGCTGTCAATCCTTTTATTCTGCAGCATACACATTGTGCTGTGCTGGACTCTCTGTCTCGAGGTCTGGGAAACTCACTGCATTTGCAAAGAGCTTGGACAACTTACAACCAGTAAATTAGCTGAAAACGTGCTTGATCTGACAACTACAATGTAAACATATCCAGTGTGTCCTCCACTGCAATGTGATACTCGCTCCAAGTTTATGTGAATCATCTCCCCAGTGACTGTGAAGAGAACTGGAAACCACTGTCTGTTTACTGGTTATTGGAGCTTCCTTACCAAAAAAGTACAAACACAAAAAAAAGTCTTCACTGAAACAACTTGGGAACTCCTCTGTAACTTTACTGTAAACCAGACATAAATGTTTAACTGTACCTATGTAAAACTTTCTTTAGATTTTGGGCTGTGCTACTTGAAGAGCTTACAGCAAAGGTAGCCAGAAGAACGGCTTGGAATGCTGTATTACAGTAGGTTTGCAGCCCAAGTGCCAATTCTGTGCTCCTGTGATGATCCAGAGGCAGAGTCGTGCAGGGTCAGCATTTGGGATGGCTCCAAACCTCAGGGTAATAGCTGAACCTAGAGGGGCTTTCAACTCTGACATACAGCCTCCATCAACTGCCTTATGTAACAAGATCTATCATCAAAACCCTTGCAATCTACTTCACAACGAAGTATTCCAGCTTGTCCAATAGTCATTACAACAAATAATGGAACAACTAGAAAATCAGAAAACCAAATGTTCAGTAGGTAAATGTGTTACGTCCCTGACCCGAAAACAGGACAAGGAAGGTTCCTTATTCTCATGTGACACTTCTAATGCCACATATCTACACAGCAGGTCATGCACAAGGCCCTACAGAGTTCCTCTACCATTCTGAGAGCATAAGCATTTACTTTTGATTGCCACTGTCTGTGGCTTTTTCCCTATTTGAGGAAGACTCCAGAAACTTGTCAGAAATAACACTCCTTACCCAACACAGCCATGGCATTATAATTTTACAGAGCACCTGCTGCTGAGCACAAATCAGGCATCAGATGTATCCTGCTAGAAGCAGCCAGAGTCATGAGGAAGCACCGTGGTCATTAGCATGAACAGCTCTTCACAACTGCTGTCAATATTCAGAAACATTAATTCAACATTTGAACAAGGCAGAAAGAGTTTCTTTACAGCACTTGAGCCTTGGACAGTTGGTGTTATCCATATTTCACACGGGGTGCTTGTAACACTTCCCAGTACAACAGGAAAAAAGACATACACAAGGAGAACCCTCCTCTTCTGCCAAGTGCATCTATTGTGCAGTGGTTTCCTTTAACCCACAGAATTCCTGGGCTCAGGAACAGTGGATGAAAAGGTCTGTGCATCACACATCTAAGCAAGACAGCAAATGGCAGATTCCTACCAGTCTGTTTCACTCCATGCAATCCCACCTTGGAATCATGAAATCATTAAGGCTGGAAAGGACTTAAAGAACCGAGTCCAAGCTTTGACCAAACACCGCCATGTCAGCTAAACCACAGCACTAAGTGCCACATCCAGTCATTTTTTGAGCACTTCCACGGATGGCAGCTCTAACATCCCTGGTCAGCACAGGGTTCCAATGCTTAACCATCCTTTCAGTGTAGAAATTCCTCCTGATACCAAACCTGGATCTGCCCTGGCACAGCTTGAGTTTACGTTCTCTCATCCTATTGCTGGTTGCCTGGGAGAAGAGGCTGCTCCCCACCTGGCTACATCATCCTTTCAGGAAGTTCAGAGCAATGAGGCTTCCCCGAGCCTCCTTTTCTCCAGGCTAAAAACATAGCAATGAGGCTTCCCTGAGCCTCCTTTTCTCCTGGCTAAAAACACCCCATGACAGCAAGAGCAGGAGAGAGAGGCTGAACCACCAGCCCAGTGACTTCAGTCTTAAAAAGCCCAGGGCTCTCTCACACATAAATAGAGCCCCAAGTGACTGATTTAGATGGCATTCAGACAATGTCACTGGAGAACTTGCAAGTGGCTCACTCTAATAGGCACAGACAGGTCTGCTTTAGAAATTTTGTAGCACGTTCACGTCCAGTCTAAACTCATTTGGACAGTTTCTAGCTAAGGTTGCTTTGATCCTCCTGCCCCTTTATAACACCTGAACCTCAAAACCTTTTGCTTTTTGGTTAGCAATTAGCCCACTTACCACATCTAATGTAGAGAGTAAAGCCTTGTCCTTGGATTCACAAGGCTTTGGAGAAGCCTTTTGTTGTTATAGCTGCTTGGTTTGGTGTCTTCCCCAAGCTAACTCATGTATTAAAGACAAATACTGACCACTTTCAGCAGGAACTCAGGGTGCTTCCTGAAAGGAAGCAGTCCTGCCTTGAACTGTGGGATTGCACAAGTCAGAGAGTGACATGAGACCAAAGGCCAAGGTTCAGCAACAGGGTGGGATTTCGGAGGGTTACGGCAGGGCTTGCAGTGAGCTTTTCAGATTCTTCTCTGAGGGATGAGCCTGCCCCAGAGAAAGGTTATTCCCTCACTGACTCATGGGGATTACTCTTAGGTAATGGAAAGTCCCTCAAATGAGGCAGAGCATCTGCAAGGATATTAAAATGATTTGAGAGTCTTTGAGGCAAAGAAAAGTGTTCATTTGACCAAAAAAAAAAAAAAAAATAGAACCTTCCTTACTCGATGATACTTACCTGCACATTGCATAAACAGTTGAAACACTGGAGAAAGTTTGTTTTAAATATCTCTACACAGGCTTGCAATTTATTTTTAACACACAAAGTATCCCTATGCAGTTAATACTTGTGTAAACTGACACTTAAATTTCCTCTTCCACTTATTGCTGTTTTCTCCTCTCTCACCTCCCCATATGGTCATTAAAGGAAGTCACAGAATTTGACCAATAATCCAAGTGGTACAGACTTCATATGCAATAAGATGGCATCCTAAACATCAGGTTAAAGTTTCATAGGAAATGCCATTGCTTCAAGTTGCAGAAATGTTTTTTCTTAAATATTATTTTATATATCCACCACTAAGGAAAATAATCTTAGAGGACATGTACCCTAGTCAACAGAGTTGAAGTAAAACAGATTAAAAAGATGAATTGCAAATTTGAATATGTCAACAGTGAATTAAAGCTGCATTTGCAGAAGATAATTATTTTCCTCCAAGGGAAGTTTTCTTCTTTAGGTTGACAAACCACCTTAAGTTTCTACAGTCCAGAGATGGAAAACACCCTTAATGGCTTTCGCTAACCTGTCTTTGAAATTGTGCAGTAATTATGTAACTGCTCTGGAAACAGGAGAGGAGCAGCCAGGAACCCTGCCTCTGAGCAGAGCACATGGGAGGGGAAAGACAAACAAAAGAAGTCTTTGCTGAGTCCTTGATCTTCGTTGAGACTTCCCCCACCTCAGCCTTAGGCCAGCTTGGATTATAAAGCTGCAGCAAGTGTCAGGCTTTCAGTGCCTGTTCTATTTTTGGGGATTTGTTGTGGAAGAAGAAAGTGCAGCCTGAGCGCCATGTGAGCAACTTTAACACGGAGGGCACAACTGCCAGGAAAACTGTTCCCAAAGAGTTCCCTGGCTCCTTCTGCCCCAGTGGGAATAAGGTTGCTGTGCCTTTCATTGAACTCTGAGATCTGAGGCTTGGAGGAAGCATTCACTTTAGAAACTGTGACATTTTCAAAAAGGTGTAGATGTCATAGCTAATTTCACAGCCTACTCATCCATTTGGAATTTGCAGCCTAACTCAGTCCTCATTTCTGCCCTTCTAAGTCCAAAACAACTTCATTGTAGATATTTCATCCATGGGAACAAGAACAACAGCTGACCTACAATGTCTAGGTAAGTGCCAATTTCAGCCCTCAACAAATCCAAGTGCTTTGGAAAACTTACCAAAGGTTGACTGATGTTTGCTGAATCACATCATAACAGATTCCTTGCGATAATAAATGTTAAGTAAGATCAGACAACAATTAATAAATGCAAGTGGCAGTGCTGTTAAAAAATAAAAACATTACAAGCTTTTTTCTTTTTTTTTTTTTTTTTTTTTTTTTTTTCAAAACAGGTTTTAAACCAGGAATTTGGAAGAAAGGAAATGGCTGAAAAGCATCTGCAAGTATAGAAGTTGTACTGTCAGCAGCAGACAAGAGTAGAACCTTCTCCAGTTCATTATCATCTGTAAATTACAGGATGCTTGTACCATTAAAGTTAAAACTGTAAAATGTAGTTCTGCACTGGTAAAGGAAAGATTTTACAACATTGCTAAAATGCAGTAGGAACCAAAGAACAAGATTTGTAAGAGAAACAAGTAGTAAGAAAATAAAACTGGCAGCATATTAACAAAAAACCCCAAACAACCAAAACCCACCATAAAAACTCCCAACCAACGCAATGAAACATCCAAATTAAATAAGAAAGCAAGAGGATTAAATATATTTTCATGCCAATGTAAACTGTTCAAGATGTGAATTCTGTAGCCTGAAAGACTATCTCAGTCACAACGAGTTCTAACAGTGTCGTTTATTCAACATTCAATGGCTTGACCTTGTAAATCTTTATCAAATCTTGAGCAAACATTTTACTATCATGAGGCATCCTGACTCTTATCAATTAAACATTAGCACTTTGGGGGAAAGAAACTGGTTTCCCTTAAAGTTGTCTTCCAAAAGGTAACCTGGGAAAACAGAAACCTTTCTATGATTAACAGAAACATGAAACTGAGAAATAGTTTCAGAATCAGGATGAGAGTTTTGTAATGACTGAGTAAAGTAAAACTATTTGGAAAACCCAAGGTCTTTAACTGTAGCCAAAGTGCTGCAATCTGGCTCCTCTTCTGTTAGAAAACAAGCTGACCTTCCCCCTCACTCCAGGCCACGCAAAGACCAGGATTCTGCTCACTGTGTGCTCTCTTCACCCTTGTTATCCCTCTGGTGCACACACACTGCCTTCATGTAGAGCCATAATGATCCATTTCATTATTTGAACTAACTGGTAGGACATTAATGGCATTTCTAACCCCATTTGCACATGCATGTAGATTTCCCTAGGGGGGGAAAAAATCCCTAGGAAAAAAAATAACATTATGCTCCAGACAAGCTTAGCAAGGTTATTGCTGTCAAGAGACTACGTGTTCCCATGAATACAGGTAAGATTTGAGCTAGAATTATAGTTAGCATAAATTTTAATGCAAAGAGCCACCATTTCAGTTAGGTGGATTCCTAAAATACACCATAAAAGAGAAGCCAAAGCTTTATGGTGCAATCTGGATTCACACAAACTCCTCTTGCAATAAATTGTCCCTTAAATCAGGGAGGCTGCTAGAACAAAGGCACAGCATTCCTGGGAGTAAGTCTGGGAAGATCTTGGAATGTTTAATCTAAAAAGATAGGTTCCCCTCTGAATTCAGACATTAATTTCAATTGCATGGTGTCAATATGTATATATAATGGCATGAGATGCTTTAGTCCAGATAAAATTTTTGAAAAGAAACTGAATGTCTTTTCAAAATATGAAAGAGTTAACTTGAAACCCCTCAATTACCTTCAGAAACAAACAGCATAAGAAATGTATTTAATGAACACTCAAGACAACAGCCAGACTAATCCTAGAGGGCCTTAATAGTGTAAGGAATGCAGTAACTTTTAACAGGTTTAATTCATTGGTATGTTGTCACAGCTAACACTTGTTTTGGACAAAAAACCCAGGCAAATAATTTAAATAAAACTTAGGGCTCTTACTGGTTTCTAAGTCTGCTGTATAAATATCTGTGTGCAGGAAAAGTGACTAAACAATTTTAAAATTATACAGAGCTATGTCCTGATGACCAAAAACAATACAAAGTTTAAAAGCCTTAATCACTCTAATCATTCATCCACAGAAACTCACTTCTCCTGAGAGTTTCTGTGGAAATAGATTTTGCAAATATATACCACTGCAGCTGGGGATTTCATCATACTTAGGAACTTCAATTTCTCTATTGCCAAGTCTGCTTCAGTTTCCACTTATCCCCACTGAGCTCCAAGGGTGGATGGAGGAGGGCCCCATTACACAGCTCCCCACAGATCCCACAGCTTGGGATCCACCCTGGGGGTACCTGAGCAGGCAGCTACCCTGAAAGGGGAACAACACCCAGCCGGCAGTTATTAAAAAAAATAAATTAGAATCATAGGATATTCTGAGTTGGAAGGGACCCACAAGAATCATCAAGTCCAACTCCAAGCTCAGCACCCCAAATCACACCCTGTGCCCAAATGCTCCTTGAGCTCTGTCAGCCCTGGGGCTGTGACCACTGCCCTGGGGAGCTGTTCCACTGCCCAAACACCCTCTGGGGGAAGAGCCTTTTCCTGACATCCAACCCAAACCTGTGTGACACAACTCCAGGCCACTCCCTTGGCTCCTGTCACTGTCACAGAGCAGAGATCAGTGCCTGCCCCTCCTCTTCCCCTCAGGAGGAAGCTGTGCCTGCAGTGAGGTCTGTCCTCAGTCTCCTCCTCTCCAGGCTGAACTGACCAAGCCACTTGAGCCCTGCTCCTGGCATGGCTTCCCCTCCAAGATCCCCTCCACATCCCTCTCTTGGACACTTTCCAATAGGTTTTCCATATTTCCAAACTATCCAATGTTTTTCATATCAAATTGGAAATGGAAAGTGAATTGGAAAAATTCACATACAAGTGATCCAAAACAATTTGCCTAATTTGGTGATGCAGATGAGCAATCTGCATATTCCAAAGAAAGTCAGGGACCAATCACAGCTGAAATGAAAACTGTTTCATGTTATTAGCCTTAATTCTTTCCCCTGCTAGAAAATAAGCAGAGGTAGGTACCAGTGTTGAACAGGTACAGAAAAATCAGGTCGAAAATTTAGAAGTGTGGAAAAAGTCACAGCAGACCTAAAATTCCCATCTCAAGGCAGAAACATAGAAGCATTTATTCTTGACCTCTTCTACATGTAATATTTGCTGTTGACAGCCAAGACAGTGTTAAAATTCACTACAAAAGTAGTGAAATTCACACCCTGTTTCATTCATCACTGTCAAAAAGCACCCAGATCCAGCATGGCAAGAGCCCAGCTCACAACACTGCTTTTTCACACCACATCAAGGGCCCCCCGCCCAGTGACAGGAGGGAAGCCAGTGTGCCTACAAGGATTGAGGGAGAGAGGAGGCAGCAGTGTACACTTCTCATATGCAGCCCCAAAAATGCCAGATGGTCACACCACAGATACCTGAGACCCCCACAGATCACTGTTCTGGTTTCATTAAATTCACATGCCGGGCTATGTTCAAGACTTAAGAGAATAAGCGATGGGACAGGTGTAGAGCATTTTCACTGATATACAGAATTTGGAACACAGATGACTCTCATCAACAGCCCTGAGGCTCAAAAGCCTCAAGGTTCCCATCTCAGACCTTCCAATTGTATTTACTGTTTTTTGCATCCAAGTGAACTAACAGTCTTCATGAGTCTTTATACATACCTTCAGTCTCCATCTGGGAAACGCAGGACTGACCTCAACCTCTTCTTGCTGCTCTAGGACGGCTGTGCTGTGTACTTTGAAAGGTACAGAGCAGTCTCAGAAGCACATGAAACAGACTGAAATCCAAGCCAGCACCTTTACATTCAGGAAGGATTAGGCTTCTTAAAATTGCTTGCTGTGCAATGCATCATTCTTTCTCTCACTCTCAGCAGTTTACCAGGATTTATAAATTAACCCCTGTAATGCTGGGAACTTGCTTTCCTTTATAAAGGGGTACAAGCACTGGAAAAAAATAAAAAAGAACCGTCTAAAGGGGTGATCACCTGGACAAGGCAACCTGAACTTAAACCAGCAATGTGTCACCTCTCCCTTTTTTTCTGCTATTCTGAAAGTGCTCCAGTGGCTCAGTTCTGTTCAGACAAATGCCAGAAAACAAAGGACATGCACAAAGGAAGCATCAGCTCATTCCCCCAGTCCCCAGACCCACCAGCATGGGAGTCAGGGACAGGCAGAACAACTGCTTGCTCAGCATGGCAGCAGGACCCTGAGGAGAATAAAGGCTTTTAAGAAACACTGCCTGTGTTCCAAGGGCAGAATAACAAGGATCAGCTCAGTTAGCATTGGCTGAAATACACCCATGGCCTGGTGCCCAGGAATTTGCAGCCATCAGAACCCAAGGATTTCTCTGGTCAGAATGGAAGAGCACACTGCCATTGCAGGCACAGGCCTGTGCTGACTTGAGCAGAGCAGCAGTCAGTCACACAGAGGCCAGAGCAGCAGCTGAACAGGACAGAAACAAGTGGATTCAACCAACAAGTTCAGCAACACTCAAGACACTGAATACAGGATAAGGTTAAGTACCGCTGGGACTTTCACATCTAAACCCAGAATCTTGGCAAAGCAGCCAGACACAGCAAGTAATACTTAGACAAGCTACTGAGCATGACCTCTGGGCTAAGCTGACAAATGAATGCACACAATAAAAAAAAGGGACAAAATCAGAAACATCACAAGAGATGCCACAACAAAGTACTCACAGAAATTACACAAATACATACAATCTATAGTTTACACTGGCTCATGGTCTAAGATCATTAAATATAATAACTGATTATGGTTTTAGTAAGAAAATATGTCAAAACAGCAAAAATGATGGTGGATTCCTAAGACAGATTTCATTAGAAAATGACTGAATCCATCAATCATAGAGTGACTTAACTGAACAATCAGGTGTGACTACAAAACAATCAAGAAAAGCTGAAGGCCAGCACCTGATACCATGACCTTTACTACTACAAATAGCAAAAGCACTCTTTTCTGACCTACAGAATATACAGCACACCCCTTAGCATAGGCAAGGAAACATTTTTTGCCTTCTCTCCTTCTCACATTTGATACCAGATTAGAGAAATAGCTGTCCTGCCATGTACAGCTTTTGACTCGGAACACGTAGGATGTTTTTCTGTAACTTTGTACAAATATACCTCTCTGTTCCTATGAACCGAGAAAAAATGGTAAGATGAAACTATTATTTTTCTATTCCACTCCACCCTCCCAAGGAAAAGTAGCCTCAAGGTAAGGAGGTCAACGAAGACCAAAAATACTGCAGCTTTTGCTGTGGCAAAAAAAGGCTTGAACTCCCATGGAAGGCAGCTGTGACAAGTTAAACAGACATGTTTAATTCAGAAAGGCACTCTGGAATTTCCCTACAATAATAACTCAAGAAATACAGTTACATTCTTCCAAGACAAAAGCAAAACTGATGGAGTCAAGCGTGCTTTGTACTTTAAATATCCACCTAATGCAAAGTGAAGGGCACCTCCTATGCAAACTTTATTATGTGCACAGGTTATTCCCCAGGTTACATGCTCAGACATTTAACATAAGGAATGGCCCAACTAGAATCAAAGACAGCAAAAACAAATACAAACATGCAACTTTCTCTGACCCCTAGTTCTCATTTTTCTTCCTCTTTTTCCCAGTGATGACAGGCTGACAGAGAAGGAAATATACATCCACCCAGTAGTCTTCCATACAAGAAAATACAAAAAAATCAAGTGTTTATTGGAAGTCTGCATGAAGGCACAGATGAGCTTGATTACAGACACATCATAACAATTACAAGTATATGTAAACACCTTGAGATATACAAAAAAGCAATAATACAGCTAGTACAGGAATAGAATGTAACCTGCTAAAAAAACCAAGCTTCTTTATCTCTGAGGTTCTTACAATAAGCTCTGATCCACACCACCACAGTGAGTGTAGCTAAAGTCACCACTGGGATTCATGCTCAACAAACCTGCACTTTGGCCACTGATCCAAATTGGAACAGGCTTCCCTCACTAGGATCAGAAAAACATAGGAACAACCAGCTAGACACCCAAACAACCTATAAAGAGGCTCCATTGATTCTCTAAATATACAAGAGCAATCACCAAGGTACTGAAATTAAATATAAGCTTCAGAAAAGCTCAAGGATGCTTGTCCCACTTGCATTTGAGGAAATTGCTGTATTTCTGCAGGAAAGGAACAGTCTACAGCTGTCAGGTGATTTTTTTCTTCCTCCACAGGAGGCTTAGATTTCATCTGAAACACCTGCCAAAACAAAAGTCAGCAATCACAAACTAAAGTGCCTTGGACAGCTTGGGTTTTACCACTAGAATAAAACATCTCAGTTTATAGACACAGAACTATGTTTTATCATGAGAAAACCCACCTTTGCACACAGAAGACTACTTCCAAATTCTGTGGAAAGGGGAATTGCTTTTTGTGATTTTTTTGTTGTTGTTGTTTTTCAATTAGATACCAACACCATAAACTTGAAGAACTGCAACACAGCATTTTTTCAATGGAAATCACAAAAAAAAAGCCCCTCCCCACCCCCATCCCAAATAGTTTTAATACAGGCAATCTCCAGACCTAGAAAAAGAGCACTCTGAGCAGCAATTTTACTACAGGGACACAATTTTCACAAACTCAATCTTCAACCATCTGTCCTAACTCTTCACTCCTCCTCTACAAATGGTTTATAACCTCTGGAGCCCCATTCCCGTGAGGAAAGACTCCCACCCAGGTAACACATGCAGAACAAAACCTAACACAGCTATGACATTTCTCCCACCCTGTGGCCACATCATCCCAGCTGAAAGATGAGGTAGTACTTTTCTTTGGAGCCCAACTAGTGGAACAGGCACAAGCACTCTTCTCCCTAAAGTAGCAGCAGCTGCCTGTAATGCAGTGCCAAACTCCACAGTTTATCTCCTCTTCAGGGAGAGATAAACACACCTAAAATCCAAGACCAGCTGCTTAGAAAAACAAATCATTACATGAGTACACAATCCCTTTTAACTGCATTGTAAAGGCCGTGGTCTGCCATGGTCAGTGACTTCCTCCTGTCCACACAGTGGCATTGATTCAAACTCTGCTTCTGCTAGGACTGATGGTTGTTACCCAAAATGAACATGAAGGTATCCTGAGTACTTATTGTAGTGAGACATGGAATTTGAAGTAATTTAAAATTTTAAGAACCTTGATCCAAATAATAAACAAAAAAAAAAAAAAAAAAAAAAAAAAGAAAATCTGAGAGAGGAATTCAGCTCCTCAGGGACCTGAGGAAACCAGATTGTCTCTATGCATACAGTCCATTTGGTATTCAGGGGCTCTGTTTGCCCTCTCTTCAAGAGGGGAGATCTTTCCTCTCAAGAAGGTTGTTGTAACATATGCATGTATTATAATTTTATAGCTTACACTCATAAACCTTCTGGTTTCTTATGAGATGGCTTGAACTGGAGAAATATGCTCTGCATAGTCCATGCTCTGTAGACTCCCAAGGATCAAAAAGAAATAGACTGCCATGACTGAAAAAAAGGAAACATCAGAAAGAGTTGAACAGTATTAGAATTTGTACTGCTTGTAAAACTAAGCATTAGGCTCAGGAAAAACACTGTAAAACTCAGTCAAGGTCCCTGGCTGTACCTTCTTAGCAAAGCAGTAATTGACACTGAGGATGAGAAACTGTTTCTTTGACTGACATACTATTTAAGGCTCTTTTACTTGTCTCCATGATCAGTTTCCATTTATTTAACAGAGTCCATATACTCTCCTGTCAGCAGTGCAACTTGCACAGATCCCAGGAAGCTTTCTCATTTTCACTGCTTCCAAGACTGCATTTTTCATTCAGCTGAAGTGCACAGGGATTCCACCCAGGCAGCTGGATTCCTAAATGAAAACATTTTAGCAGGAAAGGAATCCTGCTCTGCCCAGCTCCAGAACAGCACTAACACTTTCTGGAAAAACTCTGATGTACTTTCTGCCCTTGGGAATATGCTCTCAGAGGAGTACATGTAATTAAAACAGTCTTATCTGGCTTTTAGCTGGAAGACTACCTCCAAACAGTCCCACCTCTTCTTCCAAAGAACTTCTGTGGAACAAATCGTGGATAAAATAAACTCTTAATGCTCTACAGAGTATCAGCTGCATTCCAGTGTCCAAGCCAGATCCCTTGAGAGAAAATAAAAAAAGAAAGCTGCTTGATTGTCAGAGAGGAAAGTACTGCTGAAACAGCTGAAAAGTAGATTTTATTTTTTTCAATCTTTAGCTGTGAAGGGGTATGCTCACAAAATGCTTCACAGAGCTAGAAATTGCTTCTGTGGACTTACACAGCCAGTGACAATGCAGTGTGCAACTGAGAGGCATTAGTGATGAAAGGGATGTCAGAAAACCACCCAGGTGCTTCTGAGAGAAACAAAGCACCTAAGCGAGCTGGACCTCACTGTCAAGTGAGTTTCTCCAGTCTATAGATCTGATAAAATCACAGCTGCAGAATCATAATTCATGACTATAATTCACAAGGAAAACTGAAAATCCATTTACATTTATTAGGAGATGGTTGTGCACAATTTCTCATCTTATTCAAAAAGTCTACAAATAGAGTTTAACACTTCTGATTGCAAGCAAATGTTTGTTCAACGTTCTTAGTTCGATAAGGCCAATTTAGTGCCTTTTTACACTTTCAAGGTTTAGTATACATTTGTCAGTTCTTTACTTTCTTCTGGTAACAGTCCCACTAGAACAGTAAGGAAAGTTCACTAAGACACTTTATAACAGCAGCTGAACTTGGGTTACACAAATTCAGTTTTGGAATATGCTTCAAATGTAAATTATTCTAGGCAATTTTCCATTTTGAGATCTTAAAACACCATCAAAGGCTCTTCCCTTTCCACCCACATTTGCACTACCACCACCATGAGATTGCCCTCCACAGAGCCGTACATCCAAGGATCTCAAAGCACTTCAGAAAGCAGGGCAAATTCTGGGATACTTGAGCTGGAATCCTACTTAATAAAGAGTATATTTTTATTTTGTCTTATGTTTACAAAAGGACAAGCATCACACTAAGCTGATCCTGTCTTGACCTTAGTCCCACCTCTGACTATCTGTCACTTTCTCCCATTCAATCCTATCACTTATTCAGGAGCTTTGTTTAATTATAATGCTCAGAGCTGAGTTTCCTCTATGGAAAGCTAAGCATCTGCTGTGGTCAATTATTTTCAGCTGGAAGCAGTGGTCAAATTTTAGGTCTGCCACAACCTTGAGAATCGTTTGACTGGAGGATAACTACCATAATTAATGTAATGTAATTTGATAATGCACTTGATCCCATATTGGTTTAAGAAGTGTAATAGACTATATATGCATTTCTCTAAATTCTCTCAGAGCTGAAACTACATCGCTACGGTGAAGAAATTCTAATTTTGCCTTAAGCGGAACATTTTACAACATTATTTTAACTTACAACTTTGATTTAGAGCACTATTTTCATAAGGATTTTCAGTTTGCAATTCTGACTGAATAGGTGAGCGGCAAACATGACATTATATGTACAAGTGTTAGTATACTACCAGAATGCTGTACTTCCTTCTTAAAAATGTCCTTAATAAAGCATTAAGCATGTCAAACAAACTTTTGTAAACAAAAGATAAATTACTCATGTTCTGCTTTGATTATAGCCAGATACATATTCTCATAAAATAAACATTCTCTTGTCATTTTCCATGGCCCACATATCCATATATATGAGGTAAACCATTTAAAATTATCAATAATATATAAACCCCAGTACTCAACAGGAACCTCAGGAAAAATGTAACCGAGTAGGATGGCAATATCAAGAAGTGACACTTTGTTCCACTGCAAAGTGAAACCAATTTATTTGTGCTAAATGAATGGAAAGAATGTATTTGAAATACATTTCTTTATACATTGTACCGGCTTAGGCTGCTAAATAAGCATTAATTAGTGCCATGTTGTGCTACTTTCTTGTACTCTGTTTCTACCAAGCAATACAAAGTTTTGGCTGTTACGCCAATATATTCGTCTAGGCTGATCTCATTTTCTAACAGACTTTCGAACATTTAAAATACCTGTTCAAACTTTGCTTCAGGGGAATCACAATGAATATATTTTAACAAGAAAGAAATTATCATCAGCTGTTCTCTACAATCACATCGCCTTCTGCAGCAAAAAAATTCAAGAGCACACACTTGAATCAGCTCTCAGTAACCTGTGGGCAGGCCCACACTCCCCTACAGTCACTGTGACAGGGCACTCCGTATGGGCAGCTTACAGGTTAGCAGAAATGTCAAGTGACATCATCAAATCTTAAGGTCCACGAATTGTACATTCCACAGACTCCAACAAGCCAGTTCCCTCAGTGTAAAGTTCTGACGGTACCATATGTTTGAGGTGCTTTTAAACAGGAGAAGTATGGATGTGTCCTCTGTGAATAAAGCTTATTTGCTACGAAATACCAGAGAGCTTGTGTCTTGGGCACTGATTAGGGTGTCTGACTCACCTTTGCACTAGAAGCTGATATTTTAAATGACTGAAACATAGTGCTGATCTTCCATAAGCTTGGTAAACACTGTAATATTTCAGAATTTATCACGTAGCCCATCATGCCTTTCATTTTCTGCAAATTGTCATGAAAAAATATAAAAAGGTATCCCTTTAATTTTACAAACCTAAAAGCCAGGAAAATTAAGCTTTGGAGCCAAGCAAAACGACATAATGCCGTATTACCAAACAGAGTAGCAAATGTTCCAGCCAGAGAATGGACATACATGTAGTTCAAGTAAACACTGATGGAAAACTTTGTTAAGTTAGTGTTGTAGACCCACAACACTGGCTGCATTTTATACAAACGTTTACAACACAATTAACAGTGAAGCCTATATAACCTCAGTGCAAATAAGTCAAATCCAAATATGCCAAGTAAGCCTTTGGCTTTTAGTAAACTGCTCCGTGTTATGAGTCCACTTCTGACATAGAGACTGCAGAGCACATGCACTAAGGCTGAGAGGAGGGATGCACTGAATGTTGGAAATTGGCTGCCTGCGACGCCGCGGCTTGGCCCGGAGGTTGCACAGGTGGCGGAGGTGGCGGCGGAGGTGGCTGCACTGGGGTCTGCGTGTTTGGAGAAGGAGGAGGAGTGGGACGTTTAAATTTGTCGGGGCTGTTACTTCTTCGTGGTGAAGGCCTCTGCAGAACAAATAGTGAAATCATGTTTAACACACTCCTGAACAATGTTAGGTGCAAGTCCTCTAATCTTGGCAAAGGAAAAAAAAAATCACACAAAGAAGTCTGAAATTTCAAAACATTGCAGGAGTCACAATACAACTTTTACATAAAATAAATGTTCCTCTGAAATGGAGTAGCAAAGGAAAGGGGAAGTACTCTTGACATCAAAGAGAACATGCATTCCTTCCTGTCAGCTTGCAGGAAGTGAACACAAGACATGTCCTGCAGCTATGTTTACCCATGATGACCAGGACCTAAAAAGAAATGAGATGCTGCAGGCACAGCACCTCCCAGCTGTGCCTGCCCGACCAGCAGGTGCTGAGGAGGTCTTGACTCCATGCTGCTGGCACCTGAGGTACCTGAGCGTGGCTGGGAAAGCTGTATCAGAGACTGCCCAGAATCTCTAGCTCTCTGAAAGACTCTTAGCCCACACACTGGAGCAAAACATAAGCATAATACAACAAAAACATTTGGAGAACAAAAAATATTACAATGCTTTGAGCTGTAGGAGTGAAGCAGTTGTTAGAGAGACCCCCTCAACGGAAAGCACAGATTTTCAACAACCGGTACATTTTAACAAAGATTGAAACCCCACTTTATCTCTACAAACTGAGGAGCAAGAGGGGAAGGATGATCTTTAATGTTAGCAATGCAAAAATATAAATTACACTCCACAACACTAACTTCTGAAACAAAAATGCTCATTACTTACCAATGTGGTTAGCATTAATCAACAACCTCACGGCATGGCAAACCACCTACCCATAACTACTAATCAACCACAGGTGGTCAGCTCTGGGGAGAAGCATGATTACAGTTCTATACCAAATGTACTACAAGTAAAGTCAAATTTATTTTGTAATCGAGATCAAAAATGAGGAGTCAAGAATGAAACTGCAGTTTAGTCAAATCAAATATATTGTATCCATTTTTCTGCACAACTATGTACAATAGATTAAAATTGTATGTGAAACCAAAGAGATTCTTGAAAACTGACTGATGCTTCTGAAACACTTAATATTATTTATTGCATCTGCATACATATAATATAAGGGGACCTGGTACCAGTATTGAGACAAAGCCATCAGCTGCTTGTCGACACCTTTCTCTGAACAATTAGTATTTTGTCCTCAAGATGATCTTTCTCACAGTGACTCAATTCATTTAGCGTTTCAAAGTAGTACTTCACAGAGACTGAACAGAGGAAGTTCCTTGACAAACTCATTTAAAAGATTATTTTCCATGTTTTCCAGAAGCATAAAGATCTTCCTGTGACTAACTCATGGGCTAAGCCCCAACCAGAATTCTACTTTCCTGCTGAGCTCCAGCTTCCTTTCTTCTACCTACCATTGCAGCATTCCCACCCACCATAGCTCAGTGAAATTGTAACAATTACCTTTGCACGCCCACCTAAACCAGAAGCAGCCATATTTCAGCATTGTACCAAAAATTCTATTAAAATACGTTTTTACATCTGAGAATGACAAGTATAAGCAAAAACCTTGATGAATATTTACATACTACCATACCTGCTGAAAAAAATCAAAATGGTCTTGATACAACAAGTGTAAGGGGTACTTTGCCATATGGTTAATATTTAGGCTTTGTTTGCTCATTAAACTCCACAAATATTTAGAAAAAAACACAATGAAGTGGAAATGCATCAAACATCGCAGGTAAAAAGGAAATAAATTCATTTAAAAGATATGAGAAATTGCCCTAATAAATGTTTATATTAACTTTCTTCTTTGCCAATGACAATAGAAAATAAGAGTTAACTGCCTGTTACAGTGACATGATGGTAGCATTGTGTGTCATCCTGAAGAAAACCTGAGCTTGAAGCAACCTCAGATGACTCATCCGTCAGATGGTGGAGACTAGGAGAAAAATGAAAGCAATGTTTTTACTTCCTGGGATAGGCTTAGTAGCTTAGAACATCACTTTTCACAGCCTGACTGCTGATCCATAAGATGATACCTATTACTGTCCTTAAGATGATAATACATCCTACTCTTTTGCAGAAAACAAGGTTCTCCAAAAAGAATCAGTTTCTGAGGGGTGAAGAGGAAAATCAGGGTTGAAGAAAGCAGCAATAGGTGTCTTGGAGTAAGGAGACAAAAACAAACATTTACAAAAATGTTTTGTAAAAAAGCTTAAGGACAACAAACCATAACTTCCAAAAACCAAACTATATTGGTAAGAAGTATTTACTAATTTAAATACTTACTGTAATACCATGGGATGGTCCCATATGTTGCACATGAAGGCCTGGGGAATTGTAGTAAGACATTCCAGCTCTAGTCAGTGAAGTTGGTGGTGTGAAACCAACTGTGTGACTTGCATATGACAGACCTAAAATTGTTAAAACAAGGTAACATCAACATTCTTGTTTGATATTAAAAACTAAATTGTGAGGGTTTTTTTAAATTTTTTGGTTCTGAATCAATGATAGCCTAAAAACTGGTAAGTGCTACAGATTAGCCATCTAGAAAATACTAATTGTACTGAGAAGTGTGATGCAAATTTATTTTCTTTTCCTGCAGTATACTACCATGTGTTTCACACATAGATTATACAATGTTAAACATAACTTTTCGCTTAAGATAAATGGTCTAAGGCTTCCTTAGTAGCTTAGTTCTAGTCTGTAAGCATTTCCATTCAGCATTCCATTTCTCCATGGAGGAAATGACTCCCTGAATTACATACAGTCTGAGGTTGTGCCTGGAGAAGCCATCTAGCACTGGGTCACAAAAAAGATGTTCCACAAAAAAACTGGATGCAGGTGGCTCCTCCAAGGCATACCAGATCTGCAGCAAGCTTCCTTCTCTTTTGTCTCCAGCATTTTAAAGACCTTTGGGGCTGGGAAATTAAAACATGCTGGGAAATGTTACTAGCTGGACTAGGCTAGCAAATAACATTTAAAATTGCAACTTGTTTTATCTACGTTAAGGAAAATCCAATATTCAAAACTGCAAATATCTAATTCTTTCATCCAAGTATTTCCTTTTTGTAAGAACTCAGTTATAAAAATGCAGAGTTCCTGTATAGCTCTATTTAACCAAGGAAAACAGAGACAGCAACTGCCAAATGCTTCAAGTTCACACCTAGAGCATTCTGAACAGCTTGAGTTTCTCAAAAGAGCACATTTTCCAAAACCTTTTGCTCCCTTCTGATTTTTGACAATAATCTCATAAGGAGGAGACAGGACTTTTCTCAGCTGTTTACAAACAGACTCAAGCAACTGCTTTGGAGAATAATGACCGAAGAACATTTCTGAAGGCCTATTAAACTTTTATGACACCACACTGGATTTAGCAGTTTTCACACTTCAACACCAAACCAATACAGAACAATGTCCCTGCAGCAACACCCAGCACCATCCCTGTCTGCATGCACCTGTGTGTTTCTGACTACAAGAGATGAGACAAGATCTGGATGAGAAAACAGAACAAGCCTCAGATCACTAATGAAGTCATATAAACAAAAACTCCCTGTGCTTCCTTCAATTCTATTTGATTCTGTTACATTGTCAATGTATGTCTGGTGCAAATTACAAGTTACTCCAAGGAATCCCTGCCACTACAGAGTAACAACACAATTAATGTGCCTTTGGACTACACAATCTAATTATCTGTAGAGCACATGTCTTATATTTAAGTGCTTTTGTAAGCAACAACGATAGAAACTAGTCGATGTTCAGGGAGGTGGCAAGGCAGCCAGTCAGAGGAAAGATACTAGAAATAATGGGCAAAACAGAGCCACCTTTGTAATGTGGCAATTCTGAACTGCTTTGGAATAATCCAGCTCCCCAAGCTTGACAAATGCAAGTCTACATGGCAGCCAAAGAAACAAAACCAGAGCAGTGCACATACTTTCAGGATAGCTCGTCTCTGCAGCCCCACACACAGCCCCTGTGCTAGCTAGCAGCAGCAGCAGCAAAGCACAGAACAGTAGCTACAATGAAGTAGCTACTGGTAATTAGAACTAATCCCCAGCTGCCTAGGAGCAGCAGTAATTACACTGTCTTCAAAGTTCTAGAAGATTTCTAGCACAGATCACTGTCCTAGAAATCTCAGCAGTATCTCAGCTTCAAAGAGTCTTCAAAAGTAGCATCCCAAGCCACGCAGGCACAAAAGACTCAGGGATTCAGAAGCCAGAATCTGATCCATTCAATCGGCTATCCACATGAAATTATAGCATTTCTAACTGGTTACAAATTCTGCTTCCACATATTCAAGGCACGTCATTTCCCAAATGAAATATGCCAAGTCATACAAATACTTGATGCAACATACAGCTGTTTTATTATTCTGTGCTGATACTTCTGGCATCACAATACTGTACTATTTTAGATACAAAATACTCTCAAAACCTATTTGTTTTCATCCATTACTGCATTAATTTATCCTAGACAGCTCTACAAAATTCCCTATTGATCTCATTAATTCTCTAACAAACTGCGGCTTCTATTTTTCTGAAGTCTGACACTTCCCAACTGCTGATACTAATTCATCAGATGAAAAGGAGATTAATGCAGCTGCCTGTGCAGACAAGCTAGCCTGGAACATTTACCACACCAAAATTTCCAAGCTCCTAAACTCTGTTAGAAACAATAATTTCAGCTGTGCTTCAGAGTGTGTTTCAGCATCCTCTGTCTGTGGGATGAAATTTTCACTCTTATATCAACTACTGATGGGAAATCAAGTCCACAGGGAACAAGAAATGCACTTCAGTCTCAGTGTAGGAATAAACTGACAGAGTTCTCCTGCACTGGCACATCAGCACCTAAACAGGGAGCGTTGCTAAACAATGTAAGATGCAAGCCTGTAAGTTAGCAGGCACTCTGTCCCACAGAGCTGTAGTTCCTGTGTGACTGCAGATGCAGATGTACTGCTATAAACGCTGCACACAGAGAACATGAACAGAGCTGTTCCTCCAGCAGCTGGGGGCACAACTACACTTCTGTACACCCAGTTACAGGAAAGGGGTAAGAAAACATGTATCATTTTCTTGGTAACACACCCTGACACCTTGAAAGTCAAGTCATTTGGCTCATTTCAGAAATGCAAAAACCTTGTGAAAACTCATAGCCACACTGCTCATCTCTAACACCACAACATGGCTTATGGCCAGAGCTGGTTTTCACACATGAAACACATGGATGAAAACTATTTATAGCCCTTTGAGAAACCACAGTCAACCTTGAAAATTCAAGGATCTAAAGACATTTTATATGTTCTAGCAGACCTGTGTAACAAAATGTCTCATTCCCATCTTGTGTCAACACAGAGCACATCTCACCTGCCTGGCAGGTTCTAGAGGTGAACATGGGAAAGCCAGGCACGCACAATTCACTTCTTTATGTACAAGGTGTTTGTGAGCACCACGTAATACCCACTGCCAACAACTCGTAATCAATGTTCAAGTGCAATTTTAAGGGATTTTAAATTTCAGTCAATAAATGTGTTAGTAACACAAATGCATTTCATTTGACTTAAAATATATTCAGTAAGTAGAAACTCAGAAAGGTTTGTTTGCCTCTGTTATACAAAGTATGTGAGACAAGAATTATTAATTTTATAGTTATTGTTTAATAATAGAAAATAGCAGAAGTTTTAAAAAAGCCATTTCTCTGCTGAAGATAAATGAAAATTGACTTTTTTTCCAACATGTTCAAGATTAAACTCCTCTAAGAAGTTTCGATCCAGAGCACAATATCAATCTCATTATTAGTTCTTCATCAGACTCTAGAAATCCATTTGAATTATGTGTCCTGTTGAGCAACTTGTGTGGGAAGGGAGGGGGGAAAAAAAAAAGACAGCAAGAGAGAAAAAGAGCAAAAAAAGAAATAAAGTTCAAGTGATAGCTACTTAACTGATCTTCAATATCTGTCCACAGATCTGAAATATAGAATATCTGGTCATCATCCAAGAACATGCTGCACTAGAAGACACCTATGGCAAAACTATTCTTGCATTTATGATGCAGGATTTTTTTCTCCAAACTAGCTTTGAAAGGCTATTGACCTAAATATATTAATAGGGCACGTTACTATGTGATGCATACAATAATTTTAGAAACTGGGTTAAATATTTACCAGGTGATATAGGTCTGCTAGAACTTGGTGAGGGTGTATAAGGGATAGGACTGGACACAGTGCGAGGTCTTAATCCTTGTGCAGACATCTCATTAAAATATCTAACAAAAAAAGGCAAAGAATAATTAGATCAAACCTTTTGAAATGTGCCATGTTTTAAATGTTTCACTGTGATTTTTTCAATTCCCATAAGAATCACATTAGGAAGTCATGACAGGAACTCTTGTCATTGCTGACACTGGCTTAACTTTCCATGGAAACAGCTGGACTTCTCTTAGGCATTTGCAGTTAAAACCATATAAGTTGTATATGATTAAATGGTATATATTAAGGTCAGAGATGTAAACCATGTCATCCAATCTGACCCATTCTACATTCTTGCACTTCACACATCATTTCTACAATGAACTCAAAAGCTTGGTTGGTTGGAGTGTATCTTCCAGAAAGGCATTCAGCACTAATCTGAAATCATGAAAAAGGGTGAAGAAATCATTAAAGCACTAACAATTTGTTCCAACAGCTGATCAGCCATAGCATTAAAAACATGTCCTGTTTCCTACTCGAATCCCTCTGGTCCCAACATTCAAACATTCGCTCATCCCATCTTCTGCCACTGGAAGAGAGAGACCCTTTGAACCCAGGACCATCCTACTAAAGGTACTTCCAAGCTGTGTTGCAAGACACATCCCACACTTCACTATGATAAACTCAACAGTTCAGAACCTGAGGCAAAGCTTTTTTCCCCAGCTGTAACAATTTTAGTGATATTTATTTGTCCTTCATTCACTACAGTGAACCCTCTTCATAGGTATCAAGTGCTATATAAAAGAATAAAAATAACACAAATTGCCCCTAATTGCCACTCACTGTTTTTACCTCAAGAAATGTTGTGGGTTTTTCCCCACAGCACTAGGCTGGCAGTCTCAGGTTGAGTTGCTTAGGCACTCTCCACTTAGATTTTTCAGTCACTCTCTAGGTTAGATGCCCCCCTGCACACCTTCTCCAGGTGGATGCAAATCAGTGCACATGGGTTTATATTATTGGACTCAGCTGTGTTTCTTTACCAGACACAGCAGAGCAGCAGGCCAAATTTGCTACCTAACAGCCCTTTGACTTAATTGTCTCCCCTTCTACCAGTGTGTTCTCAGGAATTCTTAGTAGCTGCATTTATTTCGCCATCATAATAAAAAAGCCAGTAACATGGAACAGCATTAAAATTACTCCTATTTGGTGGAACTCACAATGACTGCTTTGAGGTCTATCCATAGACTATTTGAAACCTATTTTGATACTGCATCTTGCTGGTTTTTAACCAGGATATTCAGAGTTAACAAACCACATGCCCTAGCACAGGCAGTACACTGTAGTGACCAAAGTTGGTTTGAATTTGGGTAGACCAGGTAATAAAAGTAGCTGCAACTGAGAACAACAGAAAACTAACCAACTAATAAATTAGGGTTTAATTAAATATATGTTTTTAAAAGAGCTACCAGTGGCAAGGTTAGTGAAACTGAGCTAAGCTACCTCTGCAACACACAGTAGGTTCCAATGCAGACCAGTGTGTAAGTTCTACAAGGCAGCATCTCTGATTTAATCCCCTTGCATTCTACACAAATAGAATTTCCTTGAAGTCATCCCACTACCTGGCTCAGGTGATGTGGAACAGCAGCACCCCATTAGCATGTGTCCTGGTTTCAGGCATTACCCTGCTACTCCTAAGAACAGGATGGAGGGTTAAGACAAAGCTATTGCTGGTCTAGAGAAAGAGGATTTGGGACAGCTGTGTCCTTTACATTCAGGAAAGCATCTTCATCTATCCTCAGCTACAAGCAATAATTATCATCAGCTAACAGAATGCAACTGAAAGAAATTGATAGCTGACCCACCACCACCACCATTTTTAGGAAGATGCAAGCTGACAAAACTTGACATTTTAAAATCATTATTGCACATAGTTCTGCAAGAATTTTGCATCTTCTCAGGCTAACTCCTAATGCCTGCTTTGTCCTTCACTTTGCTCTCTATTACATAAACTGCAAATACTTGACTTGGAGTTATTCTGTCAGGCCTTTGTAGTACCAAAAAAATCAAACATGACAATTTATTAAAAGAATAGTTAATCAAATTTTCCTGCATTTTCCTGGTTACCACTACTTACAAGTGGACAATGAAAAATTATTAGGATACTCTACAATTTTGGATTAATACTGGTAATTTTCATAGGTTTAGATTTTGACTGTACTTCCATTACACTGTAAATAGTGGAAGAAAAGGTAAGCCTAATAAGAAAACATTCCAATCTCAGAATCCCCTATTTCTAACAATTTAATTTATACAGCATTTTCTACATCTTAATACCAGATGCTAATGCAATATAGGTCAAGTTGCCTTCGTGTTTCATTAGAATGAATACACTACTTTGAGCTTTAAGAGTACTCCTTACCACAAAATATCTGGTACTTTGTTTCTGGTAAATTACATCTTATAGCAAATATTAAGGACCAAAGAGGACACAGAAATCTCTCAGTATCAGAAAAAATACAGAGCACAGAGTAACTCTTTTATTTATTCTAAAGGAGCACCATAAATCCAAAATAACATAAAACAATACAACCAAATAATGAGTATTTGCTAAGAACTAAGACTGTTTTATGCAAAATGTACTTTAAATCCTCTTTCAAGATATAACACTGTCATGTTTCTATGACATGAGAGAGCACTAAAAGGCACAATATAAACCACGAAAGATTCAAGATTATCTGTAAGGTCAGGGAAAGCAAAGCAGCTTGCAATAAAGAAAAAAATAATCAAGGATGTTATGGTTTGGACATCAAGGACAACACAACAGTTCTGGAAATGCTTCCTCTCTCAAAGGTTTTACACAGTATCCCTTTGTTTTGGGCTGAACGTATTTTACTTTCTGCAAAGGACAAATCAGGCCCAAGTGAAGATGCTGTCCCTACCTCACAGAACTCCTTGCAGTTACTGAGTTGGGGGCAAAACAAAAGTGTTGTGATCAAATTATCCTGATTTTCAACTCCACAGCTGTGTTCATTTCAATATATATTATCAAACCCCAAAACAATCTTCAGATATAAACATTTTATTACTCACTGTTAAAACTAATGCAAATTCTGTACAACATTGCTACAACTCCTGGACTATGCTGGAATTTGATAAGCATGTTAAACCCACATACAATTTACTTCTAATTATTCTAAGATATTCAAAAAGTAGTATAAATACTTATAAAGAAGTCCAATACATCTGGATGGCCAAAAAAATACAAACCTTTCATCGTCCATTTCTAAACTGGATTCACTTTCTGACAGTTGTCTGCAGAGAGCTTCCCTACGTTCCATTTCCCTCTGCAATTTTCTTTGAAGTCTCAAGTTTTCTTCCCTCATATGTCGCTCCTCTTCTAGGTATTGTGCCATCTTCTCTGAATCTGAAATTCATCGTTTTGTTAGAAGTTGATTAAAATTCAATTTCTCAGGCAGCCAAGTATGTTGTGCCTAATTTTATTCCAACACTTCAAGATGAAGGTGTAGAAAATGCTGAGGATAGATCACTGAAAATTTTCACCTCGTTTATTCCAACACTTCAAGATGAAGGTGTAGAAAATGCTGAGGATCACTGAAAATTTTCACCTCTAAGTCATTAGTTCAAAGCCTAATTCAGAATAGTAACTACCAAAATAAACTATTGTTTTACATCAAGTTTGAAAATAAAATGTAAGAAAAACAAACAAAACTCACCACCACGAACCAAAAGTATTTTCAAAAATAAATTTAAAAAGAAAGAAAAATTTTATTACAAAAACATTACTGAAACCATTAACAAAAAATACTGATTCTTGCTCTATTAAAATAATCCTATTCCACATTTACGAAGATTTTCCTGCAACACACTGAAGAAATTATTTTAAAGGTGTATTTTCATTTTGAAGGAGGAAGCACAACTGAAACTCCAAACTCAAACTTGTATTAAAATTACTACCTTATATATACTCTACAGCACTCTTTCAATTACACATCTTATCATAGAAACTGTCCAACAGAACATGTGCCAATATTAAAATTGTATTCAATTTTAATTTTAAAAGCCAACAATAGGTCTACTCTACATCAAAGGGCAAATTGAGTTGTCAGTTCTAAACAAGTTCAGCAAACATCACTTAAATGGTCTGGTACCACAGATTATTTAAGGTGATAAAGTCAAATTATGAAAAGTTACAAAGCTTTGTGACAGATTACTTAAATAAAATGGAATATGTGATGAAGACTTATGAGACACACAATGTATTTTGTGAGATTTTGTAACATTTAAGCAAGCTTGCAGTTAAATCCCTGACATTAAGAAAACCCAAACCAATTCATCATGCTTTGTCATCACTCCTTTATGCAACAACCTTGAAGTTAAAGAATATTCCTGCTTTAGAAACCTGTTCCCAAACTATTAACAACATGTGATTTATCTCTCTTCTGTGGAAATATCACTTAAATGTAACAGTGTCACTTGCACATTATCATACCAAAGCAGTTCCTAGAAGTGTTTCAGAAATAAAAAAATGTAATACAAGTATCAGAAGTTCATAAGCAGATTCCATGAAGTACTTAAAATTACTACTAGAGGTTCTCTAATGACCATGTATTACAAACACCAATCTGAAAACTGCATTTCAGTTTCATCTTCTGCTGGCAGGCTGGCACATCCACCATTCCTACCAGCTCTGCTATTTGTACTGCCGTTCTGTTTAACCTGTTCACAAAGGGAGAGAGTCCTTTTAAACCAAGCTCTTATTTTCAACGTAAATTTGACATTAATGCTTTCAATTTTTTACTCTAAATCACAGTAGTTCAAAAAGAAACCACTTAAAAAATAGAGGATACTTGAAATGAAATTAATTAGGCTGGATTTGCACAAAGAGTACGTTTAATCTAAGGCCTTGCTCTTGTTCTGAACTTCAGTCAGTGAAGGCTGCAGTGCAGAATTTGCAAGTACAAAGATTAGCTGTCCTTATCTTCTTTTAACAGCCACAAATTATTAATGCCACAAACTTGTGCACAAGGTCTCCGCAAAAGAGCACTCTTGATCCATCATCTCTGTCTTGAAGAAGGCTGCTGCCTTCAGCAAGCTCCTTCTCTAAATGGAGGCTGAAATATTGCAGCTAGCCTGGCTGGCCAGAGTGGGCTGATCCTGACTGTTCTGCACTGGCCCAGATTTTTCTGGCCATGTGCTGATGTATCTCCTCACTCACCAGCTGCACTGCAACGCTCCTGACTCAGAACCAGGCACGACTGCTGCCTCTCAGAGAGGAATTTCAGATTCAGCAGGAGGGAATGAAGGACTGGCACTGCAAAGTCCAAGGGAAGGTGGCAGCAGCCTCCTGGCAGCTGAGCCCACGTGCTCAGTGCACAGTCCCTTCCTGGGCAGGCAGGGCAAAATGCAGCTCCCACAGCTGGGCAAGGAGCCCCAGCCCTGCACGACAGGAACGTGATGACTTCTACACAGCTCCTTATGCTTCAAAGCCATCTTACACAGGAAAGGACACAGCAAATGAATGCTGCTATACTGTGCAGCAGCTGCCTCAGGTTGCCACAATCATTAACAAGTGAAATTCTTATAGACAGCTGACCTTTATGTCACTAGCTGTTAATTCTTTTGAGTAGTTCTTCATTTGCAACATGACTCCTATAAAGTAGGCCATAAATATGTTTTGAAAAATTTGCATGCTGAAATACTGCTAAGTTTCTGAAAAAAAATGATAGATACATCTTTTCCAGGCACAAAATAGTCAGGGATTATTTTTTGATTCTTTCAGACATCCTTTCAGTAAAACTAAAGAACCCCCTAAACTACAGTATAAATATATCAACAAGCAATAACCCTGCAATTATGAAAATGTAATCCAAACCTGCCCCATTTTTTCCTATTTCTACCTTAAATTCAAACTCAAGGAAGTAGATATAAAAATCTTACAATGCAAAACTTCAGAAGATTTTAAACAAGTCATTTACTCACGCTGTAACTGTGCAGCTCTCAGTTGTTTCTTTAACCTCTCCACTTCATTCTTTAAAAACCTGATATGTCTCATCATATTTTCTGGAGAGTCTATCTCCATTGATATGTCTCTGGGTGATGGTGGAGCAGACACTGGCTGGTCTAATTTCTCCTGCAAAATTCTGTATGAAAAACAGTGCAAACTTTACCTTCCATTCTAATGAAAACCTCTTGTATTCCCCAGAAAGCCATTGCAAGGATTCTGAAAGGTATGTAGGGTTTATTTAAACTACTGCTTGAGGGGAGATAAATTGGGGGAGGAGTTGTAATGCTTAGTTTTTAACTCAAAATAAAAAAAGGCAAAATTTGTTGTCCTAGTAGAGAAGAATTTTCTAACATATTCAGACATCAACATTCCAAAATATATCAACATATAGTTCAGGAGAAACAAATTTTAGACTATAAATATCTACCTCAGTTTTGTCCTCAAATGCTACTTACTACACAAAACTTTTGCTAAGAAAATTCATTTAATTGCATACAAGTTTTGACATTTATGTTCTCCTAAAAAGGACACATAGTGAAGATGAATGACAAGTAAAGTATGTCTAACTTGAAACACAGGCTTTTCTGCATTTCACCGCTATCAAAAAAATTTCACAAAGATTTTCCGAAGGACAGTAAAAAAGGCTCCTTTTTTTTTTTTTAAAACTTCCAAACAGAAACATATTGAAGTGTTCTGTATAATCAAGGTCTCAAACACCTCAAATAAATGACAGTAAATTCAGGAGTAATGAACTTCTGTTATGAAATAATCACATGGTAGATATTAAAGGTTCTAAATGATGATTTTTGGAGGTAACATTTTCAGGGTATTTTCCACCCTGAAAGCATGAAACTTTAGAAGGAACAAGCTGATAGGCCAGACCCAACCCTGCCCAGAAGAGCAGATTTGTGCCTCTTGCACACTGCAGTATTCATGTGTAACACACAAAGTACTAAAGCAGGGGCTGACTCCAGCACAGCTCCTGACAGGCAGCAGCACAGTCTGAGATAAATCACACCAGAAATGGTTTGCCTTAAAGTAGGCTTTAAATCTAAGATATGCAAAAATCCTACCAAAGGCTCATCCTGCTATGGATTTACCACTGCTGAATATCACATGTAGCTCTTCAGAGCACCTTCCACACAGCAGGGCTCTGTAAAATAAAACTACAAAACCTGCAGTTCACTCAGGCTCAGGCGTTTTCTGAGGTCCCAGCCAATATTCAAAGGGTCACATTAACATAACCATATACACATAAAAATATCAGGTATTAATAATCATTAATCATTATTGTCTCCCATTTCCTCCTCAAAATGAGTTCTTGTTATTTTAACATTTAAGAGATGGTTGCTTTCATATGGATTTTTAATTTTAGCTGTTGCAATCATATAAAGAGTCACTGTCTTAACTTCTACTAAAGAAGCATTGGGAAGTCTCAATGACATGACTGCATATCACTGGGAAAAAGCCCCAGTTTTCTTTAAGGAGAGAGGGAAAAAACAAGAGCTTCTCATATAACAAACAGTAAAACACCATTAATTTAAAGCTGACCACAAACCAGAAGCTTTAAAAAGCAGCAAATATCAGCAGTTGAAAAAATTCAATAAATTCCTTCAAGCTTTCCCAGGTAATTTCTTATACTAGTTAGTTTTATCTACTTTAAGCAACCAATGATGCAGCACCATGCTAACAAAGAACTTTACAACTGCTTCATCTTCCAGGTTTTCACAGATTAGAAACTCTTGTGGGACAGAGATGAGCGTATTTAATCCAGAACATGATCTGTTAAAAACCTCTCCCATAGTAAGGAGTGCACTGTAACAAGACAAACCTTTTTTCTGCTTCAAGCTTATCCATCCTCTTCCAGAGACGATTCACTAGTGCTTCTTGTTCCTGTTCCAAAGTGTTCTCAAGGTCAATCTTCTCACGCCTTAGCTGGAGAGGAAAAACAATTAGTGAATATGATGGGCATGGATATTTTGCAAGGAACTGTCATTAGGAAAGGTCCAACAACACCATTTTACATAATGCTTCATAGGAGCAAGGAGAAAAGGAGGACGAGACACAATTCAGGTACAATGCACTGGAAAAATCAAGAGATTCAGTAGTTGCACAGTTGTTATCTCCTTAACACAAGTTCTTCTCAGAGAACTTGTCCCTGGGCCAATAAGCAGGAGCATGAACCCTGAACATGCAGGCACTGATGACATGATAAACCTATTTAAAGATGTCTCCTGTTCCATCAACTTACTGCTCACTACAGCAATGTTTATTATTTTAAAAAGTTTTAGATGTTTTTAGTGGAAGAACCACAGTTAAGTAATCCAGAAATGGAAGAAAAGCCATGTTTGCCTTGTATGCCTAGTGTTAGGCAAAGGACATAGCTAAAATAGTAAAGAAAAAGTTACATGAACTGCCTTAAGTGTTACTGTATCAATCGTTACTAGCAAAACAAATATAATTCTATTTTAGCAATGGCTTTATAAAATTAAAAGCTTAACTTGACATTAATCACATTCACTTACTGTGTGAACAAGCATTCTTGATTCTTCTAAAGTTAATAAAACACACAATGCAGAACCTTCTACTCTGAAGTTAATAAAAGAAGATATAATGTAGACCCACACATGAAGAAACCTATTATTGGTGTTTAAGTAGAAATATAATGCAAGTATTATTCAGAAAGGAGAATATTAAGAGGCACAGTTGATCTTACTCTGTAGCAATACAGCTGAAATCAAGAAGTTGCCAATAAAAAAATATATGAGACCAGATCAACACCTTTACAGGTAGAAAATAGCATAAAACCATTTTTCCAAGCCAAGCTTAGGTTAACACCACTTTTCTGCTGGGCAAATAACCTCACATTAGAAAATGGAAAGACTGAAAACAGAAATGTTTTCCATTTATTACAGTATTACATTATTGGCTGAAGGGCTATTGCAGCATCTAAATCTGTAAACTATTAGTACTAATCACTAAATTAATTATGTTTGGGAGGAACCCAAACAAAATATAAACTTACACGCTTCAGGTACCTGTGCAAGTTTAATAAATGTACAACTTTCTCCTTTAAGGGTTAGAGGAATTAGTTACTGTGAGCAGAAGCAGACATATGTTGATGAGTAATAGGGAACATAGAAACACTGTCTAGCAAATCTTTCCATGTTTGAGTTTCCAGATGTACATTAACAGCTCAGGGAACCTACATGTCAGTAAAAGAGAAGTCAGGAGCAACATGGCTCAGCCTCCCCCGAGGATGAGAATTTGGATCTGAGCAGCACTTTGCTCCCCACAGGGCTGGAGGTGGAGTGGTAGGACAGCAAAGAGCTCAGCCCCAGCAGCACAGAGCACTCTGCCTCAGGGCGCCTCAGCCAGCCTGGCCAGTGCCTGGGGCTGGCAATGTGCAAAGGGAAAAAATACAGAAAATGTCCTGGCAATCTGCACACTGTGCTTCTGCATTAGTCAAACCCAGATCTCCACTACGTTGCATAGCTATCTAGATAATCACAGTTAAAAAAGTGTTAACGCATAATAATGTTATGATCTCTGCAGCAATGGTTTTTGCATCATTTCAATGCAGCATGGCTTAGACTCACCTACTCTTAGTCTTTTTATAACTATGTTTTGACCTAGCAACAAACAAACCCACCAGAACATACAGGTGAAAAGAAATCTGTATCCTTTAATGGCAGGAAGAAGAGCACACTGGAATTTAAAGACAGAGCGAATTATTTATAATCCTGGATTTGAAAAATCTAAGATAACATTTAGTATTATAGCAACCATCACCAAGGCAGTGGAGTCCATTAATTATAAATCTGCTTGTAGGTGAGTGTGCACAATGGCAAAGTCAAACCATCAGCAACAATACACAAATAAGCCTTGTGTTGTGCCCTGAAGCTGCTCTGACAAAACACCAAAGAAACCAGGTGAAACAGATTTACAACTCCACATTTCCAGCAATATGAAAAACATACTGGAAACAAGGATCTTCTTTTCCTTGTCATGAGTGTTGTGCCAGTTTCTCCCCCATCAAGATTTTAAAGGAGGAAGAACACCTTGAATGGCAGGAACCTACAGCAGAAACAACTGCAGTATCCTGCTGAGGGCTGTGAATTCAGAGAATTGGTGTATTTGGCTCGGTACTCAAGAGTTTCAGGTGAACTTTGAAATGTACTCCAGCCAATGACTTTTTTAGCAATCTGGTAATATTCTGAAATAAAATAAGCAGGATGGGATTATGCTCAGGATCAAGGCAGTAGCTCTGTCATACTAGTGTCACTCTTCAGGGGTTCAGAGCTACATTCCAATCAAGCATCACCTGATTTTGACCACTTAAACAAGGAAACAAGGAAGCATTGCTTGCTTTTCAGACCTTAACCTTCCCTTCAGAGGAAGAGTAAAATTCCTTGTTTCTTCTTACTCTCACTCACTCTCTCTCACATGCACTTACTTTACTTCAAAATGCAGCTAAAATATCCATTTTATCTGTATTCCTGTATTATTGATTTGTCAACTGTCTTGCCAACTTAGTAAAAAGCACAGCTGTTCCCTACTGAAATTGAGGTCTTCCAAATCAAAGCTGAATATGCTCATCTCTGCCTAAGCCCACTATCCCAAATTTTACTTCTCTGCTTCTCATCTCCACTTGCCCTTTGTAGCTTTAATTCTATGCTACTTTCCAAGAAAATTTTTCCCAAAGATTTTACCATCTCATGTTCTTCTCCTTTCAAAGCAGACATAGGAGATGATTATTAGCATTTTAGCTGTTATTTCTCATCTCCTAACTGCATCAGTTCTACTTTCTCACTACACTGCATAAAATAGAAAAGCAATTAAAAATAGTAACAGCAAGAGCACACACACTTGGCCTCTCTAGGGCAATCCTGACAGCTATTTATTTCCTATCAAACCACTGAACTGGAACACAACATTATTGCTCGTTTTAACTGAGTCATTCAGTTAATGAAACAGTCACATGCTGTAAATTTCGCCACCATTTGCCTTCAGAGAAGAATGCTCTGCTGAATTCAAGCTGACTTAAGAAATTATTTCAGGTCACATTTGAACCCTAAGATCCAATTTCATTTTTATTAAGGAATAATATTCTATGCAACCAGAAATCAGCCACCTTCTGATCACCTGTAGTATAAGCAGTTCAGATAAAAAAAAGGAAAGGAGAAAGAAAGAACACAAAGCATAGATAATTCACGCTCTCTATTTTAGAAACAATGTTTTAGTGAACATATGCTGTAATTATCTGCTCACTGGTTAGTGACAGATCTCAGTGCAGCCCAGCTCAAAGCATTGTTGGAGTTCTCCTTCCAAGCCCTGTTTAACAGGTGTTCTGAAGGTTGTGCTGCAGATTGTGACAATCCCTCTTCCTTAATTCTTTCTCTCTGTGTGCAATAAAGGCAACATGACTCTCCACACAATTTTTAGGTTACTTCTTGCTGGGTACAGCACATGCCCCAAGGCTGCTGCTTCAGCTGGTTAATCAGCACAATCAGCACTTTTAATTTGTGTGAGGAAAGAAAAGTGTGCTGAAGCCCTAAGTAACCTGACATTTACCTTACTGGGAGAGAAAACAAAGGCATACGGTGAATTACACTAAATTCACATGGCATTTCTAAGCAAGACTTGACAGCCAAATTTTAACATCTTCACAAACAAAGTTTTCAAAGCCAGATGCTAAAGACCTTTGTGCATCTATGCTTTTTGAACAGTGTATCACTGACATTTAGATGTAGCAACAAGTTTCAAATGTTATGATTTCACAAGTCAGTCCAGCTGTCCAGAACAATGAGACAAAAATAATACCAGGAAGATTTCAGCCATGGCTCATGCTAACATTTCAAAGACTACAACAGCTTAGTACGTTAAGCTTACTTTGCATTTTGAATAAGTGGCAGCCACCACCACCTTGTGGCTAAGGGAGTTATTTCAACCTCATGCTAATTTCCATGCTGGGTAAGGATTTGTTGGCAACTACATATTCCTACCTTTTAATTTTTCAGTTTGTTCCATAGGTCTCTCAATATAGAATATTACCATGAGAATCAAGAGAACTCCCTTGATCATTTAGATAGCCATTAACTAATCTATCCTTGTCAACAGAAAAAGGAGACTCGTACAAAACTCGTAACAATTCAGATTACCAGCAACAAAAAAGTTCCAGAGCAGAAGAAATCACAGACTATATTTACACCACCTGAATTATTGGACCTGCACCTGCCAGAAAATGTGGAGTCCTTTAACAAGCCTAAAGGTTTCACCAGTTTGCCTTTTAAATGAAAAGGTCTCCTACTGACACCACTGAAATGCTTCGATGCAGATGCCCAAAATCAGACATGAGCACTCCCAATGTCTAAACATCCTGTGGAAACACAGCCAAACAAGTGATGTTTTATCTCTGCAATCTTCATGACTGTCTGGGGAGAAAGGGAGCTGGATTTAGTTGAACTCCAAGGCTTCTGAAGGATACACACAGCTGACAACTCACAGTTCCAGCCTGTGCTATCCAAGCTGCCACCAAAAGGTGACCTAGAGCACAAGTAGACCACAAACAGATCATTTACTACTGTGCTTAACACCATCAGAAGTGACAGTCTTTTCTCACCAGCAGCATGAGTGGAAGCTGATGAACAGCAACAAGCAGCATTATTCACAAAAAGCTGCATTTGCAAAAGTCTCTGCTGTCCAGCAGACATGAAGGCCCACAAAAAAACTACTATAATAGATATAATTATAGATACTAATAGATATAATGGCCACGAAAAAACTAATCCAAGTTTCTCATAATACTATGTTACTTTTCTATTGCTTTGGAAGCTGAATTGACTTTTCTATATTCTCAATACTACCCAGTTTCTTACATGCTTAAAACATTAAGTCAAATCTAAGACAAAAGAAGGACTTGTTTTTTTCTTTCATATAATGGTGCAATGAAAGAGTTACCTGCTCCAGGGTGAGCTGCTTCGAAATGGTATCATTTTCCAGTTTTTTAATCTTCTTCATCAGTTTGTTCACTTGAAATTCCTGTTCCTGTTCTAAATGCTGCTCCAGTTCAGCTTTCTCATGTTGCAGCTAAAAATTTAGGAGACATGTAAATATTTTAAACAAATAAAAGCATGAACTTAGGCACCTTTTACACATTTATTCACACATTTATTCCTCCTGCATGTTAAAATCTATACTGATGCTTCTCAAAAAACTTCAAAATGTACAACCCACCCAACAGCCTTTCAAAAAGGAGCATTTTAACCTGTGCTGCATGTTTAAAATGCAGAGAAAAGTATATTTCCAGCTACTGAATTAAGTAAAATCAAAATAGGTTATTTTATATACTATATATAATGCATTACAGACATTTCCAAAGTTAAAAATCTATCATAATGTTCACAAAAGCATTCATTTTAGTCTAAATGCATCATCTCAAGAGCACCCAAAGCACAAAATGCAGGTCTTGGCACTTCCTTCTCTGGGCAGCTGAAAATCATAACTGAAGTCACACTGATGAAATTGCTGTGCAACTACTTCACAAACAAAAAAAAAATAATTCTAATTTATATTCCTATGCTATCAAAATCGAACTGTCCTGATGACATAAAAATACTGGTTATTTCAAATCAATGTTATACATTTTTTAATATTGAAAGGATTTTTTTTTCATTTAGTATGTTAATGGAGAAGAAAAATTTAACTCTCAAGCAGATGGAAACAAACCCCCCCCCTTCATTTTAACATAAAGTATGGCTTGGAGTAGAGTCCCTCTGAGACAGGGATCTAAGTCTTCCTGTGGATAGAACAGTGTGACTGGCACCATGGTACAAACAGGTGAACCTGACTCAGGAAAAAGCAAATGTCACCAACAGACAATGGTGTAATTACATTGTGCTCTCACCATCCACTGACAACTGCAAGCACCTTTTCCCACCTGCTTATTTTTCCTATGCCAGTTCTTCTGGCTAGCACATAACAATCTGTAAGATCACAGTGTTGAATGTGTGAGGAAAACCTGAGGAAACGGAGAGACACCTGCAGTCAGACACAAATCAAGGTCGCTGGATAGCCACAGTGAAAGAGTAGACTTTGATTTTGAAACAAGCTGAAATTGCTCATTTGTTAATTCGGCTCCTTTTGCTCCTATTTAGAGACAAAATGGTCTGTGAAGTGCAGCCTGCCACAGAGATCAAGGCAAAAGGCTCATACAGGAGGAGCACCAGGCAGACAGAAACTACTTGGCAATATAGGAAAAGTTTGGAGTTTGTGTTTTCAGGGCTTGTCAATGCTGAGGGGTTCAATTTTTCACCATTTAAAACAAATACTAGAATAGCAAACTCTTAGAATAGAAAATACTGACTTCATTTTACATAGAGAGAGAAAAATATTACTAACACCCCCAAAATATATGAGTGGTGTCTGCCACTCATATAGGGTAAAATAATTTTTCCCTTTTATTTCTTTTGATCACAAAAACAAACCAAATCAATTAAAATCCAGTTACTGATGAAACCTTAATGCCGAAGAATAGAATAGCTAACAATGAGAAAACATCCCCTGATACAATACAGGTGAATAGTGTTTATTTTACTTAGTAAAGTAAAAGAGTTTTTCCCCACTGTTTTTAATTATATGCAATTATAGTAACAATGATCTACAGATACACCTGCCAGCTAAAGAGAAGGAAAAATGTGTTAGAAAGTGTCACCTTGATGCCAATGTCTTCCAGTCTTTGAATTGCACATGAAAACTGAAGGAGAAGTTTCAGCTCTGTAAGATTAGAGATGGGTTTGGTGCAAGAGACAGTGACTAGTCTGAAGTGAGAAAGGGGCTATCAAACACAAAGCTCAGCAGCAGGACTGTGTGCCTCAGCTCACTTCAGTTCTGAACAACTGCAGCAATACTCTCTGCAGAAACAAGTGTCCTCATACAATGCGGTAAACAGGACCATGTTTACCTTCCTTACTGTACTGGCTTACTTCTGGGAGAGTGGGAAGTGTTTTATGAGTTAATGGAGCCAATGGATGAAGTTCCCCCTTAGAAAACAAACCCTCATTTATCCCCCAGACTATGACCTTGTACAGTCTATTTTTGGGTGTTCCAGGCCCTTAAAAGCTGTTCACTTCTTCCTTTGCTGCATCCTGGAAGTCCTATTTATTAACAATTTTGTATCAGCAGCTTGCCTCCTCTTTATGTCCAGATGTTCATCAAATAATTGATAGATGAGCTGGCTCTGTTTATTCAGCACAATCCCATTAGCATCCCTGAGCTGACGCATGGTATTTTGAGAGCAGGAAGAGTAATAGCTTATGTTTACAGACTTACAACTTTTTAAAGAATTGTCAAGAATCAGACTTACATAAGATTAATTACTTAACTTGCCTAACTACACATGCTATTATCTTGATATGTTGTAACATCTTACTTTCAAGGACAGCTACTTGGACCAATTTGCACTTCCATAAATATAAGGGTGTTGAAAAAAAACCCCGATTTTGAAAAGGACTAGTGCACAATTTAAAGTAACTGACTCTGTAAGACTTAACAATATTAAAAATAAATTCTTCTTTGGAGCAGCCTTGCTTCACAAATGGTAAATTTTCAAGATTAACTACTTTAAGCTTCAAAACAGTAACTCATCACATCCATGTCCACTGCTGCAAGAACAGAGCTTGCATCAAAATGCTTCTCATGATATTCTGCAATATACAGCTACCATTCTATAATGACTAAGGATTGAGCATGCTATAAAAATTTGTTTTCCATGCGTTTTAGAGATTTCATCAGGTAAACAAAAATATAATTACATGAAGTACATAGGAAAATACAGTAAATGTATATAAGGCTTATAAAAACTTTATCAGGGATGCATGTGATAAAAATCTTCTGTTTACTGTAAGATCTCTGTTGAGATGCATGTGCTCCTTCATTCCTGCAACACTCAACCTAGAAAATTAATAATTATGCAAAACAAAGGAAATCTCTCTAATAAAGTTGTACCTTCATTCATTTGGCTTGTAGAGACAGTGCAAGTTACAGTTATAAAAAGACATTATTAAGCAGTGATATGGCACCAGAAAGACAGTATTGTTCCAGTGGAAACACCTTCCTTTATGTGCTACCATGCCTGTTTAGACTCTTGCATACAGTAAAAGGTTTCAAAATTAATTTCTCCTGATATTGCAAACCTGATGTCAGTCTGTGTTTTATAACAGTGATGCTGAACTGGGGGATTCTTGCTGGCTGTCAGGAGGAGCACTGCAGCTCTGGCAGGCAGCTCCACACTTAAAATGTTTTAACATGCTGGGAGCTCATTCCAGAGGCCAGGCTGAATGAGAGGCATAAGCCCCTACAATTGTGACAAACAAAGGTCTGACAAAGCAACAAACACACAGGCACTGTGAAAAAAGCCCCTCTGCTAGGTGCCTTTCAACAGAGTAACATGGCAGTAATTTTGAAACAGGCACAGAGCTGTAAATACTGAAAAATTGAGAGAGTGCAAATCATATGCAGTTTAGCAGAAGTACCTCTCCTCAGTTCCAAAATGCAAAGTTTTAGACAAAACAACAGATTTATATGCAATTTTTTCCCTTACTCATCCCAAAGGCAGGAAGCCATTTCATGTACAATGTCTGACAGCATGAATGCTGTAAGTCTAGTTCCAGGTCAGACCAACACTGCCTGGCAAACCCAGAGATTATGAGTTAATCCCAAAGAACAGTGGAGCAACCAACTGGAGACTACTGTATTCCTGGGTAAGTCATTATCCAAAGTCTGCATCTAATTTAGCTAGAACTCCCTGCAGAGCAAAGATGCCAAAAAAGGAAGTGGGCATTTATGAGTTCATTATTCTCCTAATAAAGATAAAATTGCTGCACTCTAGTGAGTAATGGTAAGTATTGGCACCCACAAATTTCAGGAAATTAAAAAAAAAAAGGAAATTATAAATTATTACCTTCCTGTTCTAAAAAAACATTAGCCAAGAATGTAGCCCTACATCTGTATAATGGGAAGACTATCCAATTACAGAAAAGATACTCTAATAAATTCTAAACTGACCATGTGATGTGTGCCAATAATGCCCTCTTTTCCAAAAAATGAGTTTGTTTGTAATATCAGGAGTTTCTCTTCTCCAATTTTTTAACCTGCTGTTCTTCATGGGTATAATTTCCAGGATTCAACACTGAAGAATCAAAACCTTCAGACAACAGATAAACTTTCAGAAAACAAAAACCATCAAGTATTATTTTCAGTTCTTTGCTGCTTAAAAAAGTTGTCTGCAGCTCATCAACATTCTAATGTCAATTTACTAAGTCCATGATCTCTGTAGAGTTGAAAAATTACTTTAATGGAAACATATGGTAATGTTGAAATGTTCTCTAATTCTACAGGGAAGCTCTTTAGTGGAAGAGACTTGTATCATTTATAAGCTGCTAACCACATTACTGATGTTTAGGAGAACATATTAATATTCTGGTTTTGTATTTCACAGCAATTTTATCACACCAAAGACATAATCAAGCCATGAAATATGATCTGCATTCACACATACAGCATACACACAAACAGAAAAACAGTTTTAATACCAAACTGTTTGCTTTAAAACAAGTGCTCCACCTGCACTGCAAGTCTTGAGCCACTGTAAAGATATGAAAAGTCATCCATAAGTATGGAGAACAGAACCTGTTGACCAGTGTAAGGGAAGGGGTAATAACATTTGGAGCATATGCCATAAACAGAAACACCACTGGTGCCTATGCACAAGCCACAAAAGTTTCAGTTCTGGCCTTGTGGAAGAGCATTGATATAATCCTTATTTCCTCTGTGCACTGAAGTTTTCAGGTGAACCTCTAAGCAAGAAACTCCATGCCACTCACCCTTCACAGGCAAACCACCAACACTACCACCAGGATGTTGACTGCTTCTCTCTTTTCCAAGTTACCTGGGTTATTATCCCGAGAGGACAAACTCACAATTTACTTTCAAAAATTGCTACCTAATGGTGCTGAGAGAAATCACACAGCTTTAGGGCAAACAATTTGGAACACAGCTTCATTTATGAATTGCTGTATTTTTAAAACTTTCTGGCTGACATAACCATGTTTAGCAAAGGCTTCCAGCAAGGCCACATGGAATGAAACCCAAGGCTGCAGGTTGTGGTTGGAATTTTACCTCCATACTCTTGTACGTATGGCTATACAGCTTTTTCTTTCAGCAGAAGCCTGCAGCTTGCCTGCTGAAAGCTGGGCAGTATCTATGGGATGATGTTGAATCCACAGCTGAGGATTTTCTCCAGATGCTGCACAAAAGGTGACAGTAACTCCAGCTTTACGTCTGCATTCTGTTTCAGATGCTTCTCTCCATCTTTCTCTCACCAAATGAAATTACATCCATTAAGGGTTTCCAACAAACAAACAGCACAATGTCCTTGCATTGTTTCATACATCACAACGAGCCAAGCACCCCTTGGCCATTTTGAGAACAGCAGAATGTTTCCTTTTTCTTTAATTTGGGGCAAAAGTCAAAGGATAGTTTCTGAATGCTCATAGCAAAAAAATAATTGTACTTTTAGGCTGACAAGAAGTTTATATTTCTCTTTGCAATGTGGGAACCTATTTTGCATAATTTTAGCAATTTAAGAATGTAACTAAAGATAGTTTAAAAAAACCTGTTAAAACAATTTCATGAATTCTAGGGACAAGGCTAAGCATACTTGAAGCAATTACATGATACAACAATTTACTTGCTGCAGAACTCTGTGGCACAAATTTGCGTCCAAGGTCATGATATGACTTCAAAACCCTTCAAACAAATCAGGTGTAATCCATGCTTTTACATTTAAAGTAGGTTTTAGTTTCCTCTTTATAATGTACAGTACAGTCCCACATAACCTGATTCTGTAACAGAACATCTCCCTTTCAATTAAACAACATTGTTCAATGTACCATTTTTCCCTTTACTGCAAAAGACTTCAGTGGAAAGCTTTTTTTTTTTTTTTTACAGTGATATCCACATCTTACTTCAATTACAAAAGAACAGTTGATACCCCTTTTTTACTGCTTCTCTGTTCTTAATGAAAATGTATGGCTTAGAAACCAAACATGTCTCTTACTCAGAAACATCCTTGTCACTCCTCAAGAACAGCAAGGGGAAATAGTAATACCAAGTAAGGGATATTTTATCTTGCTACTGAGCTTCCTGTGTGATAACAGGCACCAAAGAGACAAAGTGAGAGAAGGCCCAGTTTTCAGGGACAAAAGCGCCAGATGGGATTAGCTCTGGTGGTGTTTCCAAACACTGTATTTCCTAACTGCAGGGTGAAACATGCCTTCAGTCTCCAGCTGCAGAACACAGCAATGCTTACAACATACAAATTAGCTGCTTTTGAAGTGCCTCGTTTTTCATGACAAAGCTTAGAACCGATGGCATGTAAAAAGCTCATGCAGATCACGTTAAACACTCCCCTAACTCAGCACCCTGTCTCCTACAGGGGCCAAAAGCAGGTATTTAGGCAAGACTGAGAACAGAGCAAACATGTAGAACACTTCCAACAAATACTTAACCACTTTCTAAAAATTAGCAACTTGAGTAATGGGAAGAAGTTTCTCTGCCACAACTTGTCCCAGCATCTTCAACTTTTTACTTTTACCATCAAACTGATGTGTTTTAATTCAACAGAAGCAAGGGTTTTGTTACAAGTATGGGCAAAACTTGCATAAAAAGTTTCCTTCGAGCATTGCTGCATATTCTTGTATATAAAGTTTAATATTTCAGGACTTGTGTTAAGTATCAAATACTCCAGAAAAGAAAGTGTGTTTCACTAACATTTTAAATTAATCAGTAAATCTTGTCTGGAAGGCAGGTGACATTTACTGCAAGCTATACCCATTTTTTGCATCATTATACAAATGTTCAGGTTCTCAAAGCTGAGTTCACAGATGCAAACTTCAAAGCAAAAGAAAGGTCACTCACTACATTTCTTGTACTTTGCTTTTATCAGGTGTCAGCTTTCCAACCTGACCACTTCCTTCAGAGTGCAGTCACACAAACACAAAAGTTCAGTCACCAGTCAGTCCTGAGGCTCCTGGGAGAAACATCAGTAAAGGCACCAATTACCTGCATCAGTTTTCTTGAGAGCTCATTAGTGAGAAATTCCTCTTCCTTTTCATAGTTTACTGCAAGTGTTTCTTTTTCTTTCTGCAGAGCTTGAATCTTCTTAAATAGAGTATTACTGATGAATTCTTCTTCTTGCTCTGCCCTTGCTTGCTGTGAAATAAAGACATAGTTTTGAGAAAAGAGGGAGCAAGTTTCCTTTCAAAACAGCCTCAATTATTCCATTCCCCTTTACATGCCTATCATCCTGGAGGCCTGTAGGCTGGACCTAAGCGCTGTTACCAACCCCTTTTATAAGGTTATAGCACCTTTTTTTTGGTTTTTGTTTTCAATCTTTTGACTTGAGAAACTGCACTGGTGCTTTAAAGTGGCCTCCTCCCAGCCAAATGCACAAACTCCTCAACATTACAAACTTGTAAAAACATTACAGATTCAGACAACTATTTTACCTACTCTATGCCTGAAAAGGAACTCCCATCTAAATGTTCTCCATTACAAGTTGAAGCACAGCTCAGACTGCTGCATGCACCACTGTGCCTCCTTTTCAGATCCCTTAGACTGAGCTCTGCTTTCTGGGAAGAGGAGCTCTGCTCCTCTTCTTTCACCCCAACATGCAGAGCCACAGGCAGCACAGCTCCTCTCACAGGAATTCCTGCCCCACCGCCAGGAGAACAGCCACGGTACTCCTCACAACTGCTACTCCACTACACACAACAGCAACTCCCAAAAATGCCACGGGCTAGCTTTTCCCCAAGCTACTCTGGAAATCTCCATGCAGAGTTACTAGAAGTGACAATTTCCATTTCAGCTTACTGCTAGCACCCTGCACTGCTCCACAGAAAGCCAGCCTGGGACACTGCTCTCCAGAATTCCCTCCAGTTCAGATGTTTGTATGGTTTTCAAGCATAAAGTTGATAAAAGGAACATAAAGGCGATCTTTTGAAAGCCTGCTCTGAAAGGCCATGAAGGGTATTTCATAAGGGCAAATGAATGATCACAGCTACAAATTGGTAGAGCCACCTCCTAGTGCCACAGTTCAAAGCCCAGAACAACTAAATGACAGAAATACTGCATTTAACCAATGAGGCAAGTTAGTGTTAGGAGTGATTTTATTCCGTGCAATAAAACCCATTCCTTGAACTGCACATATGTGATTGGCCCTGATTCTAATAAAATTACACCAGCTTATAGCTTATGCAAACATTCTGCAAGCTTTATTTCAGTAAACTTAGAGAGAGGAAAATTTAAGAACTGAAACAGGCACATTACTGAAAGCTTATCTTCCATAATCTTCTGCCCAAAATGTGCAAAAATAACAATCTCTTCATACTTATTGTACACTGGAAAATGCTTGAAAGATTTCATTATCTCAGTGATCTTTTAACTGGAATGATACATTCCCTAGTGGTACAAGAGCCAATTACTTAGACACCTTCAACATCTAGGAGAAAAGTTAATTAAAGAACATAACTGTCTTTCAGTCTGGTGAAACAATAGGACAATTACAAATTTTCCTCATGGTATCATCAGTATCGTAAAATCTAAAGCAGTGGTTTGGAAACTTCTCAGTTGAGTCCTCCTTCCATCAAGTCCTTCTCTTCATGTCTTTGTTTCTGCCTACTTGTGTCTTCTCCCATCTCTACTGCTTTCTTTTCATGGCCCTTTCCCTACTATCTATCTGCCACAGCTCCCTTCTCCCTGTCACCACCAGAGCTGGTACAAACCCAACCAGAAAAAAAACCCCAAAAAACAAAACACAAAAAACCCCACACCAACCAAACAACAAAAACCAAACAAACAAACAAGCCAGGTCAGGCAGAGTTTGCTGGCTTAGCGACTTAGGTCCTACAAAACACCTCCTCTCTAATGTATAGCATCTCCATAGCAGAGAACAGCTACTCCAGCATGTTCGGCAGTGTATTATTATTATCTGTCACATCAAGACAACAGAGATTTGTCCAAGAGGTCTGAAGAAATGTTACATTGTCAGCTCACATCTCAACAGAGTAAAACTCCTGGAATATAACTGATCTGAATAACATCATCTAACAGCTTCTAAATGTGGCTTTACTTAAAGCTACTAACCATCTTATGTCTTCAGAGACATTCCAGAACAGAGTAAACAAGTCAAATTGCAAGGGCTCATTGTCCTCAAATCATTAAAATTCATGCATACTGTTCCAAAATCAACTCCTCCACTGCCTTCACTACATAGGATTTCTACTTGTGTCTGTTTTTCAATGGTTCAGACAACAGAAGACAGTAACACAGACCAAGCTTACCTAAAATTAAATTAGAAAGCACTTGGTTCTGAAAAGCAAAAGAATGAGGGTGTTTCTGCTTCGATTTCTATTCATCTGTAACTTGCACAGATTTGTTCTGTTCATGCTCTGCACCAGTCAAAAGCTCTAAAATCACATTATTATAGCACCGAGCCTGCACAAGACTCTTTGCCAGATCCTGGTGTCACATTAACGCTGGCGCTCAGGCCAGCAGGAGCGCAGGCTGCCAAGATGCCCGGCCAATGCCCCTCCTTTGTGCCCACACGGCAGCTCACGAGGCCAGGCAGCAGGCCAGCACAGGCCGAGGAGACACCCAGGAACCAAGCCTTTCCTTCCTCCTCCTTTCCTGTCCTGCATCTGCCTCCCCAGCTGGCGTGGCACACAGCACCTGGCACGCAGGGACAGCGGCGAGCAGCCCCAGTCTGGACTGCTCAACAACTGCCCTGTGCCCACAGCGTGCAGCCAAGGGTGGGCAGGATTAAACCTGCCTCCCTTGCACAAAGAACCAGTGACCCTACACATCTACACAGGACCTGTGAGCCCCACGCATCCACGCAGCACATTGAACATAACGAATGTCCATTTAATTACCCAAGGGTCAGCACTTTCAACACATCTGAAAAACATCAGACATTAATTAGGCTAGGTACAAAGCATGTAATTTATTACCATATTTCTTCTAAATTTCATACTGAAACTTGCCCTTTATCTTGTTACTCATTAATTGGTGATAGTTAAATTATCTCAAGTAACAGGATAATTCATGTTTACCTTAATTCATGTCTTGAAATCTGTTACTCATTTAGCAAATAATCAAACTGATTTTTCTGGATGTGAATACACTGTTTTACTAAAGGCATAATCTGTCTTTTTATTAAGCATCTGTATTTGAAAAGAGGCCTGATATCATCACCAAAAAAAAGAGAAACAAAACACAGAAATCAGAAGTGCTAGGTCTTCCACAAGGGTATGGAGTTCTTGGTTTTCCTCTCTTACCCATATCACACTCGACATGCAAAAATACTAAAGCTATTTACTCTGTTCTATGTACCGTATTACAAAATAAATTGCCAAGGTACTGAGTGATACAAAATGATAACACCTGATCAGTCAATCTCTGGTAACCTGACACAAGCAATCTACTTTTGCCACAGATTTTCTGCATAACAGCAGACATATCCACCTGTCTCCCATGTCTCAGAACTACATGCACAGCTAACTTGGAGCATTCCATGGATGCATCTACTAAGGAAAATCTCTAATTATTGTGGTCAAGGCTATAAATGCAAGGGCTATCATGTTACTTTGCAGGAAATCAAGAATAAAGAGGGAGATAAAAAGTGCCTCATGCATATAAACCACAAAAAGGAAGAAAAATCCTATTATTTTTATTGCAGAAATTTGTGAAATTCTGATCACTAGTAGACCTGCATGGTGTCATAAAAATCTGTCCTTGTGAGCTTAAATTTCAAGTTGTTTTAAACTAAGAGATGTATTTTACCAAACTTTTTGTAGTAACTAAGTATCATATTAGGAAGTGAGCTGCACTAAAGTTCTTTTTCACCATGTTGCACATACTACCATAAAAGGTTTGCCATTAAAATGTTTTCCTTCTCTCAGTTCCTCTTGCAAATACACCTTTAACAGACCAGGTTGACACTGCTGAATCTCCCTCTGCTCTGCTGGTTCTAGCACCAGCAGCAGCTTCTGTTTCTGGTGGGATGCTCTTTTTCTGTATCACTGCCCCATACCCAAACCACTCTGCTCTAGTGGCACTGGCACTGTACTATACAAAGCAGCAGAATCCAGTACTTCTGATGAGGCATCAGCTTACACACAGTCACATAAAAAATGAACTATAACAAAAAAACCTTAAAAAATCCCTTCCCGCCACCCCCCGCACCACTAGTTCTTCTAAAAGCCTCACAAGCCTTCCTGATACTGCACAGCAAGCAGGTTCAGCAAGGCAATTAATACCTATCCTGTAGTCAGTATCAGCACATTATCAATGACCTGACATGAACATGTTCTTGCATTTTAGTGTCATTTCAGGCAATTTCAGTAGTAAACATTTCACACAACTGCTCCAGGCATCTGCAAGGCAGATGCCAGGCATGCCCAGCCTGCATCACCTGTCTCCAGCAACATCCAGGGTAAAGGGATTCAAGATTTCAGGGGATCTTGCTGGAAACAGCCTACCAAGCATTGCTTTGATCTAATTCACCCTTGAAGGTCTTTCATCTTTATGTCAAGAGCCACCATGACCTCTTTACCTTTCATCCAACTTTTCCTGGTGCAGTTTGTAACCCTGTAGATGGAGCTGAAGAGCAGTTTAATCTGAGACAAGAAACTCAATCTTTGCTACTGAATATAGACTGAAGGGTTGGGAAAAGCTTTGGGAAGAGATGATCTCAGTTGCTGCACATGTTACACTGAACTAAAGCTGTCACTTCAGAAAGCAGCCCTCCTGAAAGTCCTCCTCAATAGGATGAGGTAAACAGGATGAGAAGTGCACGAAGCTACAATGACATGATTTTTGAATATGCAGTTATTGCATAAAATAAAACCTCAGCTTCTCAAGTCTCCTGAAGTACACACTCCTCCTCTAGCAGTACTAACCCAAGTGATTGCTCTGGCCATACTTTCTAGCACAAGGTTAAAATGATCTACTGATGTACAAATGCAATAAATATTCCAGTGAGCTGATACTGTTCCTTTACAAGAGAAACTTTTACAATGCAGCCACTTTTTCCTACAAACCTTCCAGCTGCATCTGAAATGACCACAGTGCATGCAATGCACCTTACAGAAGTGAGAAACATGAAACACCACAAGAACAAAAGTGAACAGCAACTCAGAGAACTCCCAGTACTGCCAACTGCAGCGACTGCCCAGCAGCGTGTTCCTGCCTGTAAGGGCTGAAGGACAAGGAATTCCCACCCAAGTCCCAGTAATGACGTGGGCACAGCTTTCCCCTCACCCAAGGAAAGGTATTTCTTCCAGCTGGGTGGCCTGTCTGAGAGAAAAGAGTGAATGCTCTTGTGGTTAAAGTGGTGAACTGGAATTCAAGTTCTGGGGTCAATTTGTAGTGTGATTTCCTGTCTAATCTGTGACAAACCCCCAGGGTAATTTCCTCTGTTCTGACATAAAAGTACCTTTTTCTTTTTCTTCTCCCTTCTTTAAGATGAGTTTTCAGGAGTAAGAGAGCAACAGAAAGAACCATTTGGGCACACAGTATTTCCTAGAAGCCCCAAACAAGCACTAATACCTTTGAATGGTTCCTTCAGGACCCCAAGCTGCACGGCTGATTATTTTATTTTTTTAAACACAGACCTGGTAGTGTAGGAGGAAAGCATTTTTTTTGGTTGGTTGGCTTCTAAAAACAAACAAACAACCAAATACACCACCCTCCACCCTCCCCCAGAAAAATCACAAACTTCCAGGCTTACCAAAAGTTATTTTCCAAATACACTAAGGAAGAAAGAAATTCATTATTGAAACTCATCCTGAGAACTTCAACTACTTTAAACATTACCTATTGTGTAACATTAAAGCCGCTGAAGCAGAATTGCTTCAAAGCACAAGTCCTATTATATTACAGCTATTCAGTAGATGAGTTCTGCTGCAAAAGGAAACAAAAAAAAAATCTTTTTAAAATTATAATAATACTACAATTTATTATTATAATAATAAAGGAATAACTCTATGATAAGCTACCATTTAATGTATTAAAATACAGTTCCTTTTAATCTCCATTTATAGTAGGAAATTCTCTGTCCCCTTCATCCCCCACCCCTCTCCTTTGTAAAAGGTCAATCAGGTTTTGGCCAGACATGTCAAAATGCCTCTGTCACAGCACTCCTGCTGCCAGTTCCAGGCACAGCAAGCTTTTCCCTTGCTGCCTACCAAGTGATCCAACATATGGCCACACAAATCCACAGTGGATGCAGACGGACTAGAGAAACAAGCTGACTCAAACAACATAAGAAATGCATTTTTCTCCCAAGTCAGTCTTAACCACAGTCAAATGTTTTCAGCTCAACATCACTCGTGCAACCTGGTGGGACTTTCTCTCAAAAACTCAGGTGGATACATCTTGTGGTTTGGGAAGAGCACTTGAGAAAGGCTCTCAGAACTGATCAGCTTCCCAAACACAAAAGTCACTGGCATTCTTTCATGCTGAACGAGCATCTCTTAGCATCAGCAATGAATTGTTTGATGGTATGCAATCACATTTTACACACTTCCTTCTCTGCATTTTGATGCTGACCTGAAAGTCTTGCACAACTGAAACACACAAGTGCTAAAAATGAAATAAGCAAGTTATGAAAACAAGCTCATTTGACAAGCATAAATATTTATAAAATGAATGCATTTGGCTAATTACAAACTAAGTGTAACAAGCTATATGAATTTCATAATTAATACAATCAATTCCTGAATTTACTTACATAATTGAAAAATAATTTAAACAGCTTTCTTCAAAACAGAAAAAAATAGTATACTCCCTTCAAGAGTTTTTAGTGCATCGAAATACAGGCACATTAAGTAGTTAATAAAAATGCAGAATGTGAAAAAGCCACATTTTCTGTGACTGACATGTCAAGATAGAGCCTAGAAAAATGTATCAATAACTGAGCACTTTAACAATGACCACATATTGCTACGCAATCTTAATGTAACTAAAGATTACATAGTAATAAAGCACCATAAAGGAAAAAGTATCAGGGTTGTACAAGCACATGGTAAACACTTCCCATTCTGAACACTGAACATGGCAACCTCAAGAATCTGACTATTCATTAGATACATGCTTTATAGCTCTTTATTTTTCATTCACTTAAACATCATCATGTAGAACAAGCTCCCAGACGGTTATCAGGGCTGGAGTCCCTGCTTCCAGCACTCAAGAGCTGTAACCTGAGCCAACAGAAGTCACAGGCCAAGGCAGGAATGACCCAGCAGGAAAATTAAATCTAGCCTGCAGACCTTTCCAAATGGCTCTATTTCATGAGGCCCTTCCTCCGTCCCACGGCTGCACAGGCTCCACACACCTCCCACTCTTGCTGCATTTTCAGCAGCACTGATTTCCAGAGCATGTGCAAAGTAAGTACCATGTATATAAGCACAAACAAACCCACTTTTCCTACGTCCTCAAGTTCACTGCATACAAGCAAATACTGCTTCAAAATGCAGGTGAAATGTTCCTCAGATGGGCTGTAATGACTGTACATGCAAACACAGCCAGGAAGGCACCAAGAATGGCACTCCGTGAGACAACTCCATCAGCCCAGCACAGGCAAGGGACCATTCCCAGCACACCTCTTCCAGAAGATGGTGTTTTGCCAGGGACCTCCCCATCTTTGCTAGCTTGTACCCAGCTGCAGACTTGCATTGCCAATATGGAAAACACAGCTACACTGTCACATCAAGCTCTGAACCAAAGTTTGAAATACCTCTCTCTATTAATCCTTTACTGATGACTACTAGAAAGAAATTTTTGCTTTATTCTTTGACTTCCACCTGCACTGCTGTTTTACTGCTGCAATTTTTTTTTTTTTTTTTTTGGACTGGAAAGTTTGCTAGTTAATCAATAGTGTAAAACAAAGGGAAACAGAAACACATGGAACAGGTTCTGCTTTTGCTCAATTTCAGTATAAAAAATGCTGAAAAACATCACAAAGATGCACATGTACACATAACAAGATTTGTAGTTTTATGTTCAGTTTGTCTGAATTTTCAAATGCACAGACTTGTCAACATGAAAGACAGAAAAAGGATAATTTTGCTCTAATCTTGTAGCATACACTGTTTTGTTGGAAATGGTGTGTGCTAATAATTTTCCACAGCCTATGTGATCATTGGAATAACCATACATCTTAAAATGCTGTGGTTTATTTGACCTGCATCTGCAATACTCAAATTTAATGAAATCTGGTTGTTACGCTATTTAGAAAATAGTAACAACAACTTAAATCTCAGCAACACCACCATTAGTTCTAGGACCTACAAGGAATGTAGCACCCCAGTACAAATTATTCTGATATCAGATGTCACATGCATAAACACTCCTTAAATTAACGTATTTTAAATGGTTTTTAGTCTATTTTCCAATAAATCAATGCTTATCTTCAATGTAACCACACATTAACTAATTCATTTTGCTGAACTGACCAATTAGGAAACTCAAAACTGCACAATCCCAAAATTTCAGAGCAGGAACAGCAAAAGATGTAGCAGAACAATAGACTATAAGGTGACTAAATTAATGCCCAGCTTCTGTTCAGAGGTATGCTCAGAGGTATATTCAGCTAACAGGCACTGAATTATGTTCTAAAATAACAAACTCCTGCTCAAAATGCAACCACAGCAAACTCCTGTTACAAACAGCTCTGCAGCCACAACTGTTTCTCTACTCAAAGGCAAAAGAGCACAAGTGAAAGCAGTGAACAGAGATTTAACAGGCACTCCACCCCCCCCAAATAACCTCCACAAAAATCCTACTTCACTTCATGTAGTCCAGGTAACTCACTGCAAGCATGTAAAGATAAAAAACATGTTTTTATTCATCAGAGTACATAATGAGAGATGAAGTGTAATTCTGTTATACCCAGTTTTTTCCAGCTGCATGGCATGTGCCATGGAGTGCCACCTGCATACCACAGGTACTAGCAGCGACTGTCCCTGCTCCCAGGCAGAACACTGCACGTTGTCTCACTTCAACTGGGACCTGAGCACCAAGTGCCTGTCTATTCATCATCCTTCCCTTCTAGGTAAAAATGGCTTTCAGCACTTGTAGATCCTTCTTTCAAGTGCGTATAACCTCTGGTATATCTACATCAATCAGCATGTTCTCCTTTAAGTTTTTTAAAACTAGGGATAAAGACCACCAGATAAAGATCCATTTATGGGGGCTTTCAAACTGTAGATGCTCACCATGTAATTTCTTAATTGTCTTTAAAACTCTTAAGCCCTTTTTATTTGCTGTTGGAGAGGCAGGAAATGGGACTGCTGTTGGGATTTTGTTTGTTTGTTTTATGTGACAAATTCAAATACAGCTCAGGTAATCATTAAGGACGGCAATGTTTTTCCCCACAGTAGCAAGGTGTCCTTAGCCACTCAACACAAACCTCTTAAGAGGGTTAAAATCTCCCCAGTTTCCTCTTACAAAAACTGACTTTCCAGAGAAACACTTCCACAGTGATTAACAAGACCTGGAGATGAAACTTGTTATTAATTATAATCATACCTTTTCCTAAACCAAACCAACATATTCACAAAGCAAACACAACACTGTCCAACCCACTGTTAAGGCACATTAGCTTCAGCTCCATTACAGAAAAAGAAACATTTCTGCTTACCTCTCCTAGGAATCAACGAGTAGTTTTTTTGGGTTTTCTTCCTTCTCTACAGTTTGGATATCTTACAGTACCTATCACAGTATTCCAAAGAGCAATCTCTTTCCAGGCTTTCGAGGCAAGACACAAGTTTATCAATGTGTAGGGTATGAAAATATTATGAGGAATATGAAAAAATACATCCTTGGCCTTTGTATTCTCTGTCTCTGGCCCCTACAAACAGAGATATGCAGGATGTGGGGGAATGCAGTCATCCTTGAATATTCCTCCCATCCAGAACTGGAGAAGTAGGTCTGACACAGAGACAGTTTTAGGAAATGCCTACCCACCTTCCCACTCACAGAGCAAGGACAATCCAGTTACAAGTATCAATATTCAGAGAAAAGGGATTTTCTGCATATCTAGATTTCAGGTTAAATTTACTCTGTGAAACTGAATTTTGGAGTGTCCCTCTTCTAGACCCAACCAGGATTTCATGGCCTGTGAGAGCAGAGGTTTTGCCTAGTTAATAATTCCTGGCAACACGAGGCACGACAAAATGTCTACTGTTCATTTTTAACAGATGTGAGAAACACATACCCTTTAAAGCTCTTGCAAAAGTGGTGGTTAAAACACTACATTTTGCAAATTTCATAATAGTGGCTTTTGCTGTTTATTTGAAAATGAAGCAAAACAAAGTGGAAATCTCACCACCTGGTCAAAGTAGAAATTAAACTGTAAGTCACAGAAAAAAGCATAACTTTGTATTGTGCCATGCCAAACATTGCTGGGTTTTATCATGTCTGACTTGATAAGAAACATTTATACTTTCACTCAGGACCGAAGCATATCATTGTGGGAATTATTTATATATGTGGTAGGAGTTTTAAGTATGATTAGCACCACCACCACCAAGGGAACTAAAAAGGCCCTAGCTTTACAGTAATAAGCAGAAACATCACATTTTAGGCAGTTTAAAGAATTAAAGCATTTGAGGAAACTCTACAGCCAGCTGGATACTGCTAGGCTGTTTCCATCTACAGCAGGGCTGAAAAGATGCTCATCCACCTCACTAAGGCCTCCCCAAAATAAGACCAGACTGCGTGTAATATTAGGAATTTCAAACTAAGCAAAATTCAGAGTTGAGAGAGGAATAGAAGCCTTATCTGAAAAGTTTTTCCATCAGTTAGACTATCAGCTGAGCTGAGGAAATACCTACTTTTCCAGGAAAAAAACTGCTGCAAGGGAATGCATGAAGGGATAAAGGACTCTCAGGAGCTGAAAGGATCGTCCCCATAGACACCAATTAGCCTACAATGCCTGTATTTTAACTGAATAATTGAAATAATTACAACTCAAGTGCCAGGATTAGAAACTGCTTCAATATTTCTTTAAAAACTGCTTCAGCTTTTATCAAGTAACCCTTGCACCCCACAGAAAGAGATGTGAAACCCACACATCTGTAATTCTGAGTTCCCCACTTAAGATACATTTTTACTGTGGAATACTTCACCTCAACTGTCTTGCCTGTCATTTTCACTTTGTTCTCCATCCCATACATTGAAATGGGACACTAACAGACTACCTAATTAAAGGTCAAGACACATCTTCAGTCAGACAGAAGGACCTGACTGGAGAACAGGAACTTGAGATGTTCCCTTCTGGCCATCCCCAGGCTGCTGCGTTGGAAGCAAGACATCACAAGAATATTTCCTGTTACACATCCAGGGGAGCTTGCTTTATACTGTATTTTTTGCCTCTCTTCTAGAGCATGGCTTTGTCTCTTTTCCATTCATTCTGTTTGAATCCCAAACCCTGTGCATAATTCAATTTGTACATTTTTGTCCCTATTCTCCTACTTCATTTTATGGGGGCTTTTTTTCTTTAAGAGGAAGACTGAAAGGATTCACCTCTTGCTCTCCTGCTAAATTCAGCAACTTCCTCCTACCCCCTTGCCCAAAAAAGAGCAGCAAAGTAACTGTTTCTCTCACTGTTTTTACAAGGCCATGCAGAGATACATCAGATGTCTACTGCTGACAATTTTCATTCCTGTGAAGGACAGCACTGTCTCATTTCTTCATTTCAATCACATTTCAAGGTCTGTTTGTGAGACACTGGCATTCCACTGTCCTGCAGCACCCCACAAGCCCAGCTGCCCGATTGTCTTGTTTGCAGCTGCCAGAGAGTCACCATTTCAAAGGCTTCCAACGCTTCCAGTCCCCACCTGGGATCCCACCCAAGCATTTTATGAGGGGCAGTGGGAAGAAAACCTTTGTGAAGTCTCCAGCAGATGCATAAGCTTGCTCATCACAGATCACTATTATTTGCTCAATTACTACAAGGAGCTTTGGCACTAAGAGTCTGTAGCTGAAAATACACCCCATATATACCAACACTTAAAACCAACGACTTGGAAAACAACAGCTTCAACATTAAAGTCAGTATCAGCAGCAAGAGGAAACTAGCAATGGGAACAAGTAAACAGAATTAACAAGTGCAAGAAAACCACAGACGACCACGTACCCACTCTGGAAAAAGAAAGAGTTTAATGAAGTGAAATAATTTTCCTTCATCCTTTGAAATTAGTGTTAAAATTCAAACTCCATTAAAGTCAAAACCACAACTAAAATGAAATACAGAACTTCCAGGATTTGAAAAGTATTCTAAAATCTTGTCTATACTAGCTTTCTAATACTAGGATCAGCAACAGCACTAGAAGCTCTAAAAATCTCAATACTCATTACTAAATCAGCTGATGTGAATAATGCAAAACTCAACAGTCATTTGGGCAAGAGACTAAAAAGAAGGTTAAAAATGTGTGGCAGATATACAGCAGGAGCACATACGACTATTTTTTTCTTTAACTGAAAACAAACCTGTTTTTTAATTCAACTGAAAGCAAACCAGGTGTAAAATGCAGTAAAAACCAAAGCAACCTCTCTTTCAAAATGCTTTTAAGTCACTGGAGATACACCAAGAAAGAATGGCCCTTAGTCTCACTAAATGTTCAAACCTGACAATAAAGAGCATTCTTAAAATAAAAGCTGATTAGAAACCAGTTCTAACACAGAATTCATGATACAACCACAACGAGAAAGTTCATTAAGAAGTAAAATTACTTTCTATGCAGAATAGCAAGCCCACAGAAATACCAAGAACTTTGCCTTATTAAAAATTCCCAAACATACTCTACAATTTCAGTTCTTATTTCACTTTCATCCCCAAAGTAATTCAGAGCAATATACCAGTATGCCTACTGACTGAAGACATTCCACCATTATTAAATATGGGAACATCACATAAAGTAACTGATAAAAAAGTATAATTGTTGTATAATATTTAAAGGCAAGCAAAACTAGGTGGTTATCACAGTTTAGTATCAACCCAATGGCAATACTGCAAACAAATTAATTTACAGTATAAAGGACAGAAACATTAAACAGGCCATTCAGCCTGGTTTTATAGAGAACAAGTTGTGGCAGATAAGCAAATATCCATCTTTCAGCCAAGGACTATTTGTAATAAAGATAACCACAAAGGTGTAGGGTGTGTGTAAGACACCCATATGAGTTTTTGATTTAGTAATACATGCCAAACATTATTTTAAAATGGCTATAAAATAAAGCATACATCAGGATTTCCAAAGTGGCTTGCTGGCCTCAAAAATATTCATCAGTGGGAAATTCCATTTCACCAACATGTACTAAGCAGGATGTTGTTTAAAATATTCCCTGCACAATTCATTAATTCTCTGCTCTAAATCAATTGCTACTGGACAACCCAGCAGTACAAATCAGACCTGAACAGGGCACAGGTGTGCAACTCTATTTCTGCCAAAATAGCCAAAACACACAGCAGCAAGCTCATTAAAGACAACTGACCACACTTGATGAAAAAAAACCAAAAAACCATAAGTAAAGTTCCAAATTAAGCTATCAGAAACATTTGTGCTGATTTGAAGCGGGAAATGATGTTTAGACTAGACCAGGGCATCGTATACAATTCAACACTTCGGATTTCCAGCATCTCAGAGCCTGAGAGCTTAGTTTAGTTTGTCAATGTAAACTAAAGTTGCCTGTTACAGCCTGTATCTTCATGAGGAGAAAGCAGAGGATTCAGAATACTCATTAACCCAGCCAAAAAGCACAGCAGGAACCAACAGCTCAGCCTTGATGCAACTGATGGGAAGAACAGGAGGCAGGACACCAAAGCCTTTCCAAGCACAGTGATTCTTCAAGAGTCTTCAAATTAAAACTGGATACCCTTCTCAAAGACACATTTCAAGGTTAGTTACAAGGTTCAGTGTGGAAAAAACTCACAAAAGCACGTGACAAAAATTAAAGCAGATGATTAAGTAAACCTCTGAAGCCTTAAACTCCTTTAAAGTACAAGCATTCCTGTTGATTAATATCTGAATTAAGTTCAGAAACATTGACTTTTTCTGTGGTTTTTGTTTGTATTCTAAACAGCATTCAGGAAGGCCTACAACACACCCCAGTGACATTCTGTTAATAGCACATGGATGATGTTTTTGTCTGGGAATTGGATATGCCAGTGGAAGCAGATGCTATTACACCTTCCTACTACTCACTCACCAGCCATGCAGCAAAAGCAGCAGTGCTCTGACCATGCTACCCCAAGGGCCAAGGCAGATAACACCAAAGGGCATTACTAAACTTCCTTTTTCCTTTACAGACATTTGTAGAAGTTCAACAGAAACTTCTTGAGAATCAGAAGTGAATGTAAAAGTGAAATACCAGACAGTCATTTCCTACATGCCTGCTCTTGGAAAAAACGTGCCTGAAAAATTTTGGATGGACTTTCAGTGTGTGAATTTGCTAATCTTAGCAACGGTGCTGTCTCTACTCTAAAAAGCAGGTAAGCAAAGCAATTCTGAAATCAGTTTTTGAGCTACTTTCAGCTCAGTCCAGCTACAAGCTGGAATGATAAATGACACAGCAGGATACAAAAGCCCCAAGCAGGTTTCTTACACCTACAAAAGACATCACAGAACTGAGACCATTTTTCATACAAGCAAGACCTACTTTAAAATCAAGAGTAAATAACAGATTCACAGATACGTTTTGTAAAAATATTTTTGCTTTATTGGTTTGCTTTTTACTTCTCTCTGCTACTAATTGATTTCATGCCCTTATCAGCACCTTTTAAAGGTTCCTATTTCAGTTCAGATAGACTATCGTGCCCTTTTTCTTCTACTATTAATAGACATATTCTGTACTGGAACAGGTGTTCTGCCTTGAAATTCTGGTACAAACTCCAGAAAAGAAAAAAGCATTTTTGCAGGAGATTTTTGACAATGCAGCACACCCATTCACTTCCCCAAACTATCTGTCTAGGCTGACATTTTCCATGAAGACCCACAACAGCAGATCTCATGCACACACACAGATCCCTCTGCACATTTCATTGAGAAAAAAAATGCAAAATTGTAATTATTTCCAGCATCCAAATCTGGTTGGGAAAACTCTAAGAGGTCACAATAGCACACAAGATTTTTCTGGTAAGAAAGCCTGTTTGCTTTCAGGAGATGGCTGTTACTGAAAGCAACAACTTTGTTCAGGACTTAAGTAGGGGGTGAGGAAATAGGAGCTGAGTAAGGCTTTTTTTTCTGTTGTTCCTCTCAACAGGTGGGAGGCTGTTCACACAGCTCTGCAGAATGGCAGAGGAGGCCAAAAAGCCAGGAAATGCAACTGCCCTCTGCTAGCACTCCAGGAATGAGAGGAGTTAAGCTGGGAGCCGAGGTGCAGAGGCAGGTTTAGCTACAGAAACAAGGGTAGCAGAGGTCTCACAGTAAAATACTGCCACTCACAACACGCAGCAGTCCCGTGTCCCAGTGTTCCCTGGCAGCAAGTGCTGCACGCAGGCACCACCAGACAGTGATAACTCATGGCAAGCTCACAAAGCCAGCATATGCCATCAGCACTTTGGATCAGACTGGCTCATCTGAATTGATGATCCTGTTGGGGATCCACACAGCACCACAAATCGGGATTTCTAGGATAATTCTCATCCCTACAAAGCAAAATCGGGGAAAATTGAAGAGAGATGTTCTTGTAAAATGTTAGAATGCATTAAAACTGCTACATCAGGCATTTTGGAGCGGGAACATTTTTAAATTAATGCTTCTCAAATACTCTTCACCTCAATTAAAGAACTAAGTAACAGAGTAAGGCTTACTATATTTTAATTCTCTAACTCCACAGAAAATGTCTTAGTGTAGTAGGTAAATTTACAGGAGATAAAATTACCAAATCTAACATCCTAGAGAAAGTATGTAGCAGCCAGAGACTAAAACTCCTCTTGTTCTTAGAAGCATTCCCTTCGTATGAGGTCTGTCAGTTCAAAACAATAACAAAGAAAACCAAAATGCTTTCAGTATCAGCTAAATGTTACATGACTTTCACTGAAATAAGATGGCTTGGTTACATTAAATACTGAAGAGTAGAATAAAAGGAGCTAAGAATCCAAATTCTACCAACTTCAAAAGAAACTTCCTGACCAAGACATACCTACACACAACTGAAGTATTTCAGCTTTTGTTACATGCAGCAATTCATTCTTTTGAAAAGCAGTCACCCCACCACCCAGGTTTGAAGGTACTCCTGTTTAACTAGAGAAGTTGTGCTGTCCCAGGCTCAACCTATTAAATATGACATCTCCTTGGCAGACCTTTTTCACCAAAAAACTAAGGAAATTCACACAGGAAATCCACTTCAGCACTATAACCAAAACTCACTGCTTCTCATCTCAAACACACAGCATCTCAGATCTTCAGGCGCCTGTTTTTTCCCAACCTAGGCACCAGCCGTTCCATTTCCTAAAAAAGACCTTGCAGAAATACACCATGAGATCATACAATTGAGATTGCTAAATACATATAAATGAACCCTCTGTAAATGGCTCGAGTGATCTTAGTCATTTCTTGCTAATATCTGATCTGAAACTGCACCTTCTGATGTAATGCTCTTGCACTGCCAGAGAACACTTGAAATATCCCCAGCTTTCTCCCTCTCTCACCGTTTGTTACCAATAATAGCAGGTGAGATAAAGTTATCACATGTATTTACTTACTTTCACAGTCTTGCACATGAACAGCAGCATAACTTCATTTGCATTTCAGGCTACTGGAAGGAGTACAGCTCACACATATTTTTGGGCGTACGCTTAGTCCAAGCTGGCTTCACCAATTTCAGCTTGAAAGCAGCATTTGTTTTCACATGTTTTAGATGAGAGCACATATGAAGTTAGTGAGCACACAAGCCTGCCAAGCCAACACCTTTCTCAGTCAGTTTTCTAAGTGCAACTACTTAATGTAGGTCTCCTACGCTTAATTAACACTTTATTTTCACACAAAGGTGAACTACAAATAGAACTAATAAGATCCTATATGGCAAGAAATTTAGGTAATTCCTAAACTGACTATATCCACGCTGACACCAACAATACTGCAAGCACAAAGAGATGTCATATTAACACTTACACCAGCATGGACAAAAGAGGTAGGAGGAAGACCATCACCTTTTAATTGGCAAACTTTAAAGGGAAAATTTTCAGAATCATTAGAGACAATGGTGGGAGCTGCAGAAAGCAAAGAGCCTCTGTGGCCTTGCACAAAAAAGCTCAAACAGGATCAGTGAAAGGTTTGCAGATGAAGAGCAGTGCGATTCAAGGAGTCACCTTCACCTATGGCACACAGGTTTAGTCATTCACCTGCTATTTTGGCTACCTGTCAGGTCCATTTGTGCTTCACAGCTTGTCCTCAACACTTGATAAAAATCAAAGCTGATTTGTGTCATTACAATGCCCGCAACAGGAAACATACAAAGCGCCCGTCTGTCAGCACAGCAACACTGCGAGGAGCTGGAGGGTGGAGGAGCAAATTGACAAAGGTTTAGAATCACAGCGGAGACAATCAGAAAATTTTCTATTCCTCTGACGTTTACATGCGAATGACACATATTTCAACATTCCAATAAAGCTCATCTCCAGTGACCTGCACACTAGAGCCTCACAACAAAGTATTCTGACTGCAAATGTGTTTACATTATGGACTATGTAAACCACAGCACAAGGTCTCGCTGGCCTGAAAATAAGTTATGTTTTGCATTCATTTTTTCAGTGCTTGCTGAATTCGAAGTGGTTCACTCAGTTGTGCATACAGTTTAGCATACCAAAGCCACAGTATCAGCTAAAGATGTCGGTTTTCCAGACAGCCTACAGGTTGCCATTAAAGTCTAACACCTCTCCTCTCTTTATCCAAGATGTCAAAACCAGGCAGAGTTTCAGATTTAAGGAAAATACCTCCTTTTAATGAATTAAAATCTGATGAAAATGTAAGATGATCAGTCCCTAGAGACACTGCCAGAACTGTAATGCACACAAGCATTTTTTCCAAGTTGTTTACAAACAATACACCTACCAGGGGTTCAGAAAGATGCTGTGCCTTTCTAACAGGCAGAGAGAAAATGTCTGACTGACAAGGCGCCTTAGCCCCTTTCAACATTAGAAGGCACTCCGCCGCTACCTAATTAAGGCACATTCTCTTCTCGTAAAGTATTAACAAAGCACACATTTCCCCGACTAGCACTATATTTATCATCCTTGAATAAATTACTTCTGTATTGTATTTCATGCACTCTTCCGGCCCACATCCTGCTAGACACTGAATGCTTACTACTAGGAGCAGATGAGAGGTATGCCTAGGCGAGCTCCATTTCTTGGCTAGATGTATTGACAATGGAAAAGCTGAGTATCAATAAAACAGACATTATGCTCAGAGCGACGTATCCCCTGTGAAAAATCAGATGAGATGAGAGTGCACACACACACAGGTGGGATTGGTCTCTCCTAAAACATCTCCACCTGCTCTGGCAAGGACAGGTGTGATATCAGAGTTACCTTTAGTATCAGAGTTACCTTTAACAGGTCTTTGGCAAGTTACCTACTCTGCATGCAGGCCATGACCATTAGAGCACCTAAACAATCTCTTTAGACGCTGAATTAGCAAACATTCCCCGAATTTAAACTCCTAACAACTCCCAACCTCATAGAGAACAGAACAATACTTTTGTAGTATTTTGATATGCACTTTTCTGAGGATCCCTGCCTAACAGCATCACATAAAATGGTGTTAAACTCCAAGTTATCCTCACAGTGCTCATAAACCAGGAGCTGAGCTCTTGCCGGGACAGAGTGCTGCTCTACTCGCACTATTTTTAAGAGTCTTATTTAAATGAGTTTTCAAATAACTTGAACTACAACAGTTAACAAAACATTACAAACAAATCAGACACTTCCTCATGAGCAAGACGCTATTCCTGCAGCTCGCCGCTTCTGCACAGCGGCTGAAGAGGTGACGGCTGGAGAGATAATCCGTAATCTCCGCAGATTACTTAAACTCCAAGGAAATCTCTACTTTGAGAAACTTCAGGGGAGCGGAGAGCATCGCCCTTCCCCTTGCCGGCCCCTCCCCGAGCCGCCGCCGCTCGGACACCGGGCAGGGCGGGCCGGCGGGGCCGCTCCCCGCGGGGAGCCGGGCGGCCACGCGGGTCCGGGCGGCAGAACCGCCTCGGCTCCTCGCCGGTTCCGCTGCCGGAGCCCTCCCGGTGCCGGAGGGGGCGCGAAGGGCGCGGGGTGACCCCACCTGCGCGCGTCCCCCGCGGCCGGGCCGCGCTGACAGCCGGGCCCGCCCGAGGTGACTCGTCCCGGCGAGCCGGGAGGCCCTGCGCGGACACCCCGCGGCGGGGACACCCCCGCTCCCCGCCCGCCGGGCCCGGCGCGGCGCCGCCCGCACTCACGATGGTGACGCTGGCCTTGCGCAGGTCGCGGTTCTCCTCCTGCAGCGCCTTGCACTTGAGCTTGTAGGTCTCCAGCTCGATCTTCAGCACCTTGTTCTCCTGCTGCAGCGAGGCCAGGCGGTTCGTCAGCTCCTCCAGCCGGAACGGCGAGATCACGATCCCGCCCGCTTTGCCGCCCCCCGAGGAGCCGCCGCTGCCGACCGGGATGTGCCGGGATCCGGGACGCACCGGGATGTGCCGGGAGCGGGGATCCGGGACACTCTGAGCCCGGGATCGCAATACGCCAGGAGAGGGGATCCCGGACAGAACCCGGGACCGAGCGATATGCCCCAGGAGGGCTCCCTACACACCGAATGCTGTACCCGGGATGTGCCCGGAGGTCCCTTCCACACCGAGCCCGATGTCGGGATGTGCCCGGAGGAATGTGCACACCGGGACCCCCGCGGCAAACATCCCGTCCGCGGGACTCCCCTCGCTGTACCGCAAAACCCGTGCGGGGCAGCCCGCGCGTTCGCTACCCCGAACACCCCCCGAACAGCCCAAAAGCTTGGGTTTTTTCAGGATTTTCGTACCAAAGCGGCGCTGCCCGGCCAGGCCCCTTCCCCGGGGCAGCCGGCAGCCCCGGGAGCAGGGGGAGCAGGGACCCCCATCCTCCGAGGGTCGGGGGAACAGCCCCGGCCGCCAGCCCTGCTCCCCTCACAGCACACCAACTAACCGGCTTGTTAATGCAGCCCTCCATACATCAGCAAAACTGCCTGGAATTCAGATATATGGACACTCATCCCTCATTACTGACAATGTATTTCCTGATTAGTAGGTGCATTAGTGTCTTTATTTTTTTTTCTTTTTCCTTTTTGCTATTTCTTAGCAGCAAGCTATAGTGGAGAATTTGTGCCACTCATTCTATGGCAAAACATGGTCTGTATTGCTCCTGGATAAATTAGTCCCCAAGACTGTATAATTGGTTTCTCAATTATTTATGAAGGGGTCTTTAACAACAGTAATTCTTCCATTAGTGGCAAGTAAGGATTTCATTATCTCTAACTGCATTACCTTTTTGTTCCGTGCCATAGTAAATTTCAAATTTTACTCTTTTTAATGGCTAGAATATATGGAGGAATTCCATCTCTGTAAAGTAATTATTCTTTTCACCTGCCTGGGAATGTAAGTGCAGGTCGTTTTATTTTTGGTCTCTTAATCACAAGAAAAGGGCTGTTCCCAGTTCTGAGCTTTGGAAACTGTTTCCTCTGATCTCTGTCTGTGTGTCTGTCCCTGGCACACAACGCTGCCCCAAACAGGGATCAGAATGGAGAGGGGGGCAAGTGGGAGTCCCCGTCCAGCACCAGCAGAGACCCACAGCTCTTCCTCAGCCCCATCAGGAGGCATCAGTTCAGGGCTTTTTGGGCTAGGAAAGGTCCTGCATCCCCTTCCCAGCCCTGTGGAAACACTCCTGCACCACATTACCTCCACATTGACCCTGGTGATGACATTAACATGTAATAAAGACACCAAGCAACCCTCATGACCACCCAGGCAGCTGCTGCCCCTCAGCTGGATTACCCATCTCTGGGCTTGGTTAGGGTGGGATTTCTCCCAAACATAAGAGCATTGTCCTCAAGAGATGATGCCATAGATGCACAGAGCAGTTGAGGATGTCCATGAGGTCTCCTGAGACCTTTTTCAGTGTCCTAAAATGGCCCTGCAGCAACCCCTGGCTCTGCAGGGGCACACAAGCCTGACCACCTGGGCAGCTGCCAGCTCCTCTGCCCTGCAGCCGTGCCCAGGCTGAGCCTTTCCACCAGCATGGGCTGTGGGATAAAAACCTTGGGGGATTGAAATAGCATCCAAAATATAGCAAGCGCTCTTTAGGACAGGCAGTTGCATTTCACCAGCATTGCTTTCAAAAGGGTCTGCTGGTGTTTGGGAAGCTGGCTGGACACCATGGGGTCACGAGGAAATGTTATTTCATGCACAACCTCCACAGCACAGGCCACAGCTGGAAAGCTGGTTTGTCTCTGTGCACGTGCACATGTGCTCCTCAAATCAAACTAATTTCTAAACTAGCAGGTTTATACCACAGTGCTTTTTCTCCATCCTGCCCAGCTTTGATCAGCCAGTTATCTCCACTGCTTTCAGCAGGGCTGCTCACATTTGAGTGTCTTGCTGAATCAAGGCCTAAATATTTTGAAAGCCTGAATCAGCAGGACTCGCATCTGCTCCAGGCTAATCCTACCCAGCAAGCCCTACGGCGTGCTTAACCTTAAGCCACTCTTCAGACCTATCAGTGTTAATCTTAAGTGTTTCGCTGATTTGGAGCACTGTAATTTTTCAGAGGACATGTCCTCTGCTCCTTCAGACACTAAAATTAGCCTGAAAACAGACAGGGAGGTGCAGGCAACATCCTCAAGCCAGCAGCTGGGCTCAGCCAGGGGCTGCATCCCTGGGATCACACCAGGCAGCTGCTGGTGCTGCCTTCAGCAGAGCAGTTCTGGAGTGGTGCAGACAGCAGCTACAGGGATGAGGGATCTCGAGGCAAGAGGGGAGCTTTGCCCTGGACACTGCCTCTCTGCTGAGCTGGCATCAGAGGTCTCACTCCCAGCCGGCACGCTGACTTTTGCAACAGTGAATTATAACTTGGCACTTCTGTGGCTCTCTCTAGTTCAAAGCCATGCTGAAACATTATCTAATTAATTCACACAATAGCCCTGGAAGGCAAGAAAGGGAGGTAGGAAGCTGAGTTACTTGCCCAGTGACAAACACTGAGTCAGTGGAGGAGTGGGAGGAAAACTCAAGGGCCCTGGATGTTTAGATCTGACATGGCATCCTTCTTGTCGCAACAGCAGTTCAGTCATTTAAAAAATAGCACCTGTATATTTAATTACAATTACAGCCAACTGCTCCTAATTAATAGATTAAACAGGGAGAGAAAATGTTATCCTAATTAGCACCCCCAAAAAATTAAAAATCACACTCTTTTCACATCAGTAGGATGTTAACCAAATCCATTAAAAAGTATAAATATGTGGTATAAGCAAAATTAGCAAAAACCCCTTTTGAAGAGACGTGCAGCAGAGGTTGCCCCACCTACAGGGCTGGTCAGGTGCCACTGGCCCTGGTCCCCACTGCAGGCAGCGAGGGGCTTGGCATCACAGGAAAAGCCACCACAACCAGCCTGCCACCACCTCAGCACCTGCAGGACAAGGTCCCCACCCTCCTTGCCTCAGTATCTTTTTATTGCATGAAAAATAAATGCAGAACTGTAAGGGGGAAAGGAGAGGTGTTTGTAGAAATAAAGAACATGAAAATGTCACCAGCTCCGTTACAGTAGGAGAGCAGACCAATCAAGAAGAAGAAATAAAAAATAAAACAGGGGTTTATTCACAGAAACTATCGTTACAGAAGGTAATGGGCAATTAGAAACAGTGTTCCATAAACTCACATCGACAGTAGAAATATTGTATAAAATACATTTCTAGGTGTGAGGGGTTAGAAGAGGTATGTTCAGAGATTTAATGTAATCCTTAATGTAATTCCAGAGGTCCATTAATCGGCTTGAAGACCTTCTATAAGAATACAATTTCATTAAAATATTCTGTAGTTATAGACTGAAAAGGCCAACTGAAGCTCATTAACCTAAGGAAAAAGAGTCTGCATAGTACTCAGAGTACCTGACTGAAATGGGGGAGTGGGGGAAAGAGGGAATGGAAAGACAAAGTTGCAGGAAAATGCAATTAATGAAATATACTGCTAGGAAAATAAACTGAAGCAGCATTAAAAAGAACATGAACTGTACATATGGGAATATTGAAAGGGGGAAATGGAGTGCATATGTGGAGAGGTTGTAGAAGGGGAGAAAGCTTGATTTAAAAGATACTTGTATGAGCAGAAGAAACCCAAATCACTACTATTGTGAATTAAGGCATCTATTGATGCAAGTTAAAACATGTTTTCTAACAAGCAATTCAAATGAAAATAATGTCATGCTGCTTTGCTTTTCTGACCAGCAATTATTTAATCAGAAAGCTGTATTAGGAAAGTCTCTTAGTAGGATAGAGTATCTGACTATGAAAATGTGCTGTGTGGTAGTCAGCCAGTAGCTAATGCATCTTCAGCTCTCGGGCTTTGCTTTTGTGCCCCTGTTCTCCCCAGGGAATTCTTTTCAGAGTTCATACTAGGTTGGTTCTGTTGGTCTGGCCATGTCATAATGATACCCAGCCCCTGGAAGCCTTCCAAGGAAGTTGGTGAACAGGGGATTGCTGTACTTTGCTGTTTTATAGCCCAAAGAGCTCTCAATAATTGAACATTAGCATGGTGGGAAAAGTACCAACAAAACTTTTATGATAAATGTCCACCATCCTCCAGAACTTAGGTCAAATAAATAAAGACATGCACAATTCACATGCTGTTTTTAGCATCAGCAGTTATGAAAAATGTGGCACATACATAGATTTTCCTTGAGCAGCTCGTTTTTCTGTCCTTCACTAACCTTTTCCTCTCCCAGTAATGGACTATTTTTTACATCAAGCATTTTGTGGCAGGCTGAGGCTAAAGGATCCCCATCTCAATCAGAAAACTGCTGTACTTTCAGCCAAGCAAGAATATTTTCTTGTGCACTAGGAGACCATTTTTCCCTCCCCTGCTCACTTGGGGGTTAGAGGCAAGCTGAGCCAGGAGCTCCTCCTTCTCCTCCAGCCCCTGTTTCGTAGGATCTGCCCTGAATACAGGGATTCTATTTGCATTCCCCACACATGACCCCAAGGCCAAGAATGCAATGGATCAGCAGCAGCTTTTTCATACATCATGCGCATGGCTAGGACAACAACCCTTGCCAACACCCTGCCCAGCATCCCTGCACCAGCCTCAGCCAGGCAAGTCCCAGCCCTCTGGATTGCACCCCTCCCTAGGGAGAGGGCTGGCAGGGGCAGGAGGGCTGCCCCAAAGCCATCGTGCTGCCCCTCCAACCCTGCGGGGCTGGCACAGCTCCTCCAGGCCAAGCTGCCTGTGCTGAGTTTGTACAAAAATTTGATGAAATTGCCACTGATGGACTTCATGGAGCTTCACCAAATATTATCAACTTGTCCTGCTCAAAGAAGCCCCAGTTATAAACTCCTCTTCTAGAGGGCACGGAGAGGTTTTTTGGGAGCATGTGCCTCACATCCCAGGCTGCAGTGGCCTCCCCAGTAGAGCACCTCGATTTCCTACACACTATGTGCTACAGAAAAAGCCTGTGTTAAACAACCCCACAGGAAATTAGCATTAATTAGCAGGGTGCTGCAATCCTGCAAGTGACTGCCACTTATCCCACTAATGTTGGCTCCACACTACGGGAGCTCTTAGAATTTCTGACATTAAAATTGTTATTGGCCACAAATAAAATGTAATTGATATTCTTTCAGAAATGGAAACAGTACAGTAGGATACTCTGCAGCATTATTAATTAGTGCTAAATCAAATATCAAAGGATGAAAATAACGCTGTATTTAGCAATCAAGTTTATTTTAATAGATGCAATCAGAGTCCCATGACTTACAATTTTGCCTCTAAGGGAAATGTTCTCACTGAGGAAAACATGGGAAAAAAAAAGACAAAAGTGCACATTTAGGTAGGGTCCTCTCTCACTCCAGAGCTATCTGTGCCGTTTGCTAGTTCTGGCAAGATTTCTGTTTTCCTTCTCACATGACCATTTACACTTCAACCTTGTTTTTTCCCAAATATCCTGAGCCACTGTTGGAACCACTCAGTGCAAAACAAAACCAACACCCAGAAAATCCTGTTTGTGCAGCATTTAGTATGAAATCTTAAACTCTGTGAATTTAGCTGGAGAGTTCCTGTTCTCTGTTGTCTCTTTGTGCTTTAGGGGGGAGCAAACTGTGACACAGGCGTGCCCGTGCAGCCGCAGCTGGGGACTGGCACCTGCCGCAGTGGGACCTGTGCTGCTGGGCACGGGCAGCGCTGGCCCGGGAGAGGCTGGGGTGGTCCCAGCCTGCTCAGGCACCCCTGTGACAGGGCTGTGCTGCAGGAGTACCCTCGGAGCCCCGAGCTGAGCCGGCAGCTCCTCACCTGTGCTGTCTCAGGTGAGAGCTGCCGCACAAAGCAGCGGCAGGAGGGCTGTGACACTCACCTACACAGCTCTGCTACCTGCACAGGCAGCCTCGCTTCTCTGTCTGCACAAAGAGCTCTCCTGCCTGCCAGAGCTGCCATACCAGCTACAGGCACAGCTTCTTTCCACACTGTACCATGCACTAACAGGGAACCAGGCAGAGGAAGAGATGAGTCAAACAAAACTCTGCCTTTTGGATGCTGTTAGAGATTGAAATGAAGCTCTTCTACAGTACAGCTCCTGCCTTCCTGCTGGTTGTCACCATGGCCTTTGCTTCCAGCTGTACAATCATGGTATAATATTGTATATATATACATCTGACAGCATTTCGTGGAAACGCTCTTTCTCATTCAGCTGGTCTGGATGCTGGAGGGGAGGGAGGGAGGCGTCTGGATGGCGAGGCTGGATGGCAGGATGATCACTGCTGTCAGACTGTGAACTGCAGGAAGATGCACTTGTTCTCCCATGGTGTAAGTGGCATTTGTCCTCCAAACCTTGGCATAAGGATCTGAACCACCAGCACTGTACCAGCAGTATCCTGACCCAGGTAAAACGTACACTGCAACACACACTGGCTGCTCAAATGATGAAAACTTCATTTACCATCACTGCTTCAAAAGCCAGTGGCCCTAATAACTCAGAGACACTGACAAACCAACCTGTTACATTCTGCAAGTGCTGTGCATCACAGTCAGGAGAGTTTTGCTGACTGACCCAGCTGAGGACAGGTCCTGTGGGGATCACCAGGTAACAGCAAGCAGACTGAGGTGGATGTGTAGAAGAGGTGCTTCCTCAGGTGCCAGAGCTGGGGTGAAGTACCTCATCTTCATGCTGCCGTAAAAGCCAGGTAAAACCAGTCCCTGAGTAATAAACTGTATTTAGTGCCCCTGAGCAGAAGCCTGCAGTTCAGAGAAGTGTGTGTACTGATGCTGCCTAGAAACCTCTGTTTTGGCCACATTCTTTATACAGTGCTCCATCACCCATAATATACAGGAGGCGCATGCAATACACAGGGGATGCACATTTTCATGTCCTCATGGGCTGTGGGTCTGTTATTGATCTGACTGGCACTGGGGAGAAAATTGCTTTTGGTAGTGCTTTTCCTGGTTCTTGACAGGGCAAAAGAATATACAGGAGGTGCAGAGCTCACACGTGTTGGAGAAAGGGCTGCACGTAGCCCTGCTGCACAGGCCCTTTCCCGGCATCTCCAACCCAGGGAGTGGGTTTTCCTTAGCCTTGCTGGGCACGTGCTGCTGGCTGCTGTGTTTTCCTCCTGCTGCCCCGACCTGGGAGAGCCTGCCAAGTCACACTGGGAAGATGAAGACGGGATCAGACAAAAGAAACAGAGAGGAAAAGCAGCTGAAAGCCAGGGGCAGATAACTGCTGGCCTTGTGAAGCCTCGTATCTGTGGGGTACAAGAACACTGCCAAATACACGTTATCCAAGAGTTTTAACACAATTTATTTTATGCTTAAATAATCAACTAGATCATCCAGTGTTTGTTGTTTTCATACATATGTAATTAGAGCTATTATCAATGAATGCTGTTTCCATATGAATATAATCAACAAATTAAAAGTATTTCACCAAAAACCAAATAAAAATGCCCTTTAAAACACAGCAGCCTTAACAACCTAATATTACACTGCTAGGATGATTACAGATGATTGGCTTACTGAAAGATTCTACATCTTATAGCCAGTACACAATACAGTAATAATTTTACAGCGTGCTGCCAGTCTATTAGCTAATAATTTCTCTTCAGTTCATTTAAAAATATCCCAAACTCGTGCTCCTTAGAGCACCAACCCACTTCTAAAGCTGCAAGCATTACCCCCATTATAAAGCAAGAACAGATAGCACCCCCCTCCCCATAATGCAACTACTGTATATGTTATGGGTCTTAGGTCATTTCATTGAAAAATTGGCAACAGCAACAAATATTAGATGAAGGGCTTTGTGTTTACAGATAAAATCTTATTTTTCATGTTGCGGAATAGTGTTTGCAAAACTGGAAAAGATTTAATCAAAATAAGGTGAAACACATGCATCAAAATATTAGTACTCTGAAGAAAAATTTTCACAGAACTACAGAATTCCTCATTTTGGGAATCATTTAAATTTGCAGCAGATTTTAAAGATTTTTTTAAAATCAAGCTAGCGATTTTGCATATACAAACATTATAATTGCTAATATACAAGAATCTGTGAAGATACACCCAGAATATCCCTGTAGGTGCAGCCATTTGAGACACCTAGCCTGCTCAATGCATTTGCAATATTCTGTTTGTGATCGAAAAGGCAGTGCCTTATCAACACTTATTCTATTTTGTTAGAATTTATACAGTGTTATTTATTTACAGCAAAACTATTGATGTTTAAAAAAGAAACAAATAGTGTTTTATACCCTGACAGTTTGGGTCCAAGAAAAATAAGGCGAGCTGTTGTGGATTTTAGTATTTTTAGTGTCTTTCCATGGTTTAACCATTTCGTCTTCGCACATCCTCTCTGGCCACAGGAATTTATTTCTTTTGAGATGACATCAAACTGCTTGAGAGAAGCTGTTAACAGCATGGCATCTTGTATATACACTGCATTGGTAACTGAGCACCCTCCAATCCTGTGAATGAACGTGAATTTCCATGCTCTGTAAATTGGCTCATGCTAAATTAATTTTTTGGGATTTTTTTTTGTTTGGTTTTTTTTTTCTTTTTGCATAAAAACCATGCGGATAATGTGGGGAAGCAGCAAACACACGCACACTTTTATAGGTGAATGTTTAATTCCTGTTGATTTTTCTTCCGTGAGTGTCCCTCTAGAATACTGGCAGTAAAAGCACACTGTGGAGAGAAAGCAGAGAACAAATCATTTCAGAAATATCCTGTTAGAATCAGTTTCATGCCTTTCCCTGACTAAACAGAAACATAACTGGCATGATGGAATTCTGCATTAGGCTAAATCACACAGTTTCTAGGTAGGCAACGACATCAGCTGAGCTCCAGCGTGAGGGGAAAATGCAGCTGCAGGTGTCCACACTGCTCACGAACTGATTTATAATTATGTTTGCAGCACACTGCATTTCATCACCCTGGACATGCCACCAGCTCATCTGATCCAATGATGACAAGGAATAGATTCTTTTGTTGTGGAAGGAACAACATCCTCTCCAGACGGAGAGAGCTTCTGCTTCCACAGCACGTTTTTCTTCATTGTGTGCAAGCATCCCCACAGTGATGGAAAACCTGCTCTCCTTGCACATCCACCTCTGCCAGTTGCTCAGGGAACATTTCTGCAGAGCCAGGAATGCAGTGCCCAGCCTTTAGGAGCCTTGGTGAAGGACAAAAGCATGGAAAAGGAGCAGCACCGTCCATCTCCCTCCGGCCTGGCTTGCGTGAGTGGCACCGAGGAGAGACAGTCCAGCTCCTGCTCTCTCACCCCTCCAACCAGAGCCATGCACATAAGGACAGCAAGTTTGTGGCATCTGTCGTACAACAGCAGCAGAGAGGGCAGGGAGCACAAACACAAACAGAGCAGTCAGCAGGAGCTGGAAGCCCCGCAGCTCTCCGGCACCTGGGCGCAGGGCAGCCTGCTCGGGAGCGGGGCTGGCACGGCGCCAGCAGGGCTCAGGCTGGCACGGACATGCCTGCTCACTAATCAGGTCACAGGTCCACACACATTCCCCAGGAGTGCTCGCTGTCTCCTTCCACGCTACAGCAATCTGTCCTTGCCCACATCTACAGTTGTCATAAATCTGTCCTGCTGCTGAGAGCCGCCTGCTCCCGCTGCAGCAGTCACGCCAGCTCACACCGCGCTGTCCTGTGGAACTGCACGCAGGAGTTCTTGGCTTCTCCTTTCAACCTGTGCTTATCTGCAATGGTGACAGGGACATTTTCACAGCAAAACCTAGCTAACATCGTGTTTTTTTTCCAACACTCCAAAAGAAAAGAACCACCTCTGCCTGCCCAACAGGTTTTTTTTTTGTCTTTTGTGATTACAAAACAAATGGTTTTTCTATAGAATCCCCTGCCTCTGCAAACACATCCACTTCTGCATCCAAATGTTTTTAATGGGCTCTTGACCAGACTCACAGTTACATAGTGCACATTTGGTCATGCTTATCATATCAAAGTTTGGAGAAAGAGATTCATCTTACAGGACAAAGTTCCCCCCAGAGCAAAGGTCCATTATCTAAGGCAGACTCCCTCAGTTCCTCAGGGGCTCTAGCATGGAAGACTTGCCTACTGGAAATCACAGGAGAAATGCATCAGCAGTCATGGGAGCAGGTCTGATTCTGAGGAACTCAGACTCTGGCTTCCTGAAGGTCAGACTGTTTCGTATATTAGGCAAAGACTGCCTAATTTATGTAATTTTATTTTAAAATGAAATGTTTATCCCTGGTGTCTTTTGCATCAAACTCATATGCTGGCAGGCTCTTTAGCTGCATTGCTTATGGGGTTCAGTGCCCCATCTTGCCTTCAATTCCTGAATTTACACATTTCTGCTGCTTTGCCCCTGCAGACTGACAGTGGAAGCAGCATGGGACCCAACATGGGACACGATTTCATACAAACAATGCCATCACTTTGGTTTGCTTTCCTCCCACATCCTTGAGATCCATAAAGGGGAAAGCTGTGTCAGAAGAATCACCTCCCTTTTCCAAACAATAAATATTTTATGAGTATGTTGAGCACCAAGCCACGTGAAGCTGTATTATTCTATTAGCACACACAGGAGGACTCCCAGTAAAAGCAGCAATTCAGGTGGATGCAGTAGGTGCTTACCAGATACTGAAATCACACCAGTCACCTCACAGAGCTTGCTCCTTGGGGCTTGATCCCATAAATCCCTCAGCTAGATCCCACACACTGAGTGCTGTTTGTTTAAATGGCTCTACTCACAGGCACAGAGCACCTGTAGGGCCAGGGGGCTGCATGGGCTACCTTACACTGCATGAGTTAGAAGGGACTAGTGACTCAAGACAGACTCTGCTTCTATCTGTCCTTTTCCTCACTATCTGGTCTATTTGCCAGGTTTATTCTGTTCTTACAGTCAATCCTATACCATATGTACAGTAAAAGGACAATGCATAGCATTGCACTTCATAAACTCTTCCTCTGTCCAATTCTTGAAACCCAGCAAAGCTAAGAGAGAAGAGCAGAAAAAAGACATGTCCATGGTAAACCTAAACACTTGGAGCCATGACTGGTGGGCCAGCACTGAAAGACACACAGGCACATCTCTGTGTGTAGCTGTGTCAGTGAGGCAAAGCAGCCTCTGGCTTCTTTTCTTCACATCTTTACAGAGTCCCCTGCAAGGGTGCCTTAGTCTGTGCATTCGGGTTTAGCTTGGGAAGCCCTTGCACCATCAGCTGCTGCCTTGCTACAATCGTTAAGGCTGGATCAATAAAATTCACAAGGAACAGTTGGTAGGGATTATTTGTTGGCAAATATTGAGACACTTCACTTACAAGGACTTTGACTGGCATAACTGCCCTCAAATCACATGTCTGACAGTGGAAGAAGCATTTCACTCCTAGGTTTATTTGCGTGCAGCTCCTTTACTATTTGTGTTTAAGTTTTAGGGGTAGAAAGTTCTATGGATTACAAACACTAGACACTGTAAAACTCCCAGAAATCGTACACATGCCTGAGTATTGCTTTGCTTTATTTTCCAAGAAGTAAAGATTAATTTTTATATGTGAACACAAGGTCATTTTCTGCTTACAAGACCAAGGGCCAGCTATTCTTGTCTGCAGCTGGAAAGCAAAGTCAGGGTAGCAGAAGCAAGCCTTTGTGCAGCCCACGTGCTGTTCCCCATGCTGGCAAAAGCTTTCAACAAGGGAAGAAAATTGATCACACTGACCGTTCAGTGGTTGGCTTTCAGCTTTCATGAGTAACTCTTCTTCTCCACGTGTCTGACTTCTTTCTTTGTCTTAACCTTATAAGCTTCTCCCTGCTTTAAAGGAAAAGTATAAACATTAACACAAGTCTGCAGAGAGCACTCGTAATTGTAAACCAGCTTCCAAAACAGGATACACATTTTGCTGTAACAGGATAAGTAAAAAGCAACTAAATCACATTAACACTTCATTTCAAAGATACACACAATCTATTTATCCACTCTGCTGAGCTGCAAAAGCACAGGTCTGAAATATCATCTTCAAGTAGAAAACACAGCTCTACAATTTCAGCCTGACCCCTGGGCTGGAGTGGCCGGCTGGCAGTCACTCCTTGGCAGAGCCCCTGCTGCCAACTGCAGCGGGAGCCAGTGCCACTGACAGGGGAAAATCCCCTTTCCCAGCTGTCCCCCTGGGTCAGCCAAATTGGTGGGCATTCCCAACAGCAGAGGCTGTGGCTGCTCTTATGATGTTTCACAACGTCTGTGCTTCAAAGTGAGCAGGTTAGTAATGGAATGAAGGGAAGAGGAAGAAAGCCAGCAAAAACCACCACTGAAGCAGCACAGAAGTAAAACCAATGACAGTGACAAGCAGTGCAGGTTTCAGCATCTTTAAAACAGCAAACCCCAAAATAAAATTCATCTTTGCTCATTTAAAAGTAGCTCAATAATCATCTAAAAATAAATTCTCCAGTAATCACAAGCCTCATTCACATCAGAGAAAGGCATCTGTTTATGTGTGGCTAAGGGCAGAATTTACCCCTCAGGTGATCTGCATTGATGTATTTGTAACTATTTGTAGTTTCCAACTAATCTAATCTGGTGCAGCAAATTGAAAATGTTTACCCCTTGCTGGGCAGGATTTTTTTTCCTTCATAAACAACCAGGAAAGAATGGAATGGAAATAAGTTTGTTTCCATTCTTTTATTTCTGTGACTTATGTGTCCCCAGCTTTTTTTTCTTTTTTCATTTTAATTGCCAGCAAAGAGAGGGTATTTGTTATCTTCCTTTCTGAATCTGTTTTCACTCAGAAAAGAATTTCATTAGCCCCAGTGACAGTTTTACTTGAGCAGAGATGTCTGAGGGCCATGTGCTGGGGAAGAAGGCATGAACTCCTCTGAAGCCATTTGTTTCCAGAGGCAATGCCCGTTCCCCCAAGGCCTCCTGGGGACAGATGACAGCTGAGGCACAGCCTGCCCACTCCTGCCCCTGTCACTGAAGCCCTTCCCAAGAGGGGCTGGGCTGTGCTGCCACACAATAGTCCTACTCTTCCCACTGTCAGGGTGATAAAGCTGGGCATAGTCCAGGCCTGCAGAAGGCTCCCAATTCTGATCACCAGGGACAAAATCCTGTCTTGGTGCTTGCTTGTACATGATAACATTACTTGGGTATGTTCTCGTTGACCTGAATCCTGCAAACCCTCAGTCACCAGCACCAGGGGTATCACACCAAGGTGAGTGAGAGGCCACTGGGATCAAACTGCAGCTCATTCCTTTGGGCTGGTGGAAAAGTCACACAATCCACCCACAGCTGCGAGGCACAGATTCTGCAAGGGCTTAACCAAACGCACAGACATGGCTCAACTTGATGGCACAGAGCAGGCCCCAAACCCATGGCTTAGACCTGCTGCCTGTTTCACAGAAACAGTCCTTGATGCCCTGAGCTCACAGGATTCAGCTGGGCCCCGCTGACGCTGCCCCTGCCCCGTGATCCCAACGCGCAACTTGCCAATAACTGCAAGCACCGCACTTTTTGCCAAGGCTTCTTGTTAAATGCAAACCTCCAGCCCTTTAGCAGCACTTTCTAGCAGTCAACACAACCCTCTGCTCCTACTGTTATTTCCTGGTAGTCCCCGTTGCATTACCATTTCACCAACTTTCCTCTCATGGGGGATAACAACACGTCTTACTACCTTCCGGGTGATCTGTGGGGAGCAATACATGAAAAGTATTGATTTTTTTTTTCCTAGATTCTAAAGGGAAAAAGTATGTTAAAAGAAGTTACTTGAATGCAAAGTGATGTAATTCATGATTACTTTTCTTGTGATGACGTTGCCTTCTTCATCGGTAAACTGTTCCTCTGTTACAGATTCACCAGGAATGTTTTTTGCTTCCTTACCCTAAAGAATGTGTTATAAGATTAGCAATAGAGCCTATATTCTGTCAAACCCACACATATTTCCACACCAATCCAAGCAACAAGCACATGCTAGCTCCAACTTTATGTAACAGTTTGCTTTATGTCACACGAACCGTATGAAAGCCTCGTTCATTTAGCAACGCTGATACCTGTGCATTTGTCCTACAAAATGTTTCCTTAAAGCCTGTGGGGAGCTTCTAGCACACTGCTCTTATTAACTAATGCATGTCAGGAACGCTCTGGGTAACAAAATCAAGTGGTCAGTCTGAGCCCTCTGAGACATCCCTAAGCTTTTCACAGGTTCTCAGTGAAACTCAGCAGTGTTTCTGCTTTGGCACACGCAGAAACATGGTCTAACAACGGGAAATTTGGGACTTAAAAAGACAGCTCTGCCTATAGCTTGCTAAACACAAGGTCTTAAACACAACACAGAAGACAGACAGGACTTCTCAGTGCTTACAAAATGAAGGAAGTTATCTTACGTGACACTTTGCCTGGCATGGTGCCACCGTGGCGAGGAGCCTCGGCAGCCCGGTCCATGACTTACTGAGATCAGCAGCACTCCAGCCATCACTTCTTGTAGCACCAGCAATTTACAGCACCAGTGTAAATAAATGTAAAAGCAGTTTCCTAGCTGCTACGCCAGTGGACTTAATTCCACTTAAAGGAATTATTGCTTAAGTCATAAATAAATGACATTAGTTTAGAGTCTGAGCCCAGCTGGCAGTCATGAACTTATGTTCCAAAAGAACTTTGCTAACTTTACCTCACAAAGTTGTATTTCCAAACCTGGGTGCTGAAGCAAGCACTGCTTTTGATGCTTCAAAAATATCCATTGTTTGTGCTTATATCTTTCATATAAGAAAGGCCAACATAATGATGCTGTAGCTGGCCTAAATATGAAAAATTTCCCTTGTAAATTAATAACCCAAACAAACAAAAAAAATCCTTACAACTTTTCTTCTCCCCTCAACCTCAACCCACTATGGAAAAATTACAAGTAGAGAGAAGAAACTGAAATAAAACATTGTATAAAACACATTATAACAATATTAACTACAAAACAATATTTGAACGGAGACTTACAGATTTTGTAATGCTTCGATGTACTGAACAGCACAGGGCAAATATATTTTCTATTTACTGTGGTCTGTACACTACACAGTTGTCTGCATAAGCTCCTGGCACTGCTTTATAATAAACAAATGCGGTGATGCCATGTGTGTTTTTTAAAAACAGTATTCCCTACTAATGCAGCTTTTTTAAGATGTACAATGTAACGTTGGGATTGTATGCTATTTCTAAGCTCTAAGCAAAACAAACCTTTCCTTTTGTTTACAAGCCATTTGTGGTCTTTTCTAGCCAAGCTTTTCCATTTTTCTCGCCTGGGGAGAATGGCAGCAGGCAGGAGCCAGGGGGAGTACTGCAGAGCAGAGCCCCCGGCCATGTTTGTGATCTTCACAAGTACAGAATTTCTGCTGGTTTCCCATTGAAAGCTGTACTGAAGTCACCACTCAAGCAACAGAATTCAGATATTTTACACATCTTTTTCCCCGGGCTTTCACAGACTGTTGGCAAGCTGTACAACTTGCTGAACTTCAGTGCTTCAGGAAGCACTGCCAAGAGAAGGACAGACTCCAGAGCCAGGTGGATTCCGCTGCACAGGGACATAAGGATGAGGTCCTGTGCCTCAGACACACCTAGCTGAGCTGCCCGGGCCAGGGAATGTTGGCGTCCCTACAAAAGCTCAGCAGAACAAACAGCTACTGAGGCCTTCAGATGGAGCTCGAAAAATTCATTCCCCAGAAGGAGAAATGGCACACCTGCCCAGGCAGTGCACCAGGCTCCGTGCCGGAGGAGGGAAGTGCGAGGCTGGTCCCTGCGGCGCGCGGGGCCCCAGCGGCAGCCGGCTGCTTCCTTTCTCACGAGAAAGGGACGGGACTGCTGCCAGGCAGGGCAGTGGCTGGGCCAAGGGTTTGGGAAGTGAAACCTGTGGGGTTTCCTACTCACAAAGAGATGGGAGGGGGAAAGACTGACTCTGGAGACTTCACAATTTAATCAGACGCAGAGCAGATCGGGAACTAGACGCACAGTTTCTTTCCACGTGTGGGTTCAGAGACTCCCCAGTGGGCTCCAAGGAGTACCCCAAGGAGCAGGAGGGAACCCTGGTACAGACATCCCATGGCGCACAGAGGTATGGAAAGGTTCCCTCTCATGAGCAGGGTCTCCAAAGCCACTACAATAAAACCCATGAAAACCAGAAATAAAATAACATGGCCAGTAGCAAGGTCACCAGACCACTTGTCACACCAACACCACTTTCATGTACTGGTTCTCTGACCCTTTACTGCAGCTTTGAGCAAGTGAACAACCTTAAAACAACCTAGTGAGAATTAGTGTTCTGCTTCAAATGAAATGAAAAGTGTACTGCTGCACTGAAAGATGTCTCCTGGAAGAAAAAGCAGTTTTAAAGGTGTGGTGAATCTTGGGTTTTAATTAGCTACATGCTCCTTTAAGCACAATTTAAGGACAAATGCTGTAAATACTCAGCAGCCAGCGTGCATGAAATCCAGCTTTCACAATTCTCTTGCTGGTGGGTAGTTAAACAAATTGCAGGAGGGCTCACAACTGGCAGGAGGTAGATCTGATTTACTGACTTTTCTAATCCTCTGCAGTTATAAAGATGGATGTTTGCTAGGGAAAAAAACCCTACCCACTGGCAGTTTTAGTTGCAAGAGCTCAAACCAACATTGGGCTAGAATGGCACATTAGATGACCTTGTCAACAAAAGCTGTTTTTAAACACAAAGCTGGTGCATCTGCGTCACAGCTAGAGAATAAAATTCTTTCCACTGCATCATACTTATGTGGGCTTCATTTTACCCTTGACCAGTCAAAATCACTGTCACAATACCAAAAGCTTTAGAAAGACAGGGAGAAAAGTTAATACTGTGATTACTGGAAGCCCAGTTATATCCCTGGGACTAAAGCACACAAAAGCTGCAGTCTGCAAGCCTCAGCTCCAGAACATGCCAGGAAGCTTTGCAAAGCAGAGTGCTTTAATGTCACCCTGCTCGCTGGAGTGTAGTCCTGCCAAAACCAGCTGGTATCCTCTCTCTGCTGCTCTCTAGGGCAGAAGCAAAGAGCAGTTTCCTCAAAGTCTTCTGCCAGCTCCACTGATTTTGTTAACAGTTATTTGCAGATTATGGGTGTTCCCAGGGACCTTCAGATAAATGGAGTTATACAGTCAGTGCTGCAGTGTTGTGCCAAAGTTCACTGCAGATTTGTCAGAGCTCTGGTTTTCTTTCATGTTTGTTTTGTTACTAGAGGGATAATAGTCCCTTTTATTCCTTCCATACATCTAGTGTTGTTGAAACAGTGAAGAATAAAGGTGCAGCTGGATGCATCTTACTGACACGGATAAAAAGGAATTTAAAAGCAGGAGGAAATAAGCAAGATGGAAAGATCCTAAATATTTAATTTTGCCAAAGACCAGAGGCAATGCCGCAATGGGAACAGAAGCTGCACAGAGCGCTCAGACCTCTTCCCTCACTGGCCTAAGCCAGCATCAGGACATAATCCCTTCTGTCCTGAGATCACATTCTTGTAATGCATGAGCAGCAGCTGCGCCTCAGTCTCCTCGGGGTCTCGAGCCTCTGTGGCAGCAGCAGGAGAAACAAACATCTTTCATTAAGGTCATTTTCATTAGTGAGTTCTGCCTGCTCAGGGAGACCTTGTTAATCAGATGCCACAACTCTCCGCCTGCGCCCACGCTGTGTCTGTAGTTGCTTGTTTGCAGATGTACTGCTAAAGCCACAGGAGGGGGAGAAAAATCCCAACAAAACAGGCAAGGCAAGGAGACCTGAGAGCAAACGGTGCTGCAAATGGGGCAGAGTGTATTCCACTGCTGGGAGCTGGGGCAGAGGTCTGGTGCATGTGGCATGGAGGACACACCTCAGAACAGCACTTGAGGTCTGGGGTTTGATTCACTTGCTGGGGTTATCTTGCTGGGGCCGGCAGCTCCAACTCTCATGGGGCAGGACAGGGAGAGGGCACTTACCTGCAGCTCCCCCAGCCAGACAGACTGCAGTGGAGACACTGTGCCCAGCTGAATACACAAAAGGAAATGCTTCCCATTTTCCTCACACAGGGCACAGGCACTTAATTCTTATCACCTACAGGATGGCCACACTTTATTTTCCATAAAAAATGCTTCCCCTGAATAGCAAGACCATGGAAGCTGCTGGCTCTAGCTTTGGCTAACTGCTGCTCAGGCCACTTCTCCTGTGCATGCTGAACCAAACCCTCCACGATCAGTAAAGGGGCATTTCATGGGAAAAAATGCAAAGAAAGGGACAAATCTTCAACAAAAATTGTCAAGAAATAGCAAAAGTACAAGACACTAAATTACCTCAGATTTGAATAACCGCTGCTTAGAAATATATTTTATTTTCCATTACATTCTACCGTAAACCTTTTGGCATGAATCTTACTCAAACAGCTTTAGCCAAAAACTTGTATCCATGAAAGATTTAACAACCTCTGAAAAAGCATGAAAAATTGGACACTGATTCCTGCCATGGCTGAATAACAGGAGCTTTGGATCAGGCTTTGAATGTCCACATTGTGGCAAGCACTCTTATTTTCCCCTTGTGTGCTAATTGCTCGCATTCCTGCACTACCATAAACCCATTTCTTTTGCAACGCCCCATCCCATCAATCCACCATGTGAATACAAGAGGGGAAAGGAAGAAAAACAAAAACATCTGCACTACCTTGAGGTCAGAATAGGATCCTATTACATGTGGAAATGGGCATCAGTCCTTGCTTGTCTGGTTTTATGGGCTCAGCCCTCTGAAGTGCTAAATCCCATGGGAATGTGCTCTAGAGTACTGAGCACTTGACAGGACTCAGCTCTTGGACTGCTGGGAAAATACCTCTGTGGGAGAGGATATATTTGGGCCGGGGCAGAGAATTAAGGTAGCAGTTATGCGGAAGTAAGAGTGTTAGCAATACTGCAGAATGGCAAGGAGAGGAAAAACAAGTTGGGAAAGAAGAGCAAAGGTGATGAAGCAATTCAGCCCTGACTGTACCTGTGGTGGCACATGGCAAAGCCTTTTTTCCACAGGACTCAATTTATCCTCAAGGTTTTGGTGCCAGCAAACTTCATGCCTGCTGGCTGTGTGAGTACCTCTGTTGCTTTAAGTGCAACATGCAGGCAGTAATGAATACTAGGAAGAACAACTAATATTAGGAAAAAATCTTAACTGTGAGGATGGTGAGACACTGGCACAGGTTGCCCAGAGAAGCTGGGGATGACGCATCTGTGGAATGTTCAAGGCCAGGCTGGATGGGGCACTGAACATCCTGGTTCACTGGTGGGTGTCCCTGCCCGTGGCACGGGGTTAGAACTGGACAATCTTTAATGTTCCTTCCAACTGTGGTAAATAGGTATGACTCGTGCTGATAAAATTGAAACAGTAATCAATATTGATACAGTAATTAATATTTGGAAATAATAAAACAGTTAAAGATGTAATGCCAAAAAAGAAAGGGGGAGGAGGGGTTTCCCCCCCCCACCTTCTCCTGCAGTTGCTCAGAACAGGAAGAAGCAAGAGATAACTATTACTAAATTTAGTTGGAAGAGAGGAAAATTTGGTTGGACACCAAGGAAATGTTAATTATATGAGATTTAATGCTTTGATGCTAGAACATAATATTGGCTTATATTATATTAGCTTTGGCTTACATTATACCAGCTTGGTGCACATGTGGAATCCAAAAGGTGAATCAAAGGACACTGAGGAAAAGGAGAGGCCTTCATCAGGGACGACCCCCAAAGAGTGGTGTGACCACCTAAAAGAATGGTGGAGCATGCGTGGTAAAGGTGATGATGACGGTGGAGATACAAGCGTGACAAATCGAAAATGGGAGGAGATGGTGATGACATACAGCATAAAAGAGGGAATTTGGGCTTGGCAAGCTCGTACGTGAGGCGACGGGGGTCAAGCCCTGCCCTACGTACCCCTCATGGTTATTTTTGCTTACCCGCTATTATTAGAAGCAAATTATCCCTTATTTTAACCAAATTATATTGTCAATATTTCGAGTGTATTCAATTTTATCTATATTAAGCTACTTAATTAAAATTGCTGTTACATTTAATTTTGTTTGTTTGGTTGTTTTTTATGGGATAATTGGGCAAATATAACACAACCCAAGCCATTTCTATGATCCTATTAATAAAGGCTACAGTAACACAGCTCCCACATTTGGTTCTGCTCAGTGGAGGCTCCAAGCACACCCTCACACATCCAAGCCCACTGCTGCTGGACATGAGCTGGCTGTGGGGTTGGGCACAGCATCCACTGTGCCAGGCACTGAGGCACTGAAGGTGAGACCCTGCTGCTCCTGGTCACTGCTGGGGGCTCTGCAGCAGCAGAGTCAGCTCTTTTCCCTCTGCAGCCTGCGAGCATTGCTCCAGGCCTCTACATCCTGAATGCTCTTCCCTGATGGAGGAGCTGTACCTCAGCTGGTGCTTGCTCTCATTGTGATTTCAGCTCACCCAAAGTGAACATCTGCTCTCGGGAAGGTGCAGAAAAAAGTCCGGGTCCCTACCAATGTTAAATCTTGATTTTTCCATGTCATACCACCATTTCATGAACTTTACATGATCAAAATGGTTGCTTCCACTATCAAATTCTTTCTCTAAAACGCCTGATGATTGTTGCTTTCAAACTTTCTCTTCTGTTTTGAGCTTGTCTTAAGATGAAGAGTGGGGGATAAAAAAAGAAGCTATAAATGATCAGAAAATAACCAAAGAATCACATGTATTTTCTAATCAAGAGACAGGTACAGCTCCAATCCAGCTGAGATCAGACACGTTCCCAACAGCGCGGGTTCAGCCGCCTCCACTCGCCACGTACGCCCTTCCCACTGGGTCTGCACTAGCTGCAGATTCCAGCACTAAATATGCTGCTTTACCACGGCTCTGTTAAAAGTTCTACCCCAAATTATACCACCACGTTTAAAACCAATTTTCTGTGCCTTTCTCTAAACACAGGGGCTGTCAGAGCGAGAGCAAGAGAAAGCTGCCTTTGACACGCTTTCCTCTTTTCTACTCCAACACTTCCTGACTGCAAACCAGCGGACACCAAAATAGTTCAGACATAAATTGGGTGGGGGCCCTTAGCCACAGGCCAACTATGCAGTCTTTGAATCTGCAGCACACTTACACTCTGTGTGTTACCAGACTCCTGCAGCACTGGAGGGGCCTGCCCTGTTTGAAAACAGAAACCACATTCCTAAGCCTGAGCTGTCAGGGCTGATCTGCAGGGGGAATTACTGAGGAAGGGGTTACAGCCTGACAGGCCCAGGGCCCTTCAGGGAAGGCAGCAGGTTCTGCCTGGGGACATGGGGGATCAGACAGAGCATTCAATTCTGCTGAGCTCCGTTTGCCCACTCCTGTCCTGAAGGAATTCATGGTGAAGGCAGCCAGAAAAGTCACCCTTCCTCTTCCAAAAGCATCTGCACCTTGGACTCTTTGGCAGCTGTGCAGAGCAGCCTATCTGCCACCCACATTACACTAAAGGTGCAGTGCCTTTGTGGTGTGCAGACTCCTCTACACAAAGCATGCAAGCAACAGTGATATAGATACGTGCAATTGAAATGTCACAATTTATTCCTAAAGTAACAATTACACATTAGGCAAACTGCACTAGTGCTGTAATAGCACTAAGGTGCCCTCCTGGTTTTTGTCAGGGCTTGACTGCATGATTTTCTAATAAGAATCTAATAAATCCTGTAAATTATGAAGGAATTACATAATGGTTTATGTTAGAGACTTATTTTCTCATGCTCTATGCTGCAGGAAAATAATGTCATACTGTATGATCACACAAAAATATTATAAGGGCAAATAAAATTACTTCAATGATGATACCATTGTTTTGTCAGTATATGTAGTATATTGTGCTGTAAGTAAAGGCTATCTGTAAATAAATATACTAAACAGAGTCTACTGAAGGCAGTGCAATGACTTTTATTAACTTCAGTAGATTTAAAATCAGGATAATCTGCTGTAGTGAGAAAGTTTTCCAGAACACATTAAGCACTTAGGACCACAAGTTTCAACAGAGCACGTGCCTCATACTTTCCTATATTCCCCCTCATATATTCCTGCAAATGTTTAACTTGTAACCCAGAAGTTTTTAAAGACAACAGAAAAAAAAAAAAAAGTAAATATTTTTACTCATCTTCCTCAGTGGCTCATATTTGCTCTACAGGAGACCAACATGCTGCATCTATCTGCAGCTTTTAAGATGCCATGCACAACAGTGGCAGTGAAGGACACAGCACTCCATGCAGCACAGTTGTTTTCCAACAGAAGACACCCATAAATCCGTGTTAAAGCAAGGAACGGCAACCTAGCACTGGGTTATCAATCCATACTGGCCATGGAAAGCACACTACCACAGGGGCCCCAGTATGCCAGAACTGACATTGTGACACAGCAGACCAAACCCACGTTCATGCCAACGTCACCTCAAGAAAGCAAATCACAAAGTACCTTCAGAATCAACCGCCGTCGGTAAACTCTCGTAGTAATTCTCTGCTCTTCACCTGAGCTTGAATCACTCTCAATCTCACTGTCACTGTCACTACATTCCTAATAAATGCAGTTTTAGTACACTTGAACAGCACGTTTGCAAGACAGAACATGCTGATCAGGACTAGGAGAAGAAAACAGAGGTTATCACGGACAGTGTTTTCCCTGTCCCTGTTGTGTACATAATGACTCGCAGTTTCACTGCTGAAGTACATGATGGGAGGAGGCCTTTTTGCTCCTTGGCATGCTGTAACCTGATAATTACACCAGCTATGGAATATCTCAGCAGCTCTCAAGTCTCAGAAAATGCTATTTGGAATGCATCTGACCTGTGAAATTTCAAAACCTTACATAATTCTTTGAAATTTTATGTAAAAAACCCCATAACCTTGTCATAGCTCATTTATTTATTTTTTCCTGAAAATTATTCTTTCAAACAAGTTTTATGGTTTCACAAGGTATGGGAAGTGAATTTCCTAATTAAAAAAAATGAAGACAGTCACACAGATTCAGTGGAGCAACTCCACACAGAATGTTACAAAAAGGTCTTATGGAGAACTTCTCCATGTAAATGGCTTTCCTGCTCAGTATTTATTTGCTTTTATAAGTGGCAAAACTGCAGTGTGAAGCAGAATCATTCTGCATTTTTCCAAGAAGGGAGCTGTTAGAGCTCAGCTGGATGGGCACAGCCCGGAGCTGGTCTCAGCCTGACAGGCACTGCAGCTACACACAGGTGTTACTCTGTCCTGGCACTCTCTGCCAGCCCCCGTGCTTTCCCCTCCAAAACCCAAGGAGCTCAGCTTTGGGGCTGAGCAGCTCTGTGTGCACATGCTGGACAGAGGGCTTCCCACCTCTGTGTGTGACAGATGTAGGACACAGACCCTCTTCCCATGATATTCAACTGAACCAAGCCTTTCCTGAACAGAGAAATTTGAAAATTTCCTCTATGTTTTACACAATGACAGCCCCAAACTGATTTTAAAATAATGGATAGTGGCTATTGTGAACTGCATATCTATTTCTCTTTCTGAATCTGGCCCAAGACATCCTAAACAAGAAGCAATTCTCAGAAATTATGTGCAAAATAAGAGTGGGCATAGGTGGGTGGAGAAGAAAAAGAACTATATAACAAAAAGCATTTAGGGCAAGATGACAGAATTCATCTGCAGTCCTCTGGCAGTAGTCAAATATAGACACAAATTATAAGCCAATCCTCTCCTGAAGAAGTAACAAGAAAGCAGAAGATTTCCAGAGGGCATGAAAGCTTTAGAGGAGGAGTTATTTTTAATAAACAGCTTTAAGTGGTTTATTTGTGATGGAGTTCTGACACTGAGAGTCACCTTGGCCATGTGCTGGACATCATCCTTTTTGGAACAACAGAGCAACTCTGCTGTGTTCTTCTCATTTAAAAAGATCACTGGAATCTGATGCTGGAGCATTTGTAGAGAATTATATGACCTACACCATTACTGCAATGCTTTTGTAAATGTTTATGTGGACTTGGAATGAGGCCAAGGATTTGTTTCATCCACGTCACCAGGCGTCAGACCAGTACCAGTCTGAGTTTCATCTCTTGGTGCAAACTGTGCCAAAACACTGCTGCAGCCCTTCTCCTGCAGATGGGTGACTATTGCTTCCTGGCTCTTTCCAAATGGGTCACAGATAAAAATATCTTACTTTGGCAAGTAGTTTTAGTTTGTTCCCACTTTCTCTCCACAGAAGTAAATCTGTTTCTTCCATACTTTTCTCTTTATGGAGCATTTCTGAAGAATGCCTTGCAGAAAGACTGCAGTTGAAATTTTCTTTCTACTTTCATGATAGCACGTGAAGCGTCTCACTGTGAATTGGACTGCATTAGTAATTAAACTTATTGAATTTAAATTAGTTTAGAATGCATTACTGAAGAAATATCAACAGGATAATAGAAGCAGTTCATGTCATTCTAACAGATGCTAGTTTCTTACCCATTCAGGCTTTGTGAGAGACCCACATTTTGAAATGACATTATTTTCTGATACCAGTTTATTCAAAGATCATGCCTATAAAAAGACTTGTCATTTAGTAAATAAGATTATCAGCCTTTACCAATAAAGAAAAGCAGTGCAGAGAGCACGCCTAAGAAAAGCACTAGCTTATTCTTCTCAATCCAGATGGGATATCCAACAGTAAAGAGCACACAAAAGTGGGTGACAACTTCTCTTCCCACAGATGGGAATGCAGAGGGGGAAGTGCACACCCTCAGCACAGTCACAGTGCATCTACACTCACTCCTGCATTTAATCAGAGCATGGCACCACAGACTGAGCTCTGCCCCAAAGCCTGCAAACACTGAGGAACGCTGCCATCTGCCTTCAGCTGCCTTTGAGAAAGGCGAGGGCTTTTACATTTTTAAAGTATTCCAGTAATTAGCAAACATTAGGAAAGATCTTACTGTGTCACGAACTAATAACAAGATAATAACAATCATATGCTGCATAACTGCTGAAACTGATTATGTTACCAGCTAATAAAAGAACTCTTGGTTGTATAATCAAAATAATAGCTTTAAACGAACTAATTTAAACCTGAATGATTTACTGCAGCCCACCACAGCCAACATTTTTATTGTGCTACAATAAAAGAAAATCCATATCATGTAGAAACAATTCTACTGAAATATCCTGCTTCCAAAAGTTCTAATCTCCTCTTGTATTATACCCAAGAAAAGACAATCTCAGCAGAGAGAGGAATGTAGAAGAAACTCTGCAATTCCCCTTTTCAGCCTGGTTCCCTGCTGGCCCTGAGGTTTATTCTGTGGCAATCCTCCCACTGCTGGGGTGTGAGGTGCACGCAGCTACTGGACTACAAGCCATTCTTTGAGTCAACTTTCCTTCTAAGCTTATGGTAAATAAATAGAAGCAACTGAGAAAGCTACCAAAATCTTTATTTTCAGAAAGCAACTTATAACTGGGGCTCTGCAGTTAAGGGTGTATGAGTCAGGCAAGGTAGAAAAGAAGGGGAGCCCCTTGGCAGCATTTTAAGGAGAAAGAACCACCACCTGGAAAAATGCTTTACACATTTAGAATCTTTTGATTTGTCTTGGCTGCGTGAACTCGGAAGTTCGGATGAACAAGACCATGAAAAAAAAAATTACCCAAAATCAAACTTTCTGCAAATGAACAGAGTGAAAAAAAATGCAGTTAGTTTTGGGGGAAAAGGAGCAGGATAGAGCCTGAAGGGTCCCTATATTTCTTTGCTCCTATAATTTGCTTCAATGTCACAAGGAAGAGAGGGAAACCAGTGGCAACACCTCAGTGGGAACAGATGGAGGACAGCTGAGCTGTTTGGCACTGTTTGCATAGGTGGTATGTCATGGCAGGGAAGGGGCTGTTCCCCAGCCATGCAGGACAGTGCTCCCAGAAGCTGCTCCAACCTCTTCCAGGGCTCAGGGCCAGGCAGGGACGGGATTAGGCAGCCCTTCTTGGCTCCCCTGCCTATCCTGACTCCACCCCATTCTATCCACAACACAAATAAAAATTTCCAGTATTTTTCTCAATTTCATTTTTCTCAATTCAGTAATAAACTGAAAAGGCATAAAGAAGGATAAGGAAAAAAAAAACCTAACCCTGTCACGAACAACATTGCAAGTTGCACAAAAAAAATTGTCAACCAATATGTCAAGCAACAGGGACTCCTCACACTGTTAATTATTACAGGACATACTGTACCTTCTGTTCAGACATTACTGCTCCCTCCTCCTCTTGGATGCCTGTTCTTGGCTTGCCATCCTCAGAAGTACTCCAGCCCATCTTCTTCACACTGACAGGCACAGATGTTTTGCTGCCTTCTGTTGTTGGCTTGCTGGTCTCTTCCAAAGATTTCTGATATGCTGTTGATGATAATGTTTGCTCATCAGTACCAGCTGAGATCTGGGACTTTGTTTTCAGGGCTTCTTTGTCACTGTGTTTTCCCACATCATTTAAAGCTTCCTGGATGTAGGATTTAGTTTTTGCCTCTGATGTGGACTCGGATAGGCTTCCATTTGTTTCTGGCTTCCCTGCTTCTCCTTTGACATATGAGGTAACAGAATCCCGACATTGGTCCGAACTACAAGAAAAAGAGAAAGCAATAGATAGCTGTTCGGGGCTTAAATCACAGGCACAAGGGCAGAGCACCAAGCCTCTTACTGAGCCTTCAGCCTGAGCCCATACATTTCACACAGAGAACAGTAAAATTTTAGACTCCACTTGCAGACATCAATCTATTTAACAGCCTTGTCTTCTGCATCATGGCATCATTTCAGAAGCAATGAAAATACGGTGGACACTGGAAACAAGACCAAATGCTTTATGTTAATCTCCTTCCACTTGGTGGAGGGAAGCAAAATGAGAAAAAAAATAGACAAAACCTACCAATTCTCTTGTATAATCATGAGCTAAAGCCTTGAGGCACTTATTTTTAAACTGTTCTCTAATCAAAGAGGTGATGAAAGTATCTGGTGCCATGAAATTACCAGTTATTTTTCCCCAAAAAGTACAATATCTGTACTCCAGATAGGTCTTGCCTTTTAAAAAATCTGCAAATAAGTCCTTAGCTACTGCAGAGTCTCAATAATATGCAGAGCCAAAGGCAAGGAAGGCTACTAAAAGATGGAAAGCTGACCAGAATTTTGTGTCAGATTACATATGGAGAGGTTCCACCTGCACTTCTGATAAACAGTTTTCTTTTCCTTTGTATTTTTGCTCACTTTCTGTTAAAAACCATGAGTCTGTAATGCTGACATATGAAAATATGCCAGGTGTTTGCTGGCAAAACTCTTACAAAAGACAGCAAAATTAATTCATCCAGCTAGAAATTGCTATCTTCTTAAGGAAGCCCTTTTACTTCCAGAAGTGATCTATTTCACTAATTTAACACAATATAAAATGCAGAATAACAACACTTGTTTAACAATAGGAACCACATTGGTAGCAGTTCAAGTGCTTTACAGTATTGAAAGACACTGAATTTGCTGAAATCAATGACCAAATTCCCACCAGACTTGATAAGAGAGTATCTAATGCTACCTTGAGCCTTAAAACATCCTGAGTCAAAGATGCAGAGGATGTAAACTGCTGGCAGACAAATGACCACTGCGCAGATAAACATTCTGTGCTGATTTATAGCTCCTGCAGACCTGGCTCCTTCAATTGGTGATCACAGGAACCCCTTGCCCAGTGGGCACCAGTAGGGCTGAACAGCACAACACATCAATTCAATGCTGAAAGGGCAGGCTGGAAAAGCTCGTACAAGAGAAATGCACTGAGGATAAATATATAGAAAGCATTCCTCTCAGCAGGTCATTATGCCAAAGATAAGTGGTGGAGCTTGGGAGAGTGCAGCACGATCCCCTCTGCTTCCTTGCAGCCACTGCTGGGAGACAACACACAGGACTGGGCGGGTTTGGTACCACCATCCTTACCTTCTTATGCCTCATAACTCGTGTTTTGAAAAGTCTAGTAAATTAGTATGAGGTAATACGCTTGAAGGAAGTGTTATAAAAAGTGACAATTCAAAAATTGGCTTATGGGAAAAGTAACAATTATCTGAGGGAAGGCAAAGAGATGCAAATGGAAAGGACAACTGCTATAAAGGTGCTCAAAAATAAGAGTGATGTAGTATCCTGGTTTCAGATAATGTTCTTGATTCCAGCTATATCTATGCACCACTGAGATGAATTAGAAATAGAGATACACAAGATAAAAAACGTGAAAATAAACATTACCTGCTAAAGATAATATGAAATACTTCCCAAATGCCTATATCAAGAATGAAACCTGACAAACACACATTTTTAAAGACAAATACACCTGAGGCCAAATCAAGCTTTTCTTTTAAATGTATACACAGGCATACAGAGATGTTCTCAGGGAGAAGAGCAGCCCGTGCAGTGCTGCCGGTGGCCGTGGGCAGCCTGCTGACACGCACACTGCAGCCCAGGGGTGCTCACCTCTCGTCCAAGCGATCCAGCAGGCTGCCGCCTATCCTGCGCCCCGACGTCGGAGCCTCGGAGACGCTGGAGGAGTCAGGCTGCCAACCTGTAATTGAAGACATTTCGCGTTCTGCTTGTTGAACACCTTTAAGAATTGACCATACTCTTTCTTCCGTCATCTCCTCAGACTCAGCTCCTTCTTCCAGGTGAATGTCCTCAAACAGAGACTTAAATTTTTCTGCCGTCATCTCCTCATCAGTACCAGACTTTTCTCTCTCAGGCTGTTCAGTCCTCACTCCTCTTTTACTAGTCTCTTCACTCTGCCTTTGTTTAGCATCTTTGGATATCCCATAACTACCGAGATACCGCGGAAAATCTTTAAGGTCCACTTCCTCCAACTGGCTCTCGCCTACGGAAATATCTTTAGGTGTTCCTTCTCTAGGCACTGAGAAATCAACTTTGCTGTCATCCAGGGAAGTGTCCTCTTCAGTCACCACGGGTGGTGCTGCTTCTGTACCATCTACGTGTCCCTGGGAGGTCACTAACACGTCACTCAGTCTACTGGGAGTTCTAAGGGGTGACTCTAGGCTAGAGGTGTCGCTAAGGAAATCGTCCTGGTGCAAAGAGCTGGGCGGCACAAAGCGCAACCCAGTGGGAGTTTCCAGTTCCACTTGGACGGAGGGATAACCTAAGGAAGACAGCACATTTGGACTGACTGGGATGAAACGTGGAGCAACAAGTAAGCAAATGCCAAATGATTCATGGGTTACGTAAAGTATGAAACACACAAGGAGGTGCAGGTGTATAAGAACCAGTGCAGTTCTGATAGATTTTGTTACTTTGTCCTAAAGAGATGGAACAAAGAATGAGTACGGCCAGTGAACATTACAGTGAAGCCAGTACTTCTGACTAGTTTTTGAATAGTCTGTAAAGTTTTCAGCAATTGCTTGTGCAGCCATTTTAAACATTTCCAAGCTATAGCAGATTGTCTTATGGGCATGCAATAAATCAAATGTGGACAAGGGTGGTTGTCCCTTTACACACAAGACAATCTCTTGCAGTCATATTGTGTGAATCTTTATTTCCAAGTTTTTATTTATTTATTTTTTTTAATTTGGAAGTTTAACGAACAGATTTTAAAGACAGCAGCAGATCATAACATAGGACAGCCACTTTTTGGTCAGTAGGTATTCTTTCTAAAACAGGTCCACATTTTTAATATGCTTTTATATAAAAATACACAATACCAGAAATACAGTGTTACTAGCATATACCTCCAATTTAACCACAGAGTACAAGAATGGACTAGTTGAGGAATGAAGAACAGAAATGGATCCTAATGAGGATACTAAAACATAGCAGATCTAAACACACAGCAGGACAAAAAACTAAAGTAAGGAAGTTAACAAAGGGATAAAAGAACAAACAAGGGAGAGCTATATGAATATTTCAGGTACAGTGAAGTTATTTGGGTGAGAGGACTGTGGTGAGTAAGGAGATCTTGGTGATCTTGAAGATTGAGGTGATCTTGGTGACATTGGTACAATCAGATACACTGATCAAATAAAGAGAAAAGAAAAATTGATGAAAACATTAAAAAAAACCCATACAGAAGGATTAAACTGAATATATACATAAAAAAATGGCAACAAAACCTTAAGTTCGCATTCTGGCAAATGAGGTGGAGCAACCTAGGAAAGGAAAAACACATGCTGTGGGGTTAACTGGACATTGTGCTGCCTGCAAGGGGAGGTGCATCAACAGGGCTTGGGGCTTTGTCTCCTGAACCAGCCGAGAGAAAGACAAAGGAGGTCTGGTCTTGGTGAGGAAAGGAAGCTTGAGGAAGGTTCAGAGAAGAGGAGAGACACAAAGCAGCTGCAGAGAAGCGCTTTTTTCATAAAAACATTGATGCTACTATTAAAAGGCTCAAGCAACATTTCAAGAGCAACTTTCTTAAAATGTCAACAGAAAACTATTTCTGTAGTGCAATGATTCAATGACCAGCAATGCTGCTCAATAATGGAGGTACACTGAGCTCATATGCTCTGAAGGAAAAAAAAAAAAATCTTACTAAAATACAGAGAAAGCCAAAACATAATTGAACAAATTACAAAAAAAAACAAAAGAAATGCTACTTACAAAAAAAAATCTTATTTAAGGAGCTATTTATAATACAAGTCAATAAAATCAAAGTAATAATCCAGTGCCTGTTATCTAACATTTGAAACAAGAAAAAGTCAACATTTAGCATCTTCAATATACTGATAAATAATAAGCACTTTCACAGACATTTTGTTTTACAAGGAGAATTTCATTTTTGGTTTTAATCTGACACAAATTTAACCTGCACAGTTCTGCTTTCAGTTGATACAGCTTCCATGAGGAAATTATTACACAACTTTACCTATTAGCAGACTGAAAAAGATATTCACTCATGCACTAAAGAACCATTTTCTTATTTTTCTACTGTCATTGGAGGAATGGTCCAAGTGAAAATCATAAAGCAATTGATGTCCACAGGTCTCAAAGAAGCTTGGTAGTAAATTGCACATTAATTTATTCCATGCAAATACTAGGCACTTTTTTCCCCTTGTCCTTCCTTTTTTTTTTTTTTTTTTCTTTAAGAATTTTTACTACTACATATCTAGACAAGAAGCCAAAGAATACACATATTTCCAGGTAAATTCTCAAGCATTAAATACCAAGTACATAAAAAATAGACATGGGCAAGCCTCAAAGGACAAGTGTTGCAGGAGAAAAGCTTGGTCTTGTGAAGTGACACCGAGGCTGGTGGGAAGCAGTGTTTACTCGGGCACACATTTGTGGGACTCTGCACTTGGTGTTTGAGATATTAATGTGCAAGCTCCATATCCCCATAAATGAAGGTGTACTAAGGAAGTGTGCTGATGATAGGAAACTGGGAGCAGCTGTGGACACCTCCAAGGCAGGGAGGGCTGGGCAATCAGCAGCCATGCAAGTTTAACAAAGACAAGTGCAGGGTTCTGCACCTGGCATGGGGCAACCCTGGCTGTGTGTACAGGCTGGGGAATGGGAGGCTGGAGCAGTCCCGTGGAAAGGGACCTGGGGGCCCTGGTGATGGGAAGTTGAACATGAGCCAGCAGGAAGCTGTGTCAGGGGAGGTTTAGGCTGGATATTGGGAAGAAGATTTTCACCCAGAGGGCAGTCAGGCACTGGAACAGACGAGTGGTCACAGCACCAAGCCTGCCAGAGTTCAAGATGTGTTTGGACAACACTCTCAGGCACACGGTGTGATTCCTGGGGCTGTCCTGTGCAGGGACAGGAGCTGGACTTGATGATCTTCACAGGTCCCTTCCAGCTGAGGATATTCTATGATTCTATTGTATCATGCTTTAGGAGAGGAAAACCCCTTTACACATTTTAAATTATTGTTCCTGTAGAACTTACAATCTTTCTTTAAAGTTTAGTTTATACAACATTATTGGATTATTGGACATGCCACTGAATTAAATATGACCACAGAATTCAATTACCATCAATGGGATCATGAAATACGTTATTTTCATCTGCAAAACTTCTGGTGCCTGAAATATTTCCATAATCAAATATTGGTCCTTCCAACAGGGTCACGATATCTATTCGATTAATTTTTGTCAATACAGAAGTTAAGGCATCAGCTGAAAAAAAAAACAAAACAAAAAAAAAAAACAACCAACAAACCACATCAGAAAAAGGTTCAGCATTGCAGAACTGTGTGATCATTTTTCTCAATTACATTCACTCTGCATTACTTACAAATTGCTGTTATGTCCCAATGCCTTTGGTTCTAGAAAACCCTAGCACTTGTCTGAGCAGTCATTCAGCTGCCTACTTATTCAAGATACACATCTATTAAGAGTCTACACTTTCTCCAAGTATAATTATATTACAACACAAAAGGCACAAAGAATAAGGTCAGATAGTTCTTAAAGAACATATTTACTTACTACTGATACAAAATATCCTTTTACTGGAGTGTAAAGGGAGAGTAAAAAATCCTTTTACCATTTTGTTTTGAGGCAGAATAGGCAGTCATGTAGGCAATAATGCATATAAGGCTATTCATGAAATCTCATTTACAATAATCCTGTTGTGAGAGCACAGTAATACTGGAAATCACTTCTACAGTGAAAGAGATCAAAGGAGACTGAAACGGTGTGTGGGAGTTTGTGGATCAGAGAAGGGTAACGAGCACCACTGACACCTCACAAAAATCAACCCCTCTCTTTCAGTTTGAGCAATTCCAGTGAAATGTACAGATAAACCCAGAATCATCAGCACAGAATCAGTGTCTCCATCGTTTCTCATAGGAAGAAGTATAGTCTTTTCCTATGACCTGCAATACTGTGAGACTACCTACATTTTCCAGGCAGTCATTTCCATGTTCTACATTCCTTGCTATTGGAAAGTTTTCCCTATTATTTTCTTTACTGGTGCTCAAGTTCATTACCTGTTCCATCAATTACAGATATGGACAACAGATAATTTCCTTCTGCATATATAATGAATAAATATGACGTATTTCTGACTCCTGGTAAAAATGTAACTGAAACTTGTTTTTGCATTGATGGTTTGTGATGGACATTCATAATGTTTTCTTCAACTTGGCAATAGATTAAATGAGTTATAACTTATGAACAACAAAAATAACTACTTGAACTTACTTGTAGCATTTTTCCCATCTCTGGTAACCCATTTTTTTAATAACATGAAGCTTTGAGCAATAAGAGAATTTGGATTTTCTACTCGGATTTGATTTATTTCATCCACAGAAAAATTCAGTTCTCTTGCCAGTTCTATAAAGACAAAAAAAGCAAGCGAGAAAAGAAAACAAACCCAAAAACACCAAAGAAAGCACAAATCCCTCAGTTGTCTTGTCAAGCTTAAAAAAAACTAACTTTCATAGGTCACAGAGACATTAATAAAACTCCCCGACACAAACTTTACAGATAACAATGAATATGGCATTATATCCCCATACTTTAATTTCTTAAGACATCATTTTGAATTTCAGTCATCTCTGGGAGCAAGTATCACACTTCTACTCAGTAAGCCACTTAAACATGATGAAAAAGCCCTCCCTGGAGACTGCCTCATCACTGCTAATTTATAAACTCTGTTAATTTCCTCTGATTGTTGTTCCCCTGGGAGCACCCTGTGCAGCTCAGCACTGGTGCTGTTGTCACCTGAGCCCTGGCAGAGCTGGCTGCTGCAGCTGTGAGCCCAGGAGGGGAGCTCTGCCCACCAACACAGGGGGCCACAGGTGGGAAGAGCCTCCAGCAATGACTTGCCTGGCTGCTGGGCTCCCTGCAACCAGGGCTTGGGGAAAACTGCAATCCAGGGACAGGAAATACCCCAGGAGCAGCCCTGAGCCCAGGCAGGTATAGCCTCTCAGCTCCTTGGGAGAACACCCATAGGGGAAAGCCATTCAGCTGCTTTCTCTTTCTCTTTGATTTACTGAAAGATCAAGGAATAATTTCCTATTAGGCCTCTCTGCCCAGCAATACACTGCATGTTTTGGGAAGCTGGCCTGGCCGTGAATCTGGGAGAGCCTGATGCAGTCTTGCTGCGTCTTCTGGTAAAAGAATACCTAAAAATGCAATAGCAAAAACTGATTTCAATATTAAAGCAGGAAAACTTACCTGTCCAGCTAAGTCCTAGGTGATCAGCTACAATTGCCATCCTTATATCTGTCCGTTCACATGGACTCTGTGGACCTGTGATTTACAATTTCTCAATTAAAAAGGTTTTGCACAGAAAACCACAATACTGGATAATAGTTTATTATAAATAATAGCTTTAATTGACTAAGTTGACAGTGCTTATATTGTCTACTAGAATGGTTGTGTGACCTAATAACCTACAAAACAAAATTTTTTCACAGCTTTTAGATTTTCACCTGTGTAAAGCCAAAATGTAAAACTACATGATGTCGTGTAATGAAACCAAACATGCTGACAATCTAGCTGGTAGACTGTAGACAAGTTGTTCAATTACTGGTGAAAACCACCAAGGCCAGATTATTGTCTATTTTCTCTACTTTGACAGAACAAATATACTGTCACAAAAGACATCTTTCAATTTCTGAGTTACATCAATTTCTGAGTTACATGAATGTCTTTGGCATGCTTCACTAGCTTTCTACAGTACAGAATTTGTTTGAAGGAAGAAAAAAGAGAATAAGACAGCACATACAGATGACAATGACAGAATGAAAACTACAGTTAAGTCACTCCACAGGCAATCACAACAGTTCATGCACTAGGATCAACAAGTTGAAAGTTTTACAAACTAGGCTTGATCTCCACGAGGTGAGCCATGAGAGCTCCAGAAACCTGACTGCCTTCATTCTCACCAGTCCTCTTACTCCTCCTCCTCTCACTGTCGGCCTTTTCAATCTTTGATTTTATAGATGCTGCCTCTGTTCTCATGTCTCTAGCAGACTTCGGTGTAATGGAAGGCAGGTAAACTTGAGTAGCTTCTGATAAGGATGTGTTCCTTGATGTACTGTCTTCTTCATCATCAGAGACCTCTGACTGCATCTTTTTCTCTTCATCAGAAAGACGATCCACAAGCTTTAATGTCTCACCACTAATTCCCTTAAAATATTCAATAGAATGTTTACATACCTCCCTAAGCTGGTTTTTCTTTACTTTAACTGTTGTCATGGTGACGGAGGTAGATCTTACCTTTACTGGTAATTTAGAAGGAAGTTGTTTTGGTTTTTCTTTCTCTACCTGCTCTTGTTTTGGCAGGGCTGGAGTTCTTTTAGCTAGATTACTCCTATGTGTGTTTTTTACAGGAATCCTAGACCTTGCTTCTAGACAGGGAGAAGAATTACTTTGTTTTGCTTTGTCAGGCTTACTAGCCTCTTTCGCTTTACTCCCTGTATTGCTTTGGAGGTTATTTTGGGAAAAGACTTGTTTTACTGAGCTGGCCTTTACAGGAAGCTTTGATTTTCCTCTAGCTCCTACCAACTCTGTTGACTTTTGCTGCTCTCCATGTGGCTTTTGCTTATCTCTTACTCTGTGTCCTTGTGTTGTCCCTGTACCTTTTCCTGAAGTGCTTTTCGCTTGATTAGCTTTCTGGAGGGAACATTTCGGTTCCAAATGTTCTTTTAGCACTACATTACAGGTAATATCATCTGTAGGGACAGCAGATGAATCCAAATTGTTGTTGTTATTAAAATTATCTTTTGGAAAATCAGTGTTTTCTGTTTGCCTACAGCTCGTCTGGCTAGAAGCTGAACTTGCAATCACTGCTACAGTTTCATTTTCTAATCCCTCACCACTTGGCATCACAGCTTCTATCTTATCTGTCACTTCGCCAGGGCCATCTTTCTTCAGAGTCATGGTGGAAGCAGAAATTCCCATTTTAATTGGTGTGCGCAATTTGGGATCAACTTTGGAAGCGTTTACAGCTGCCGATGATTTCTCCAGTGAGTTACTACCAAGGGTTTGTTCCATGCAATCTCCACTGGCCTGGGTGCCGGGCTTATTTTCAACTGCTGTTGTTTCTACTGGTATCTCTAGGTTTGTTTCTACAGTGCTGTCCCCTGCCTGTGGCTGTGTGATGGCAGTGACTGTACTTTTATCCCCTTCCCCCTTGTCCCCTGACTTCCCTTCAGAAGTATGCTCACCAATCTGAAAAAATTGGAGTCTTTCTTCAACAAAATCCCTCTTGCTCATGTCAATTGCACCACTGCGAGTCATCTCAAACATCTTCCCCTCATGAAATGGGAAGGGGTTGGGCTCGCTAGTTGGCGTACTCTCATCTGTTGGAGTTCTGGCTGGTGTTGTGTCAGGTGTTGTTGCTTGAGATCTGTCTTCCACTGCCAGACCAAATGGCTTAGCCTCATCATCCCTTGACTTAGTCTCAAACACTTCATCGTCACCTCGGTTATTCGACCACGGGTCAAAATCTAGACTCTTGGTGGCCACAGTTTTGAAAGGTGTTGCAAATTCTTCGTCTACTTTGTAACTGAAATACGAGTCAGGAAATACAGTCCTGTCAGGGTGTCTGCCTTCCAAAGAGAAAAACTGTGCCCCTGACTTCTTATCGCTCTTATCTCCAGCTTTGTCCGAAGATGGACCTTTTGAAGGTGTCTTGTCTTCTTCAGGGCCTACCTTGCCTTCCTCCTCAATGACTTCAAGCTTACTCTGGCTAAAGCAGCGATCAGTCTGCTTTAGAATGCCTTCTGTAGTCCATACGTCCTTTTTGGTTTCAACTGCCGGACCTGCAAGTTTAGAATCACTCTCAGTTAAACCATCATCTTCATCTTGCAAATCATAACCGTCAAGAGAGTCAATCTCTGTCGCATCGGTATCATGGGAGAATTCTGCAGTGGTTGCTATGGAACACTCTGTGACAGACTGGTCATTGTTACTCCCATTTTGCACTACATCATTCTGGGGTGAATCAAGCCCAGTGTCAAACTCACTGGGTTTCCCAGAAGTGGGATGTCCTAACTCTTTCTGTTTCTCAATCTTTTCAGGGGCCTTGGGTTTTGAGGTCTCTTTCGGGTCATCTTCCAGCTCTTTCAGTTTGAATGTATACTTTTTAAGTGGAACGGGTTGATAGAGGGATTCATCATCACTGGAGTCACTGACATCTGCTCCCGGTGGCACAGGAGAAGGTGGCTGTACTCTGATGACAGGTTCAGCCAGCTGGCACTTGTCATGTTCATCTTGCAAGTTCACTTCCGTCATCTCCATTTCGCTCTCAGTGGAATAATGAGGCTTCTTTTCTGATTCACCTTGATCTGCATCCAGTGGTGGAGGAGGAGGGAATTCAATATAGGCAACTCTGTTACCTTTGGGTCTTTTGTTAGAGTCCTTATTTATAAGACTAGGTAATGTTTTGTCAATCTGTGGTTCCTCAACCTCTGCCTGTTTCACAGATGTTGACTTAGCCTCTGCTTCCTCCTCTGACTCCTCAGACACCTCAGGTATAGGGCTGGGCTTGCCTGGGATATAAGCTATTAGTGAGTCAGGTGTTTTAGATGTAAACTCGTAACTCACTTCCTCTGAACTCGGTGTTTCTGGTGTTAAGGGGCTTTTACCAGAGCTGTCTATAAAGGACACTTGTTCTAGTGTGTCATCTTCTGGACTACCTTGTGGAGAAGGAGGTTGTTTTTGCTGCCTAGCTGTGTAAAATGTCCCCCTCGTCTCTTGTACTGTCTTACTTTCCTGACTGACAATTTTTTTAATACTGCCTTGTTGCACCTCTTTCTCATATTGCTTTCCTACTTGAACAAAACTGACATAAACAGGTAAGGTCTTAATTTCTTTTACTCCCTCAGTGCTCACTAGTGGTGCAACTTTATTCAAATAATCACTGGCACCGGGGTCAGCTGTGTCACTTGAAGGAAATTCCTTTCCTGGGCTACATTCTAAAGAATCTGGTGATTTGCTAGGGGATAGCTCTGTTTCCTCAGCAGGAGGACTTAGACCTATTGAGCTCTGCTGCTTGGTAACTTTTCTGATTTCTGAATGCTTTATTTTTTCATCTTCCACATAATCAATCTGTCTTTCAACTTTCTCCTGAATCACAGCTGATTGGGATACTTTAGCTGAAAGTTCATAGACACCATCAAGCACGGCTCTCTTCTCCTCAACAATTCTGACTGGAATATGGGACACAGCAATTTCTTCTTTCCTTTTGGATATTTTATCAGCCACTTCACCATTACGTTCCCCCTCCCTGACAACAAATTCTCTGTATAAAACCCTTTTTGAAGGGGATTTTACAGTCAGTTCCTTCACTTCTTCTGAATGGATTCCATTTGAGGCCACTTTGTGCTCTGTCACAGTGATAAATTCACTTTTTTGGTCAGTTTTAGATTCAGCATGATCAACATGGTTTTCTTTTACTGTATCTGGAACCAGCACATGTGAAAGCTTTTCCTTCTGTGTTTTATGGTTAGAAGTTCCAGGACTTTCCCACGTCCTATAGATTTTTTTGTCCCAGTGTCCCTTCGTTGTTGAGTCTGAGCCATACGCCAGGTCTTTTGCCCGTGGTTCTGAGATGCATTCTGGCACGCCTTTCCTCATCTCAGCTCTTTGTGTGTCCGAAGCACGAGAGTCTTCCACAGCTTTCCCTTTACCGGGAACGAGGTCTTCCTCTATTTTCACCTCTTTCTGTAAAGCTGTGCTCCCATCAATGACCTCTATTTGCTTTGCGTGTTTCTCTCTTGAATAGGACTGATACACTGGTAACTTACTTTCTTGCAATTTTTTTACTGGAATTTTAGACTGACCATCCAGCTTTTTTTCTTCTTGAGTTACGTCCTTACTTCTGGGACTTATACCTTGCTCAAATTTAAGCCTAATGGAACTGAGCTTTGATTGCTTCAGCTGAAACCCAGTCTCAGGCACTCCAGTCTGCTGAGCACTTCCTTTGTGTTCCATAGTTCGTTTAGAGTCCTCTGCAGGTTGCACATATATCCTTTTTTCAGGACTGCTGGGCAAACTGGATGCTTTCCTCTCATCCACCTTGGGAAAGCACTTCCCATCCTGTGCATACTGCTTCACCTTACTCCATTCATCCCCAGATGATGGCAATTCAGAGAGCAGAACTTTCTCGGGGCTGCTGCTGGCAGAGCTCTGGCTAGAATGTACTTCCTTGCCATTTTTTTTATGCTGCTTTTTCTCTGGAGACTGTAGCTCATCATTCAACTTCTCTGTTTTATCCCGAAAAAACTGGGATACTTCAGTCAGTTTTTCTTCTGCCTCTTTAACAGTCCTGTCCACCCTGTCTTCATATATCAACTTTTCTCTACCTCTGTCTAATCTGTCCTCAGTAAAGCGCATCCACATTGCATGTTTGTGACTACTAACATCTCCAGTGTAGTGTAACACTGTCACTTTATCATAATGATCCTCCTTAGACATTTTACCTACACCATTTTCAGATACATCTTTATAGATTTTGGAGAGAATCTCTTTTTTGGGGGCAGTAGCTACTTTTTCTCTGCATCGTTTATCAGTCCCCTGTAACTCTGCACTAAGGGGTAGAGCATGGTCAGTAACTGACTCCTCAGTATCAGAATGAGACACATCTAGCTTTTCTGAAAGAAGCATTTTCTCAGCAAACCTGTAAGACTCCCCTCTTAGTTCTGACAACTCATCATCATGGTATTCTATTGAGTGCTGACTCAAAAGCTTCAGTGTTTTGTAAGAGTCATCAGACATGAGTTGAGCAGAACTAGGGCGACTGTCTTCTTCCTGGGACACGGGAGTGTTAACTCTAGAGGATTCCAGATAAGAAGGAAGTGACTCTTCGGCCGTGAGCTCCTCTTCTTCTTGCTGACCTTGTTCCTCTGAACAAGGAAAAGCATCATGTTTTTCCAACTCTTTTAAGTTAATATCTCCCCGAGGTAAGTCTTTCTGATATACATACATTTCTTTTTCTGGATGCTTTTTTGTTTCTCTAATAATGACTTCAGTAGGTTCAGCCTGATTACCTTGTTCAATATGGACCTCTATTATTCGCTCCAGTTTGGGTTTCATTTTGCTGTCCTTCTCTGCATGTTGTGGTGAGGTTTCAGCAGACTTGCTAACATCGGACGTTACTGATGATTTATGTTCAAACAGACCTGCCAGTTCTTTGGAAGGGTCACGTCCAGACTGAAAGGCTTTCATTATGTCATGAACAGACATTGTTTCCTCAATTCTTTCAGAGGTACTTTCTGTGCATGGAGGTTTATGATAAACCATCCTAGTCGTGGTAGTGATATGAGTTTCTTCTTTTACTCGGACACCTTTACTAAGGACGCACTTATGGTTGTCCTCTTCACTGCCACTGGCTTTCATTTGAAAAGCTTTGACCTTCTCTTTAATGGACCCAGAAGGTTTTTGCTCCAGCTCCATAAACGTAGGGGAAGGTTTTGAGGCTGGCAGCTCCTCTGCCTTCTGCTCTGGAATATCTTCCGAAGACGGCTCGTAGCTGCGGATGACATGAACTACTTCAGTTCTTGTTTCTGTAATGACGGGAGGGATGGGCACATCGTGGAAAAGTGGTTTTGGCCCTGTGCTTTCAGCACTTTGTGGGGCAGAAGGTGTCTTTTCACTCCTCGTTTCAAAGCCACTGTCAGACAAGGGACTTTTATCTTGATCGTGTTGAGAAAAGTCATCTGGAGACTCTAAAATAGTGTCTGTTCCAAAAAAGGAGTCTGCAATTTTACATAACTCCTTTTCCGATGTTGAAGGCCTCATGGAGGCTGGAGGCATTTTAAGTTTATGTTCCTGCAAAGCGATGGCTGGTTTTAAAATGCGCTTTTGTCTCTCTTCACCTTCTTTTTTCCCCTCTTCAAACTTGTACTTTATGTTTGTTAATGAACTGCTACCGATATCATTTGCTAAGTAATCAATAACTTTTGACAAGCTATAATCCTTTTCCGACATGGTTTTAGTTTTAATTTGGACCTTCTCTGGAACAGATACAGGAGGGCTTGTCAAAGCTTGCTGTCTCGCTTCATCAATCTCCTCTGTACTGAACTCTACCCAGTCATCCTCAGACAGGTGTCCTTGATCACTTTTGGGTACTTTAGCCGACCCTTTACTTTCTAAACACACATCCTTTTTCAGAATCTCACTAACTTTTACTAAGTCCTCTTTTACTTTCTCAACAATTTTAAAGGGCTCTTCATCATCAATTCTACCCTCTTTTGGTATGTCAGGTTGGAACGGCTTGTCCTCTGCGACATCTGTCTGCAATATTGCAGTCATTCTTATCAGATCCTCTTTCATTTCAGCAACATCTTTCAGTATCTCCTGACTGGAGGATAAGGAAGATGGTGTGGACAATTTGAGAGCAGAGGGTGCTAAAAACAAGGATGATTTTATTGGCGATGAAGTTCGAGTAAAGGTAGGCTGCGTGCGCGCCTCTGTAGTCAATGTTTTAATAGGTGACAGTAGCGCAGCGGCTGATTTTGTAAGTGAAGACGACTCTGGGAGCTTCTTTAATGCTGGTTCAGACAAAACATTGACTACAGAATATACTGGCACTGTTATTGTTGATGAAGTTACTGATGAGGTAGTTGCAGATATTGACCCAAGGGCTGTGTACAAAGCACCTGCAGGAGGAGTTCTCATTGACTGGAAAGCTGATGGTGCTGAAGACACAAATGACCTGAGTGGAGAAAATGACATTGTTGTAGCTGTTGAAAACACTCTCTCAGCCGTGTCAGCAACTGCGTTAGCAGCGCAAGTTGCAGAATGTGCAGCTGCAGAGATCTTGTCTTGAAAAACACCTGCAGCTTTGGATCCATTTATTAAGTTGGCAGAAGATGGGTATTTCAGAGGTGACACAGACCCATTGAGCAATGGTACATCTGTGTGCCCAGCTACATGTTTTGCTGGCGACGAGAGAGACGAGGCCATCATGACTTTAGTGGATGAAACGGCATCAACTGCTGACTTAGCAGGTGACACCACTGACTTTAGAGGGGACGATAAAAGTGAAGATGCTGATGTGATGACCGATTTAAGTGGCAAGCTTGAAGAGTACATGTTAATGTTGGATTTGGGGGATGCTGGAGGCGTCATGGTTATGGATGATCTCTCCAAGAGAGATCCTGCTGTAGTCACTGGAGATGTCCGAGAGGGGAATGTGGTAGTGGAGGCCAGCCCTTTGAGACTGGCAGCTTCTGTGACTGCGGGAGCTCTGATGAAAGAGCCTGAAGTAACCTGCATGTTGTAGGGAGGCTGCGAGACCACAGTTTTTATTGGCGAAGAGATTGTCCGAAAGGATCTAATCGGAGATGCTACATCACTAACAGATTTAACTGAAGACGTGGTAGAAGCTCCTAATGTGGATTTGATTGGAGAAGTAGAAGAAACAGACCATATTGATTTTAATGGGGAAGCTGTAGGAGTGTTAGAGGAAGAGCTTGATAAGGAAGTGAAGCCTGATTTGGTTTGCCCAGGCACTGTAATTGGAGCTGTTGTCCATGACTGATAGGGCCGTGTTGAAAAGAATGGCTTGTATGAGTAAGTAGCAGGTAGGGATCTTGTTGCTCCTGCACTCCGTTCAACTGTTTCTTAAATTGTTAAATTAAAATCAAACATAAAAATCAACAAAAATGGTTGAAAAACAGAGAGACCAGAGAAGAAAATTGGTCAGTAAACGTTGTAATATTACAAAAAGCAAGTACAATTGTTTGCATGAGTTGGGATGAAAGAGGCAAAAGAAGATTTAAAAAAGAAAAGAAAAAAATTAGGAACGAGCCATATACTGATAACTGGTCCAAACCAAAAAGCAACATGAAATGGAAGACAGAAAGCACATAGCAACCAAATCTGCAAACAATGGAGAACAGAAAACACACAAAAGGAAAAAGTAAAAATAAAACCATATCCATAAGGTAAAAATAAAACCACATCAAAATTTCTTCTCTTACTTCCTATTGACTTTCTGATGTGCTACTTCTGAAATACTCATATCAGCTTTATTTTGCCTGTTTAGGTATGTCTCTGCTTTGTGCAACTATTAGAATTATCTGTTAAATAATTTCTATTGTTGTTCTGTTCAGATTTGATCCTACACAAAAATATAAACTTGCGTAAAGTGACATTATGTAGCTAAAATATTTTTTTAAACCACTTCAGAACTATTTCATGCAGAAACCAAAATTCCTTTAAGTGACAGGCAATTGATGTGCAAACTGTGAAGCAACTGGAATAAATTCAAATCTATATCTTCCATGCACAATTCGGATATGCTTCACACTCACAAAGCCAATAAGAGCAAGAGCTTTTCTGAGTCAATACTAAAAAAAAAAATAAAAAAAAGAAAGAAAGAAAGAAAGGAACATATGCATTTGTTTCTCATGCAATATTCCTTTTGTCTGGTAAACAGTAAAGTAAAACTTTTCATGAAATGATTTTAAGAAGCATATGTCGTAAATGAAATATGGCAAGTATGATGTATGATAGTTGTGAGCAGGCAAAGCAACTGAATCAGTTTTTATTCATGCACAAATGTCATGTCAGAACGAGCACACAGATTAATACATTTCGTATGGTGTATTAAGCACAAATACGTAAACCTTACAAAATAATTTCACAAGAGGTCATTAAAAGAAGAGTACACTTTTTCTACAAGATGTAGTGTCTTGGTACCTTTTGAGGAGATTTCTTGTATCAGCTCAAAGACAGACCTGTTCAACTTTACAGTTCTCAAAAGGTAACATTAGAAAAGCAGTTAAAGAAAAATAGATTATGAAATAAATTCCTAGCGAGGACAAACCTGTTAAATGTTATCATCCCCCAGAACTCTCAGCTTATTCATAGGCATTTTGAACAGAATCATCATCAACCACATTTTGCATCACAGGAGGCACTCATGTCAGAAAGTATTTCTGGGAATCCCATTACACAAACATATCTTCTGATACAGCAATAACATTCAGAGAGTTGACACTGAACGAAACTTTGAGGAATTTTTTTTTTCTTTAAAGTCAGAATTAGAAATTGAGCTAAAATATCCAAAGAACTTATTCAACATACCTTTCTCTGAAGTTACACTAATAATTTGTCAAACCTGCTTGATCTGTCTTATAGACAGACAGTAACTCACAGTGAAAGAAGCTCAACAAGGCTAAGACTGAACTGTTGCAGCACACACACTCCTATAGAATAGTGAATATTCAGTGCACCACAGGTCCATATCTTTCAAGGAGAAATGTGCTGGTCCTATAGAAGCCAATCAAAGCCCAGAAGTCAGTGTGGATGGCTGGTGATACTTCACAAAAACATTTCGGTTGAAGAGAGCTTGAGTACTAGGCCTGACTGGCACAGACTAAATCCAGAAATGCCCATTTTCCTTACTAAAATATTTTAAAGTGGAAATACACTTCTCTCTCCCCATCATAATAAAACCCCCAAAATGTACTTCATTAAATCAACTATTATGAAGATACTATAAATACTATTATTTATTATGAAGATTTAATTAGCAGTAGCTGCTAACATTCACCAGAAGTTCATAAAGTCTTGAGTTCAAGACAGAAACCCCAAAATGATTCTGAAAATAACTAATAACTGTTCAGTAGTTAGTGTTAGGACATGTCTTCACTGGAACCCCACCCCACTGCACCATCACGAGCTGGTCTGTCACAACTGACCAGCAAGGCAAGCACACCACAGGCTGCCCTCCTCACTTCTTTTTTGCCTGTCAAACCACAGATTCAGGGACATTTAAGATGCTGCTTCTGTGCTCCTTTTTGCAGCTGAAGAGCTAAAAAATCTGCCAATTTTTGCAAATGAGACTTAATGGGCCTTTGGTGAATAAATAAGACTTTTTTCTTCCCTCCCAGTGAGGGGGGGGAAAATTCATTGTGAGCGATATACACAGTCATCAACCTTCTTTCCAGCAATTTTCTTTTCCCTCTCGCTAAGTTCCCATCAAGCCTGTGACAATACCTTAACAGTCCATCAAGATGTCTCAGCAGATCTGATAGCTTCTTCAGATGTTATATGCTTGGAGTCTTCTTCCCGGCCTGAGAAGTGTAACATATTCTGGAGCACATCTGATCCAAAGAAGCCACAGATCTTATAGGATAATTAGGCAGCAGCCATCCAGTGGGAGCTCCCAAGACCTGATGAAGTTTGTCTATGGATTTTATGGAATTATATCAAAGGGTCTGTTGCAGGGTAGCAACTGAGAAGTCAAAAGTGGGGGGAAAAAAGGCAAGAAAAAGCCTGGAAATGGGGAACAATAGCAGTTGACCTTAGGAGAAGTGAGGAAGAAAAGCTAAGCCAAATACATTTTTGTATTTAACTGGGGAGGAAAGGAATGCCACAGGTCTGGTCAAGGGGAACACATGTTTAGGAAGAAGCAATGTGTGGTGCCAGGGAGTAAAAAGCATCTGCAGGGAACAGAGGAAAAAGGGAAGGGGAGGAGAAAGAAGAGGGAAAATACAAAACATGAGAGAGTCTATTTTGGCTAAGCATCTAAACATTTAAGTGCTTATCTGAGTGGCTTTCTGAATTTTTGTGTAACATTCCGTTCTATAGCACCTTTCTCTGATGTCTCAAAGGGGAGAGGAAGAGACTCTTTTCGAAAGCCATTTGCAATCCTCCTACTCTGGAACTTCATTGCATTTTTAAAAACTGTTATATTTTTCTTAATTAACACACATAATTTGCCAGTCAGGATTCTTCAAGCTCTCACAACACACGAGTTCACAGACCATCCAGGAATTTTTAGACAGCTTTTTTTTTTTCCTTTTCTCTTTTTTTTTTTTTCCCCCAGAATGACACCAAATACAACGTTTATAGAAAAAATGTCTCTTCTTATGAACAATCACATCTACATGGTTTAGTACTTTGGTAAGAGCAACTCACTCATTCCAGGCTCAGTCAGATAGCTGTAGCGCTTACGTAAAGCAAGGGAGACGAAGTTCTGGCGCCGGTCAGCTTTCTCCGTCTGCAACAAAACACAGCAGCATTCAGGGCCCTGGGAATCACTGCCCTCGTCTGAACAGACCAAACCTCAGCAGGATGGGCTGCTTTTCGTGGCACACAACCCCACCAGGGAGAATGGGTGCTTCCATTCAGCTTCAGGATGGCATGCTGAAGCCGAATTTGGGCGAGCAGGCAGGGAGGGGGCAGAGCCAGCCTCTGCTCCTGGGTGCCGAGTGATGAGTGCCAGGCACTGCCGAGCAGGAAGCGGGGCTGCAGGAAACCTGCTGTGAGTGACCACCCTCCTGGAGCAAGCAGGGAGGGACTGCCACCCTAAAGTGAGCCCTCAGGTTCATTCCTCTGCTTGTGAGGTAGAAGAGCTGAGACAGCAGAAGCAGCTCATTATCCTGCCTTAAAGCATCTCCATGCTGTCTTATGGCATTATCACTTAATACACTGCTTCACACTACTAGAAATGGTGTGATACTGTTCATTCTCTGCAAAATAAACCACCTTTGGCTAGAAACAGGAGGTCAACACAGAAGACTACAGGTACAGACAAAACATTCATAAGAGTGAGTGACCGATTATTCCCCCCCAGATTAGCTTGTCCCGAAAGCACACACACCACGATGTACAACTGGCTTTAAAGTGAATACATTAAGGACAAAAAAAGGCATGGGAGGGGATTTTTTAATATGCACAAAATGCAAAGATGTGGATTAGAAAGCAGACTACTCTTGTTAAGTAACAAATTGCCTCATAAGTTGCTGTGTTCAGCGCGACAGCTGCTAGTGTGGTGTCTTTAACATCAATAGTCCTTCAGAGATAAACTCACTTGCATATGTGGCTAAAAATGCAATTTGTTCAGAAAGAGAACTATTATTTTCACTACATAATAGCTCATTGGGAGCAAATTCTGTGGAGGTAATGTTTTTTCTATTATTATTTTTTAACATGTAATGAATGTTTTGGGTTGCATTATTTGGGGTTTTTTTTAGCTACTCTAACCAGCAGGTGACAACTGCTATTTATTTGCCACGAGGAAGAGGAAAAAAATTGCTGCTAGGTAAATTGGAAACACCTGTGTAGTTTCCTTTACAAGATGATCTCATCTCTACCTCTAATGAGTAAAACCCACTCAGTTTTCTGACAATCTAATGTTGCAGTTTCCATGAAACAGTGGGTTTTTATGCTGCAAATATCTGAGGTTCATTTGAAAATAGATTTGAACACAATATTTAGAAATTGCTCTTGGCTGGTTTACTTTTTTTTGAAGAATCCAGTTTCTTTACAGAGGTAAGATATTAAAGGCCACTATTGTGGCCTCAGCAGTACCTTCTTCCTTCTCAGAAATACAAGTTACCATAGCAATGACAGTGTTAGTCCAAGAGGTAAAATATTACCCACTAAGCTCTTCTTGATTTTTCCAAAATTTGTCTTGGTCTGATAGTCATAAATATGTCCTTTTTCAGAAGAAAAATAATTACATTTTAGACTGCTTTTATTCAGTGCTTGGTTTAATTTTGTAATTTATAATAATGGGATTTCCCACATTTGTGCAGCTCTACACAACAGCCTATCAGAAGTTTAGGATATGGTTATTTTTCTGTAGGTATCATTTCAAAGCCACCACTAGAAATAGTTGTTTGTTTTTTTCTATAACATACTACTTTTCTTCACTAAATCTGAAGGAAATAAAAACAGAAGACAGTGTGTATATTACCTCATCATCTTGATCTGACTCTGTTTCCTTTTGGTCCCAAGATGCATTGCAGAGACAAGGAATATTATAATGGACAGCAGGGAAAAGAATATCAGGATATGAAAAGGACCAAATTGGGAGCACAAAATGCAAGCTGATTTATAAGGCAAAGCAAATCCAAAATGTCAACACAAAAGAAAAAAAAAATCTTACATCCAATGCAAATAAACACGTGACATTACTGAAAGCATAAATCTATGACTTGCAGGCTGAAGCATGAGCTGTAAACAGAATTGTAAAAATTATAGGAACTTGACACCACAGTAACAGGAGACTTTAAAAGCATTCTACATACAAGAAACCAATAAAACATACATTTTAAAAGCCTTTATCATATTTGAAAGCGTTCTCATTACTGACAGTTCACAAGGTTTCTTTATGACTAGCAGGAAATAAAAAAAAAAAAAAAAAAAAAGAGAGAGACAAAAACTAAAGGAACAAAACCAAATCCAACCCAATCCTAAGAAAAATGTTTACTTTTCCAAACAAATACCTTTTTGTGTGCTGGCAGAGTGATATTCAAGTTGCAAACAGCTGTTTGTGGCAGTCCTTTTGTAGTCTTTGGTTCTTTCAAAAATGATAATCGACCACAGGGTTCCTGGCTGGTGTCCCTTACCTGGAAAAGAAAATTTGCTTCAGCATAGTAATGTGTAGTAATTCAGAGTCCTAGAGGAGGTTTCTGGAACAGTTCTCAGTTTCTTTCTACAAGGAGCTTTCTAGTGTATAAAGACTAATAATACCAAGCTGGAGCTCAGCCTGAGGTGCTGAAGGAGAAAATGTGTTACTGTGAAAGAGTTTTAGGTCAGCCTGAAGCTCCCTGATGGCAAATCCAAGCAAGACAAGGTGCTGAGTGACTCCAACCTGAAGGTTTTGTACTGGGATGCTACTGACAGGCACTGTCTGCTCACTTCATTGTATTCTGCCATGTTTTGCTCTTGTGTTTACCAAAATGCTTAACAACCTCTCCAGCAGCAGGGCAGCTGTGCCAAGGGTAAGGGAAGCGAGCACCATTCCTGGCCTGTTAGAGAAGAACAGTCTGCACACACCTTCTGAAGGCTGCTCTGCAGTGCAGGGTGTTATTGAACGCGTCTCCTCTGCTTAGTCTCTCAGAAATTGTGACCTACTGGTAAATATGTGGGGGCTCCAATTTGAGACATGGTTTTAGGAAGAGGTTGTGAATCCATTTCATGGGTATTCTGCTCCCAGATCTGCCAGCAGCTCTGCTGCGGCTTCAAGCAAAGTGTCCTCTCCATGTTATTCACATATTAAAGAGCTACACCTACATCCCAGGGGCAAGTTAGTCCTGTAGGGCTGAAAAAGGGAAGAGGGATTGTGGGAAGGGAGGAAAGCAACAGGATCATTTATTTAGCTTTTAATTTACCTTGATAGAGAATGGCAGTCTGTTTTCTTTGAAAGCATAAAAATTAAAAACAAGCTGCTGTCCTCCTTTAGTCAAAGGGGCCAGATTTCCATAGCAATCAACATAAATAGGTTTTCCTTCAAGAACCTATCAAAGCAAGAAATAAATGTCAATAAAACCTCTTTTAATAGTAGATTCATGCATATAAACATCATGATTTCCCTCAACTTCATTCCTGAGTTTAACCTAAGCCCCCACTTGGTTACATTCAACAACAAATTGGAATATCACCGTGCATTATGGCAAGGTATTATGAGTACAGGCAGTTTGGAAAACCATGAGCCACCTGACTGGCTTTTCTAAAGTAAGAGTGTGTAATTTTCTTCAAGAAATATTAAGGTAGTGACTGTGATTTCACCACAAGCCAGTCCTACTCATGCCTCCGTGCCTGCAGGGCCAGCGAGAAGGAATTCCCTGTCTGCAAAGCCCAGCCAGGGTTACTTGACAGCAGAGTGAGGGCAAGTCCTCATGCTCCTCCAGTCTCATCCTGTTTTTTTGTTCTTTTGAAAATTTTCATGCCATGCCTTTGCTGTGAACCTTTATTTAACAGGGCCTGTTGTGGCTTTTGCAGGAGCTGCTGCTACTTGGAAAACACGCTGCCCACCTACAAGGAGGAAGCCAGCTGCAAGGAATGTACCTCAATGTCTTTGCTTCTGGCAACTTCCTCAAAGTTCTCTTGTTGCTCCAAGGTTTTGTCCACTTTGTCGTCAGTCATGCAGAAGCAGCGCAAATTGGATTCCACGGGGTCATTCATTTTGGCAAATATCACAAACTTTGCCATATAAGGAACGCATATTAATTCTCTATAGAGCTGTGTTGCCAGCCCAACAGTCTCTAGTACTTGGTGGCAGTCTGCGAGCCAAAATCTGAGTGGGAAAAAGTAAACCATTAAATCAACTTTTCATTATGCTCCAACAATTGTTTAAGGCTTAAAGAGAAACTGTGTCCTGTATCCTTGGTCACTTTGCATGGGTACTGTCCTTGCAGAATTGCCAGAGCTGTAATTTTCCCTCTACTCTCAGTACAGGTTTAACCATCCAGAAACAGGAATACCTGGCAATGAAATGCTGACATACCTATCTAACCCTTTTCACACTGGTGTCTCATAAAACTATCATAAACTATCATAACTAAGGCTCATTTGAAGCCAAAGTGAGGAAATTGAATTTCATGTGATCTTGAATTTCCTGTAATGTGCTGATGCTTCACTATACATTTGATTTGCTAAAACAAACACCTTTATAACACACAGAGCAAAATCACATCTCCCATTCAGGCTGAAACAAATATGCCCATGGTGAAGCCTCCAGAGACATGTGCTATATTGTTATTTTCTCATCTTATGATTAAGAGTTTGAAGACAAGTGTGATACAAATGACATATAATTTATACTTTGTATCAGTCTTTCCCACAATATTTCAGCCCTGATCTGTTTGGTTTTCCAGCAATTCTCTCTCTTTATAAAAAGATTTTTATAGTTGCAATGTCATTTACTGATTGATAAACTCTCTACCTCCTATACCATGAATTTTCTTTGCTAGGATATGTGATTTGTACAGATCCTGTTACATGCCCTCAACCAGCATGTAAGTCCATGAAGCCCATCAAGATTAATTTCAACTCATCATTTTTTGCAAATTGTATTTTTGTGACAGCAATTTAATATAAACCCACAGCCAGAAATTAAACACCTTTAAATTTTTGAACAAATGCATTTTTATTAATCCCCCCCCACCTTTTTTTTTTTTTTAATGGGACGAATATTTTGAGCTTTGTCTCTGTTGCCGTTTACAGAAAAAGCAAAGCCCTGTGTGGCATGGCCTCCTTCAGAGGAACAGGCTGTGTGCCTGCCAGGAGCCCCTGTCACAGCCAGGCCAGAGCTTGGTGTGTGGGACGCTGATGGGCAGTGACAAAGCAGCACCTGGGCCATCACCGCTTCACCAGCCTTGTGAAAGGCTTCCAGAAAGCCAGAACACAACCTCCCAGCCAGGCATGGTGAAGGGAGGGCATCCCTGAGGTGCAGCTCCCAAGATCTACTCCCATACCTGGCAGAAACATTGGTGGTGAAGGAGACACAGTCGTTGGAAAACGTCAGCGGCGTGGTGCCCGTGATATCCTCCCACTGCGCGGGCGAAGTGCCTCCTGTGCAAACACACACCAGGGAGAGTTCCTTTCAAACACCAAGCACACACAGACTGCATAAAGAATATCTCTGTCTCCACATGCAGAAAAAGAACCTAGACATTAACGTTTTCCATCAGCTGAGTTCCATGTTATCCTGTCGCATCAACAATGCCTCATGGCATCACATGTCACACAACAAAAAACAAAGATGTAAGAAAAGAGCATATCTGTAAGTCAACAGCAACCCCCCCTTGATATCAGCTAGGACAGAATTACTTCTGCAAGCTGTTTTTACTGACAAGCATGTTTAATAACTAAGACTGAAATTCTTCAAGACTGAAATTCAACATGTGTTGGGAGAGCTCTTTTACAATGGGACCAGATACAAAGCTCAGGGAACTGGTAGGAGCCTTGGAAATAACCTCAGCTGGCTTTGCTCAGGAGAGCTGATCTGAGCCCCAGTGGTCCAGCACACCAAGGTTCCCTTACTGGATTGCAGGAGTTGTGAGAGTGAGCATAAAGCTGCTGCCACAGAAACCTTGGCAAAGAGCAGGATTTTCTCTAACCTGTAATGCTACATAGGAGTCGAAGGCTGGGAGTCGTGTCTCCTTTGTACCCGTTGGTTACTCCTTCCCCTGATGGAGGTGGCACAGGAATTGTCATGGTTATTGGCTTATGGAATTTCCTTCTTCTTGGCTCCACAGTGACAATGGGACTGAATGTTGCTTTGTTTCCAAGGATTTTTTTGACAATCTCTTCTGGAACTGGTTGAGCCTGTCAACATGGGGAATATACTTAAACTAGAGCTGCAAACTGTTTATAGACATGCTGAACTATTTTCTAAATGGTAATTCTATTTTCTGTATATCTTTTTTTTTCCCCCCTAGGAAGCCTTCTCAAGGGTGATTATTAGTGAAATTCATGTTCAGTTCTTATTCAACAACTTCTGATTTCCTAATCGCTCAATGGTAGAGCTAAACGATGAATCTCAGAAGGTTCTCTGCAGTATTTGCTGAGTTTTTCAGAGCATGTTTGGTTTTGTTCTTAATTTACAGTGATTAATGACATTATGTACAATTTCAAAATGCAAAAACAGGCCTATTTCGCACTTGAGAAGAGAGGACTAGACACTGTCTACTGGAGATGATAGACAATTCTTACATCTCTACAAACACAGATTCATGCTCTTGAGGATTCATGCTCAACTGACCTCTGTACAAAATGCTTCCTGTGATTATTAGGAAGAAATACTTGTTAGGGTTAAAATCACAAAGAATGCATGAGGGTACAAAAGACTTACAGGTAAATTTCACATTTGCTACAGTCAAAAGTGACAGACATGGTAATGGGAGTTTGCATCCATTTGCTTTTTTATTTTAATGTTTTTATATTTTCAACTCTGTGTCAATCAGGCTGACCCACGACTTGCTAATATTGAAATTGCAAAGTGCACTGATATGCAGAGAGCATGCAGTTACACTGCAGTCTCAGCAGTCACAACACTGAATACAGAGCTGTCACTCACACTGGAGAGCTCTGGGAAGGTAACTGCATAACCAGAACAGCACAACTTTCATTTTCTCAAGATTAATCCTCCTGAGATGTGAAATATCTTTAACAGAAATGAATTTCAAGCACTGCAATTCAAACCAGCATCTCTTTTTCATGAACCCATCAGACTTGTCATACTATTAAGGGAATTTTAAGTGATAACTAACTGAACTCAAAGATGCCTCCTATTCCTACGGAATATTTCTCCACTTTCTGTGCAGTTAGTTTAAGTAGAATTTAAGCTATATGCTCTTCCCAGATTTCACCCCTAGAAATGCCAGTGGTGAATGTCCTAAGACACAGCAGATGTACACGGGAGGTTTTTGACCCAGTAACAGCTGGCAAACAGCTGCATGTAATCCTCCCAAACACATTCCAGTGGCAGAGGGCAGCCCAGTGACCCCGTTCACAAGCTGCTGCTTTTCCACAGCAGACAGGGACTGCACAGTGGCTGTAGAGTTGCTGGTACTGCGGCAGCTCCAGGTCTTTGCTTTCCTCTCTCCATTCCTGGGATGCTAAGCAATGACCATGGAGGTGATCCAAGGGGAGCTGGGCTTGTGCCACAGGGAGGAGAACTGTGCACTGAGGGACACTGAGCGAGCCCAGACAGACCCGTGCCAACTCAGAGCTCAGGTGTGAAGAAGCCCCTTGTCACACTCAGGTGTGAAAAGCCCCGTGCTAAGGAGCAGTGGAAGCTCCTGGAACTTCCGTAGCTTCCAGTCTCGCGCACCAAGACAGGTGCACGGAGAGGAGCTGCACTAAAGCACCTTTACCTGGAGCCCCACGCGGATCCTCTTGGTCAGAGCCCCCTCGGGGAAGGAGGCCTGGACTCGAGGCACCGTGGTGCTGCTCAGCACCCCGCCCTCGGGGCCGATCTGGTTGCTCTCCTGCTTGATGCGGGAAACCACGGCGAAGTACTGCGGGAAATCCTTGGTGACGATCCTGCAGATCCGCTTCTTCTCCAGCTCCTCCACGCTGTCCAGCTCTGCGGGCACAAGACAGGTCAAACATTCAGGCATCCCCTGCCCACGTTCATCCCACACAATCTGGGGCTTTGAATAAGCCTTAAAATGCCTAAGAAGGTTGGGATGTTTATTATTATTTATTTACTAGAGCAGTAAAAAAAAAGCCATTCAATGCTATCAGTTATCAAGCTTTGTTTTTTCTGTGAACTTCTGTATAAATCTTGACAATGAGGGCCAACAGCAATAGACAAAAACACTTGCTGGGACACCTAAGTAGTCAGGTGTGACAGTCTCTGCAGTAGCAGCTGCCACAAAATGACAGGTTTGTCACACGGCATAGAAGTCTGAGGAGAGCTGAAGAAGACAGGCAAGCTCCTTCCCTCTCTTATTTCTATCTGATCTTTCTGTGCATAGCTACACATTATTCCCAGCCCCTTCCCCCATATAGTTCTGGCATAAGGAAAAGCACAGGAGATCACAGTCAGTTCATGACCTATCTCCCTTCATGCCAGGTGTGCAATCCAGAGCTTGGCCACCTGAGACAGTTACTGCCCAAACTGGCATCCAAAAACTCCACACCAGACACCGAGCTCTCCATGAAACTGTGGAAGCAACAGAGCTGTCTCCCAGCACCACCAGTGAACCGAGAGCAAGCTTCCCTTCCACATCAGGATTCCAGCCATCTGCTTATCTGTCCCAAAATAATTGCGGTGTGCCCCTCAGTTCCTAGAGAACCTTAGATATCCTCAGATACAACTGCAACAGAGTCAGGTCTCCTATTAATTAGTTAAGCACATGACACAGTTTTCCCCATATATGCACTGGGGAAAACTTCGTGATACAACAAAAATATGACTTTTGCAACTATATATATATGTGTGTGTGTGTATTTATATTTGCATTGGTGCCCTTGGCCTTTTTATCTCTTGCAATTGGATTTCATTGCAGCACTCCACAAATTTCAGCACTTATTTTCCTCCTTAAAAAGCGAATTTCTAAATAAAGTTGGTTCCTCAAAAGATGACATTTTTATCAGATCCAGCAAGAGAAAGCAGCAAGACCAGAAGTAATACTAAGGCAAAAGACAGTTTTAAATACTTTGTGACTGAGATATTTTCCTCCTCTAAACATGTAAGCTCAATTACAGTTCCGAAAGAATTAGAATGCAAATTTGGTAAAATGTCAGTTTTCCATTTAAAAACATTCAGCAGATAGTTTGGATTAATCTCACTGTGCTGCTGTGGATGATATGTACCTACCAGAAGTGGATAATTTCTTATCATAATGTCAGCTTCCATTTACTTTGACTCAGAGATTGATATCTGAAGCCCTCTAATGAATTAGTCACTCTGCCTGCAGCCTCTGGAAGCAATGGCTTGTGCAGGAGACAAACTGGATTCCTAAACTCCCAGGCAGGTATCATCTTGACTGGTAAATCCTAATCATCTCCTGTTTGTTGCTAAAGAAAAAAAACACTGTAAAATGCTCACAGAGGTGAGGATAATTAAAATTCTCCTGAAGTAGAAAAATAGTGATTTGCACAAGAACAATTCAAAGTCCTTTAAACCTGGCAGGCACTCTCCTTCAGAGGAGGAAGATGGGAAGATAGGACTGGCAGAGCAACAGTCAGGCATGGAGAGGAGTTGGGCTATATATAGGGAGGTTATGTTTGGATAATATATATGTAAGCTTCTATATGAAGTTGCCCTCTAACAGAAAAAAAAAAAAAGATGATGAGCAATCAAACCATCTCTCTCACTGCCCTGAGAAATGCAGTGTTAGCATGACAGAATTAATGAAACAGGGAAAACTAGTCCTGGGAGAGGTCACATTTCCCAAACACACCTCATCCATTTTATAGAGGGAGATATCATCATTACTACTTCCCTCAGCTGCTGACACTTCATTCCTGGGCAGAGTGTTTCAATGATAAACCCTGAAGCATTTTTTGGTTAGGTTTAGCATTTGGTTAGGTTAGCATTTTTTGGGTTTTGGAGGGAAGGGGGTTTTAGCCACAGAGCAGTATGCTGTGCACCCCGTCATGCAGAGAGGGATAGCGAAGCATGGAGAGGCAAAGCAGAAAGGTCAGTGGCAGAACTGGGAAGAATCTCCCAAAGTCACTGTCTCCCAGGCTTGTGCCAACAGCCCAGCAACTCTTACAGCCACGCAGCTTTAGCGAGTCAAGAGAAAGGTATGGTGAATATAACGTGTGCAGAAGTCTTCTCCTGCCGCCCATGAGTGTGGTACACCTATCCTGCAGTGGTTTGGTGTCTGATCTTCCACAGAAGTAAGAGAGGAGATGGACAGAGGGCAAGGAGGCAAGAAAAGAACACCACAGCGTGTGGTGCACGCTGCCACGTGAACATTAGGGCTTCAGGACTGGAGAAGAGAAACCCAGCCATGTCCTCCAAGTTCAAGAGGGACCCCACACAGGCTGTCTCACGTCAAGGAAAGCAATCAAATCAGCTGTCTCTGGTCAGAGGCAGTTGTGGATCAAGTTCATCCACATCTAATACCTTCCCTTTTTTACTTTCAGATAAGGTAACACAGAGCAAGAATCTTCTGACTCGAAATAGAGCAAGACAAGTCACAGTACACCTGGCTGTTTCATGAGCTTCAAGGATGGATTGTTGGATCTGGTTTCCCTTGCCAGGGCCTCAAAAGAATTTTACCAGCACTGAAAAAGCAAATCCCACCTGACTGAACAGCTCTCTGAGTTGTGCAACCCTCCCTCAGTCCTGTCTGGAGCAGAGCTGACCTTGTCACGGTGCCCAGACCACAGGGTGGGGTGAGCACAGGATCCCAGTTCTCCCCATACAGAGGTGTGCCCATTAAGGAATTGCTGCACTAAAAGCATGGCATGCAGGAGGCAGCTTCCACATGGAGAAAAATCCAGGAGAGGGATGGAGGCAGGGAGAGCACATGGCAAGGGGCAAGGAGAAAGTGAGGGCAGGAGGATGCTGGTAACCAGACCCAGCCTCAGTGTTTCACACACATAACCAGGCACTCCCAGTGCCACAAGGATGTTTCACCCTCAAATAAGGCAATGTCCTTTATGGCTATTTTTGTGTGGTCTTCTATCTTGCTATTTACAACACACAGTTTAACAGCAATATGTTTAAAAACTTTTCTTGGAAAGATGGCAAAATCACTGCAGAGTGATTTATGGTGGTATTTTAAACTTCAAGCATAAACAAGGTCACACTCTGGTTTGATCTGTCGATTCAGTTATGTAAAAACTCCTGCTTCCCACCTGAAACCACACTGTGCAGCTGCAAGCTTACTGTAGCCACAAGCATTTGCATTTCTTGGCTCACTCACTCAGTTTGCAAATAACTTTTAAAAGATTAGCTACCCCAGTGTGTGCATTTGTGACCACAATTTGTCTACAGGTACCTCTAAAGGGTGAAGGAATGTTAAAAGCAAGCAGAAGTTATCTATAAAAGGAGCCTGTCTGAAACCATGATGTATTTACCAAATACAAGGCAGAGAGCTTCTTCCTAAAAAAATAATAAATTCCAAAAATACATACATTTTATTTGATTGAAGTATAAATAAATGTAACATGGCCAAGAGCTGTGAATTGCTACCCTTGTGTTTGGAGCCACACTCCTCCTACTCCTTAAAATGCCAAGTTCCCCGTATTTGCCTAAGTACAGCACCATCCTTTAAATAAAACCCATTTAAGCAGAAACCTGACTGCACCAAAAAAACCCAGGCTCTTTACATCACAGTTCATTGTTCTCTCATGATAATAACCCCGAAGTTCTGCTGTTATTTAATGGTGTAGTAGCCCTGCAGCGGTGCCTCCTGCCCGGGATGATTTTGGCTCTAGGAAGCGGTTTCCCAGCAGATGGTGCTGCTCTCAGCGCAGAGCAGGCTTTGGTGTTTGACAGAGGGATGTCCTTGCTCTCATCCCTGCTGGATAAGGGGGAGAGCAAAACAGGAACAACCAAACAGAGAGCAAACTGCATGGCTAAAACTCGGCCTATTAAGGAGCTGCAATAAAGGGCTGACTGCCCTCCTTCAGTGCACGGGTAGGAAAGGACTTGTGGTCACAGCAGGTTGGACAGAGAAGCTGCTTTTAACAGAAAACGGGCACTCCTGCAGCACCTCCTGACACTCAGAGATGATTATGCAGATGAGTTCTCTTCCAAAGACACACTAAACTTCTCTAAATGACTATGTGGCTGCCTTTTATTTAAATTAAAGCTTGCTTCTGCCTCCAGAGCTCATACCTGGAATAAAACTTCTTCCAAAGTTACGTCTTCTGAGATGCAAGATACTCCCCCTGAGATAAGTCTGACTGTGGTATTTTGTAACAAAACACTAAAAGTTCAGATGAAAAAAACCCAAACCCACTCAAGTCTACAAATTTGTAATTTTTTTGGTCATTGCTTGGAAGACCTTTTACATTGCAAAGGTGTCATTTAACTAGAGTGGAATTTTGTCAAAACCTTTGCACTATTTTAATGCGGGGTGGGTTTTTCGTTTGCCTTTTTTTTTTTTTTTCTTTCCTAGCTAGAGAAGGATTAAGCTAAAACAAACTGAACAAATAATCACTACAGTGAATGTGTCTGCAGTATTTTTCTCCTTTTCCTCTCACAAATGGCTGCCTGGATTTGTAAAAGCCATTCCTGAGGTTTGGCTTTTAAGGTGTCAAATATTTTCACTCTAACAGAATATTGTCCATCATACTTTTTGTCATTATTTGGCTGCACTTATACCCACCAACCCCAGACAGCAGTTCCTCAGAAGGAAAGAGCCACCTGAAACCCTCAGTAGACCAGAAAATTGTCCTGTGGCTCCATATTGTGAAGCTTATTATTTTAGGCTCTTAATACTGAGGGCTTCATGCCCACCCCTCTCAAAGTGTTTTTATTTATTGATCTCTTCTCTGTAAATTGTCAATTTATCCATATGTGAGTTCTTCCATATGTGTTGCAAGCTGCAGCACTTCAGAACAGTATTTCTGTGCCCAGATTTCCTATCCCCAAATCAAACTAAGCTCAGTTTGAAAAGCGCATGAAACAAATAAGCAAGCTGCTGATCAGTGCTGACCACCTCACCCCTCTCAAGGCTTCACCCAAACTTCTTCACCACTGCTTCACTCAAACACCAAATCATCACTTCTGATCCCATGCCAGTGTCCAAAGAAGAAGGGGCAGTGGTGAGATTTTTCTTTTTCAAAGGCTGCAACTACTGCATTCAATCCTGCAGCAATCATAATTCCCCAAGCCATACCATCTTGGACCATGTTCATCTTTTGCCTGTTCCACTGCTTTTAGACACCCTTCAGTGATGAGGTTGATTTTATTTTTCCAAACCCACTGGGAAAATATTTGCAGTGTTTCTGCCCTCCTGTCTGGTTGGTTCTATTACATTTATTTTGAAATAAATAGCTACAATAGATCATCATGAAGCAAGCAGATCTTTGCTGTTGCTTTGTGTTTGTACAAGCTCAGGTGCAGTTCAAATACTTCAAAGTGAAACCTTTCCTGTTGCCCCCATGTGGATATGTTTATCCTGTGGATAAACCCTTCCAGGAAACCAAAGTTGACACCACAAAGTGCTTCAGATGCAGAGAGCTCCAGCAATGGTTTATCAGCACGAGTATTGAAAAATGCTTGCTAGGAAAAGAAAGCAGTGGTGCCAAGGAATCACGGCAGCCCCACAGCCTGGCTTTGCCCACAATTTGTCTTCAGGGACCATCTGTGACAGCATCTTCTGATGGATTTGTACAGCTGGGTCCCCTAATCTTGAGGGACTCACACCAAGGGAGCCAGACTTCCCAGATGGGCATCAGGAAGGCAGGTTGTGTACTTCTTGGAGGCAATCTCTAACACCACCATTTGAAATAAGAATGCTCTAAGGGCCAAGCTCTGTGTCCGTGGGAAGGCCCCATGGAGCTGATATTTACACTTAATCGTTGGTTTGGAATGACCTTCCCGTGGCCCTGCAGCAGAGCAGCAGAGACACGGGTACCTCCAGCTGGGTGTTATTCTCAATTCATGCTGGAAAGCAACTGTGCAAACTCTGCTTAAGCTTGGCAAGACTTCAGACCAAAATTCACCACTCATTCCAGGATGTCTCCAGGCCACTGCAGAAGAGTTTCTCCTTCCGCTCTGTCCAGCAGTTTAATATGGAACACACACTGTACTCCCTGAAGTCAGACATCCCCTGCACTGTTTCAGTTTAGCTTGCTTTACTCAGCCCATGTTAGCAAGCCTTCACAAAGGCAAGGCCAAAGCTTTGAGAAAATATTTACCTTCATCCATGCCATTAAGTATCTCAGTTAAGTCCTCATGCTTGCTGTCATACTGGTGCTCTTTCCACGTTTCACCGTTCTCGCTCCGCAGTACGATCAGTTCCCGTTCCTTGCCTCGCATTGATCCAAAATGCGGGATTTCCACTATGACAGGGCTAGGGAAAAAGGAACCATGTTATTTTTAACCCTCTATTTCCTCACTGCCCTCAATTTCCTATGGGTACTTAAGAAAACTACAGTAATTTTAAATAGTTAACACTGTTAGGGTAAAAATGATTTTAAAATTGCCAAAGCTGCACAATCCTTTATCATTTAAACTATATTAATGGATAAATCAAAAATACTAATATATAGCTTGTTTTTAGTGCAAATCTTTTGAAATATCTGCCTCCATGAAAAAAATAGTGGCAACTTTTAGTAAGGAGAGTTTTCCTTGCTCATTTATCCTAGGGTGTAGGTGATCCAACCTGCCTCCAGCACAAAGAGCACTGCTGACTTTTAACTGGCATTAGCATAGTCAAAGTTTGGATTAGGCTCAGGGAGTTTGAAGGGACAAAGTCAGTTCAGAAGCAGTCTGTCTATCCCAGTGCATGCAGCAGCCATTGACTGTAACAGGAACCATGCATTTATGCAGATTTTGAACTTCAAACTAAGTCCCACAGTTTTCAAAGCTCTCCCTAGCTCTCTGTTGATGCAGCTCCTGTGAAATAAAAGAGACTGTTTTTCTTTAGCTCCACTTTCTGGTTGTCATGCCCAGCGTCACAGCTGTAACCTCTGCACAGCAAACATCACTGGGGAATCGTTAGATCCTTTCAGAATGGACTTCTCTGGGTTGAACAACATCACAACCACATTTATATTAGTTACTGTCAAACATTTTGGGGGGAAGGAAAGGGAATGAGAAGGTGGTTAATAATACACCTATGTCACCAGACAATGTACCTTCAACAGAGGACTGCAAGTGCATTACTGAACAGTTTGCATGAACAACCAACAGAAACCACCACTCACTTCATGTGCCATTCCTCAACAAAACAGACACTGTTGCCAAACACTTCACAGGCAGGATATGCATTTTAAAGTATGCTAAGACAAACCGACTGAAATCGCACAGTAAGTGAACATTTATGGATTATGCAGCTTTAAGACATTTAAATAGACAGTATCATTATTTTCCTACAGAGGTTGTAAAGGGTTTAACTGCTTTGCAACAACTTGGTTAAAAGCAGTGTCACATGATGGGAGAAGGGTGCAGCATTTCTGTGGTTCTGTACATCTGAAAGGTGTTGGGTGCATTAACCAATCCAGCACTTGAGCACAAAATCACAACAACCATCCTGGGGAAAAACAAACCAGCTTGAGGCCCAGTTTGCACATTAAATTCCCAGGGAGAAAAGTTAGTCTTTTTTTCCCCCCATTAAAATGAGTTTAATTAATATGTATTTTAGATGCTTTTAGGAACACCCAGTCTATTTTTCAAGTCTCAAGTCCTTTAACAAAAAACCAGGAATGTAGTTGCTCTCTCCCATTGTGCACAGCAAGAAAATACCAAAAATTTAAATACATTGCTTAAGATATTTACTCTCTAGTTCAAAAAGAGCACAAGCTGAAAACTAAGGCTGTAGTACAATCTTTGCAGGCTAATATTTCAGATACTGTCTCTGTAAATATTTCGAAACTACACAATTTTGTGCATGACATTTAACAAGAATACTCAGTGAGAAGGTATTGAACAGGTTTGGAACACCAAACACTCACCAATATTTTGAAAACCCAATGCAATAAATTTCACAATATGGTTTGAAAACAACAGTCAAAAACATATGGAAACATCCTTACATGTTTAGACTATACACAGCAGTCCCTTTGGGTAGCATACTTGGCTTTGTAAATTTATTTTAATAGGATGCCTCTTTCAGGTTGAAAATATTAGTATTTCTCCAATCTTGATGAATCAATTCATTCATTTGATTCACATTTTTTTCTGAATAATCTTTCATAAGTAATGGACTTTATGTCATCACATTTTACAAATGCTCTTCCCAAAACAGTCTCACTTGAGGCCTGTAAATACCTTCTCTACCACAGGGTTGAACTTAAAGGACTGCCACTGTGTATTAAAATGTATTTAATGCAGTAGAAACACTTCAAATTTAAAAAATTACAAAAGCACAGAAGTTATGAAAGCAGAATGCTGGCAGTGAATTTTACATGCCTATAAGCACAAGGTAGTAGCAGAGCTATATTAAATCAAGCCACTATGATTTTCTTTCAGTGACATAAATCAACTGAAAGTTTTAGGAAACTTAAAGAAAATAATGGGATTAACAAAAAATTGGAAACAAAAGAAAAACTGTAGACATTCTGTATCTTTTCCGTACATATCCTACCCAATAAATTTTGTTCCTTGTGGACCAAGCTGCAGGATTCGGCTAACCATGCTCTCACCCTCATTTAGAGGGGGAGGACTTTTAGGAAGATGCAGTTTACTGAATAACATCCATGCAGCAGGAAGAGAAACGAGAAGGGGAAATTAGGAACAAGCTGTCATTCCCGACAGAACCAGCAGTTTATATCAGGGTGCCACTCACGGTAATGAACAAAATTTATAATTAGGAAAAAAATGGCCACATCATAGTGGATTGTTTCCCCTGTTTTAAGCTTTAAAAACAGTTCAGTTTCAGTGCTTCCGTTCCTAGCACTGGTACTACTTGTACCACCACTCCACTGCAGGTGCTCCACCATCACTCCAAGTGGCTTTGCTCCACAAGACGGAGACAGGCAGCTCCCAGCAACTCCAGACGGAGCCGTGCACATGTTGGGAACAGAGCTCAGTAGCTGGGTCTCTGTGGGTGTCCCTAGACAATTCGTTGTGGTAGTGCTGTTTCTCTAAATACTCTACAAGCAAGAGGGTCAAAACCTGCTCTGGGTTTTCAGTGTGTGACTCCTCCTGACTTCCAAGGCAGGGTTGCATGAGTAGATGGGGGTGGGACCTGGCCTTCCCGTGGCTTTCCTTACCTTCACCTCCATCCTGCAGTCATCAAAGAGGCAAGACTCTCCTTAAAATGCAAGGGTTCTTACAGAAGGAATGGCAGGTTGGCATTTTTTAATGTTTTAAGTTAAGTAGCCTGTGCTATGAGCTCAGATGAGGTAGAGTCAACATTTACCTACTTAGATCCACAGGATAAAGGGAACGAAAGGTGCGACATGAGCATAAACAATTAAACTCACAGAACAACTCACCCTAAAAACTGTGCCCCTGCTGGCCCCATTTCTACAAGCCGACTTGCCAATCCTTCTCCTTCAACCATGGGTGGTGGGCTGGCCAGTTTGTGCCTCTTGACCAGGCGGCAGGTGATGCGGGTGGGCGCCGTGCACTTCCGCGGCGGGATGATGATCCTCATGCCATGGTGCCGACTGCCCCTCATGGAACCCCCGCGTGCGTCCACCATGAAACTAACCAGGAAACTGCCCAAAAAAGAAAACAGTTCAATGAAAGGCGTCTCGAAACAAGCAGATCACCAAAAAGTCAGCAGACAGACTTCAAAACACTAGAAAAGTCATCCCGATCCCAGCTAAACTAAAAAGAACACGAAGATCCTTTTAAAACTTGTACTTGCATGTTAACTACTGGTTATCAAAAGCAGGAATTGCTAAAGCTCTGGCAACATCATGGTGAAATGACCATGTTCTACTGAGCAATTTGGATTAAAAGTGTACACAAGAAGTGTATTAGTAGTGGTTTGTTAGAATTTTAAAACATCCCTTTGCTGCTGTTAGCTCTATTGTCCACACATGAGAGCAATTAGCCTCACATGCATAAAGCAATCAGTGTAGAAAAAGGAGAATCAAAAATGCTTATTATTTTAGGAACCTCAGTGTTTAAAACCTTTCCACTGTCTCATCTGTAAATACTCTTGATGGCTGCCAGAGCAAGTGCCAGCACCATGGGTGAGAGTCCAGGCTACCAAGGGCTTCCACTGATGGGGAAGATAAGTGATGACTACCAAGTACATAACTTCCTTCAGGCTGTTGGCTCCCTGGTGGAAATCATGCCATTACTTCACTTTGAAGATTAGATTCATTAGCAAAAAAAAAGAGACATTAAAGAAAAAATATCCCACTTGCTAGTGTCATTCCAATGCATAATTTTCCTTTTTTTTTTCCATAAGGGGGTAAGAAATTATATTTGTAAATGATGAGTGGTATATTTTTTAATAAAATCCTTTCTATTAGCATGGGAATAATTAAAATTAACAATTCATATTAGAATAGCTTCAGGCAGATGATGCAATAAGAGGCTGGTATCAAGAGGGACACAAGTCACCAGCTCAGTCCTGATGCCAGTACAGATTTTGCTTGTTCCTTCTGTATGACAGACACACTGACATAGCTGACACATCTGTCATGTGGCTTCACTATTTTCAAGGCTGTTGCCAAAACTTCCAGCTTTTAAGAACTAAACCTTCACATGACTAACAGATGAATCCATTCAATTTCTTAGCTCCTGACAGAAAAGTGAACTAAGGGTGTCAGCCAGTAGACCAGGGGATTGTGATGGCTCTTGGAAAAAAGCCCCCAAGTGCTCTCAAGTATGACGGGGAATTTGTGCAACACAGTTCCATTTGCTCTGAGACCAGCAGGATATCAAGAGCAGCAGCTGACAGGCACTGGCCAGGCCTGAAAATAAACTATATTCAGAAGTCTGGCCAACATGGGTGGGAAAAATCTGCACAAAAGCAGGAGAGAAATCACCATTTGGTATTTAGTGGTCTGCAGGAGAGAAGTGAGTAGGGACACAAGCTATAAATATTGGAAGTATGATGGAAATTTTGCCCAGCTGAATTCCAGATCAAGAAGTTGCTACATTGCCTTTCTTCAAATTAAAATCCATCAGTAAAGATGGGGAGGTAAAACTGCTCTCTGAGATGACCCTAGCCCAAATTTACAATTTCTCATGCCCCAGAATTTGTAATTCTCAGCCCAAATTTATAATCTCTCACTTTACAACACTGAGGCATGACATTTCACAGTAGTTCTCATACAGAAAAACTGCATCCACATTCCATGTTTCTCTCCTAGACAAATGCATTGTACACTCCAACAAATCCAAATGTTGCCACTAGGGTATCCCAGCTCCTCACAAGAGGAATTGTTTCAGCAGGACAGGATCTTGGCTAACCAAACACTTTTCATAAACGTTAGACCTGTGTCAGAACCAGTATGCTTGATCTTTAAATTATATACCCTATAAGCGATTATAATCTTAGCATTTATGAAGGCTTAGCTGGCCTTTTAGGAACGTGCATGGTTTCTGTCTGCAGAGGAGCTGGGGCCCTTTCAGACTGGAAGTTTGTAGGGTGGAGGGATGCCTGGCTGGAGCATCCCCAGGGCTGAAGCCACAGCAGCTCCAGGGAGGCACAGCTGGTCAGAGCACCATGGAGGAGCCTGGCAAGGCTGGGCTTGGCCGATGGCTCAGCACAAAGCAATGTTTTGGACAGCTGCCTATCATGTACACGGTTACTGGCTTGTTAAGCCACCTCAGAATTAATAATGAAAAGGAGGCTTTCATCTAGTGCAAAAATGCCAAAACTTACACTCGAGTGAGATGCTGTCTTCTGTACCCAAACTACTTAAACGATGGAAGGCATGTAAGAGTGAACTGCAAAAATTTCTAGGCACCTAAATCAACTGTCTTGGCTTCACAATTTAAAAAAAAATAAAAAATCAGTAGAAGTTAAAATTAAGTGCCGACAAAAATCAGTCCCTGAGTTACCAGGCATGTTTAGGCTTTAGCTTCATGTCCGCACCAACTGCAGCCTCCAGTGCAGACAAAACCTGCAGCAGACCAGCCTTTGTGCACATTGCTCCCAGAGAATGGCAATCACTGTCAGCAGCTCACTGATTAATTATTTCCTTGTTTAATTTTCCAATTAGTAACTTACCGTGTAAAACAGTAACAACAATTCCAAACAGTATTTCATGCACTTTCTAGCTAAAAACATTAGTAACTGATGCTTACCTAAATTAATGTTGCACTAATAATGGAAACTACAGTATGACCTCTAAAACACAATGCTAAAGGCTAATGAGCATTTCTACTTGGATACATGGAAGGGATGAGGATGTGGTTGGATGCACTACAAACATCTACACACACTCTGTGGGAAAGAAAGTTTAAAAAACAAAATAAAATGAGGATTCACAGAAAGCACCGAGTTATCACCTTGAATCATACTGGGGGAGTGGAGAGGAATAGCTGCAAAATAATTTAGAAAGCAAATGGGAAAATTAATGTAAGACAATTAGAGGCAAGCAACAGAAAATATCAATAATAAGTGCAAAGAAAAAGTAACAATCAGAAAAATAACAAAAGCAACATGTTTGAAGGCCAGCTTTAGAAATTATTTGGCTTTCGCTTCACATATTGTGACATATGTCATATAAAATATGCTACACATGGAAAAAAAAATCTGAAAGGGAGGGTTCATTTAATTAGCTAGCAGAACTCTACAAGTTCTCTGGAAAATGCAGAAGTACAAGGAGAAAAGCATTTGCTGTTTACTTAATCAGCAGAGAATTTATTGCAACACAACTTCTTCATTAAATTCCAAAACCATGTTCCTGTGTGCCATGGAAAACCAGTTCTTGCACTTCCCTAAAGCAGTTTATTTTCCAAAGCATAATGTGTACACATATGTGTGGCAGGATGCTTGAAAGGAGTATCAGTCCATGCCATCCATTGCACTGCTGTCAAAAATGAGTTCTGTGCGTACAGCAGGTAAATGATATACAGTTAATATACTTAGTATATTATATACTATTTAATAATATTACTTATTAAATTATATAGTGAATATAATTTAAAATACAGTAAACGATAAAGAATCTGATTTATTCCACTTTGCAAGACTGGATCCAGTATTTCTGAGTTTTTCAATATTGGAAGGCAGTGTGGCACACACATTTCTTTCTTTCAGCTAAGAAAAGGAAGGAGTTAAAGGCAACACGAAGAGACAACACCCACATTTTACTTAGGGAAAGCTGCAGGAGTAAGCTCCCATCTGACAGCTGAAGGTCATTTTGGTGAGGGTCTCTACCCTTCCAGAGGCCTCAAGATTCATGATGCATTGCAATGTACTGTTTACAATGGACCCTGTTCAAAACATATGCTGGCAAAACAACTTATCTGAACTCAAGAAGAAAAACATAAAACATTATCTTGGCTCGAAAAAAGGAAAAACCAGAAGAGTTGAAATCACTGCCAACAATTTCTACTTTCTCCTCCTTTCACTGATACACTGCTGAATCTCCACATCCTGCTCCCAGAATTCCCCTTCTGCCTGGGTGAGGAAATAAAAACAAACAGTGATGCTTTCTCCTGACAGTGGGCAAAGGGGGAAGAGTGACCCGAGGCAGCAGTGCTGCTCCTGGCATGGCTCAAGGGGAGCCCTGGGATGATGGAGATGGCCAGGAGCAGTGGGGGCAGAGCCTGGCCACAGGGCCACCACACCACAGGGGCTGGCAGCCCCTGCCACAGGGAGAGCTGGGGACAAAGACAGGGATGAAGCGCCCCAAACAAGCAGAAAAGGATTTGCTGTTCAGGAAAGACTGGCAGAAGAGATGTGAAAAGTCATGGTCCTCTGCATATCAGATGGAAGATTAGAACATCTGTTGATTGCCTCCAGGTGAAGATAACAGGAAAATCAAACAGGATATTATAATATGGGGACACAACTGAGAAGTAAATAAGCAACAAGTGAGATTTGTTGGTTTGTTTTTTTTTTTTCCTGACAAAGGAACTGAATCCTCAGAGCATCATTTCTGATGGATTTTCTACATCAAATAAGAAATGTAATGGGCCAGAAAAGCCCTACATGTTTGGAGAATATTTTGGTTTATTCCCATTTGGAGTGCTATACCTGTTTGGAAGATATCTGTCCTCTCCCTGCCATGCAGCCCCAGAGTTTGCTCCCCTCTGGGCAGCAGCTTTACCACCTCTGCATTTGAGAGGGCCCATGTACAAAGGGAGCAGATCTTATGTGAAAGCCCCCATGTCCACAGAACATATGTTTTGGAGGGCTGGAAACACTGGTGAACATGCTGAAGACCTAAGGGCAGGCAAGTATTGTCCCAGAGGACTGGCAGGATGAAAACATCAGACCTATCTTCTATCAGGATGAAAAGAAACCAGAAAATTTTAGACCAATCAGTCTAACCCAAATTAGCAGGAAATATTCAGGAATAAATTATTTAATAATCACTCTGTAAGGGCCTAAAGGATCAAGGTAATTAGTCAAGATATTACACCTTTCCTACCACCAGTCTCAAAATGAAAACAAACCAAAAATATAAGTGGCAAGAGCAATTAATGCCAAATGAATTTGAATTCTTTCTTTGATGTGTGGAAGTACTGCCTTGGTACCTCAGGAAGCAATGGAGGTAGAGTACAGATAAGGTAAGTGCAGGATCACCTGAGAAGTTACCTCAAAAGAGGTACCATCAGTGCTTTCCTGGTACACTGAGAGGGAACTGCAAGGGCATATTTCACTGTGCTGTCCTGGCACAGGTACTAGGCTAAATGTCTTCACAGTTTCAGCACAGAAAAAAGGTCTGAAAAGTCTTTGGAAAATAGGATCAGAATTAAAAGCTCTCTTGCTAAAAAATGAAAAAAGGGCTGGAATCAGCAAAGTGAAATACAATAGAGACAAATGCAAACAAGGGAATAAACCAAACACTTAAACACAACACCAGTAAAAATTAACCAAACTTCAGGATTTCAAGACAGACCCAAGGAATTCTAGCAGATCACAAACATTCAGCAATAGAAACTGGAACTGCCAAAAGGATAACTCTCATTGCTTAAGCGTGCTCTGTGTCAGACCAAGGAGGTGGCAATCCTGGCTTACAAAGAAATTCTCATCAAAGAGGGGAGAGCTGGGGCAGAACAGCAGGAATGTGCTGCATGGGGAAAGCACCACCTAGGAGGGTCTGGGACATTTTAGTCTAAAAGGCAGGATTACATGTCTTCAGACAGAAAACAATTGTTAAGAGACCAGTAAGATCTTGTTGTCCATGCCCACTACGGATATGACAATGGATATCCACCATGGGTAAGAAATAGGCTCACTCTGCAGCATTAGGGGAAGAAACAGTAAAACAAAAAACAGTGGACTACTGAAGCTGGGGGCCTATAGCATCTCTTATTTTTAGTGATTATTAGGACATTAAACATCTTTCAGGAATGGTTTGGCTACATTTTATCCTACAGCAAAGGAAAGGGTTGGGCTACCAGCCCTGTGAGGTCCTTTGCCAATGCACCATTCCAGGATAACCAACAGTCTTCAGCTTTTCACACTGCAATTCTTGACATTTTAATGCTAGCACTGACCATGTGCAGTGTTTTATCAGCTTGGGAACTAAAAATCCACTGCTGTATAGATCTGTTCAGCAGATGCAGGTACAGATGTGCAGTGTGGGACTGTAGTTGAGATTTGTGGGGCTTGCTGTATTGGAAATGAAATATTTTGGTATGAGCCACACTCATTTTTATGATAAGAATGTAATTAGTCACAAAATGGGGAAGTAAATTAAAGCGGATATGAGATTTTATGTCCTGATCTCAAAAACTAAACAACAAATATTTACACTAGGCAATCTAATAATATGCAAAGATTACTTACACATTCATTTGCAAATTTTTACAATATGCATTCAGACATCACTACTACTGCATTTAAATCAAGTCTGCACGGCACTGTCAAGAAGCACCTAAATTACAGTGATGACTCATAAGTAAACAAATAGCACCACCAAAATCAAACTACAGTTACTGGAGACCAGGCAGGAGCTTGAAGTATAAATAAAATAACAGATCAAATTAAAGCACCCCCATTTTTTCATCTATGAAAGAAAAGAATACATAACATACTATCTCTGATTTCATATTCCAAATAATTTAACATAATGCAAACAAAATCATTTATGACGCTGAAAGGAAAGCATAAGCAACAGAAAAAGCAAAACGGGACTCTTAAAGAGAAGCTTGCAGGATTACAGTGTTTAGGCATTTGGAAAATTAAGTTCAGAAGCAAGTTTTTTGTTTGATATTCAAGAATTTAGGCTGCCTCCTGTTATTAAGCACCCTCCTTGAAGTCAGTGTGAATTTTGCCACTGGCTTCCAGTGGAGCAGGAACAGACATGTTATCAGCCATTACAGCAGGCTCTATTCTGCAGCTAACAATGCAGTTCCACATCTAAAGATAAAGGAAAACTGTTAAGTGACCTACCCAGAATGGATGGGACTGGAAACAAGGTTAACATTGTCCAAGGTGTCTGCAGCCCAGCTATAGTGCCTGAGAGAATCAGAATCAAACTCCCTTTGAAAGGTCAGGTGCTTCAAAAGAAAACAGAGAAATTGAATATTAAAATTAACATTAGAAACACTTGTCTTAAATACAAGCTTGTTAATACAATTACATTGTATTTAGATCTGGTCCTTTCCATTTAACAGTGCTGATACCTCCAGGGTTAAATTACTAGAAATCCTGTAACAGAAATATGAAATACACACACAAACTCTTGTCTCTTCAAACATTCTTTTTGCCCATTTTTTGCACTTCCTCTAGTTTCAAGAGTGTCTCTCCCCAGTCTTTACTTACTTTAATGTGCCAGGTTAAAAAGATTGAAAAAAAAAAGAAATTACCATTTGTACTGCAGTCATACACCATACAGACAGGCCGTGTAATACCACCCCTCAGAGGATGCCATTGGATAGATCCTTATTCAAGCAGAACCTGGGAATAACTTCCCTGGGAGTTTCAGTGAGGCTGTGAAGGCAGGAGGAGGCTGGTTTTGCACAACCAACATGGGCACTGTTTTGTGGAGTGCCACTGCCCCTACTCATCTGGACAGAAATAGCTTTAACCCTGTGAGGCTATAATTAACTCCCTGAGGTGTGACTCGCTCCTCCTGCTGCCCACGCACATGGACATTCACACATCCTGTGCTCCACAACATCCTTCACACTATAAATCCTCCTACTGGGCAGCAAAGCTATTCCAGCAAAAGACTTGTTGTCCTTTGTTCCTCTTGTCTTAGGAAATTAAACCAACTAAACTTCAAATACTGTTTCCCTCTATTTCCAGTGTGATATGAAAGCTTCTCCCCAACATAAGAAGCACCATCATAAATTACATCAATACAAGAAAGTCAAGAAGCAACACACAACCTTCGCCCAAGATGGTGTTAGAAATGTCAGTGTTTCCTGTAAAGTAGGTTGTTTGCTGCTCAGAGGCAAATGCAGCTAGAGAGAGCAGCCTGTTTGGACTGAAACCTCGTGGGCTGTTTTCAAATCACTTTCAATGGGTTCAAGTCAAAGCAGAGCCAAGCACACGCTTCTAAAATCTTATTATTCCTACCTGGGGTTTTTTATATGTTGACAAATACTGGTAGTGGAAATTAATTCTTTTGCATAGAAATATCAGCATTAGAAATAAATCTGGCAAATTCAGTTATAAACACACCAAAGTACTTCTCTTGAGAAGCTTCCACAAGATAAGCAGGCAGATAGCTGCTGTGCTGCTGGCCAGAATGCGCAACACTCCCATCACTCTGGGGTTTCCAAAAAACTGCACTCTTCAGGCATTTCTTTCATTAGAAATGAGGATCCCAGGTTTCATTCCAACACTATTGACACTGTAATTTACTGCTCTTTGACAGAAACCCCTGCAGAGTGCAGCTTTGCTCTGTCACTCCTGGCTCGGTGCTCTTCCCCAGCTCAACACTTCTATGAAGGATCTTTTGTTAAACTTTGTGCTGGAACAGATGTCCTTGAGGCCTGAGGTTCAAGCACAGACAACAACAATAGAGAGCAAACTTGCATATGCTAAACAGCAAAATACACCATCAGACATAAAAGGTAAAATGAATGCTGTCAAAACAATGACAATTAAGCATCCACAGTGGACTTAATTAGTGCCATTTAAAATATGTGTTGTAATTTAGTTTAATGAAGACAGTTTTCTTGGTCTTTCCAATAAGACACTAGGGATTCTCCAACATTTCCTGGAGAGCCTGTGGTTCAGGCAGGAAAGCCAACACTGTAGAATTCTGCTATTCCAAAGGCTTGGTAAGAGCCCACACTGAGCACGGTTATTACTTTTGATACCAAACAGTGTAAGAGTCAGACAGGTTGGCCCAGGCACTGTAAGAATTCAGATAAGTAAAAATAAATGTATTGTTTTGCTCAGTGATAAACTTTATCCTCAAAAATAGGTCAAAACAAAGAAACACAAGAAATGGGCCAAAAGGAGCAACACAATTTGGTGTTTGTCCCTGAAAGGCCTGCTAAGCTGTACAGCATCACTGCAGCAAGGCCCAGGACACAGATCAACAAATAAATGTGGGGTCAGGTTCCCTGTAACAGATGAAAAATGCTTATGTTCCCTTAGCAGTGGGATATGGAAAACTAAACACAGAGCCATATAAATTCCGAGGAAATACCATCACTCCAAAATAATCTGTGCTCGACAGATCCTGCACCTATGGATGTGCTCTAGGTTTGCCTACACACCTGGGTGGGGTTCCTCAGTGCAGCTCCATGTCCTGAGACATGGTCTGTACACCAGGTAACTGGGTTTTTTTAAAGCATTCCTTTCTGACCAAGTGCAAACAAACAGATCTTTTGGACATATGTAGAGCAAGCAAAAGCCCAAAGACTACAGCTAATAATTTTGGTGGAGAAACAGAATAGGAAAAGCTGATAGCTGGATCCACTCATCTTACACACAGCACACATCTGTGAATCTCATTTTTTCAGCCTGTTGAGGTGCTGAATTTTCCATGCAGGAAAAAAAAAAAAAACAAAAACTTCCTGTGTAAGTTGCAATATAAGCAGTCCAGAAGACAGAACATGGTCAGTGACATTAAATCACAGGATCCATTCTGTATTTGGTCAGGTCTCAGTGTTCCCTCCCTGGACTGAAGGAGATTAAAAATGCATTGCTAAAGGGTGTGGCAGCCTTAGATGCAAATGTGTGTATAAAAATACTGAGGGTTCTGCTGGCAAGGATCCTGCTGGTTGCATAACTGAATATCCAGGCTGTGTAATATCAAAGTTCAGCAAACAGAAAAATTTATGCTTCCTCCCAGATGAATTTATCCAGACTGAAGTGATTCAGCAAGCTGCTATTTAATGGACAGCCCGAGTCATCCTGCCTTTGGCTGATTAAATTCAGAGGCTGATGTAAATTATTCCATGGAGAAGTCATTTGGATTTAGTCTGAGTTGCTGCATCCAAGGTAACACGCCAGAACACAGAAATTTTAACTTTGCTCCAGCCAGGTTATGAGGTACAGTGTGGCCTGGATTCAGAGTTACCCGTGAACAGGGTCAGCAATAAACCACCAAATGCAAACAACAGAGAATATAATGGCTTCTAAAGAATTATTAGAAACTCTTCTCTAACATTCCATGTGTTATGCTGGCAGTGAGGCTCAGTAAAGAATGGTTTCAAATCTTCTTCATTTGACTCTTTCCAGTCTCCCAAGTCTACCAGGGATCCTGGGGAAAGGTGATGGGATCTGCTCTCTTAACCAGACCAAGAGGTTGGCAAATGTTCCTTACTCTTTTACATGATGTTTGTGATAAAATTAATTCCCAATAATTGACTTTGCTGCTGCCATGAACTCCAGACAGGTCTGAGCTGTACAAAAGGAGAGGAAATGGCATATACAGACAGGCAATGGATCAGTCTGCTTCAAAGCAGTGTGACTCCCAAAATAGCCTCAACTCCTCTCAGTTCCCAGACAGACTTCTAGAATATTGGTTTCAAACCACAAAGACCTTTGTTCCTGTGAATCCCATTGGTGGAACACAAATTGGTGCTTTTGCCCCCTTGCTCTCTACTGCCATAGCAGAGATTATCTAGGAGCCCATCAATGTACAGAGGGATGAGGAAGAGAGGCAGGGATATTCTCCACCTCCCCAAATGCACTTCTCCTGCTTCAGCCAAAAGCTAGGTCTGGGCTGGGCAGAAAACCACAGGAATTCCAGAGAATGGATACCTTTTTGTCAAGACATGGAGGTTTGGAGAAGTCATGGCAGAAACTTTTAGCTGGTTTCTCTTTCTCATGAAGATAGTTTGTTGTTTTCATATTTGTTTTGCACAGAGTCATGGCTTTACCAATCTCTCATGACAGTACTGGTATTTTTTTCCCAGTACTACATTCTTTGAGAGTTGTTAAGCATAGAGCTGTTTTTAAGCCTTGTTATGTGTACCCTAGCTGCTCAATCCATGCCATCTACTTCAATGGGAATCACAAACATAGCCAGCATCATAAAACAGTGCAATATATTCTCAGACTGAAGAGTCTTCCTCTGCTCTGAAAGTTACATCATACCGAGAACATTTAATGAAGTCTTAGTATTAGAAGTCATCAAAGCAGCTTTAGATGCTCAGCCCTGACCTAGGAATTCCCGTGCCAGTAGTTGCAGATTTTGTTTTATGACTTCAAACCAAGCAAAACCACAAAATCACTGCTATGCAAGCTTTGGAAACTCTCCTTAGATGGCTGTTGCAAATTAAGGTTATTGGAGGTTTACAGCATTTCACTTTAAAATAACAATTTAATAATAAACATTCTGTTGCTAAACATAATCCAATTTCTGCCATTCTCATAATACTACCAGAACTGTGTGTAAAAGCTGTAGTAAAACTGGATGGCTTATCCCACAACAGAATTTACAGACTAATACAATCAAGGTTTAAAATGTACAAGTCCTGCTCTGTGAACCCTTTTCCCCATGAAAATATCCTCTGAGATCAATAACCCCCCAGTGCAGGAATGCTCTGTGAAAAGAGCAGCAGAAAAGCTCTGTTTCATTACAATCCACCTGATGCTCTTCCAGGGCACAAACAACAGTTCCACTCCACAGTCCTTCCCAAGTAAGGATTTTTACATTAATTTTTATCCAGCTTCCTAGCAGGTCTTTGCCTTCTGTGTATCAAGAAACTCTTGAGTAATTCACTTAGATTTGGAAATCTGAAGCAAGTCCCCCAAGGAAAATGCTGGGGAACTCACAAACAAAGCATACTGTACTCAATCACCCCCAGCTTTTGGAAAGACTTTCCCACGCTATCATCAGGTCAAAAGATGCTGCTTTTGTTGCATTAGTCATTGCACAAGTGTTTGGAAGATATATAAACTGAAGAGTCTATAACAGCTTAATCTTTACAAGGCCAAATTCTTCCCAGGAGTGAAAAAACAAGGACAGCAGTTGGAGTCCCCTCCATGTGGACAGAGCAGGCGAAGTAATTCCCAGTCTGTGCAGTACAAAGGTTGCTTAGTGTAAAACTCGTTGCTCCCAGCTTATCAAAGCACTCTAAAGACACACGTAACAGGAGCCTCACTGACCTCAGCCAGTAACCAGCCCCACACTCAGAGACATAACTGGTCCCTTAAAGACTCTTTTGGGTTGGGACCCCACCGCCTGCCCCTCGCAGGATCAAACCCAGAAAATGGTAACCCCACCATCTCTCGCTGACAGTTCCTTTCTCGCCCCTTCTCACCAGAGTCTCTGGAAGCACAGCTGAGGCCTCCACACTGCAGTGCCCTGCCAATGTGAAGCGCAGCTGCCTGGTGGCAGGGACACAGCACGTACCTGGTCCTTTGTGGGCACCAGCAGCTCCTCAATCATCATGCTGTCCCGGGCATAGGAGCTCCTGTTCAGCGTGTAGGACCTATCCGAACTGAAGGAGCGGAGGCTGTTGTATTTACCATTTATCATAGAAAGTGCGGGTGACAATGAGGTGAACAGAAAATAAAAACAAAAAAATTAATACATGCAACTTCCAGGGATAGCATCAAATGGCAAAACATACATCATCTGTGAAATAAATACAAGGAGGAAAATGGAATAAAAAGTATTTGACTAGAGTTAAATATTCCCTTCCCTACAATATGCATAAGCAAAATCTCAGCAGATGCTTACTGCTTTGGCAATAATGTTGTGGCTTTAGAATAAATCTAGAAAGGTGCATTCAAGTATTTAGATGAACTTTGATAAATATCTCCATGCCCTAACCCTGAAGGCGACCCACAGGGCAGGTCCCAGGGGAGCTGTGGGTAGGTCACAGTGCCTGCCCACAGAGCTCAGGCTGCTGAAGCAGGTTTAACCAAGAGCAAGTTTTATGTGATGTCACTCTTTGTGGCTGAACCACTTCTGACATTGTTACAAACACCGTAGTTATCCCTCTAGTTAGAAAGGAAAGGGTAATAAGTTTGAAATGAAAGGAGAAATAAATTTGCTTAATGACAACTAAGTACAGATTACGATGTTTGGGAATTATTTTGTGCATGTTAAACTATTCAGAAATAACTATGATCACTCCTAATGTGTTGCAATTAAACCAACGTAGGAGTATTTTACATTTAACCCTGGAAGGTACATTATGGTATGTGCTAAAAACATGCTGCAGGCCTAGACATGCTTGCTACGTGACAAAAAATAAAGTAGTAAAAAACGTGAATTAATACAAAGCAACATCCACCAACATATTACACTTTTGAACTAGCAACACTTTTCACACTCAGAACTCTACAACGTGTTTCATGCATTTAGTAGTTGCTAATTGAATTTCTCTAATCCCTTAGCACACGTTTCCTTCTTGTGCTGGAAGCAGAACAGGGATCTTAATTACACACTGTAGGCATATGTTAAGCAGACTTTTACATGATAAAGGGCATAAAGAATTTAAGTTATATTTGTTTTAACAGAGGAATATTTTCTAGGGCTGAACCCCCTGCTCCCCAAAATAAAAGCATGTCACTTTCCAATGCTAAATAAAATGAAGATGAGCAATGGCAGCAGCAGAAAGATGAGAGAGATGTAACACGATGCCATGCCTTCTTACCTGACTTTTGGACTAAAGCAATTTACATTGGAAAAGAAACAGGAGAAATAGAAAGCAAAGAATCAGACAGGAAAAGCAAGATGTTATGGCTGGATGGCTTATATATTTAATGTGTTCATTTCTTAATGTTACACTCAGAATCAGCAGTATGATACATCCACAGAATACTTTTTTTTTTTTTGCTAAATTAAATACTTCACAGAAAAAAAACCACTGTATTTGTCTCCTCTGAGCATAACATGGGCAACGCAAAAAAATGAGCTACGCAGCAACAAATAGTAATGGCACTGCTAAAACCAGAAGCATGGGAATATTAGATTCCTCTCAAAGAAAAGATAACATGGGGTTGGAACCTCAGATCTCCCTAACAGATGGTGACTGTGGAATCTGCTCTCCCACCTGCTCAGGGAGCACTCTGTGCAAGAAGAGAGCTCTGAGGAGTGAAAGGTGTCAGGTAAATCAGTGTGGGGCTCTGCACTCAGAGCTTGTTCCCTCTGCTATCCCCAGTGCCCTGCTCCAGCCCTGATCACACTGGCAGGGCTGTGTGACCACCCTGCTCACACCAGACTGGAAAGCAGCATGTCAACTTTGTTAATTCAGTTTACTGTGACACGAGATTCTCCCTTCAGATCTAATTTGCTGATTTTCTGGCTAATGGACTATTTAAAGCATCTTGGCACTTCTCATGAATGTATTATCTCATAAATACTTATTAACTTCCCTAAAAATTGTAAATCAAGCACAACAGGGCTAGGGACTACTGAACAGCAAATTTCCCCTGCATGCTTGCATTTCTAATACAGCCATGAGAAACAAGACTGAAGGGTAGACATCTCAGCTTTACCTTATGGGAGTTGCCATTTGCTGTTAGACAATGAACTCACTTTTTAAAACAGATCTTTAAACTACAGCATAGGAAAAAGCCCTCAGGGCTCCAGCTTATGAGGTTTAATTATTAGCTTCAGTACAATTCAACTGTCAGTAACTACACTGCAAATCCACAACTATGGAAGCAATCTCTGCTCACACAGTTTTAACTGTTTTGAGCAACACACACTGAAGGCTTTAGCAACATTGAAAAATAAAATGTAAAATGTTGATCTGGAAATACCCGCATTGAAATTAACATTAGTCAGGCAACACGTTAATTTTACAACGTTTTATCAGGTTCACAGGAACTTTGGCCTGTTTTTAGTAACATGTAATCCATTCCCTGTCAAAATAAATCCTCCAACAAATTTAGGGGAAACCTGCCATTTTTTTTTTAATGTTGTCTTTCTCAGTTGGATTACTCACTAGCACCTTTAAAGAAATAAAAGCACCAAACAGCAAATGACTTGTCATTCAATTTTTCTGGCATTTACATTCTTCAGGAAAACACAGCCATTAAGGAGCCCTCTGCTGTGAGCATCAGTCTGGCCAGCAGTAGTCAAAAGAAACCAGGCTTTGCTGGCTGCTCCAGCTCAGTTTCTAGAGCAGCTGCAGACCGCTAGCAAAGAGATACCCTGGAGATATTCAGAGCACATACAGAGACCAGAAAAAGTGAATAGCTAAGTTTTGTGTATCACTGCCATACGAAGCCAACATGAATAAAGAATATGAAATAAAACTGCAATGAACAGATGCTTCAAAGGATGCACACCCCCTCTACTCCACTTCAAAGCAGACTCCAGTGCTGTGTGGAAGAGCTCGCTTGGTTTGTAAGAACTCGTTCCTGCGGTGGCACACGAACACGAGAAGCAGCAAACACAGTACCTGGCGGAGCGGGCTCCCAGGCTGAAGCCCATGTATCCTTCAGCAGGCAAGGAATCATCTCCCAGCTCTTTCAGATCCTGGGGTCCGAGGTATTTGTCTGTATCGCCTGTCATTGCATCCTCACCTGCCGGTACAAAAGCCAGGCTGGAATCAGAGCTACACGTAGGGCAGATGTTTGTGCGCTTAGTAAGTCATAACGCCCTTCCCTGATCGCCAATAAGGAATCAATCCAGTCACCCCCACTTTCCCTAAGGCTCTTTCCACCCTGGATGTTAATTATCCACCCTCTGAGTGTGCCTGAGAAAATAATTTTATTGGGGGACAAACGAAAGAAGCAAAATTCCACCTTGACGTAAGCCCAATAAAGTTATACGAGGGATGACTTTTGCCCAATCGTCTCAGCAAGCTAAAGAGTTCCTCTGTACTTTGCATCACTGCGCTCACTTTTGTTTTCCTTACGGAAAAAAAGAAAAAATCCCGAGCTGACGAAGCTGGATCGTTCCGTGTGAGGGGAAAAAACCCCAACAAAGCAACAAACCAATCGACAAAACCAAACCAACCCCCAGCTGTGAGAGCCAGCTTGTTTGCCCACCAGCCCTGAAAATCGCAGCAAGCTTGAATGGAGGCTGAGGAGGGGAGGAAGAGGCCCGCCTTCCATCTTGGGCATTTCTCAATGCCTTCTGGAAGATTGAATGTAAGACGGGACTTTTTAAAAAGTTGGGTTTTTATTTTTTAATGGTGCCAGGCTGGTTTCCGAAGACAGCGCTGCCCCATCCCCGCGGCGCCCAACAAAGCCCGGGCACCGCCGGCACACGTGGGACACCCACCCGCACGGAAGGACATCCTTAGCCGTTTCATCCAAAAAAAACCCAAGAGGAAGGAAAGTTAGATGTTGGGAGAGGCGGGCAGGCGCCACAAAGGGTTAACGGAGCAGCTGCCCGGCGGGGAGCATTTGCATGCCATTACATCATGCAAACCTACATTCCTGCATTGACAGAGCAAGTCCAAAATATGCCTTTTGCGGTTGCTGGGTCCCCCCGGCCCCCGCCCCGTTCCCTCCAGAGCACGGAGCAGAGCGCGCTCCCCGCAAACTCATGGCTCGCCCATATTCACTCTCCCGCTTTGTTGTAGGTGTGCTGCGTTTAGAGTGCACAACAGAGAAGTTTAACAACAGCGCGATCCCGAAGGTAAGTGACTCCCAAGCCCAGACTCACGTTTCCCGCTTTCATTCAAGGAGTTTAGAGTAGTTTCCATTCACTAAACTCAGGAAACCACAGGCGAGCTCTGGTTTTAAACTAACAATCAAGTCTAAAAATACCCCTCAGCTACTGCTTTGCTAACGGCAAACAAACACACCAACTTTCTCCTCAGCCCAGCAACAACCGGTATTTTAAGCAGCAGTTTAAAAGCCAAAATATTCACAATACACCAGAAAGCATTCAAAAACCCGAAACAGGAACATCATACATCAAGTGAAACTTTAAAAAGTCTTACTGTTTTGGAAAGCCATTTTCACCAGCCTGGTCTATAAGATTTTTTCCCCTGGTGTTTCCAAGAATTCCTATTAGTCCTATTAGTCCTTAAGCAGTGATTTAGACTTAATCTCCAAACCAGCACAAGCAAACTAATCCCTGTGGGTCATATTCGCTTTCCACACAACAACTGAGATCTTCTTAACATCTTGATCTCTTCGTATGTATTTTAGGACATGAGCATCTTTGTCCTCTCAACTCAGATTAAAGTTCTTTGCAGATATGAAACAAAACGAAAAGTAGTAAGTTTAAAAAAAAATTTTAAAATCCCTTTTTAATCACTCCGCAGACATCCCTTTAAAGCTTCTGCTGATTGGATTACAGCCTCCCTTGGCAAGCCTCTTGAATGGTGACATAAATGCAGGCACTCCAGTTATTTGTATGTAAATAGGGGTGCTGCGAGGGTGTAGTTTTTCTGTAACTTGACGCCGGGGCTGCGCGGGGCTGCGGGAAGGCGCTGCCTCCGCCCGCCCTCCCCGGCCGGGACCGCCGCCCCCGGGGAGCCCACCCTCGGCACACCCCCTCCTCGGGGTCGGAGGCTGCTGTCCTGGGAGGAAGCAGGACCGAAGCCTGGGAGCCGAGGAAGCGGCCCGGGGAGGGTGAGAGATCCCGGGCAACTTTCAGCAACTACCAACTGAGCCGCTAAATTTGGAAAGTCCTGCCTTTGCAATACCTGAAGACAAGCGCCACGCCACCGCCGAGGAGGCATTTTCTTTAAGAGCATCTTTTGTCAAAGGCAAGGAGAATAGCTAAAAAACCCCATTCAGTCGAGCTGTAAAACACATCAGATGTTATCCTGCTAATCCAGCCGGGGCAGGATGACTCTGATGAAACGCTCTCATCAAAGGAAAAGCTGCATCTAGGAGTGGTAATTTCAAAGAATTCCACACATTGTTTTGTGATCGTGGGAGGCTGGAGCAGAATGGGTGGTGCACGTTTCAGCAATCCCACACTGTTTAATTAGGTGCTGCAGCTTAATCCTCTGCGCTTCAGGTAACACTGAGCACCGTGTTTGCTCTCAGCACACGGAATTCCTGCGGACAAGGTCCCAGGGAAGAATGAAGACAAAACTGAACACAAACAACAGAGAAATGCCCAACAATGAGGCACCGATGAAAAAACACCAACAGATACCGCACTGCTTTGCTGCCTTTGCCATCCTTCCCTTCCTAACAGGCTACATGTTGAAGAAAGGTGATGTCCCTGCTAGCAGTGGGTAAACACAGCTATCACAAGCAGAGGAAGCAGCTCAAAGTCCAGGGAAAAACAGCGGCAGTAGGTCAAAGCAAGGCCCATCAGCTCTAGTGCACCCTGTCTCAGACAGCAGCCACATTTCACAGCAGAGCATGGGAACATGGACCAGCAGAAGTACTCCAGGACATTTTTCTACCTGGCACTGACTTGAGCACGTTTTCTAAACCTGAAAGAGGTTTGTACAGTCGTGAACACATTTTGGGGGTTTTTTTCTTCCTCTTTAAATTCTTCCAGCTACACTTTGAACTCGTGTAAATTTTTTATGCTCCCCACACCAAGGACCCTTGCAAGGAGTCATAAAAGTCAACTACCTTCTGCAGGAGGAGCAGCTCTTTCAAGCTGGATCTGCCTCTTGTGGTTTCACTGATGCCCCATATTTTTAAACTTCAGGAGAGCAGCAAGCACTGCTGCTCACTTTGCCACCCGTTTTATGTTCCAGCCTATCCCCCACACAATTTGTCTGGTTTTATTTTCTGGGATAGAAGGTTCTACTGTTTTTACTCTTTTCTCCCCAAGAATATTTTTCTTACCTCTTATCTTTCTCATCCAAGTTTTCCCTGTTTTTCTGCTCCCCCAGGCTGTCTCCTACAGCTGGGAATTGCAGGAGCACAGGGTAGGTGTTCTTTTTAGAGGCCAGTGAGAAATACAGGCTCTCTGGCAGCAGGAGAGAAGGCATCATGTGGCTTGGGAAAAGTCCCAGACAAAATTTAATCATAGGCTGGGATCCAGATGAGCATTTGTCATTTGGCACTGCTAAAGATACCTGAGGATTTTGCCACTCCTTCATCACAGCCTGTCCAGAGCTGTCTTGATGGCAGAAGAGGGAGAGCCACAGGGAAAAGAAGGATGTTTCAAGTTGTAGCCAAGGTTTTGGTTTCACAAAGTATGGAGAAAAGCCAGTACCAAACCACTGAAACTTTTATGAACCTGTGAAATTTTATGGAGCCAAAGAAACTCTGAAAACTGAGCTTAAAAATATAATAAATCAACCCCTCCCAAAAGGACCAATAACAGATTTTCATGCATGGTGATGTTCTGACCTGTCTTAAATGCACTTAAAGTGTTGTATCTTAGCACCTACTCAGGGATCAGGCAGTGTGCATTCATGTTCTGTTAGGAATCTGTCTAATCTTCCAGGGATTGATTAGCATGATACTTATTCTTACTGAGGCAGGCATCTCCATTAAATGGGTTTAAAACTGTGTCCTGGTTTACACCTGAAAGTTTGTTATCTACTGAAGGCCACATAAAAATTAAATAAATTCAAAGCTCAAGAATACCTGGTTTTGGACAATGTCTAAACTCTCCACACCTGATCGGGTTTATGGATTGAATCCTTTTTTTGCCCTTCACTGCTCACAGTCTCTCTCCTCTTGGTATCAGCTCCCTTGGCTTGCTGTCCCTTCCCCTCTGGGACAGCAGCTTCAGGGGGGCTGTAGTGACAGGGCTCATGGCAGGGCTGTGGCAGGCACAGCAGGGCTCCAGCTCCCTGCACCAGATTAAAGCTCCTACAGCTGCCCAGAGGGATGCTGAGAGGATGAGCACGGCTGCAGAGGAGGGGATTCCTCCCAGGCCTCCTGCAGACAGCTGGAGTTGAGCTTTACTGCGCTGAGCCCTGCTCACCACCAGCCCCATGGCACGGGCACAGGGCTGGGACCCCCAGCTGCACAGGGAGCCAGCTCACAGCTGGAGACGGTGAGAGGAAAGACCCAGTTCTCCCAGTCTCAGGTTTACATTCGTAAGGTTTGCAATCCCTTCAAAAATAAAAGCACAGCACATGCTCAGTGTGCATTACAATTGCTCTTCTACAAACTCTCTGCTGTGTATGAAGGTGAGCCCTCATTTCTTTTCCCCACAAAATCATGTTCACATCTTTCAAAAAAATACCATTTCTTTTTTGCGGTGTAGCAGTTTCCCAACACTTAACCTCAGTTGGGCAGACTTGCCACAACGGTCTAGGAAAAAGAATAAAAAAAATCTCTCTTCTCAACCAGTTTGACTCCAAACCAAACTGTCCTCAGCAGGGAAGACAAATTACACAATTCCCATGTAAATACTTATTTAGTGGGCACAGCAAGACATAAAACACAAGGAAATGGTTTCCTGACATTTGTCCCCGAGCTCTGAGTCTCTACTTTCCAAGTCTTCAATTTCTCTTATGAGAGAAACCTTGAGGGTTGTGGCTCATTGAGAAGCCATTCAACAAGTCTGTCTCACTGAAGAGTTTTGGCTGATGATATGAACACCAGCCAAGCCAGGGAGAGCTTGGATTTGTTTGCTAAATTTGTGCCTTTCTCTCACTTGGAAATCAGCTCCCTGGCTCTGAGATTTGTCAGAGTGCCTTACCATCTTGAACAGATTTGTTTCGACTGGTGTGAGTGGATGCACTGTATATAAATACCCCACTAACACTGAGGGGCTGCAGGGATGGGCATCACCGAGCTGTCTTTACAGATCTGCATGTCAGGAAAGAGACACAGGCCAGTGGTTATCACCTCAAAGCCTGCAATTCATCACAAGCCTCCCAAAACACGTGTTATCTGATTTGTGAGCTCCCTTTCAGTGCTGGGTTTGAAAAAGACCCTGTCATCTAAGTGTCACAGAATGGGTTGTAAGGCACCTTAAAGATCATCTTGTTCTAACTCAGCTGCCATGGGCAGGGACACCTTCCACTAGACCAGGTTGCTCAAAGCCACATCCAGCCTGGCCTTGGAACATTTTCAGGGATGGAGCACCCACATCTTTGCTGGGAAACCTGCTCTAGCTCCTCACCATCCTCATAATGAAGAATTTCTTTTTAATTTTGAATATAAACCTACCCTCTTTCAGCTTAAATCCATTCCCTTTGTCCTGTCACAACATGTCCTTGTAAAAAGTCCCTCTCAAACTTTCCTGTAGGTCTCATTTAGGTACTGGAAGGTGCTCTAAGGTCTCCCTTAAACCTTCTCCAGGATGAACAACCCCAAGTCCCTCAGCCTGGCTTCACAGGAGAGGTTCTCCAGCCCTCTGATCATCTCTGTGGCCTCTTCTGGACTTGCTGCAACAGTTCCATGTCCTTCTCATGCTGGGAACCCAGAGCTGGATGCAGCACTCCAAGTGGGGAGAGCTGGTCAGAGCTGCCCATGGTGCTTTGGATGCAGCCCAGGACACAGCTGGACATTCCTGGGCTGCAAGTGCACATTGCCAGGTCATGTTGAGCTTCTCTTTCACCAACAGCCTCAAGCTGAGCTTCTCTTTCACCATCAGTCCCAATCCCTTCTCCACCCAGCCTGTATTTATGCTTGAGATTGCCCCAGTCTGGATGCAGGACCTTGCACCTGGCCTTGCTGAGCATCATGAGTTTCACACGGTCCCACCTCTCCAGCCTGCCCAGGTCCCTGTGGGTGGCATCCCTTCCCTCCAGCATGTCAACCACACCACACAGCTGGGTGTCACCAGCAAACCTGCAGAGGGTGCACTGATCCCACTGTCCACATTGCCAGCAAAACTGTGAAATGGCACCAGCTCCAATACCAACCCCTGAGGAATGGCACAAATCACTGGTCTCCCCTTGGACACTGAGCCTTTGAACACAACTCTGAGTGCCCCATCCAGCCAACTCCTTCGCCACAGAGCTGTCCGTCCATCAAATCTCTCTCTCCAGTTTAGACACAAGGATGCAGAGCAGGACTGTTTATGTATAAATGACTCTCTCCGCTCCCCTGGCAACAACACGGGTGCAGATTACAGTCTGCAACATGCAAGGAACCAATTGCACTACCTGCATTCCTAATTGTTGGTTTGGTCTTTGTTATAACTGAGAGTTAGTGACTAGAAAAAAACCTCCACAGATTTTGCTTTAGAAAGGATCCCAAACCTTACAACTGACATCTTTAGCTCCAGCACCCAGGCTCCCCCAGGGTGTTTCTGGTCTGTACCTCCTGTGCAGAGGGACACAGCAAGTCCCTGCCCTGTTCACTCACACTATTATGCATCAGTGTTCCTGTCAGCTGAAACAATGCAGCATTTTGAGCAGGACAATGGCCTAGGAGAGCTATTTGGGAAACAGGTATGTATGGTAAGAACATGATCCATTTGGAACTGCACAATGACAGATGGGGAACAAACCAAAAGCCTCAACGCATGAATTAAACAAGAGCTGCGCACAAAGAGCTGAAATATCTTTTACACCTTGCTGCTTGAATGCTATGAAAATTAGAAGTAAATACATCAATAGGGATGAAGAAAGAGAGACTGGCTAAAGAAAAACAAGAAAATTGAACACAGTCATTTGTTTTTTAAAAAAACCAAGAACTTTGTTCTTTCTGCCATTGACTTCAACTATCAGCTATTTCTTCCACAGTGTTTGATATTTTACCCTCTTGTCCAGTATTTCATTTTTCAGTTAAAACAATAAAACATTTATTCACTTTATAAAAGCATCAGAAAAATTATTATTCCAGGAAAGTGAAGGTAATTTAATCAAAAAATCGTAAGAAATTCAGAAAAAAAGTTAGAGGATTATCAGCAATAGCTCAAAGAATTTTTGAAAGCGCTCTTAATTGTAAAGCAGAATTTATTGTTAGTGGGATAATAAGAAAATTATCTGAAAGGATTAGTTTTCAGACAGATGAAATAAAAGGAAGAGGATTAAGTTAAATATCAGTGCAATACAAAAATGCACAAATACCTTCTTCAACATCTGACAAATATTCAGCATCACTGAGTATTTCAGGGGCATTGGCTTTACGAACTGCATGATTTAAATAAACAAAACAATTAAAGAAAAGCACATACTATTGATGTGTCAACAAAAATCAATGTACAACAATAACAGACGTGCAATGACCATATCCAACTAATAATGTGTGTTAGTCTTGGGTTTTTTAAACAGACATTTCTTACAGCCACAAAGAGTGAAAAAAAAAAAAAATTAAATTTTTAATACCTTCATCATCAGACATATCAAGAACTTCATTCATGGTTTCTGGTACATTCATTTTGTGCTTTTCTGTAACAGTCTGTAATAGAAAGAGAGTAATTTTAGAGTGAAAGCATAATTTTTCTTAAAATTCCGGTTATTTTTGAAATTAAAATGCAAGATAATATTTTTATCTGCAGTTAGAAAAACAAGACAATTTTTAGCTTCTCATTCACTTTCTATTTTAAAAACACATTGGACTATAAATTAAAAAGACTGCAGAAATAGGAAATATTTGATTTGTTTTTTAAACTATGTTCATATTGTCATAGAAAAAAGGCACGAGCAGAAAGCTTAGATGATGATATCAAAAGAAGAATCACATATACTGAAATTACCTTTATTTTAGGGGGCTTAATAACAACCCTAGGAAATCATCTAAATTTTGAGCAAGGAGTATGTCATCTCTAATAAAACCAAACTTTCTGAGGGAAGTATTTCTCCTTTGACATCAGAAGAATTCTGCAATTTGGGAGTGGCTGAACTTATGTGAATTTCTTTCAGAGGTGCCTCATCATGAATTGTGTGTTTTTCCCACAAAAAAGAACAATTGTAACCACATGCAGGTTAAATGATACCCCTGAAGGGCTTTGTGCATGAAAGACACTCAGAAGTGGTTGCTTGGTTTTTATCCCAATGTTTATATTGATTCAGATTCAAAGACCAATATAAAGAAAAACAAAAGCAGGAAAAAAAATTTCTGAATGCACCTAAAATCTGTTCCTAGAATACCTGTATCCCAAGAATGTCATACACATAACACATGCACTTTTTACTTCTCCAGCACAACAAACAATGGTAGAGGTCTGGGTCAGATCAGAACTTCTGCAGAGATACCATTCATGGAGTGCAGTGGAATTCAAAACAAAAAACCAAAACAGAACAACACCACAAAAAAAAAAAAAAAACCAAAAAAAAACAAAAAAAAAACCACCAAAAAAAACCAACAAAAAAACCCAAAACAAAAAAACAAAAAACCAAACAAACCAAACAAACAAAAAAAAAAAACCAAAAAAACCCCACAACAAACAAAAAACCAAAACAAAACAAAAAAACCAAAACAGAAAACCACACACACAAAAAAAAAAAAAACAAACCCACAAACAAGAATAAAAGCCTCACCAAAAAAAGAAAAAACCCCAAAAAACCAACCAACCAACCCCAAACAAAAACCCACTCCCATCTTTATGGGGTTTTAGATGGTGTTTTTTTAACCACCGTTACTTCTCATGCTTCATATGCAAATAAGAAGTCATTAAGACGTTCAGGAGGGCAAAAAAAGCCTTTCCATTTTCACTTATTTTAAAATATTTCAGTTTTTCTCTGGCCTTATGAATACCCACTTGGCATTTAATGAATTTTAGGCTACTGCCATCACTTGATATAGGCAGAAGAGCTCCTTTAAATTTAGCTTTGGGAGTTGTTTAGCCACAAGCCTCAAAATAAAAGTTTCAGCAGTCAAACTGATTTTTTTAAGACCCTCAGTTGTAAATCAGATTTCATGTCTAGACTTCCAAGGTCTCAAAATTACACACTGATAAGTAGCATATTCTGATTTTAATGGAAATTATTTCTGGGCTTCTCTTGAGAGTAGATATTTGAGGTTGTATAGGTCTTTCAGCATCTAACATTTCCTCCAGCACAATTCAGAGCCTGACCCACCATCTCTCTACTCTTCATCTACAGAAGATAAATGGTCAGTCATTTTATGCAGCACAAACATTCCCAGCTTCTTGGTTTTAAAAGCCAAGAACAGCCTTGTGATATTGAGAGATTTTAGCATAAATATGTGGTTTTCCTGCAGCTACCTAATTGAATAGTAGGTAGTCATTCAAGTTTTGCTGTCCTGTATAATATTTTCCATCAAATTTTTCTGTGTGGAAAATGTTTTGGATTCTTCCTAAAGGGAAATTTATCCCTGAGAAAACGTGGAGAAAATGTGTAAGGAAAAAACCAAATCAGCATTACTTTCTAGCATATTCCTTTATGTCTTGTTCTGAAATTTGCCTTTTTTGTGGTGGATTTTCTGTAAACTACTGACAAGCACAGCCAGGAAAGTCATAGGAAGAAAAGGTGCATGCAGTAACAGAACTAAACCCTGCCTGTCATCCCAAAAGCTCATCATATTGCAACCACCTGCTTGCACAGAGAGACCACACAAAGGGCCCATGACAAAAAACATGGAACACACACAGCAACTCTTTTCCACCACTGATATGTCTAAAAACACATACATGTGCATTTTATCTTTTTAATAAGGAAAAGAAAAATAGCTGCTGAAAGCCAGTATTCTGAATTTATGTTCTTCAGACCCAATTTGGGCGTTATTACTGTGGCAATGCATGGAGGTACCTTGCCTCAGAAAACTTCTCTGAGAGCAATTTGGCAAAACATGAGTGAACAAAAGATCCTTCTGAAAAATATTTTGGATTCTATGAATGTTTCTGACAGCAGGTAATGTTTGACCACTGCTAGTCCCTTCAATGTCTCCTGGCTGATGCTTCCTGAGAGGCAGGACAGAAAAGCTGGAGCTCACATCCACATCAGGGAATGGGTGTTTGGGGTTGCAAGGGCTGGCTGTGGCTGCTTGCAGAATACAGCCTTTCACCATCCTATGGAAGGGGCCAGAAACCACACCATGAGGAGCTTTTAAGTAAATTCCAACTTTTTTTTTCATATTGGAATGGATTCTCTTAGGTCAAATTCAAGCCATTAAGCATCAGATTGTTGGGAAATGCTCTCAAGCAGCTTCTGTTTACACAAGCCTGTAGGAGCATCTTTTCAGCTGAAAAATTGTTCCCTAAACAACAAGATGTGTGGACAAACATTGTGTGGAGAAACAGTGCAGTTGTGACCAGTCCTTTACACTGGCCATTTTCTGCTCAGTTGGTGCTCTTTCTGTGCACATCCCCACGGTGTCTGCTGCCTTAAAAATAGACAGCTCATGTTGCACTTATCGAGTTTATATTGCTAAAAGGAAATAGGTGACTGGAATCTCGATAGTCACATAAATAAACAAATTTTAGTTATACTCATAGTCTGGCTTTGGAAAAATTCTTCCATTCCCTACTGAAGTGAGCTGTACTTACAATTGTAGTCATGGTCTCTTCTGTCACCACCTTCAGCGTATCAACAACTGAAATGTAGCCAAGTCGCTTAGCAATGGCGAGGGCAGTGTTTCCATTCTAGCAATTGAAAGTTGAACGTTAGCAAGGGGAAGTGTCGGAACTGCTGGTTAATTACAGAAGAATGTAAAATAAAAAATATTTACATTTTCTGATGGAAATAAATATTTGGGTAGTAGAATATATAAGTGGGATGAAATGGAGTGAAAATGAAGAGGTTTTCCGATGTGTGTCGTTGTCGTTCTGGGAGAGATGATGGTACAGAGGATGTGGGGCTGATGGAAACAGGCTTCCTCTGCTCTTTTCCTGTCCCACCAGAGCCATTTTTCAGGCCAGCACTTACCACAGTGAGCTCGTTGGGCGCGGCGCCGTGCTGGAGCAGGACGTTGATGATGTGGGTGTGCCCCTGCTGCGCCGCCTGATGCAGCGGCGTGTACCCGTTCTGCAGGCACAAGGAGAGAGCAAAGGCTGAGCTGGGCACAGCACACGCAGCAGGGCAGCCCCCACGGGGACAGCTGCGACACTCACCTTCGTTTTGGCGTTGACTTTTGCAGAATGCTGCAGAAGGAAGTTCACGATTTTTATGTTTCCGTAGTGGCAGCCAACGTGCAAAGGAGTGTATCCCATCTAGAACGAACATCAGCGGTTAGTAAATGTGGACGTCCCACACATGCCCTGACTTTAAAAAAAAAAAAAAAAAAAAAGCACACAGGCATGAAACAGGAAAAATCCCATTAAGCTTTATTTCTTAGGACTATGTGAAAAATCCTCCAGCCTTGGAAACAAGCACACTTCTCATGACAGTCAATTAAAGTGCTCAGTGGGTACTTCCACCAGCTCCCTCAGTGCCTTCAGGTGGACCCCATCTGAACCCACAGACACGTGTGAGTGTCTCTAGGTGGTGTTGCAGGTTGCTGACCACTTCCCTTGGATTATGGAGTAGTTCACACAAGGTTACCTAATTTCAGTTGTATTAACACAGGCTAAATAATGGTAGCTGTGACAGTTACTTTAAACTCCGGTGTACCATTCGTTTCTAGTTAATGATATACCCTTTGCCATCTAAAGAAACTACTAACTTTGACAACCAGGATGAGTTAATCAGTGCCAGAAACAGCACTGGATTGAAATTCCATTGGCATCAGCAGAATGAAACTTTCTGCTGACTTATGTGAACATTGGATCAGATGCCAAATGACGACAAGGAACTTTTGCTGCACAGAATAATAGCCCACAGTGGTAAGAGCCGGAGCAGTAGCTTAAATGTAATCATGAACTGAACACATGGACCTCATCTTACAGATATTGTTAGTTTAGGGTTGGCCAATAACTTCCTGTTCCTAGGAGTGCCTGGAGTCTGACTCTCTGACAGGGCTCCCTGGGCTGTCCAGAGCCTTGATTCTTCAGCAGAATGATGACTCATAGTCATGTACCTCAAACACAGCTTCTACAGCCCCTGTCTCTACATGGGCCAAAGAAAAACTCAGATTAAAGGATGGCCAAGCTATCAAAACAGTTCAAAAAGCAGTAAAAAATAAGGTTGTGAGACCTTGTCCTACAAAATCTTAATTCTCTTCTCCCTTTTCAAAATACAGACTTCTTAACATGACCAGCAAGGTCAAAAAAAAAAAGTCAGCATAAAACCAACTGGAGAGATGAAATCCAAAGTCTAGGACCACCTGCCAAGAACCCCCTGTGAATAACCCTAAAACATTAAAATCTGGAGCATATCAGAGAGCCAAGACCAGCTGATCTCAGCTTTCCCTTTGAAGTGATCTGTAAAGGCTCCCCTCCAGCCTGTAACAATGAATACTGAAAAAGGAGTTCTCAAACCCTCATATTTACTGCAGTGCAATGAGAGTTTCCTTCTAGAAATGGTACACACAGAGTCTTACACATGGTACCTACAAAAATGGCTGGAGGAGCAATTACTGATGCTCTTTGTCACTCCTGACCAGTCTGCTGTTTAAATCGGAGACCAAGTGAAAGCTTTTCCTCCTTCTCCTCCCAACTAACAGTGGAAATCATGACATTTCCAGGGTCACAATTCAGCTGAATCTGAAGGAGGCCTCCTCTGAAGCCGTGGTTGTGTGTGTGTGGCAGCTGGAGGGGTGTGCACTGAAAGGAGCTGGTCGTGAAAGGCAGCTCCTGCCACGGGCACCGCACATGTCCCCAGCAGCCGTGTGGGCACCTGCTGAGCCTGGTGGCAAAGCACCAGTCCCCTGCCTGAGGTCCTTGGAGGGTCCTGGGAGCTTCCTTTTAAGCTTGCTGTAGCCTGTGGTCACCTCGTGTCAGGTCCTGTTCGGCCCAGTCGCTGACAGCAGAGGGACAGAGATGTGACACCGCGTCACGGTCACGGCAGGCTGGCCCTCGGCACAGGACATCTGCCTGCTCCCAGCCAGCAGCACAAGCAGTGAGGGCGCTGCTCAAAATAAAACTGGTTAGCAAAATGCTCTCTCAGTGCCTGAAACCAGGGGAGGATGTCCTTAACGTCTCAGTTAGAGCGCAGGTTCCTGCACTCAGCTCAGGAAGGCACAGCAATTGTATCCCAAGATCCCCACGTGGACCAAGGCATTCTATTGACTGCTCTGAAACACTCCAGCTGGCAGATTCTGCAATTACACAATTAAATTAACAATAAAAGTAGCAATTCTCAAGGCTACTTGAGCTTGCTACCTTCATTGTCTATAGAAAGGTGCCTGGGAGGCTAAATATTTTGCTTCAAAAGATATTAATAATTAACCCACCCACAAAAAGACAAAACCCCAAAACAACAAAAACCCTATTAAAAAAAACCCCAAAAACCAAAAGCAAAAACAAAACAACAAAACCCAGCTCACAATTATAAAAATTTCTGCACAGCCTTTCAGGCTTAGTTATAATTACTGGCAAAGCACTAAGGGATTTAGGAGGGAGCCGAATATTGAAAAAGTTACTTCCAAGAAAACCAGGGCTTTTGTTTAACACAGCTCTAAAAGACATCACCTTCTGGCTGTTTGAAAGAATGAGCAGCACCAGGGGAGTTAGCAGCTGGAAAGGGTTTATCAAAAGCTACAAGAATAAGTGCCAAGGAAAAAGAAAATCAGAATACTGAACTTTTCATTTCTAATGGAACACATAAAGAATCCCTTCTTCTCTTGCCCTTCAATTTTTACTTTTGAGGGGAATTATCACAAGTCTTGTATATCATGTCAGTGAATTGCTTTAATATCCTCCACTGGCAATAACCATAAATCTTAACAGCTTGAATTACTGCATCTTTCTAGTCATGCTGACTCTCAAGCTGCTCAGTTTTTGTTTTTCTGCTGTAAATGTCAGACAATAAAGCTACAGTATTGTTGTTTACAGGGCTAGAAATTGCTTTAGATCCAAAGATCACAAAGGCCTGACTGAATGAAACAGGCAAACTTAGGTGTACACACACAGACACTTCCCTGCTTTGCTGAATCAGGACCTATCACGTTGCAGTGCCTTGCAAAGGTTCATTATTGCATATTATTAGGCTGGAAAGTTCCACAGAAATGTCTTGATAACGACTGAGCACGTACACAGAGCCAAGGAAAGACAGTTAATGCACCATGAAGATATACTGAAGGCACCTGTATTTGAGTGCTTGTTCTGTATCAAAATGATTTTTCTCAATAGTACTTCCCTCCCTCCCTCCCTGCCTCCTTCTTATCTCTTCCTGCATCTGAAAATGAGATATTTCAGTGGAAAAGCTGGATCACTGTTATGATCTCAGGCTGCTATGGGGCTCCTGTCAGAACAAAGCAGGCAGACCTGAATTAGTCTGAAATAAAAATCCCAGCTCAACCTGCAAAAGAACATCATGACCTCTCAGCCACCATTGTCTACTACCAAAACTACAGTTTTAGAAACAAAAGGCAGTTTAATACTGGCTTTGTTCTCCACAGTCATCAGCCAGGGACTGGGAGACCATCAGTTCCCCCAGGGGAGGCCCAACACCAAGAGCAGTGTAGTGACTGTAAAAACCTGCACTGAAATAAGAACTCCAAACCCTGCCTTTCATCCTTGACTGAACCAGCACTTTTCTCTCAGTCTTCCTTTGCCAGTCCATCACAGTATTGCCGTATCCCACAACTACACTCTCCAATGGGATAAACAGTGGAAAAATGACATGTGGAGACCTGCTGAGCCATGAAACAATATTTACTCATGCCAACTACCAGCACAAAAGCCCTGAAACAAAAGCAACATCCCATGTACCAGGACAGCTTTTTACACTCAGCATGACCACCAGAGAAAAAGGTGGATATCTGCTCACAGCCATGGCTCCAGACTGATTTTCAACTCCCAAAATTATTGTGAATGGATGAACATGCCTTGTGTTAAGCATGACATTGCACAGTTTGTGGTTCAGCACCAAAAATTCTTTAGCATACCTAAATTCAGGCAAACAAATGCAATGTCAGAATAGACAAGAGCTGCTGCCTTTGCTGCAGGACACTAACATGCCTTCTGTGAACACCAAATTCAATTATTAAAGCTCTCTAAATGTGAAGGATTTTGAAGCAGCTCAAACTTTACCACGTGAAGTGTGTTTTCTAACGTGGCTGAGTTTAAACCACATAACAAAATTTTGTTTTCAAGTGGTAGGAGCAGCTTTATGGCCTCTCAGGCACTAGTTCTGGCCTGCTACACCAGTGTTGTTTACACTTCAGCATTGATTTAGACTCCTGCAGCTCTGGGATTGGAGGCTATTTAGTTAATTGATGCAGCAAAACCAGAAGGATCCCACAACACTATTAATAAACGCACTTCATAACCAGAAGCTATTATTCCTTTCATGCCTTTTTCTACTACAAAGGTCAGGAAAAAAATTTCTTGGGAGGGAAACCACCCCAAGAGAGACCTACAGATGCAATTGTTGACTTCTGAGAGCAATTCTGAAAATGCTCATAGCAGCCAGAACTGATCCTAATCATACAGACTAATCCCCTGTACAAGTGATTTTCTGCAATACTGGATTTTTTTTCTTCCCTGATATACCTTCAGGAGGCAAAATGTGTTTCTGCTCCATCTTCTCCTTTAACCACCTGAAAACTCCCCAGAGTGTGAGCAGGGTCAGAACTCCCATGTGTCAGAACTGCAGACTCTAGATGTTTTCACAGGGAGGATAAGTTATATATAAATGATGACTAAAGATGAGGAAGATGATAGTTCATTGGTCCCTACTCAGGAGTTCAGTGACCTAGTGACATTAAATGAAATGATATGGAGTGTTCTCCCCCTGTTGACAGGTACTGTGCTGGAGTGACACAATCTATGCTTGCTTATCCTGGGAAAATAAATAAATAAAACCAACAAAAAAAGCACTGCTGAACAGTCATCCACACCCCAAAATCTGAGTTAAGAGAAGCACATGGCTGTGAAATGGAGGGAAGAAAACAGAAGGTTAGTGGTGACAGTGCTGGTAGCAGAGATCCCCAGCAGAATGTCACTCTGAGCTGTGCTGCTTCACTGACTTCTAAGGCACGGATGGCCACATCTCTGCTGCTGTATGTCCAAAGGAATGAATCCCAACTGGACATGCTGGACAGGATTGTGCAAACATGCAAGCATAGCAACAGTGCCTCTGAAGCCAACTCAGCTGTTGCTTATCTTGTCCCCCAATGCCTGTGGTTTTAGAGGCAGAACGTACAGTTAATCCGTCTAAATGGGAGAGCTTGTAACTGCAGGGCTGCTCTTTTACAAGGCAGCCATCTAACCTTCACCTATATAGAGCATGAGGTCAAACTATGGCCATTCTTATAGCATAACATTTTTCCTTCACTGTAGAAATTCAGGGTTTTTCAGGAAGGAACTCAGGGTGATCATCAGTTTATCCAGAAATTATTCCCGGCTGAAACACCCAGTAGTGCATTGGCCCTTTCCTTACACCACAGGATATGTCCTTTTATCTGGCAGACAGCTCCAAGTGGCTGACTGTGGAGCCTGCAGGGCTCACTGCTGCACAAACCCAGCAGATGGGACCCTGCAGAAGCCCGTGGAAAAGCACCAAGCACATGCCAGTGCATAAGCATCAAGCTCATTCCACTCTAACAGAATCCTGCCAGGCATGTGGGCATTCTCTTCCCAAGGAGCAGACAGTGCCCTACAGCAGGCAGGACTAACTAGTAGGGGGAACAGGAGGACAAGATGTTGTGGGTGTTCTTCCCCACAGCAGCCTACAGCATGGAGAATTTCCCCAGACAGGTGACTACTTACAGCCCAAAGCAGTCCTGCTTAAATACAACCTGACTTCACCTAACTTGTGAGTCCCTGAGCCACTTCCTAACAATTATGGAGCAGCAAAAAGGAGTGTACTGGGAAACTATTCTTTATTCACACTGGTTACACATATAACTGAGGAACAGGGGTGAACAACAAGAGATTTACTTCTGTCTTCTTTAAAATTATATGACTATTAGTGATCATGTTGCACACAGTCAAATAAGACTGCATTTTCTGAAGCTGAGTGCAGAGCTCCTGCAGCTGCACCACGCTGTCCCTGGGACCCAGCAGACATGCCCCGCCTGCCTCTCAGCTGTGGCAGCAGCTCAGATGTTTCCACCACCCTAATGTGACTAAAAGGCCACTGCAGCCCAGAATGGGATCCTGTTTGGACACGGGAGAGCCAGCAAAGCAAACACGTGTGTCTGCCTGCACCTGTCAATATAAACGTCTCCTCAGACTGCTTGCTATTTGTGGGACGGCCAAGAGCACTGCACAGAGGGGCAAAGGCAAACACTCAGATGAGTTGCATGGCTTGGGAGGTGATTCAGCTCTGGCCAAGTTAAAAGAACAGGTTCTTCAATGTCCTGCTACTGAAACCAACACCAGGTAGAAACTACTTCTAGGAAGGCAACCACATTCATCTGAGGAAATTGTGCAAAGAATGAACAAGGGCAGATCTCATCTGCTACTGGGTGATCTGGCAGATAAGAGCCCTGACTGATTCTTCTTTAAAATAGAAACTGAGGATACATCACAAAAATATAAACCTGGAGAAGCTCCTGGGATTTTAGCAAAACTCTTTCAGGTTTACATCAGGATAATGTTATTGAAATCAGCAACTGGTACAGTTGGAATTACACTGTAGAGAAATCACACAACAATGACTTTTCCCTCTGCCACAGATTATAATCAGCTGAGCTGCAGCCAGCCAGGATGATGGACTCAGCCCTTTCTGAGCTGTAATATAATATTGCTGGATAGTCTGACACACCTGGACATTCCTGGGATGCAAGCACAGCACCTAACTTGTGGCATACACCCAGCAGAGATCTGTGAAAGCTACTCCTCTGCAAAAGAGTGCAGGTCAGATTGTGAGACCTGCTTCATTTAGCTGATTTGATCCACTACAGTCCAAGTATTTGATCTCAACTGTTTTCTTGCCCAGCTAAAGGAATGCCTCCAAGATCTAGACAAAGCATGAGGAATGTAAGTGCAATCAACACTGAGATCATCAGCATTGAATTCTGAGCACTGTACACTGTTAGGGAGACCTCTTCTGCAAAGGGTCTTTGCTTCAGGACATGGATCTTAAAAACCAATATGGTGAAGTGGGAGGCGTCATTGCTGGGGGTCTCAAAAGCCATCCCCAAGCACCTTGAAAATCTAGGTCTCTTACCTAGGAGTCCAAATATTTTGGCAAAACTATTTTTAGGCAAGTAAATTTGAAATAGAATGTATTTCACATTAGATAACAGTTTCCTTACTCTAAAACTCGATCAATCCCACTTACCCTTCAGTGAAGCATAATAATAGGATACAAACTAAACCTCTATTGATCTAAATATTTGGCAAGAAATAAGCTTACTGCTCAAAGGCTGAGCTTGATATTAAACACCCAAGCTTATATATCTTTAGTTTTCAGAATATATTCTGCAATAATTTATTACAAGGAATGTTTCCCTGCTGCGATTTCAGTTTCACCGTGAAATCAGTTTCTGGCCCTCTCTAGAGGCTCATGGCTCCCTGGATGGAAATATTTAATGTGACAGTGGTGTTCATACCTTTGTCTGTGCATCAACAGCAGCTCCCTGGTTAACCAGAACCTCTGCTACATTGACCCTGTCCTCTTGGGCAGCCAGGTGGAGGGGTGTCAGTCCACTCTGCAAATCAGAAACAACAGGTAACAATCTCCAGAGGAGGCACACGACTACCAAAATGCAAATTCAGGTATCAGCAAGACTCTAAACATCCGACTGAATTTAAAGAAGTTACACATTCCACTTTCACTGTGTAAGGTGCTTTGTACTCACACTGTTGATCAGCAGGAAAGTATAATTTAAAAGCCAAGAAGATGATGTTTCTTTAAGACAAGGAACATTTCTCCATGCAGTGTTACATGTGGGATAGCAAATTAAAGCACTTTAAGAAAAATCACACAGTATTTTTTACCTCGTAATTTACTTGCCTATAATGAGTCAGACTTTCAAAGCAATATTGAATCATTGTTTACACTTCTGCAAGTTTTTAACAATCACTCAGTTTTATCCTTACCTTTTACTCCTCTACTTGATCATTTTCAGACACAAACACAAAAGAATAAAACTGCATTTCTCTGAGATCAGGCCCATTTCTGTCTGCTCAGGGAGTATACAGACTTGATAGAAAATACATACTGATAGTAATTTTTCTTATTTAAAACTCAAGATCTAAATATTCTTAGAACCTTAGAAAACTATGCAACTTTCTGCCACATAAAAGGGGTAGAAGATAAAAGGGGAAGGAGCGAGAATCTGCTGAGGAGATGTTGTTAGGAATGAGAAAGAATATCCTTTCCTTGCAAATTACGGTTAATTTTCTCTCCAGTTCCTACAGGAACAGCACCAAGGACAGAAGAGCAAGTGGTAGCAGTTGTCACGTCGGGCAGGAACACTCACTGGTTCCCACCCTTGAGCCCAAATCCACAGCCACAGTGCACTCCCTACCAAGGCCAGTTATTTTGAGATGGCCCCGCTGCATTTCACTCCAAGATGCAATCCTGATGATAACACAGCTTGGGTGTGACACTAACACAAATACGCAACAGTAACCAACTATAAATTACTTAATGGAGCCTGGATATTAATGGACAAACCTCCTAAGAAGATTTAGTAAGTGCTCAGTATGGGGGATCCTAGTATGCAGCTCCAAACCATTCTGTGGGTCCTGAAGAAATAAATGCTCTTTTTACTCGCATTGCAAAGCTGCAAAACTCAGAAGTCATTGGGCTTTAAACATCTGCCTTTGAATGTAAAGGTGCTGTTCTCTGAGGAAATGTGCATCCCTAAGAGAGTATGGAGGGGAATTACTCCCCAAAGGTGGTGTTATCAGCACAATGAGAAACTGGAGATTACAACTGAACAGATTGCTGGATGCTGCAGGTAATTAACCTCTGGTGGCACTGAATCAATGTGCCAAGCACTTCAATCATGCTCCCTGAATTAACCTCAGCAGCAAAATGGGATAGCCAATGGATGCAGAACACGTACATGGCAAATTTCCCATGGGGATACAAAGTCCTTCCTGCACTGCATAAGCCCACACACAATTGAGACTTGTGGGGAAAAAAAAAAATCCACATCTGCAAGAGAAGCTTTCTGAAGGAGGACCCACAAATAATCAAATTGGAAAGTTAGAAGCAGGAAAACACAGCAGCCCTGTGCAGAACACCCACTGCCTTGGAGGATACTAACTCTTCCTACCTGCTGAGAATAAAAAATATTTGAATAAATATGAATAAAAATTTCTATAGCCTAATCCAGCCACACAAATCCATTCTGAAACTGCACTTGACAATATCAAATAAGAATGTCTACTGGGGCATTTAAAGAATTAAGGCTGCACATTTGCTAGAAACATTCCTATAGAGCAGACTTAATGGCCTATGAATTCACACATAAACTGAAATACATCAACTTTCCTTTCCTTCCACCAGGAGAAATGATACCAAAAGTCACTGTGGGCTAAGGAACATACCCTGGGGAGGAAGAATCAGTTATATTAAGGAACAAAATCTCAAAAAGTTGCTGTTATTATCCCATTAAAAAAGTCACCATCCCTCAACAAGTCAGCTGTTATCATGAGGTGGTAATATGTGTTACCATTTTCTGGTACGTTACATTTTTTGTCGTAAAATATTATAGTGCTAAAAATGTTACAAATAAAAGAAAAAACCCAAAAAAATAAAGTAAAAGTTACAATTACGCATGTAACAATTGAAAAATGGGCAGGCATATGTGGCATTCACCTTCTCTGGAAAAATTCCTTCACCCAGGATTTTTCTCCTAGGAAGACGAGAGGCCTCAGAGAAAAGGAAAACAATTCTTATCTCATTTGCTTCTCCTGTGTTGTGCTCATGTGGAATGTGTTTGGAGATTGTTTACCCACAGGTGATTGTTTCATTGGATTCTGCTGTGAGCTGTTTTGTCTCTTTGGCCAATCAGTTCCAAGCTGTGTCAGGACTCTGGAGAGAGTCACCAGTTTTCATTATTATCTTTTTAGCATTCAGTAAGTATCCTTTCTGTATTCTTTAGCATAGTACTCTTTAATATAATATGGTATCATAAAATAATAAATTAGGCTTCTGAGAACATGGAGTCAGATGCATCATTCCTCCCTGCCACGGGGGTCACTGCAAATGCAATAGGCATATTCCTAGAAGCTGATAAATGATGCGTGCCAGCCCCAGTAGCCCCTGTGGGGAAGAAGATACTTTCTTTCTGGCCAGGTTTTGGCAGACTAGCATAAATTAATGCTGGATTAATAAATTCCACTGCGGCACATGTTATCACCAAACCTTGGGTACTACAAAGGTTCCTTCAGTGTGACATGGCACGCTGCTCTTTGCCGGCAGAGATGATGACGTGTGCTCAGACACCTGCAGCGGCTTCCAGCACGTGCAGAATCCCAGGGGGCAAAATTTAACAGCAAGACCCTCTCCTCCTCACCCTGTTTCCACCCAGCCTTAGCCCCAGGCTGGGGGGAGGCCCACCTTGTTGCTGAGGTTGACGTTGGCGTTTCTGGAGAGCAGCAGTGACACCATGTCCACGTGGCCGTCCTGGGAGGCGAGGTGCAGCGGGGCGATGCCCTGCCGGGTGACGGCGTTGGCGTCGGCGCCGTACTCCAGCAGGGTGGTTGCTATGTCCATCTGGTTCTTCTTGGCAGCTATGTGCAGGGGCGTGTAACCATTCTGCCAACAGAAAGCACTTCACTGCGAGCTGCTCATTCAATCACTTTTCTGTCCCCCCCCAACTCTGTGAATAATTACGCCGTTAGTTCTAAAAATTCTGTCAAACACAGTCAAATACAATGTTAACAAGCTGCAAGAACCAATGTACCTGACCTTTAAGCATTTTTTTTTTTTAAAGTATCTTTTCAGGAAAACCAATGTACCTGACCTTTAAGCAATTTTTTTTTTTTTTAAAGTATATTTTCAGGAAAGGACAATCTATAGAAATAGGAGTTTGAGTTTTGTTTCATAGACATTTGCTCCTTTTCCTTAAATGTACATAAAATCTTTAACAAACAGAAGAGCAGGATGTGTGTTCATAACTCAGAACAGCTGTTATTGTTTGGGGTTTTTTCCCATTTCCCAGTGTGAACAAAAGCATCATGCACATGAAATATGGCCTTTCTTGCAGCATTTACCCTAAACCTTACTGACAAGCTGGTTTTTTTTCAGATCAAGGGAAAACTGAAGCATATAACTTTAGAGTCATGCATTCCTTATCTTTTCATTCCTTCCAATATGTGTACCCAGGGAGCCCACTACTAAAAATAAAAATGCAGTATCTATTGCCTGATACAATTTTGTAACTCTAAAATGAGACAGATAGGCAGAAAATAGATAAATGGATATAAAGAACAACTGATCAGCACACAAATACCAAAACTCTGATGGAGGTACGACCAGTTTTTGGTACAGATTGCAATGACTGTTTAGTCAAGAACTTCCCGTCTTTCAGAAATGTATTAGCCCTCATTTTCAAGTAAATGACAAATGTGCACACATTTGCACTTGAGTAAGAGACAAGGTCAGGGGGGATGTGACCCAAGCTGCATAAACCATTTTGTATTTTTGTACGGCATCATAAATACCATTTGCATCTCAGATTACCCACCCCATTAACGTCTACCTAAAGGCACAAAGCATTCACCTGGCTGGGCTCCTCCCTGCACCCACAGGGCAGCAGGGCTGGTCTGAAAAGGAAGAGATGCAGAGCAATGCCGGTATGAGCAGGGAATAAATACATGGGGGCTCACAAACGATTACAAGAGAGCTTTAATAGGAACCTGGCAGCAAGAGATGCACAGCACTAGTTTCATGTGAAAAAGGTTCTGTAACCTTCAAAATTCAAGTCAGATTCAGTTCAGATCTTGGATACCAAGGTAGTTGAAAATGACACTCAGGAAACACAGTGCCACAATCAATAAAGGAAGCACATGGCCACTGAATTTTCACTTTGAAGATAAAGTGCTTCAGGAAAAACAAACATAATCCTCTCCATTAGACTTCCTGCATCATACTGCCATGTAAAACAACCACTGCCACACCAGAACCTAATAAATCCTAAATAATACATGCTAAATCTTGCATATCTGCTAAAACATAACTCCTTGAAAAGTAGCTCATATTGCATTATATAAAATAACAAATGCAGTTTCCAAGGCTTTTCCTCAGAAATATTTTGCTTTCATATATTGCTTTCAGTGGAATGGACAGCAGCAGGTTGCCAAGAGAAGGCAAAAAAAGAGCTGAAAAATAAAATCTGAAATTCAGCTCAGTCCCAGTCTGCATCTTCTGCTCATAATGGCAGCACTCTGTCACTATGCACAGATGGAGAAAGCAACAGAGAAGTTTAGAAGGAAGGGTATTGGATTATTCTGCTTGTCAGGGAAGAGAGTGGAAAAAGGGAAAATGGTTAAAGATGAAGGGAGAGAGGAAAACTAAAGCTTTGGGGATGGCATGACAAGGAAGAAAAGCACCGTAAAGTGAATGCTAAATTCAAATTAGGGATAAGCCACACATGAAATTAGGCACAATTTTTGCCTATGAAAGAGAATAATGGTTCATCAGAATAACTGTACCACAGCACTAGACTCTGACATGCTCATTTCCCACACCCTGTCACTTATCACTCTTCAAGGCAAATTTTGCTGTGCTTGGCTAATGAGCCACTCTTAAGATCAGTGTTAAAGACAGTAGTGTGACAGGAAATGCAACCACTGATGAAACTGTGGAGCCAGTGATGAGAAATGACATAACATTTATTTACTGGACCACACTTACAAAAAGTACAGGAAATCATCTGCCGTTACCAACATCATCTTTTGGATGAGTGCTCAGCGGGGTGCCCGCAGCAACAAACATGTTATGGTTAATTTTATTTAGTATTGACACCCTGCTCACTGCAGAACACTAACCAATGCTTTCTTTTAGGCACACTTACAGCTGGCACTTGCAGGGCTGAAGTGGCAGCTGCAGAACCACTCTGTTACGGATGGGGAAGCTGGGGCGACCTGACACGCGGGTTTGTGCAGTGCTGTGCCCCACTCTGTAGGGCTTCCACCTTGCTTTGGACTTCCCAAGCCCTCGGCAGGGGCTGCTGCAATGCCTGCCCCTACAGCATGCACAGCTCCCGCTGGCAGCTTCTTTCAGTGAAAACTGGGTCAGTGCCTTCTCATCCTCTTCAGAAGGCCCTTCCTTCCCCCCAGTGGCATTTGAGAGAGCTGTGCTGCAGTAGTGAAAGATCAGAGATCGCTCTGCTTGCCCCCCTGGGGCACCGCTCTGGCAGATCGCCACTATCGACAGCATTGATTTTAAACCGCGCCTGGCTGCGGGCAGTCCGTGTTTATTTAACTTCCCCTCCTTGCACCACAAACTCTGGGACCCACCACTCCATCCTCTCCTGCAGCCGGGCAGAAGGGCTCCAGTGTATGGCTGCACTCTGCCATGCGTGACAGGAAGGCAATCAAGGAGCACTGCCCATCTAACTACAATACTGGTTTTTCCATTAGCTCTCCTTCCTCCACAGGGCTTGACTTTTGCAGTGATTTAAGGAAATTGTCTGGGTTGTTTCAAATGAGGTATTTACACTGCACTTAATCTGCTTCAACCTACATATGTTTCCACCCTGCTTTACCTAATGTTCCTGCTCAAATATCGATTATATTCTGATCGATTATAGTATTTATCCATCCCATACTTAAAATAGGGATCCACAAAAGAAATAGTTTAAGCTTCTCTAAATTCTCTTTGTTTTATGCACTACCAGAATAAATTTACATATTTATTCTTTCATATCCTCTGAAACCTTACACTAGGCATTGTCTTGCCTATAGTAAATTACAATCAAAGCAGGGCTGTGACTAGTTTTATTTTTTGCCAGTCCATTTATGCTGGGCTAGAAATATTTTTGTGAAGCACATGAATAATTACATATATTGTGCTGACCAACTTATCTTGCCCCAGATGTCATCCTGTGGCACAAACAGAAGTACCCCTGCATAGCTGGGTTTCAATCCCAAGCTTGCCCTGCACAGATCTTAAGATGCAAAGCTACAAAGTTGCCTAGTTTGGAGAAATTACTGAAGAGGCTGGAAAAATGAAAGCAAGGCTCAGTATTTTCTGGGACTGAAACTGGTGATTTAAAGTGCTTCTGCATCTTTATTTGCTTTTTTAAATTGCTGTTTTATTCACCTGCAGGATTATTCCTAGCAGCTTTATATGTGGACGTGAGACATTAACAAACAAGGTCACTGAGCCTCCTGTAACTGCAAACAAACACAGCCTAGAAAGAACAGGGGTAGACAGAGAATAAAGTGACATAAAAAGCCTGGGCATTGCTCCCCCAGAGCAGCCAGTACTTGTACCTTGGCAGAGGCGTGAGGTGAAGCTCCCTGGTCCAACAGGAGGAGGGCCACTTTTTGATTATCGTAGTGTGCAGCTACATGCAGTGGTGTTAAACCGCTCTAAAAACACATGCAGAACAAACAAGTGCTGTTACAGACCCTCCCCAGGGGAAACACAGGAGTTTGGAAAATTCCAGCAGATAAGGTGAAAAACACATTTGTTATTCATTCATGTATCCAGAGTCTTTGGGAACTTTTAGAATAAAAAAATAAAACAAATTTGGAAATCCTTCCCGAGCTGTGAAAGCCCCATTCACTTTTCCCAGGGAAGATGAACAGAGAAGCACAAATCTGTGCTGCCCCCAGGGTAAAGGAGGTCACACCCTTGGCAATGTTTTCCTTTTACTGCAGTGGATAAGTAAACTGCCCCTTGGATCTGTAAAAATCCAAGCTGGCTGGTTTAAAAAGCTTGAGGTCCTATTGGCCTTTGCTCCCCACCCCCATCATGAGACCTGGGGAAGCAGAGCCAGCTACCCAAATACTCTGATAAGGACTGTAAATAGTCTGGGGAGGAACACGGGGGGAATGGTTTGTCTCCATCCTCCATCGCCCTGGATGTGAACGCAGAGCACATCACTTTGTTGTCAATTAATGACAATAAAAGTCACTTTGTCCAGAGTTTGCTGACTCTTGGTAACCCTAGCAGGGACTGGAATACCAAATGAAACCAATTCCAGCTAAACCCAGGCTGTGGATACTAGTGTGATGGTAAGTAAGTAGGAGGACATTAATAAATTATTATCTGGTTTGAGATATTTGCTGTGCAAGTGGCAGTGGTTTCTTATGTCCTACCTTTCCAGAAGCATCAGGAGATGCATTCTTCTGAAGCAGGAGGTTGGCTACCTCAATTTTCCCGTACTTTGCAGCCACATGCAGTGGAGTGAATCCTTTCTGTAAGAGAAAGCAGGAATATAGCAGCTCTGGGCACTCCTTCTCGGGGCAAACAAGGTTTGTCTCTGGTCTGCAAGGATGCAGCTTCTTCCATCCGCCCCCTTACGCAGTCCTGAGACCAGGCAGCAAGTCTGCAGATTCCCAACTGCCCTGTGGGGTCTGGAGGCCCTTCCCTTGCAAGGTAAAGCACTATCTACTTTAAACAAGGGACAAGTCTGTTCCTTCCTTCACACTACCTAAGACCCAAGGGCAAGCCTATCAACACCCGCCTGGAATTTCTGCCCTGCATTCCTTGCATTCCAAGAAAATGCCTGTCTGGTCATTGGGGTGTGTTAAACATCAGGTCCTGAGGTACAAGTGTGAACCTTTGTATTCTTTTAACATAAACAGTGTAAGCGTAGTTCACACTTACACTGTGCTCCTGCAGCATTTCATTCACAAGCAGCCCTTGCTGCAGGTGTGCCCAATGATTCTGCTGCTCCTGCAGCTTGCTCACCTTGGTGATGATGGACAGAGATGCACCGTGATCCAAAAGAACAGAAGCTACATCTTCGTGCCCCTCCCGAGCAGAAAGGTGCAGGGGCGTGTAGCCCGACGTGGTGGCTGCATTGGGAGATGCTCCCTGCTGCAGCAGCTGCTGCACAATGTCTGCCTTTCCCAGGCGGGCAGAAATGTGCAGCGGTGTTTGGTCATCCTAAACACAGAGGGAACAACACAGGCCAGCATGAGAAAACTGCCCCTCACGCTGGGACAGGAGGTATCTGCCCACATTCTGTCACTTTTCCAAATTGCAGACAAGCGTTAATTCTGCTGAGGTCTTAGCTAGGGAATGTTGCACACTGGCTTTCTCTGTGTCATACCATAAAGATACCTTGCCCTTTGTTAGTGCATCACAAAATATTCCAGACAGTGACATAATCCATAAAAGTTAATAACTTGATCCATTTTCTTCCTTCTCTGGATTTGCCTCACTTTGCAGGCCTTACTTAAAACAAAGCTAGTGCATAATTCTCTTCCTCACATCTTGATCTCTTTTATATTTCACAGCAACACTTAATAGCTTAATCAATTATTGGCTGGAAACTTGCATAAAGTATCATAATTTTTGTGCTTTTTTAACTGGTGAATGATTGATTGGTATTCTGCAGTTAAATTTTCAGTAAGTGTAACTGATGATAGAGCATGGTGTGGAAATTAATTGTCACTTTCTGCTTCTCATCAGAAGACAAAAATCTGAATAGTTTTAAGTATGGTGTTTCCCTGTCTTGAATCTCATGGTTTATTTCTTTTCCTTCACTGGAAATATTAGGGTGTTGTGACCTTGTTCTGAGCATTTAAGAGGTAATTTCTCACCTCTTCATTATCTTGGTTTTGTGTTTTTGTCCTCCCCCTTCTTTGCTGTACAATTTTTGGATTAAGCACACTATCACAACAGTGTGGCCAAGCATCTTTCTCTCCCCCATTTTCCCCTGCTGAATTTTCTACCTTTTGAGAACCGTCCTGCAGTTCTGGGCTGCCCTGTGGACGGGAGACTTCTGCCCATGCGCATCCTACAAGACTGATTTCACACCTCTGGTGTAAATGTTTCTCCTCTGCAGAGCAATTCTCTGACTGGAGGAGCATCTTTGTGGTTCTTAAATGATTCCAGTTTGTGCCTGTTTCCCACAAATCTCTCTCAGCTGATGTTAGCACTGGTGTATAATCTACTGTTCACATTTAGTTGTTATTTATGTTAACAAACTGATCACAGGCAATGGTCGTTTGCACAAATTAAATCATTCTGTGAATTTACTCAGAAAATATTTGCATGACTGCTTCTGAGCATGAGCTGTTCACTCTCAAGACTGTCTTTGGAGATTTACAAACCACATCAATCAGTTCTGTTGTCAGGCTCCTTGCAGATATAAATTGTATCAGCTAGAAATATTTAGTCAGAGTTCCTTATAAGGAGATAACCTTAACAGCAAACTTATTTGTGACCCAATTCACAGATACTTTCACAATGAAAAATAGTTTGTTTTTTTAAATAAAATATCCATTTTATGACCATTTGGGGAAAAAATATTTCCTGAGTTTACCTATTAAGACTGCTATTTATTGCATCCATTTATCTCCTTGCTCTGTCTGTTTCCTGGAACTGTTTGATTTCCATAATTTTGTGTGTTCCTTCATGCCTCTTGACCATTTCTTTTTCCCCCGCCCTAACCTTCCCCAAATGAAATTGTTTCTATAGGATCTGTTCCTTCTTTCCAGCCCTCTGCTACATCCCCTCACTGTGCCTCCTTCCTTTAGGCAGTGTTCTTTAGAAGTCTAGGTATTTTTAAATACATATAAGGCTGTTGCTTTAGGGACATGACAGGAGACACCAGAAGCCGAAGGTTTCCGATTCTGCTGAAATAAAAGCGGATTTGAGGAACTCCTCTCCCTCCTTAAATCCCACTTCAGAACAAAACTCTTCAAACACATGATAATTCATATTAAAAACTGGGATGGTAACAACCTGACATCTTCTGCCTTGTCTCTTAAAGATCACTCATGGCTACAGTTAGAGGATACATAACAAAACATCAGTGTGCACCACAAAGGCTTGGCTTCATCTCTTCCTCATCCTGAAGGGCACACCCAAGATGAATGTGAGTCCCTGCTTTGCCCAGCAGGGATCACCCAGGTTTGTTCCACCCGGGCCATCTCCTCACCTTGGCTTTTGCCTCCACCTGGGCTCCGTTTTGCACCAGGTACCGCACGACCTCTGTCTGTCCGGCTCTGGCTGCCATGTGCAGCGCTGTCTCTCCTCTCTGCACACAGCAGCAAAAACAGAACAGAATTAAAGACACACTGCAGGGAGAACAAACACCAGCGTGTTTGACAAACACAGAAATACCGGCGGCCCAGCTCAGAATGATCTCCACTAGAAAACTCTGCTGTCGCTGTCTGTAAGATGTAACATTAAATCAATAGCTGACCTGACACTGTGCGCTGCAAAGCAATTTATTGCAGGGTCAGTTTCCCAGCTCAGTAGTGCCTTTGTCATTACTTTTTGCTGAAAAGAGACAGTGCAATTTTTATATTACTAGCATTTTATTAGCAATGTTAAAAATTATATCCTGAATTTAGTAAAAAATGTATTTCAAATTTTGTATATTCAGGCACACATATATTTGGCTTTCCTTCTGTAATGTCTTATGCCCCTACTATCATTTGTTTTCTGACAAGCACTGAGGCAGCTGAACAAGAAGGAAAAAAAAATCATTACTGAGTACATTCATCTAAGGTTTCATGGACTTAATGAAAAACAAATCCAAGGAAACCAGAACAATTCAGGAGGGAAAGTGGTTTCTACCTTTTTGGGTATCAATGTGTCTTAAGGTACAAACATCTGCTAATTAACAAAAGGTGTTGCATTTTTATGTAATTTAATAGAATCAGCAGATGAAGACTTTATAAAAATATTGTCTTCTGGCTGTACCTGTGTATGGAAAGTGAAAAGGAGGCCAAACTGTTAAAGAAGATCAACATGCTTCTGCTTCTCTTCCACTTCCCAACTTTCAAATACCCATCTGAGAGCAAGTTCAGTTTTTACACATGGCCCGGGAGCCTTGGGGCACGCAGCACACAGCCAGCAGAGGAGAACACTGGATGGACACAGGCAATATGTCCCCACAATCTGCTGCAATCTGTTGAATTTTCCTTAAATGGCAGACCCCCAGGGTCTTGGGAAAAGAGTGCTCAACAGTCAAGCACAGATCTCAAAAATTCCATCTGAGAAACTACAGTATGTTCTCATTCTTTACTTCAGAAAATCAAGAGATTAGAGCCTGCTTAGGGTCAGCCCCTTTGGACATTTCCTCAACCTGCCAAGCATCTCCCAAATAGGAGTCAGCAGGCTGCACTTTGCCAAAACTCCAGCACGAGCCACAGGTGCTATGGAGGTGGGTGGTGGACAGCAGAATCAGGCACTCCATCCCAGTACTGCTCCCAGATATTATCACACATTCATTCCCAGTCCTGCCCTGCTGAAAGGAAGCCCTGACTCACCACATTGGTAGTGTTGGGGGATGCTCCATGATGCATTAGCTGTGATACAATATTTACATGTCCCATGAAGGCAGCAACATGGATTGGAGTTAGGCCCGACTGTAAAACAGACCAAAGTCCAATTAAAATACTTATTTACACATACCTTTTCAAGAATGTCATGAGGAAAACAAATTTTTCTAAAGCGAGTAAACCCAGCTGCTTGCTCTTCTGAGAGGGTTGTATCTTAAAACCATACACATGTGCTTAAATGAAAGGGCACACAGGATTGGGAACACCTGTGAGCGTGGTTCATGAGCAAATATATAAATGTTCTAGGAATTCAGTAGTTCTTCATCATCAAAATCAACCATAGCTAAGCAAGATTAAGATTAGTCATTTGCTAAATATTGTCTTGGAACATGAAAAAAACAATACATAGAAGCATTCCTGCTTGTAGAACATTCAGCTTGTTCAAAAAACCATCACCATCATGAGTCTGCACCACTGCTCTTACACAGGATATGAAAGCCCAATAGGAGAAAAAGAGAGGGAGAGAGGAAAAAAGGGAGCAGTCATTCAGCAGGGCATGACCTCAAGGATTTTGCTTTAAAAATCCAATCAGTAGTTAATATTTCCCCACTTAGAGCCACCCAAAAGCATCCTCACAGCTGCTTCTGCACAGCTGTACCAACAGTCAGCCAGAGCCTTCAGAAGGGTCTTTTGCTACCAAGAGCAGGAGAAAGCTCAGTGGATCTCTGGACATCCCCATGATTTCGGCAGCTTCCCCACAGATATATACAAGTCCCAGAGGGCAGAAGTGAGGAAAGCACTTATCTTCCTTTCTCATGCAGAACTGCAAACATGAGCAGGAAGGCAGAATAACTGGCCGGGTGTGTAAATTGTTTTACCTGTTTCAAACAATTTAGTAAATGCTTTTAAGAGTTTTTAAACACTAGTCTGGAACTACATGAACTGTAACCAGGGCAAACTCTTCTTCCTCAAGCAAGCCAGGAAGGGACCTGTATGGTTTGCTGCTGAATAGTTAGAACAACCACACACACATTAAATCAAACTCCATTTTGTGGAGAGGAACTATTCCCCATTGCACTTTGTTTAATCCATGGAATCCCCTGTCATTTTCTAACGTGGCCCATTCCACTGTGGTCATGCATTCATATACGTGATCCTTGCTCCTCTCCTAACTTGGTACAATATACATACATGGAAATAAAAACTCCCATAGGTACTTAAATAATCTCAGAACTGTTCCAAGAACTGCGTGCAGACTATCTCATGCTGACTGAAGTGACAGCATATTGATTTCTGTCCCACTGATTTGTGATGTCCCATGATCGTGGGAGAATAGAACTTCTTTTTGGAAAGCCAAAAAAAGGTCTGAATTAAACCACCTTTTAAAAAAGGACTTGAATGAAGCATAGTCTTCACCTCAGTGTCTGTAACAGAGCAAATTTCATCATTAAGGCCTTAAACTGCAGAAAGAAAATTGGCAGAAATGGTAGATTTTAGGAAGTTCTTTTTGTTACATTTCACTTGTTATTCTCACTGCAATCCCAACATATAGCAGTTGTTTGTGATTTGTGATTTATTGTTCAGTTTTATTGTTTCATAACAACTAGTTGAAAATAATTGTTGACTTAAGTGGTAATGCTCTTTCAGCAATACTGAAATATTAATCAATACAGAGGCAATGAATTTTTTAAGAAAAGCAAGACAAGTATGGAAAGACCATTTCTTACCTCAGTTACAGCTTGAATTGATGCACCATGCTTTAGAAGAAGTTCCATTACTTTTATTCTGTTCTTCTTGCAGGCAATGTGAAGAGGTGTGAAACCATTCTGGAAATGACAAAGAACACACTTTTTCATGCCCTTATGTAATTAAAAAAATAGAACTGAGTATGGAATTCACAAAATAGATTTTTCCGTTTTAAATTAACAACTCCCAAATTTATTTTGGCATTACTACATTTTTCATGTAATAGAAAGTAGAAATTTATAAGAAGATAAAGATCTATTTCATATATCCAGTTTTAATTATGAAATATATTGCCCACTCCAATACTTAATTTATTAAAAAAATCTCAATTCATCCAGAACTGTCAAGCCCTTCTTTTTTGCTTACCATATTCACTTTTACCTGGCTAGGGTTTTCTGCTGGAGTTTTTGGGGGATTTGGGGTGGGTTTTTTTGGTTGGTTTTCTTTTAACCTTTTAGAACTTCTGGTTAAAAAAAGCACTTTACATTTTACAGGCTCTGGAATTTACATCTTCTAAACTATTTTCACTACTTGTTTTGGTTTTTTTTTTTCTAATTTTTCCTTTCATTCCCTGTCAGCTTACTGCAACTAGAAGTATTTCACCCCTTCCTATAAAAAGGACGTGTGCAGTGGGGTGAACATTAGAACTATCATCTTATTTAGTGTAGATGATACCACAGAAAAAAAGTAAACCAGGAAAATAGGCTGCCCAGAGCACCCACGATTGGTACAGCAGCATCAGAGCACTGAATGCTGATGCTGCTCAGTACAAAAGAGCCTTTGCAGAACATTCTGAAAACTGCTGGCAGAGCTGGTCCCTCAGATCTGATCAAAATGATCCTTTTTTACCTGCCATATAGTAAAGAATATTGTATGTTTTCACAATGTGAGGTCCATGTCATTGTTCCAGTGTAGGAGCTCTCATCCCTCTCCTTGGCAGTGGACAATGTCCAGGGTGAGCTCAGTTGTGTTTCATATATCATGAAAGCTTGATCACAGACACCTGAATACAGGCTGGTCTGCCACCAAAAGCACAGGGGCTGAGAGAAGGAAATCTGTGGAGCCTGTGCTGCCTTCCAGAGAGTCAATCCCACCTGGCTGTGAGGGGTTCAGGAGCTCACATAATATTTCAGGAGTTGAATGAGTTAGCATCAGGCTGTGAAACCAATCAACCCAATTCATGTCAGAATGTAAATTTGTTTGGAACAGTTCTTGAAGAACAAATCAAAGAGACATTTTAAACAGAATGGACTGAGATTGCAATTTGAACATAAAGGCATTAATGTATTCTGTTTGTATGCAGTTTAACTGCACTAATGTATTTTGCTGCTGTAGTTGTTTCTGAAGTAGAAAGGCACAGGACTCCATTGAGATAGAATACCACAAATACTCATTAAGTAACTCATTCCTACCTTTTACTGTTTCACACCACTGAGAACTTATAAAAATTTCCTCAGTTTTAAAGGTCACTGATTATTTTCTGTGTACCAACACTCAGAAAATAAGGATTCCCTCCATACCAAAAACTACAACAGTTACATCTGCAGCTCTTTCATCTACTCATAATCATAAAACCCTACCAGGAGGCAAAAGTGCTCTAATTACTAGAAATTCATAAATCACTGCTGACTGTCTGCAAGCAAAGGTCTTCTCTGATTGCAGGGTACATTATTAACACTTTGAACCTCGAGCGTGTGCTCTTGAGCCGTGGCAATAACAGCACATCCTCTCTGTCAGCCATCAGCAGGCAGAAAACAACTGCCAGTAGGTCCCAGCACAACTTTGCAGGACTGCCTGGCTGTGAACAGTGCCCTGCTGTGTACTCACCAGTGCTTTGGCATTAGGATTAGCTTTCTTGTCCAAGAGGACCTTGGCGACTTTGTAGTGGCCGCAGTGGGCAGCGACGTGCAGCGCAGTCAGGTAGTCATTGGTGACGTCGTCCACAGGCACGTTGTGCTGAATCAGGAGCTGAACACAGTTGAGGTGATCCCCTTGTGTTGCCATGTGCAACGGAGACAAACCATTCTGCCAACAGAGAGACCCAGCACGGATGGGTTAGAGGATGCTCAGAGGAGGGAAACTCCTCCGCGTCGTTCCTGGAGTGTTTGTTGTATGAAGAATTTTACAAGCCCAGAGAGAACCCAAAATAAACTTAACATGTTCAGTGTAAGGATGGGGGTTCTTACTCCAGAATTTGGAGCTTGTTTGGTTAGAGTTTGTAGGCAGCCCCACATTGAAAAACCGTCATAACATACCAGTGATGCTCTAAATGCAGCTTCCTTCCGCCAGCATGTCTCAGACAAGCTGCTCAATTTACATGAGTTACATGAACAACACTTTGTGACTTTTAACACCCCAGCCAGGGAATTTGCTGGTTTTTAAAGCTGAGTTAAACTCACCACTCTAACCATGACCTGTATAAACCAGGCATGACAGCACAGGTCAGAGCACCACTCTGTGGACTCCACAGCCTTCCTTCAACCCTCCACTCATGTTTTCCTGAATTTGGGTTGTAAATGTACTTACACCACATTATCCAGCTCTGGAGACCACTCTTCCCAGTCCACGTTGGTAAAACACCAGAAGTTTCAACTGGGCTAAAAATCTCTGAATAAAACCTCCATGCTGTGACCTACCAGCAGCAGTGGTAAAGCTGTTCCACCAGGAAAACACCTGAGACTCATGCACCAGTGAATTGTGTCTTACCATGTTTAAAATAGTGAACAAGCTGCCAAAACACATTATATTTCCAGAATAAAAGCATGAGAGAAAATTCTCAAAAACTGAAAGGACTGACACTATTTCATGATGAAAGATTAGAAATATATGCCAGAACGAAAGAGCCTTTGTTAGCAGCGGTACAGAGCCCCTCCTTCCAGCTGCAGGGGCTTTTTTTACTCGATTCTTCTGATGCCAAAATTAGTTTTGAGTGCAGAATCTATTCTTGTAGCAGCACACAATAGTTTATAAGCTGTAAGTGACTGCCAGTACACTGTGTCTGCATGGGGAAACACAAACCTTTGCTCACAGACGCAGTGCCCTCATGTGACCGCAGCCAGCAAAGGCAGAGGAGCGAGGCAAAGCCAGACCTCGGCCTCTCACACAGACCCTTCCCTCGGTCGTGTGAAAACAGCCAGAACTCGAGAGAAAGGTGGAAATACGCAGTGGAACAATACTTTAAATAGAGATGGAAGCAGGATGGTGAAAGCGAACAGGCACATCCTGTCAGAGCTGGAGAGCAGTTTACTTGCAGAGCTGAGACACAGATACTCTCGGACACAGTCATATCTTTCAAGTGAGATTATCTCATGGGCATCTCACTGGTGATTTATGTTGGCTTGGATAAGCCTCTCTCCTATTCCCAAAGGCTACTACAGCAATTATCTGCATGGAAGCTTCATACTAGCAAGGCATTTTAAATGTTTTCACTGTCTTCTAGTGCAGTTAACAGTAGAACAAAAAGGATTAATTTCCCTTGGTCACCAAGTCCTCCTGGTAACAGTTTATAACTGATGATGCTTTAGAGGTGAGAGTAAAAAAATCATGAAACTTTAAACACCATCCTGCTCTATTTTTATAAGAAAGATCCTTTGGGTGAAAAGTGTCATTCTTCACAGTAACAGCCAAGAAACCATGTTTATTAATGGAGTAAGAGACTGAAGAGTTGATATGGGACTCCCTCTTAGAAGAGACTTGTACCAAAAAGACTGACATGGAGGGAAAAGAAAGGAAGAAACAGAACCAATTTGAAAAATCAGCAAAATACTTGATAAAAATCTGTCAGGGACAAGAGAAGTGCAGTAGCTAGCCAGACCTCACGCAGAAAAGTAAAAAACAAGACTGGATGCTCAAGAAGATAAAAAAGGCAAACATAAAATTGGAAAATTGTCTTTTGTTATACCCTAAACCAGGCTTAGTTCTGTTGCAGTTGATGGTACTCTATAACCTTACACAAGTCCACATTTCAATGCCACATTCAAAATAAAAACATCACATATAAGAGCCTTCTCCAGGCCCATAATCTTCTTGTGAGAGACAACCCAACAATGGCCCTAAGAAGTGATCTGGTGCTTTAGGATGGAGACACTTTATAAATACTCTTAATGGCACACAGCTACAAAAAAAAAAAAAAAAAAAAAAAAAAAGTCAAAGAGCCAACGAAGTCTGGAAAACCAGTAATTAAAAGAAGATGGACATTTATTGACAGGGATGTAATTTCTTACATCCAAAATCACTGGCATGTTCAGGACTAGAATTCCCTTTTCCTTTTGCCTGTAGAAACCCCCATATAATCCATTAGGTCACCACCTTCCCTGAAAATAAATCTAAGGTTCTTCCAGTGCAAAAAAGGGTCAGCACTACACTAAACCCTCTCTAGCAGGAAAATAGCTATCAAACTGCAGCCTGGTTATTATTCAGGAAGAGTTTTATATAACATGAGAAAACTTTGTGAAATTCAAATTCTTTCAAAGATGTGTCCTATTTCCAATAATATATGACTTAATTTGAAGAGAATGGAGCCACTTATTTTTGCAGAGGACAGTACTGCGGTTTAGTGCCAAATGAATGAATTCATTTATGCCATTCAGAGGTACAGCTACTTCCTAGCTCACCTTCTGAAAGTGGTGAAATTAACACATCAGAAGGAAATGCAGGAAGCTCTGCACTTTCTTCTGTTCACTTTTTAACATGTAACAGCTCTTCCTCTTCCACAGGAGGCTCTTATTTTGCAAAAGTTGTTTATATAAGCCTCTGCAGATCAACATCCAGTCTGTCTCCCAGCCTTAGGCAATTTCTAACCCACTATCCCATGTAATCTGTCTGATTTTGTCTAGTGAACTCTGGGCTAGGCTCTGTGAGTCTGCTCAGGAGCAGCAACAAATTTAAAACCTACAGTCCTTGAACAGGAGCTTCAGCTTAGGGGTAACACCTGAAAATACAGCACCCACTCAACAAAGAAATGTGGTTCCTTAGGAGAGGTGTTCATTTACAATGTGGAAATGGAAGAAATAGGGTGTGTGTTTATGTGTGTGTCCTTTGGTTTGGTTTGTTGTTGTGGGTTTTTTTGTTTGGTTGGGGGTTTTGTGGTTTCGCTTTGGTGGTGGTGGTTTGGTGCTTTGTTTTTTTTTTTTTTTCTTTAAGTGATAAAAGAGCTTTCCAAGAGGGTGGCAGAGCCTTTCTTCCTGGAGTACGAGCTCCAGGTTCCAAGAGTGGCAGATGTGACCCAAGGTCCTTGTGGCTCTCCCCTGCTCATGGAGCTTGCCAGCTAGGGCTGTGGGTGCCCATGGAAATTCCATATGCAGAGGATGGGTGAAAACTGTCTGTCAGATTACCCATGACAGCCCTTGCCAGTGACTCACTGAGCAGAGGAAAGCTGGTGCCAACCTCCCCAAACAAATGCTAAATATAATCCAGTAAAGGAGGAAAAATAAGCAGGGAGGAGAAAAGCAGAATATAGAATTCTGAGACAGAATAGGACAGGATGACAGAGAGAGAAAAGAAATAACAACAGAACAGAAATGTTGCTGAAACACATTGGTTACAGACTAAGGGAAAAAAAAACCAACAAAACAAACATGTAGTGGAAGGTTATCTTTGGAAAGAACCTCAACAAACTGCACAGCCAAATGTCACCCCTGAATGGGGAATCCATGGATTGCAGTGGTGCAGAGCAGGCTGCTGCTCTGAGATTTGAAATCAGCAGTAACAGCACAGCAGAGACCACTACCAGGAGAGTTCTGGCAAGCGCTTCCGTTAATGCCAGCCCTTGGGTCTAAAGCAATCTGTGCACCCTGGCGCAGGTGATTTGAAATTATCAGGAAGAATTTTGCATGATAAACTGTAGAAAGACAGAAAGGAGAGAATCTGATAATCAGGCTAAGTCCTTACGAAATATGAGCTGTCTCTGCAAAGGGACATTGCTCTATTTTTATCTCTTGTCTCTTCTCTAGCCTTAGGATAAATTGGTACAAGCTGAAGATTTATTGTAATCACCGTGTATTTATTCCAGGATAGACACAGAGTTCTTCAGCTACTGAAATTCTGAGGGATAGGGTTACCACACCAGCCTTTTTGGTTGGCACAGAAATCTTTTCTTGTATATCTCGATTTAACACATTTTACATATGCAGACGTGCTCTACATACGGCATTCACTTTGGAGAGCTCCCACACAGTTACTTTAAATAACTAAGAAATAGGAAAGTTATTGCCAAACCCTTAAATATATGAGACATACAGAACTACATTAGGAAAAAGAAAAAAAGGTACAAGGATTATCCCACCAGGAAAGAGTATCAGTTACCTTGGTTTTGGAAAGAATAGGGGCACCACGATCCAGCAGCATTTCTACAACCTGTTCATGGCCACTTCTTGCTCCACAGTGGAGGGGGGTCAGCCCATCCTGTGGGATACAGAATTATAACTGATTAGTGTCAGACATGCTAAAGCCTTGCACACTTTTGTAGAGGCCTGTGATGTCCCAGGAGGCTCATTAATTCCTGCAAGGCACTGCTCTTCTGCAAATGAACGCTTTAACCTGTTTGTTCAAACCAACAGAGCACATTCTGGCTCTGATTTTAGTCTGGCTCGGATTTTACAGTCATGTCACATTGGTGTTCATGCAATGGGCTCCTTCCAGGCCCTCACTGCACATGCAAGAAAAAGATGGGATTGCACTTCAGGTGCTTTTTGCATGCATGCCTTGGAGAAAACTGGGTCTCTCATTTGTCAGTATGCATCGGAGTCAGTGGATAGCCAGTTAGTCTGGAGGAAAAAAAAACCCTCCTCAGACTTTTTTATTACACTGAATTTGACAAGTGTACAGCAGATGAGAAAAGCATCTTAATCCCAGGTGATGGAAGTATGTTGGACTCACTTCTGTCTCGCTGTGCAGACTGTGCTTATGTGACCCCCAGCTGAATGACTGGCCTAGAGTCAAGGCAGACTGCCCACACCCCTTTTGGAATAGTTTGCTTAGTAATAGTCAACATCCTACTGCTTGTTGCAAATGGTGATGTCAAAGTTTTCAGAAACTTTGGTTTCTCCATTTACAAATCACAACAGAAGGGGCTTTTCTCTGGTGTCTTCCACTACTCTTAAAACACATATGTTGTATTGTCTAGAATATGTATGTCACACCATTTTTATACAGGGGATTATCTAAAATTCCTTCTCACATACTCTCTTCACACACATGCACTTCCCCTCCATTTCTGTATGATAGCAAGTATTATTAGTTACCCCCTTAATAATACTTTTCATGTGGGATTATAATATTCTTCCTTGGTAATTCCTAAACCACACGCTACTGGAATATCAGCTGCGAAGTGTAGAGGGCAGCCAGGGAGAGGGAGGACGTGGTTCAGACAGCTTTACATTCTCCTGCTTCTACATTTTTGCCTGCTCCTGATAAACCTATGAAAGATAACAGGTAGGAATTTTTATGATAAACTTTTCCTGCTACTTTCATTTAAAACTTGTATGGTTCTCATTGTCCATGTTCTTGCATTAAAAGTAAGGCATATATTTTTGACATAGATGAAAAAAATATTTTGGTTCAGACTTAACTCCCTTAACTCAGGGAGTCATTTGTTCTCAGAAGATGAATGCAGCTTGGCCCACAATGTTCTTACTGACACCTCTCAAGTCAATTCTATTTCAATTTCTGCTTCTTCCTGCTATTTCAGCCCATAAAGTACTGGGAAGTGCATCTTGTTAAAATGATACTATACAATTTCAAGATGTGTTGCTCAAAACACTTAAGTAAAGACAAAGAGAAAAGATAACAAAACCCACAAATTATATATTTTTCAGCTGAGTTGCAAATGTTTTGCCATAGTTTTGTAAGTGTTTACAATGAATAATGCATATTTCTTATACCAGTAGCTCCCACAGGTGAGGGCATTTCATGTACTGAGAAGACACAAACATTTGATATGAAAATATCACTTACAAAGAAAGGAAAACTTGTATGGGAAGGAAAATCAAACCCAGCAAGGCTAGGTAACTACAGACCTGTAGGCAAAAGCTGAAGATCACCATGTACATTTGACTGTTCACTCTTTTTACTGCCTATAATTATCACATTCTGCAGGTACATCAAAGCCAGCTACTCAAGGAGATCAGGCACCAAAGTAAGAGACCATTTTCCAGATTTAACACCTCCCCAAGTCATTTCACCAACAGAGCATGGTTAGCTCACAGAGAATGATGCACATTTGATCATCTTCCTGTACCAGGCTTCCCTTCCAATGCTCTCAGAGCCCAGCACCCACCCCTCCGTGGGTATTTCTGGCTGACAACGTTTGTGTGGCTCAGGAGGAGCAAGCAGTCATGCTTGGCCAGCTGGACCTCATTCTGGGCCACAGAGCAGTCACTACCAGCAGAGCCATCACGTGTGCCACACCAGGGCAATGCTCACGGCTGTTTGTTGGGACAGCTGAACTGCAGCTACTGCTCACATGATGTCAGGTCTCCCTCTGCAAAGAGCAAATACACTCCAAGACAGATAATTTAGCTGCATTACTGATTTTTTTTTTTTTTGGTAGTTTCAAAAGGCACTATTCACTGGTTTAGTTAATTGGTACACGACACTCAGAGTAGGTAAAGAAATGTGCAGGGGCAATCTGAAATGCAGATCAGAAAGACTTCTTTTTTAAAAAGAGATTCTGAGATTGAAACAGATTGTTATGAGCTCAGCAAGACTTCACTGACTTTGTCAAGAGATTTTCTAGTTGCTTATTTATCGTTCATATAGACTATACTATGTGAAACATAAAATATATTACATGTATTAGGAAGCAAACTTGCCTTAATATGAGTCTGCAATGGCTCAGAAAAACCATTACAAATGATTATGACAATAATCTGCAGATTAAGGACTCTGTAAGTATGCACTGACATGATAAATCATATCATCTGTATTATCTATCCCTCCAGAGAGCCTGACAGCAGCTTCAGCAAAGCCAAGAGGACAATAGGAGGAGCTATGATTAGGTACAAGCTTCCCATTAGCATTGCACACCCATCTCTGGGGCTGCTGCCTGCTTTAGATTTTCTTTCAAACACACACAAATGAGACCTAAGCATTGTTTCTGGTCCCTGTTGACACTCAGGTATCTGTGTAGCTCCTTGATCTCGTTACACTGGAGTCAAAACTGTCCTGAGACTGAGCCTTCCTGCTGCTGTGTGTTTCCTCTCCCCCGTGCAAGGCTTTAAGGGACCTCTGAGCAGTGTGAGGTCAGCACAGAGCAGCCTCCTTGTGCTCCCCAGCTACCTCTTCCCTGTCAACGCTCACCCAGGATTCCCCTTGCATCATGGCATCCTCTGGGCTGTCTCCCAAAGCCACAGCAGCCTCAGGACCACAGCTCTCACATCAGTGAGCATCAGCTTCTAACCCGGTCTAAGAGCGACGAAACCAAGCCTAATACCCAGTAAAAACTGCCATGTGATGTAAATATTCAGCAAGAGCTTGTCAGAGTTCGCGCCAACTCCCAGAGCCTGTCCACAGCCTTGGCAGGAGCAGCAGGCACTCCTGTCCCCTGGGCCAGAGGTAGCAGCACACACTCCCAGGGGAACCATTACCGCAGCCTCCAGGGTTTATCTGCTGAGTGACTCTCCACGCACACCCTCAGCCCAGCAGGGCTCTGTCCCACTGCCCCTCCGTGCTCCAGATCTCCTGAATTCTTCACTCCACTGGCAAACTATTGCAAATCGCCCCTTGTGGGCAACAGGGCAACAAAGAAGGTTTGCTCTCCCTGCACGTGCAAAGCACACTCAGAGAGCCAAGGCAGTGCTACTGCAGTTATTTCATATCTTTAGACACGTGGTTTTTCTGGAGCAGCTTATGCATGATCTGATGCATCTTCAAAGAGCATATTCCACATGTTTTCATGCAGATATGAGTGCCGGGACTGTTGTTTAGCTGCAAAATCAGTAGAATGAAGATTATAAACACTTACTGTTAACCCAGGCTAAAACTTGCTTGCTGCCTGCTTCAGACACAAATTCACTTTGGCATATACAGTATTAGACAGCCAAAGCAAATCAAGCTAATTTAATCAACCTCTCTAATTAAATTTTACTTTTTAAAGTCTTTTCTGGAAGACAGAAAAAACATAATTAGGGCAACATTCAGTAAACATGTTACATGAGGCATTAACAGGCCTTTGCCCAGAATCTTGGCTAAAAACCAGAATGATTAAAGCTGCCCTGGCAGCACATAGTTCTTGAGAGGTACCCTTAAGAATTCAGTACCCAGCCCCAAATACCAGTTGCTAGACATCTCTCACTCAAAAAGAAAACAGAGAGAAGATGAACAGCTGGCTAAAATAAACAATGCAACATAGCGTGAACTAAAATGGGGGGGAAAAAAAAGGCATGTCCGAGTCTCAAAATAGCTTTAACATAATTTTTGGCATGTGTCTCACATGTTCTCTCAGGTCCCAACTACAGTGTGCAGGTGTGTAAGAGTGTAATGGTGCTCATCAAATCCCAGCCCTAATGAATCCAGAGAAAGTGGGAGCTCCTGGATTACTTTTACAGTAACTGAAACAGGATAAGGATTTAGCCCTTCATGTTAACCTTTTGTGCAGTACTTCAGCACTGCAGTTTCCTGGACCATCTGTCAGCAGCAAACACAAATGTTCATGTAAATAACTAAGGAAAAGAAATCACTACCTCAACTTACTTTTTACTCAGGAAAGGCTTTTTCTTAATTTATCTATAAAATGATTCTTTTTGTGGACAATAAAAAAAAGCATTATGTGGAGAGTATTCCAGTATCCCATAAAGAAAGTGGATTGCAGGAACAGACCACAAAATGCCAGCTGAATAGATAAATCTGTCCCATCTAAGAGTCAGAGCAGCAAATCCTGGCTCTGTTAGTGTTTGGTCAACAGCACAAACAGTATGTTCTGCATTCTCATTTAAAGGTGAGATACAGACATGAAACAGGAGAAAAAAAGGTCTAAAAGTTTCTCCCTCTGAGCAGTAGAAACCAGAAATTTCAAGATTTTTTTTTTATCCTTTCATAAGGGTACACAGAACCTTTGCCATTTACTTTTAAGGAGGTATTCTGTCTTCAATAATCAATTGTTGAATTAAATAATATCATAATGCCCAAGACAAAAAAAAAATCTGCTTATCTCTTACATACAGAAATTCTGTTAATCTCTTAGAAAAAATGGGAAAAAAGAGAGAGGTCTCACATTTATAAATATGGCACTAGGAGACTTGCTTATTTCCACATGCAAATCCCACCTGTTATCAAGCTGTGTGTGCATTCAGCACCTGCCCCTCACAGAACACACAAGGCTGGGCTCTGCCTGGGCATCCAGCTGATAAACAGGGCTTGACACATGTATCAGAAAAGACAGCCTCAGCTGCTCTTTGCCTTTCAATGCATTCAGCAGTGGTGATGCTGTTGTAAAGGATATGACCAGAGCCTTTGTCATCCTGTATTTTTGTAGGGCCATTCTATATCTGGGACACTGAAAAGAAAAATAGTGATAAAAAAAAAAAAAAGCAATATCTGCAAAGTTGACATATCTTAATTGCTCGGCCTTGGAAGACAACACGGGGTCAGGTTGGAACAACAGGAGAGATTCAGCAGGAACATGTGTTGTGCCCGCTCAGAGCAATTAATCTTTGCTATTGAATATGAGAACCAGGCAGGCGCTCCTGAAACAATGCCCTTTCCACCCAGCACCACGCTCCTCTCAGCCTTCCCTTGCTTTTGGTCCTGGTTTCGGAGCCCTGCCGGTGCTGCTCCCTCTGCGGGTCCCGCAGGCTGCGGGGCTCGGGGAGCGCAGCCCGGCTCAGCCTGGAGCAGCCTTACCCAGCGCAGCCTTACCCAGCCCCTGTCGGAACCCAGGACATCCCTCTGGATGCCCTGGATGGCTCAATGCCCTGGCAGGGGCTCAGAGACCCTGGCAGAAAGACAAAGACACCTGGGAATTACCAACTTTATATGAAGAATTACGAGTCACAAAAGTTTAAGTAGCATAACAGACGTTGTCACAGGGTGAAAGGTGAAATTTTGAAGAATTTTACTATGGGGGTCTAGGAGGCAAAATGGAGGGATTTGGGCATTGTCCTGTCCTTCTTCCTTCTTCTTCCTAGCCTCCATTTCTTGGTGATGGTGGCACTTTGGGATTGGTTTAGAGTAGCAAGTCACTGTCTAACATAGATGACAGGTATTGGAAAATAACTGTAAATATCGAATATGTAGTTTATAGTATAAAAGACAACACCAGCCCCGTGGGCAGGCAGTGTGCCTTGGACTGACCGGCAGAACAGACCTTGTAGGCCAGACAGAAAATGTGTTAGATGAAAAATAATAAACAACCTTGAGAACGACAGCCGAAGACTCCTGATCTCTTCTTCGACAGCTGGGTTGGGGAAAAGAGACTTTTAACACACCTTGGGATCAACACAACCAGAGAGAAAAATCCCAAGAAGCCCCGACTGCCAGGAAACCTGCCTCTGCTAATTCCAGAGTGGCACATGTACAGCATGAGCAGGAGGAGCTGTGCACATCCCTCCTGACCTCTGGAGACGATGGGAGCCTGGGGAAGCAGGCAGTGTCTGGGGGGAGCCAGAAAAAACAAACCAGCTTCGTGAGCCACACTCATCGCTGCCTTTTGCCTCAGTGGGAAGCTGTGCCAGACTCAGGAGCTGTTAATGCTTCTGCCCTCTTCCTAGATCCTGTTTCCGTCCCAGCCTGTATTTTTAGTTACATAAATTATCCCAGCGTCTGACCCCGAGCTTGTGACAGAGGAAATGAAGCAGAGCACGAATTTTCCTAACTCAAAGAACTAACTTGACTCCAACTATTTAAAGTACTGGTCCCTAATGATTTGGACTGCAGTGGGCCATACAAATACTTGCAGAGGGAAGCAACTAATCCCCCACCAAGTCCCTTTCCCCCGGCTCTGACCAAATGCACATCTGTTACACCACCAAACAGTGTCCCTGCCCACCACAAGGCAAAAGCACACCCCTCAGCCTGGTACCCCGTGTGGCACAGAGGAGGCTGGAATTTCAGTCCAGGAACTGTACACACTGTCCACATTACCCATGAGAAGTCATCTCTTCCATGTTGCCCAACTAGAAAAAAGCTTAAACATTTTAGAAATAAACCATCAGCTACTAAAGGTAAAATAGAAGCAATAAGGAAGAACATGTGGAGAGAAGGAAGAGATGACAAAATAAATTGACCCAGTTTCTGAATTCAACAGAGAACCAAACCAGAAATGTGCCTAACAAGCACTGCAGGAAATCTCAGAGACTACAGTAACCAAACAAAAACCTGTGAATACAGGAGCAACTGCAGAAAAACTATTCTTAGGTTATTAATTTCTTTTGCTTAGAATGATTTTGAATGGTAGAACTTACACAGACAAATTCAAAATGGAAAAAGTAGAGGTGATAAATTGTATTATATGTACAATTACATATGCAATTGACATAATAGTATGTCAAGAGAATTATAATTGCCAGAAAGTTACTGGGACAGCTCTTGAGAGTTACCTCTCACACACAGGAGTGTGTTGCAAAGACTGCCCTGACAGCCCACAGCACCACTAGTTCCAGATTTACTTCCAAACATTTGAACTTTTTCCTTCTCTCACTCTCTTTTTTTTTTTTTTTTTTTTTTTTTTTCTGTGTAAGTAAATAAAATATCCCTGGCTTGGCTGGGTTTTAACTACAGCAGTCAGACATAACCATATGCACTGAGTTTCTAAGTCAGTGAGGGCACTGAGTTAGGTGTCAGCCTGATGGAAACCATCCCTGTGCCCGACACATGTGCTGACAAATCCCACCCAGAGCCTGAGCTGCAGGAGACTCACCAGCCACACCACTCTGTGACACTGCCTGTGGACAGTGAAAGGCAAACACACACTGCAGCTCAAAGTTACCCTGCTAGCATTCCAATTCTGAGATATCTGACTTGAATTCTCATCTTTAGCATCCTCCTGTACATTCACCTCTACTCCCAAGTAGATAAAAGCAGCTCCTAAAGAAATACTGGAAAGGGAACACGGAAAATGGTTGGCTCCGAGTTTTGTCATCCTTGGTGCTTCACACACTGCTGTAAGAGATGCAAAATGTTAGTATCCTACTGCAATAATTTCATTAAAAATAAATGCAGTGCAGCTGTAGTAGCCTGCCAGGAAGATGAATGATTTAAGCTCTACAGCAACACACAGGTCAGCGGCAATCATTCCACACAGTCACTTGCAGCACTCACACTTGAGCTTACCCTTGTTTTGGCATCAATTTTAGCTCCTCGATCAAGTAGGAGTTTGACCATATTTGCATTTCCTCTTTTTGATGCAACGTGCAACGGTGTGATATCATTCTGTGGAAGAAAACAACATGAAAATAAATATGCATGCGTCTGTCATTTGCTCACAGAGTGGATTATGTCCAATTTGCTAAATCACAACACAGTTTGTTTCCCTGGGAGCATGAAAGCAAAGGGAAGCTGTGTTCAACCTCACATGTGAATTACTGGCCTGATATCTCAACATACACACTGTGAAGACAAAAGTCAAATCGCTGTTAGGGTTATAAGATGATGTGATTGTGCCTCAGCTCACAACTTCTGCTTAATAGTTGAACTTATGCAATTTTACTGAATCTTAGCAATTTAATCCAGCTGTAGTTGTTTAGGAGCCTGTAGCGATAAGGATTCATACCTCAACTTCAGCAGCCTTGTAGGAGCCATAGAAAAATAAACAAAACCATTATATCTGCATATCTCATACAAAAATTATGAGAGGCCAGCATTACTTATTTCTGAACATCATCAGCAAACTCTGAAAGCCTGGCAAGCACCTTCATTTCAGCTCCACCATTAATTTTGCCTACTCAATTTGCTCCTCTAATGGGTGCAACACTGTGCTGGAAGTGGGGCTGCAGAGGAGTGTGTGTGCTTCCCTGAGTGGTGCCTGGCAGGCTGGCACAGGCAGGGATGCCGCACATCCAGGACAGTTACATAACCCACGCGGAGCACACACAGGCAGCACTTCCTAACAAGATGCAGCCAGGACGTCTCTTCATGCTCTGCTGAATCCTTTATCTCCTGGCGTATGAAGGCCATGTCCTGTATGTATTTGATCATATGGAGCCAAGGGAAAATAAAAGGATCTAAACAGAGCACGCAGCTGGTGTATGCAGACACACAGAGTTGTAAAGGGTGTGTTCCTGAGTGCTGGGGGCAGCACAAACAGCTGGCTGTGTAAAGCAGCAGCCCTGGGACCCAGCAGAAAGCAGCACACACAGTGTCCTGTGGCTGGCTGAACCAGAAAGGCACCCTGAGCAGCAGGGAGGGGTAAGGCTGTCTGACCTGGCTAACCGAGCCCCCAGCAGCACTGCCTCACATCCACAGGTGAGTGCAGTGATGGAGAACCAGCGCCAAGAAAAGATCCCCTCTCAGGTGTGACAAGCTGACTCACAGCTACTAGAAAGTACTAATTAACATTATCACAGATGTAAAATACATGTTAGCAAGGTTAAATGACAGAGATCCTTTCTACAATATTCATGATCATTAGAGGATCAAAGTGATGACTGTGCTAGGTAGCTTCTCATTCCTTTAAAAAGCAAAGTAAAACAAGGAGATGCTTAACACACTAATCAGAAAGTGCAGCATGTCTAGTCCTTTCAGGGAGGTAAAATTATGCGATCACTTAAATTTTCTGTGAGATGGTTTTGAAAAGAAGAGTTAATTCTATTTGACTGGGAGCTGACACTGGATATAATACAGCATCACTACATTATTGTACCAGTCACAAAGAGAACAGAAAAAAAAAAAAGAGAAAAACAGTTATGTGGAGATACTTTCTTCTTTTTTTGTCTTCCCAGAAAGAAAGATGTTACTGAGGTCAGAGGGAGAGAGATGAATTCTACTTTCCCAAGAAAAAAAATGGTAAAGGAAATAACTTTTGTGTCTTCAAGTAAAGAGTACTGCAGGTAATTTAGATTAAAGAAACACCTTTTTCTACTTGCTGATGTTAAGGGATAAAGAGGTTAACTCAGCCTAACAGACCCTAGTGCCCTGTTAATACATCAAAATAATTTAGTACTAATAATTTACTGCCTCATACACAGGAAGAAAAGCTTTTTCCAAGCATCACGAAACAAATGGAGGAGGAAGGGACAGCATTACAAAAGGCAAGACAAACACCTGTTAGAAGTCTGGTACTCATTCATCTCAACACTAAGCTGAATCTAGTGCAGCACAAGGGAGGGCATAACCACATAAGAATGTGCACTTTAGATCTAAGTATTTGCCAGTCAAAGCTCCTGCTGCCATGAATGAAGGAGAGTTGATTCTGGAATAGAGGGATGAGTGCTGGCAAATACACAGCTCAAAAATAAAGAAATGACTTCCCCTTAGGAATTAAGGGTTAGGTGACACTGTTTGCTTGCAACAGGGAAAAAAATGAAAAATATCCACTTTCATGTTCCAAACCAAGTCCTGTTCAAATGACATTCAGATTTCTGGACTGTTACCAAAACTATTAGGACGGCATATTTCTCTCCCAGCTTCTGACAGGGGTGATCACGCCGGCTGGAAATGTGAGGAAATTCTCCAGCACTGAATAAGGGCTGAGCTCGGGAGCCAGCAATCCATCTTTGCTCTGTGTGATCACCTGTCTTTACAAAAAAACATATAAATTTAATGTCTTTAGCATCTTGAAACCTGGAGTTACTTTTGGTTGAAAATAGGCAGCAAGTTCACATTACAAAGAGATGGATGGAGAAAGGATGCAATTACACCAAAAAATTTTATGGAAAACCAACTACACACAGCTTCCCTGAAATAATTAACGGAGCAGGAGGAATCAAGCAAATTAAACTCTGTATGTCCAGTGCAGTATCTGTCCTTATGGATGAACCAAAGAGCTTCTCTTTCCTTGGAAAAGGCACTAATTCCCTTGGAAGGAGTTTGCAGTTTTTGTTGTACTTTACTAACCTCATCAGACAGTTCATAAAAAAATTAAGGGATGAAGAATTAAAAACACTTTTAACCTTTTTCACCCTTAACATCTCAGGAAAACACTGTGAGGAAAAGAAAGGGAAAAAAGAGAGGGGGCAAGTCTCTATTCAGTATTTAATTTTGCTCTTTAGCTATTTAAGCTCTTACTGGTAGCAAAAAATGCTAAGTAATAATTCAGCTGGCTGAGAGTTCTGACTCCAAACAGATGAAGGAAGAGATGCATTATTTGAATGCTTGAATAATTGCACACTGATGTTCAGGCCAAGAAACTTGGCTTTGGTCAATACTCTGTTGTATCAAGTCTTAAAGAATCACAGCTAGAAGTTTCATACGTATGGTCCTTCCCCATCTCTCATCTCACAATTAAGAACACAAACCAAGAAGTGAAAAAACCTCAGACAACACCATAATTAATTCTTCTGATGATAAAACGTAAAGCAAGGAACTCAAAATGGAGTTATTTGTACTTGTCACAACAAACAAGAGATAAAAAAAGCTTCATAATATGTGCAACTTTGTGTTGTTTATTAACACTAAAACTGTGGTATCAGCAAACAAAATAGCCACCAAATTTAAGGTTCTGAATTCTTCAGTGTATCAACAGCATCTGCAGTCTTTTCAGCCTATTTTTATCTGTTTGATCTTCTATAAATTCCTCCCTTTGTTCTTAAGATAGAATAGTAAATCAGGAAATTTTTGAAGATGCTTTCCTGCAGTAATAAAGCTGAAATGCCTTCCAAAAGCTGCCATCAAAATATGTGGTTCAGATCTAGAGCTCCTGCTGGAGTGCTGCTTGCCCTTGCTGTTGAAATACCCAATGTTGGGTAATGTCTCAGGCAGACCCCTTCACACTAAGCTCCAATTTGTGAATTAATAAATTCTACAGGGAACATGAAACATCACTGTGACAACAGCAAGCTAAAACTATGGAGAAAACGGCCATAGGGTTATCAACTAGAACACAGCCTTGTCTCTCCTTCTTGGCAGATTTCCTGGGACAAGTGCCCTGAAGTCCTCTGAGACTGTACACAGCTGTACACGGATTAGGTGCATGCAACTTCTTCTACACTTCACAGCATGGAGGATGGTGGTTTTCCCTTTGTCTCCATCCACTGCCTGCTGCAGCCACCACCCCCTCACACAGGGCTCGTGCCTCCCTCCAGAGCCACACAACACCCACAAACACCATGGCAGAGGAGTGACCTGCTTTTACAGTCAGTGGCCTTTGCTTGTGCCTGATCAGAGGGAACACCAAGCCTTTCCAGCTGCAGCTCTCTATCTATAGCTTCACAAGAAAACTGAAAAACTTTTGAGTTATATTGTGTTGAGAAACAAGGCACCGAACATGTCCCAGCTGAAATGAGATCAGCTGCCCTCTGACACACAGTGTCACCCATCACATCTCACCACGGCAGTCACAATGGCTCCTTTCTACTGCAATTTAGCCAATGAATGGCTAGGAAATCAAGGAAAAAACAGGGTTAAAATCGTCACCGGGCAAAGTAGATCTTCTATGGTTCCATTTTAATGCTTTTAGAAAACCAGGAACTCCCCTTAAGTTTCTGGTGTGCTATGCTGTCCTGCGAGATTGTCTCTTTCTCCCATCACAGCTGGAGTCTTACTAGCATAAGGATGCTAATAATAACCAAGAAAAGTAAATGTTTGCACTTACAGCTTCATATTGGGCTCTGAAATGCACCTTAAAGGAAGGCAGGAAACAAAGGGAAAACCTTTCCTGGTCATGTACTGCATTGATTTAAATGCTGACTGAGCAGTTGATCACATCAGGACTGTGAAAACTCACTGCCAGTCACATGGACTTGGCAATTCTTCTTGTTGCCAATTGAGAGAACTTACCTCCACCTCTGAGCTCTCCCAGCCTCTCAGTGGAGTGCAGTTTTAATCAGAAAAATTATACTTATCTGATTTCAAATTTCACTTCTTTGATTAAAACAAACAAGAACAGTTTCTTACCAAAATGTTCAGATTAACTTGGAATTTAATAAAACAGTTCTTCTCAATCTTCAACTGAGAGCAAATTCTAGGAAGAGCTTAATATTGACACAGATTGTGTGAGTAAGACAGAAGCTGAAAACAGCCAGACTGCTACAACAGAAATTTCTTAAGCAGCCTGGAAAGTCCCTCCAGCATTAAAGGTTTTTAAGGAAAGAGCATAATGGTGTTTTTTTCATACTGGAATTGTCAGCAGCAGCACTGCATTGTTATTACCACTATTACCAGATCCTGGAGGCATGGGAAGATTGTGGTGTGCATTTGAAGACTCTCATATGCAACTATGCACCAACATGAACATGTAGAATGTTAAAACACTCAATATCCTCCCCTGTATTTTTCTGCAATTCAGAACTGGGGCTACAACACAGCAGAATTCCTGCAGAGAAAAGTCTTATATTCTAGTAGCAGTTACTGGGATCAGTGAGGTTTGTATAGATGTTTCAGAAATTAAAGATAAAAATGCACAATCAGATGCTTTCCAGGAAACCCTCAACAGTATACAATTTTCCAGCTCTTTTTCCTTCTCTTCTTAATGGTAGTAAGTCTTATATTGTGCTATTTTAGTTCTCGTGTGCTTATATACTTAACTTTTTTCAGGGTTGAGATGTATAAAATGAATCCTGGAAGAAAACACGGAAGAGTATAGAAAGGGGCTCTTATGGCAAACTACCACTGGGGAAACAAAGATGTTTTTCTCTTATGCTGCTGTCACTTAGATATTGCCTGCTCTTTTTGATGGGCTAATGGTGTTCTGCTTCCCAGCCTCAGGGTCATCATTAATGCATGTTGTCCTCACACCACCCTCAAAATTACCAAATCCTTTCCTAACCTTCCAGTAAGCAAACTTTCTGCAGGCAAAGCCCACTCCCAGTGGAACTGAGATCTCCTCTAGGATAAGGAGTGCTGTGGATCAGGACTGGGGGCACAGGGCTGGATGCAGTTTTGTGGCACAGTGACGAACTCCTCCCATCTGCTTTGGCAAGAAAGACACAGGGAGAGGTCATCTTCACATAGAGGATTCCCTGGCTACCTCCATCTTCTCACTTGCTCAAGCATAGAGTGGATGTGGGGGTCACAGAGGTTTCTCTCAGCTGTTGCTCTGGAAGCTGCAGAGAATTTCATCCCTCCTTCCTTTCTATGCACTGTTTTCCTCAGAGACAGGTGGAGCTTCCAAGGCGTTTCCTCACCCGGGCTAGACAGATCATTCCACTGGAAGATCACCTCAGACAGAAGAAGGCTATCTGAAGACTGTGTGAACGCCCAAAAGAAAACTTTTACCTAAATATAATTCCCAGTTTATTCAAAACACCTTCAAAATCATTAAAACTCTAGGTAAGACATCTGTTACCGTTTGATTTAAAGGCACAAGTGGGTGATAAACAATAGTTTTAAAATGACAGGAATTCATTTTTCCTGTTGAAAAAATTGATAAAATAGATTCACTTAAAGCTATCTGGCTATCTTTCAGTTTATAACAAGGATTCATCACACTGTCAGCTAAGAGAAGGGTGCCTGAAGCTGCTGCAATCCTTCAAAGCCCAAGCAGTGACTGCTTTAAAGTGTTAATCTGGCCAAGAAAGGAGGCCGACTTCATCCTCAATAACCCTTTATTCTCCTCCTCCACTTCTTTACTTTCTGTGTGATTGTCTCCCAGTTAAGCAAGAGGGAAATATGGTGAGGCAACGAAGTATTTGAAGTATTTTGGAGAAGCTGGACACACGATAATGTGCTACAGAAAAAGGATGATGAGTAGTCATAAAATGCCTGTTACCCTGCAATGCATACCCTGCCAGTAATTGTGACAGGTTTTTTGTTGAGTTTGAGCCCAAGAAGTCGAGCAATTTGGAATGATTGTTTTTGCTTTGTTACAAAATGGCAAACATCCAGCTGAATAAGGAGATTTTGTTTCATTTGGAATGAGGTTAGGATGGCTCCCAGAGCTTCCTCCTTGTTTATAAGTGGAACAAAGGGCATCACAAGCTGATTTACCGAAATTATTTCCATCCACCCCAATGGGGAGTTTGCTGTGCCACCTTCCCTGCACTTACAGCACGGCAAGAGGGGAAAGCAGACACAGAATTGCTAATGCAGCTCATGGGGAAGAGCTGACATGACACCAATCACTCGGCTGCAGGAGTGCAAACCTGTAAAAGTCGGTACATTTCCAACCCCCCAGCCTCTGCAGTCAGCAGGTACACAGGCTGGCAGGCATGGTGACACCTGTAAGAGCTCCTGGAGCTCTGCCTGTCCCCTGGCTCCAGTGAAAGAAGGGACCAAGGGAATATGTGACAGCTGAGAGGCAGGCAGGTGTGTACCAGCGGGGCTGAGGGAGCAGCTGCTACTGAATATCACTGGGGACATCATTTACTGACAGTACAGCACCACTGCTCATCCTGCCCACACACTGAGAGCCAGCAGCAAGCTCATCTCCTTCTTGCCTTTGCTGCTGGAGCCTCTTCCTTCCCTCAGGGCTCTTGGAAACTCTCTGGAACCAGCAGCTGAGGAGATCTCCTTTGCCACAGGCCTGCCCTCCTTTTCCTTGCATCGTTTCACCAGCTCTTCATTTCACCACGCTTGCCCTTGGCCTTACAGCTCTGCCTTCATCCTACACATCCATTCACATTGCTCCACCCTTCCCCAGCCTGACTACACTGATGGTGGCAGATGGCAGTTTGTCACACATTTGTCTTCACATTACCCTGCTCACACAAGCTTCTTTTGTTACCATAATCCTCTTCTCTTGTTCAAACCTCTCCCTAGAATTCATACTTTCCTGAAGAGTTTGAGCATAAACTGAGAGATAAACTAGTAGTGTTAATTTGTATTTATTTAGTAAGAACAAAGCAAAAATGCACAAAGTGTATTTGACACCCCATCTTAAAAGTTTGCTCTTTGCACTTCTGAAAGCTATAGTACATATGGAAATCTTTTATTTGGGTTACAGCCCTTCCATATCTTTGCTCTGTTGCTCATCTCACATTGTCAGCAACTCAAATAAGGGCCTTTCCTGCAGAGGGAAGACAGCAGACTGTGGACAGCACTTACAGAAACTAAAATAAGAGGCCATGAGGTGGCTGTATCTGTGGGTCATTTTCAGTACCTCTTTTGCAGTTTGGGTAACCAAGGATCAAGCAAAGGCTCTGCTACTTGGTGCTGATAATTGGAAGTGCTCTGTTAGCCTACGAATCCACTGCTCTGCCAGAGCCTAACCCATCCTCCTGTGCAGTGCTTTCATCCCCTGCAGCCTGATAAGCACTAAAGAACAAAATTCCACTCCATATTACTGTTATTTATGCTACAATTCTTTATGTCACAACAACTTTATCTTGATTTGCAACTGCCACAGATGGAGATGAGCTCTCTCTCTCTGGATGCCCCCACCCTGTATCACAAGCACAAACAAGAGCTCAATGCTCCTTGAGTCACAGCCTCAGCCCACTGCTCCTTCAGGCTGATGCCGCTGCATCCCCACCTCCCCAGCCACCCAGAACTCTGTCTGATGACGACAACCAATGGAGGCAGAATTTAGAAAGTCCAGATCTTGAAGAGAAGGCAAGAATGGCCTTTTTACTCTGGATGTGCTCTCCACAAGTGCCCTTAATCCAAAACAGAGCTGCTGAAGCCTAAGATTTATTTTTCTATTAAAACAAACATAGGCAGATGGTATTTAGTGTACTGGTACTAAAAGCTGCTAATTGCTAATGTAGTAGCATTGCTAATCCCTAATCTTGTTTCTGAGTGGGAAAGACTTGACCCAAGACCCCGTTTGTCTTCCCTGCTTCTGTGATTAGGGCTTATCAAATACGCAGTGCCAAAGCTTAGGATGGTATGAAATGCCTTAATGCTCTAATTGGGACAGCTAAAGGACTTGGAAATCAGAGGTCAATGCTATCAGTGAAAGCAAAGCAAGGGGTTTGCAATGCTTGTCATAAAATCTTTGCTGCATGTAAACATGTGCCTTAACTACAGCATTCAAGTTTTTAGCCATACAAACTATCTAAAGTAGAATACTGCAAATTCACTTTTCCCTTTGTGTAAATGCTCTAAGCAGTGTTGTAGTACTTTTCCTCTTGCAAAAGTAATGAACATAACACATGATCAAAATCTCAGAAGAGGAGCTGCTGGATTATCCACGTGACACAATTCCCCTCATAAACATAATCTTAAATTTACACTGGATTTTTTTTTTACTTTTTCTATTTTAATGGAAAGATTGTTCCAGAAACTCATTAGTTATATTTAATATTCATTATTAAGAAGCTATTAATTAAATAACATTAATTACTAAGATTTAATAGGAAACATCTAGATTTCTAGACAACACTTATTCATGGCAAATTTATGCCTATTTACTCTTACATCAGCATTTGCCTTGACTTTGAATGATTCTTTTCCCCTTGATTTTATCTCCCTATTGTCCTGGATCACCACCACATCTCTTCCCTGGCTTTGTTTGGGTAAGGCTTGGTGAGCCAAAGCCTTGCAGAGCCTCAGTTTGTTTTGTTTTGGGATTTATTTATTTATCTGGTCTCATGCCTGGCACCACCATCTTTCCTTGCTCTTCATATTGTACCTCTATCCTTCTTGCTGTATCCCTATCCATATATGCTTGGATTTTTCCCCTTCTCTTCCAGCTCTAACTTCTCTCTATTTTTTCCTTTCTTCTGCTTACACTGTGGACTCCATCCTAGGTCTCACTTCATTTCCTGCTCATCCAGTTTCTCAGATTTCCTTTACGAATCACCTGGCTCTCGTACATGCAGTGGAAGCACAGATGCCTTCTCCACTACTACACCTGATGTGCACTGGGAGCAACGGCACGGTGAGGAGAATTCAGCAGGGACACATCCCTCCTGCCATATGCCACAGCTACAGGTGGAAGCATTCGTGGCACTGGATCCCAGCCAACCTTTTGCAAGGCTGCAACCACGAAAACAGCCGCTCCTTTTGATGAAAGCAGCAGTTTTGGGAGGTGAGGTCTCGAGCCCAGGTTCAGTTCAGCAGCCCAGGGAAAGCCCCTTTACACCAGAGGGAAACAGATCAGCTCAGCCAGGTCGGGCCCCTTGGCTGGGGAGGAGATGTGCCTCTCACTCCTCTGTGCAAAAGCCATACCACAAAGCAAACTCAGCACAACTGGCTCCACACTCACCCTTGCAGTGAAGTCCACGGCAGCACCCCGATTCAACAGCAACGTGGCTACATTGATATTCCCATAGTGAGCAGCTATGTGGAGGGGAGTGAACCCACTCTGCAAAACAACAAAACAAAACACAACCAATAGGTACTTAAAAAGAAGTATCGCACTAGCACTCCACAATTGGTGGCACATCACTGATAAAAGCTAGTAACAGGAGCCTGCTGCAAGTCACCACTCCAATTCTGTACTAGTTTTCACTCACTGATGTTTATTTATAGTATCTCAGAGAATCTAAATAAAATCACATTGCTATGCAGGAGGAAAAAAAATTAACATAATTATTCTAGAAGAAAAGAAGTTGAATAAAACTTTCATTTATTCCAGGAAAACAGCAGCAAAACATTTGAGTATTAAAGCAATGATTTGACTTTTATAAGAAATTAGCTTCTAACCAGAAAAATATAGTTATTGGTATTATGTCAATCTTGCAAGTTAAATCTTTTAGAGATTCTTTGCAGAAGTTCAAATACAAGTCATTTAATGATATTTGCTAACTGATTTTTATAAATTCAAAGTAGATGCAAATGAAAATAACATCAAAGACTATTTTAAATTATTAATACGGGGTTTTTTTCCAAGGGTTAGCACCATAAGGACCAGTCTCCCACTGTGGGCAATCACACTGGGTTACGTTCAGACACCATGAGTTACCACCCTAATTAAAAGACGTCTTACTGATAAAATTACTTCAGCAACTGATTTTCATATTTAAGTAGTTTTACTTCCTTTTAAAATAATGCTAAAACATGCAGCAATTCCATCAGTCCTGCAAAGTATGAAACCTTATGGGAACTAGATGCATTTCTAAATTGTTAGCAAGCCATGCTAGCTGCCACTGCCTTGCTTTGGGAGTTTTGCAGCTGTAAAACCACTCTCAGATCATTCTATTTGCTGACACCATCGAGGTAAGTGTCATGCAGAAGCCTAGAATCAGACCTGGATGCACAACAGGACAGGGTTGTCTGCAGCTCTTAGAACATCCGATAAATCCATGAGAATCCCTGAGAACTCCATCTCTGGTAATACAGCCCTTTTATGATGGCAGTTAGCTCCCAAGAATGCTTCACTCTCACTTTTAAACCCTAGTTCCAGCTGCAGAAAGCCCTGGTCTCTAAACTACAGTCTTCTCTAGCACATGCTACTTCATTTCATCTAAAGCAGGTGTCTATCCTATAATATGCGATGCAGACAGGAGGGAGAAATGATGCAGCAGCACTAAGTCATGGAGGAGGAGTGATGATGCATATATATATTTATATATACCTCTGTTGTTCTATTCACCATCATCTAGGTTAACACATTTGGAAGCAAAGAGGGGGAAAAAATGAACGGTTAGTCCACCACTGGTGACATGGGTGCGGAAAGCTTCATGATGGCTGTGGGGCACGGCAGCTCGGGGGGCAGCACGCCCGGCACACACGGGAAGCTCCACAGGGTGGAAGCAGAACCAGCCAGTACTTTGAGTGCTAATTGTTACATGTTTACCCAAGTTCTCCAAGTAGCAATTGCACAGACAGCTGATCGAATGGCAACTGCGCAGTACCTACAGCTCACCACTGCCTTCAGGAGTGGCTTTCATTTCCAAGTGAATAATTCAAATAATATTTTGTTTATTATTTTCCATTTGCAAGGTTTCTACAAGAGAAATTAACCCTGATTTAAACAGGAGGGGAATGGGGGAGAAAGAGGCAAAGGAGGCAAATCAAACATTATTCTTTATCAGGTGTTAGAGGAGAAAGTTCTGTGTAACTGCAGCAGAACAGTTCACACCGAGGGAGATCTCCCTGGCTGTGGTCAGCATCTGAGAGCATCAAAGCTGCTTGCCTTTCCCCACTGACCTTCGACTCCACGTCAGCGTTGTGGTCGTTCTGCAGGAGCAGAGCCGCCGCCTTCGTGTCGTCCTTGCGAGCCGCGATGTGCAGGGCGGGCAGGCGCACCTTCCCCTTGGTGTCATTTTCCAGCAGCAGGGAAACCACCTGGTCGTGGCCTTGCTGCAAAGCTACTGCCAGAGGTGTGAAACCATCCTGCAACACACAACGGGCGCCGTCAAGGCGTGCTCCAAACCTTCCACAGGGCGGGAAGGGGGAGCCAAGAGACCTCAGCCTTACAAATGGAGCTGGCCCAAATACAACCCCATGTAACACGGTGCGAGCTAAAAGTACCCTGCAATGACCTTGAAATTGGAGCAAAGTGCTGGTGAACAAGGTTCCAAATGCTCAAAACACCTTTCTGGCACTCCAGACACAACATAAAATTATAAGACACAAATGACTGAGACTGGAGGAAAAAAAAGCGTGAAATTACTCACAGATTTACAGTTAATTATACAGATACTTATTTATGTATGTGCTTAATCATATAAAAAGGTATAAAAAGCTGGAATATTAAAATTACAATTGCTAATGATGTCTCAATAGTAAATTATCATCCATTCCTGACAGATTATAATCTACATTTTTATGATTATTTTTTAAAAATCCAAACAACTAAACAAACAAAAACTAACAAAATGAGCTCTATCCTCTGACATAATTTATATGTACATTTAAAATATAATAATTGATCAAGAACACCACATTCTCCTAATGTACTGATGTTCCACTACAACTTCCCTTTATGAAAATTTATATAATTTGATAGACAATCCTGTTACAAAAAGAAAAAGTTATTTCCTTTCAAATTTGCTAATAACCAAATTAGTATAGAATAAAAAAACCTGGAAAACAGAAGGTTTTTATTTAACAGATTTTAGAGCAGATTCCTCAAACACATAAAAAGTACAGTCTGGGATTTACAGCTTTATACCTTAATTTTATGTTATGGATTCTTAGAAAACTGAAGAATGAAGGAGTTGTCATTTACATTCTGCTCCGTCCCAAACATCTGTCATTGCAGCCCAGGAGCACATCCAGCTTTGCCCAAGATACTACCCATAAATTACTCTAAAAATCACAAAGGCAAACTGCTTTGGACATTTATTTATTCCGTTTGTCTCCTGATGAACATATCCAAAACCTGTATTACCAAACCTCACTGCACATTAGCAAGCAAACGCGTTCTTTCCCTTTTCAACTACTGCTGTCATGGTGAAACCGTGTAACTGTGAAATTAAAGTGCAGCAGTGACAGAGAAAGAGGTAGATCCTCACTCCATGTCAACAGTGCAGAGTTGAAGTGTTAACTTTTTAAATTTTGTAATGAAAAGTAATGTTTTCAAAATGGAATTTCTCACTTCAAAACCAAGAACACCTCAATCTAGGATGAGAAACAGGAGGGGACCTGAAAAAGAGAGCTTTTTCAAAATTTCTGAGGGGAAGAAAATCCAAGAAAACCACTGAAATTCCTGGGTCCTCACAAGCAATTTCCACCACACCCTCCCCACCCCCCGAGGAGTTTCATGCTCATTTAACCAGGTTTCCCTGCTGCCTGCAGCTCCCCATCCTCCTGCAGCAAGGGCAGGCACTGGGCTGCAGTCCTGGGGTGACACAGCCACAGGGCCATGGGGTGTGAAAGATGCTCTGCAGCCCTGAAGGCCAAAAAACCTCCCTGAGCATCCCCAGAGAGGGCTCTGGCAATATTGCTCTACCGTACATGCAGAAATGCCTGGAGAAGCCCTGGAGACCTTGGCTTCCTGCACTATTTACACATCCCAAAATTCAGCCCCTTCACAGAAAAGTGGTGTAGACCCCCACAACATCTTTTCTTGTAGGGAAATAGAACCAATTATTTCCTTTAATTAGATTAAAACACCATGATTAAACAGTTACTTATAAAGAATATTTAGCTAAGTGGCAATCCTTTAGTTACAACAGTTTTTGCGCTTAGAATGATAAAGAGAAATCAGATTTATAAGAAAACTTGGACCAAGAGAAAATGAGAAAGAACCCAGAAGTAATTATCTCAAACAAGGAATGCAATAAAGGTGCCACTGTTTTGTAGCTTGCTATCTTAAAATAAATTCTCCATGGATAAAATTAGATTGCACCTTATCACCAAGCTGAGATGGAAAAAAGCTCAACCTAAACTGACATACAGTGCTCAGAGGAAAAACAATACCAAACCAAAAAACCTAGTACCCCTTCAAAATTTTTCCTAAAATCTCTTTTCAAAAGTGACAATTTTCAATTAATTCTCCAGATGTAAAGTATTTTATTTTGGTATATCTTGACTTTCGTATCCTTGAGCATTTCCAGAAAGTGGTTCTGAGGCACACTTCAACTTATAACTAATCTAGTGATTTTGGAAACACTGTTTTGTTCCATTAGCAATTCATTTTTCACAGTGGAATATGGAATAAGATTTTCTTTCTACACCATTTTACAGTGATACTATCAGGTATAGGCGGCAACGAACTAATTGTGCATTTCCTTCATGGAAACAGTCCTGATAGAGCAATCAGAATTCAAAAAATATTAAAGAGAGCACATACTGAAGTGCCTTTCTGTATTTTGGTAGCAAAATCTTGGTAATAAGACAACTGAAAATTCACCAGATTCAACATCTTTCTCAATGCCATACATTTACAACTATTAATATATTTGTTATTTATTTTCCTCTCAGGTTGTCTTATTTGAGTTAGAACTGATTTTGTATTTGAGTTTGAATTGCTTTTTAAAGAAAGAAATACGAAGTGTTCTTCTAGAAAGATCACAGAACACCTTCAAGGATGGATCCTGAATCTTTCTGTCAGCTTGAAATTCTCCCTGCAGCACCAGGTGAGGTAACTGGGTGCCACAGAGAGGGTACCAACATGGTAATGAAGCAATTCAGGAAATGCCCCAAGCAACCCTGGGTTTTCTCTGATATCCCAGGGCTGGTCCAAAGCATAGGTGAACAGTTGTTCTTGCCTTATGGCTGCCACCCTTCTCATTGCTCACTATTTTTAATAAAGCACAGAAAAGTTTTATGTTATACACACAGCTTCCCTGTGTGAGCACTTAACCTGAAAGATTAGCAGTTATGACTAAGAACACATCTATATTTAGAAGTGTCTCTAGTTAAAGCAATTTTTTTTATTTCAGAAATGGCAAGAGACAGTTTAAATTGCTGAAAAGCCTATAACTCTATTCATTAGCACACTTCACAGAGACAGCTTTTTATTCGTCTTTAATTTCATATTTAAAAGACTAGTTTGATATAAGCTGGCAGAAATTACTGCTGAAACACATTTTGCTTTGTTCATAAAGTGTCAAATTCAAACTTTTACCTCTGTGGCAAGGCTTTGACTGGCACCATTGTCAAGAAGAAACTTAACAACCTCCAGGTGGTTTTCTTGGGCTGCCATGTACAATGGAGTGAAGCCATTCTGAAATATGAAAACAAGAGTGTAAACATCCCAGAAACATTTTCTACATAAAACAGATCTGCCAAATGAGGGAAGATTAGGTGAAAAGCAAAAAAACTGTTTGCTCACAGATGAGTTAATGGCATGATCTACACTGACTTAAGTGAAGATGGGAGAAGGGTAATATTATTTAAAAGGACACAGAAGAATTTTTAATCTGACCAGGTACAATTCCCACAGCTAAATGAGAACAATTCATTTCACATCTGTTGAGAAGTTAAGCTAAAAATCAATCTGGACAGATGATTTGGTGGCAATGAGTTATGATTCCTGATAAATACAGCCACAGCACTGGAAATACTAAACAGGACAGGGAAATACAATACAAGTCTGTGGCAAAAGCAAGAGCAGTGACTCTTCAGAGTAACTGACATTTTTTTTCTCTTCTTTCCATTAGCTTTGACTTCTCTTTCACTTGTGCCAGCTACTTCTGCCTTCCATCTCCTCCAAGAGCTGCCTTCTGAGCACACTCTGCCTCTGGGCACCGAGCTACTTCATATTTCAGGCACCAGGAGATGTGAGGATCACTGGTTCTCAGCAGTTTGAGACAGAGGTTTATCAGTGTTTCTGAACACATTAGAGCATCTCTCAAATTATGCTTAGGTGACTGATTTCAATCAATGCAATACAAGTATTAGAGGCTGCAGAGCTTAACTCGTTCTTTGGTGAATGCCTTTGTCTTACAGTCAATGCTTTTGTCTTTGCCTTAACCGTAAACAGCCTGTGAGAAACTGAATTTTTTTTTTGATCAATATTAAAGCAATGTCTATTTTACCTTTTGTTCTAAGAATTTCTGAAATCTCTCCTACAGTTACACAGGACACCGACCTAGATTTTGCAGAAAACCAATGGGGCTGAAAACAGATGAGCTGAGAGGAGTTTGCTCACATGTTTACAACGAAGGATAAACATCCACATTCTGGGCCCAGGAGAGATGCAGAGGGACACCACAGGCTCAGACCTGTGGTGGTGAAATTGGGCTGAGCTGCAGTGGGATAGCTGAGGGACACCTGACTGTGCCAGCAGCGGGCAGAGGGGCAGGGCACAGCTCCAGCACCGAGCACAGGTGACCTGAGGCCAAGCTGGCGGCAGGGATATGGAGGAAGTCACAACAAAGGACAGCTGGGGAGGAAATGGATGTTTGATCCAAGAGGAACTTCACCAGCAGCAAGGCACCGAGCAGCTGTGAAGCCACATGTTTACAAGGCCTGCACAGGTGGCAGGGCCTGCTGCTGTTCCAGGATTTTGATATTTCGGTCTCTGTTCAGACAAGCACTGCCACAAGCGCAAAGCAGGCACTCAAGGGCTCACAGAGCCTAAGCCCAAAGTTAGGAATGTGTTTAATGCACTCTCCAGAGCAGAGCTTCAACAGTTCAGTCACCATACAGTCAAAATTCTACTTAATTAAAAAACAGAGAAGCCAGGAAGAACTTGCTAAGGTACCTCATATGTCACACTAGAGGTTATTAGAGTGAACAGCAGTCTGGTATTGAGTCTGGTATTCTATCATTTCATGGCATATTCTGTATCTACTTACTAACTCAGCTGGAAACAAAGATCAGTTTTTTAGTTTCAAACATTTGCAATTAGAAAGGAAGCAGGAAACTCTACCAAATAGTTGGCTTCATGAAATAATTAATAGGCAAAAATTCTCAAAACCAAATACTATTAGCATTTGGAGGCAGAGCAGAACCTTTTCTCCTACGTTAAATTTTTGTAGGGTGTTAAATATCTTTCCACCCCACACTTTACACTTGGTTCTCTCTTTAAAAAGGGGCTGGAATTGCCAGACAGCCACAAGTCTGAAAAAAACCATTTTGCCTTGAATAGTAATAAACAGCCCTTAGAAGAGGTTTAAAATTCAGCCCCAGCACAAATTTCTGGCTTGTTTTTTGGCTTTTTTACAGACAGGAATATTTGGTTAAAGAAGGTCTAACACTGGAACTGTCAGCATGGGAGAGCTGTCAGCGTCAAGGAAAGAGGAGACAAAGCTCAGGTGAAGCTCAGCATCACAGACCAAGCTGGTCCAGGGCAGTTTGGCCACAGAAAGCACCAGGGACCTCCTCAAAAGCTGAATCCCAGCTGGGGTGGGTATTGGTCTGGAATGGCCAATAGAGGTGTTACATGGGTGTCCCAAGTAGAGACATCAAAGGCCTCCATAGTGGGGTGGGGGAGAAGTAAATCTTTAATTCTGGCATGTTAGCAAAGAGTAACATGTGGCAAAACCTTAGGGTATATGGACAATGCAGTTATATAAGATGTTTACAATCTCAGATTATTTTTAGTTTCAGGGCTGAATACACAAGTTGTCAAACACAAGCTGAAAAGATCCTGTCAATCTCATCTTAAGTTCTTTAACAGGAAAACTATGGCAAATATTTCTGCTTTGTTTTACTTCATAACAAGCATGGGAGATTTTACCTAAAAATAGTGTATGCTGTTGTTTTCTTTAAATTTAAGTTATACGGTTCGTGGAATCAAATATTGCTGTATTGAGCTACTATAAAAGAGTAAGAAAGAAGAACTGAGTCATTTATTTCTTTTGTTCAGGTGAAAAAAAAAAAGAAATATAGACCACAAATAACTAACATTTTCAAAATAGATCCTGTTAAGCATTTTGTTCCTATTATTTGAAAGACCAATTAAAAAACCCACCCTCCTTCTTTAAAATGTATTTTTTTTAACAAACATTTATTTTCATGCCCACATCTTTGTAATACAGCAAAATGGTAATCCTGGGCCAGATGAGAAGACTGTCTTTTCTACGACACTGCCTGCCAGCCCCTGAGCAGGGAGAGCAGGAATGGGGTGGCATGCAGGACACTGCTGGCACAGCCACATGACTTTCAACAATCTGTATTTTATGCATTTTTCGAGCCAGAGTTTTTCTGTTTTGTTTTGCTGCTTTGCTTGTAGCACCAGCGCTGTTTTCTCTCATTTCAAATTCTCTATAACTGACCCAAACATTTATTCTAAGGACTTGAACCAAGCTTACAAACTGTGCACATGCCTGCAGTACCTCCCTGTACAAGGAAAGGGGATGGGCTCAACTAAGCCTGAGACAGTGAATGATGTGAAACAGGATCCCTTCGAACACGTTCTCTCCACTCTCCTGTTCTATCCTTGTCTCTTCCAGCTCTAACAAGCAGCAGCTCGTAGGGCACTCCTAGGGCAGATCTGAGGTTGATCTCATTGACTATCAACTCTACTTTCTAGAGCCAACATTAACACTGTAAGATCTACCAAATATATTTGCTAAAACCAGAAGTTTCTAAGAGAAGAACAACTTTAGTGTCAGCAGAGTTGCTGGCAGCAGCAAACAGGGACACGTGGCTTTACCTGAGACTGTGCATTGACATTGGCCCGATTTGTAACCAACACTTTGACGACTTCTGCTTGTCCAGCGAGGGATGCTATGTGCAGTGCTGTGTTTCCTTTCTGCAATTAGAGACAGAGACATTTGAAAAGAGTACAAAACCTGAGACTCAATACGTAACAATACAACCAAGAACATCTTCCACTTTAGAACGTAGTATTTTTTGCTGAATACTTCCAATGAGTGTGTTATTCTAGAAGACATGGCATGGACAGAAACCAAAACAGAAATCTACAATTTGTTCAGTAAATCAGCTCCCCAGCAATCTGTGACATTTACTATCATCTACTGTAATTGTTTCTATTAAGCAATTATTGAGGTGACCCCCCCCAACAGTGGAAAATGGGCAATTACTGCTGCAGCAGTCTGTAATCACTTGGCCAACACCTCGTGCCCAGGCCAGCAGGGTGAACAAGGGAACAACCAGATAGGCCTGACTGACCTTTGTGGCTGCATCCACACTGGCACCTCGCTGGATCAGCTCAGAGACAACTTCTACGTGCCCTTCTTTGGAAGCGAGATGGAGAGCATTCAACCCATTCTAGTTTAAAAAAGGGAGGGGAAAAAGAAAAGCAATTAGAAGGATTACCAAGTGTTTTCCAGCTTACCAAGCATATGAGGAGACAAGTTATTGCCATCCCAACTGAGAGGACTGCTTACAAAAACTAAGGCAAACTTCACAAGAATTAGATGTTATAAGCACAGAATAAGAATGAAATCAAGATATACTGGCTCTGGGGTCTCACATTTTGTGTGCTGTTCCATGATCTAATGCAATAGAAATGGAATGAAAGATAAGGTAGCGCATTCTCCATGTGCAAGTGAAATGGTGTCTGGGTAAAGGGCTTAAAAAAAATTAATTGGATAAGATATGTAAACATGGTTCACCAAAAAATACATACATTATCTTTGACATGAAGTGCAAATATAATGAGAAATCTGAGAAACAGCAAGAAAGGTATTTATCCAGAAAATTTGACCAAAATATTATTCAACCTGATTTGAAATGTTGATGTCCACTCCATTTTTTAAGTAGTCAAGAGCCTTTTCCAAGTTGCCAGCTCGAGCTGCTCTCAGGTAACTTGCATTTGTGTCAGACTACAAGAAAAAAGGAGAAGTCCTGTGAGAAATTATGGCATGGTACAAAAACACATTTCAGTGGCAAAGAAATTATTAATGATACAGCATATTGTACATCCACTCAACTAGACATGAAAGGATCCCAAACCACCTTATCAAATGTGGGTCAAATCCTGAGCAGGCAGCAGGAGGCTTGGCTTCACACACAAACATGAATTATGGAGCGGAGTCTCACACGCAAGGCCAGCAGCCAGGGACACATCTGGCACCCAGAGGGGCACACAGCCATGGGGGAGCCATGCTGCTCTTCCCAAAGGTGCCACACCACTTCCAATGCCCAGGCTGAACAGACCCAACCAGTACTGTGAGAACTAATCTGAGCGATTAAAAAAAAAATTCAAAATACTCAACCTGTAAGGATGGATGTTGGTGGAATTAAAAACCCCATGGTTCTACAAATGAACATATAAAATCTCACGTCTGCTAACATTTTGGTTTATTTTCCCCATTGTCCTTCATTTTATGGCACATTTTTATTGATAATGCCTGTTCACATTCAGTGAAGAAGCCAGAAATCTCTAGGTACAGGGCCATTATATAAACTGCGTTTTCCTTTTTTTCAGACCTTGCATTAAAGATAGTTACACAAATTTACTTTATGATGACTTCAGCTTGAATGTAAGGACAGCAGAAATGTTGGTTAAATCATGACAGAATCACTGAGAGGAAGTCCCATCCCCAGGGGGTTTTAACAAGTTATGCAAATATCCAGGGAGGACAGTTTAGATAATGCTGATCCTGCCTTGGAGCAAATGCAACGAACTGGGTTAGCTTTCAAGAGGGACAAATCACACAATCTTTGATTTTATCTGTGCCACAGCTTTCCCTGCCATCTTGGACAGTCAACATATTTTTTGTGCCCTCTTCTAGACTGGTAAAGCAAGAGTTGTCTGCGTTCTTTCCCTCTCAGTGTCATTTCATCCCAGCCTTACATCATTGCAGCTACCAGTGCATTGAGATGTTTTAACATTTTGAAAGAGTGCAACAACTGCCTTTACACTACACAATAAAGGCAGTTAGTGTTAGGAGAAATATGAACCACCCTGGCACCGAAGCACAGTTACTTATCTGTTGCTCAAATAATTTTCTTTTTTTTTTTTTTTAATACTGAATTTCTAGATTTTCTATAGAGTTTTCTTCTCTCCTGTCAACACAGCCACTGCAAACTGAATTTTGTGCTCATTAATTGCTCCAAGCCCATCAGAAGCCTCCTTCACATGCAGGATGAAGCAGTCTTGGGCATGACAACAGCAAAATGCTAAGTGGGTAGGAAATCTGCTTTTCTCCTTGTACCCACAGAAGATACAAGACAATTTTACTGGTACTTCTAATAAAACAAGCTCTCCCCTCTAAGGAGAAAACCATTACTTATGAGCTCCTCATTTTCTCCTGAGTTTTGCACACTTTGCATTCCACTTTGCAGTGATAAGTCACCAGCTTACAGCCTTCCCTGCTCTTTATCATTCTTTTGCAAGCATGCCACGCTGATCATTACGAACCAGCTTCTGCAATGGCCTTCCCAACAGAACAGCCCCCAAATACTGGTGTTCAGTTAGACTTTCTCAAAAATAAGGTGCTGCTGCAAAGTAAATAATCATAACTATGAAGATCATGGGGAAGAAAAGCTGCCTTGAGAGCTGCTTTCATTTGGGAGATCATCTGAGTTGTGCAATGCAGATTATTACAGGAGACAGGTCATATTCTCAGTGCTTAGCAACAGCAGTCACTGGGGTAAAAAAACAGGTCAGCATTTTATCAGCATTACTAAAGGTATGAGGGAGGGCTCAACAGAGCGGGAGCCTTTTTGTCAGAGGGCAATGGCATCCCTGTTTGGCACAGTCAGCAGGGGGACCAGAATTAACATCAGCTGTTTACAGCTGCTCCTGGGTGGGGAAGGGATGCGCCAGAGCCACTCGCTCTGGAAAATCAGATTCTGGCAGTGGCATTAATGCACGCCAGACAAGGAACACTGCTCGTCTGCAGACACGTCCCAGTTTGTTTGCTCCAACAAAATGGAGGGGCAGAGGCAGAAGCAGCAATAAATATTTCATAATCACATTAATCTCTAACTGCAATTTCACTGCGGAGGGAGAGCAATGCCTGTGTCTCTTACAGACTTGGGCATCACTTTTGGACTTAGGGGTTCTGAACACCTAACAACTCTTGGAAGTACTCACTAACAGCAGAAAGGATAAAGTTCAGGCCACAGTCCCAGCCTGAGGCCATAAAAAAATGTCTCAAACCAAACTACCTCAGGTGCCGCTAAGTGATGGCCAAATCCACTCCCTCAAGCTAACAGCATGTCCTCCTTTGCCAGTCATCCCTCAAAACTCACTCCAAAACAGCTCCAAGTGTCCAGACACACCAGCAGCCAGGCTGCCATCCGGGCAGGGGGGCCAGTGAGGCGCTGGGCCCAGCATCCTGCTCCCCCGTCAGCCTGCACTCCCAGTGCCCAGACAGGCTCCCGGCACCAGGGCACCGGGCAGGAAAAGCTGGCACGACACCAGCAAGTGGGAAGCACCCAGAGAAGCTGCCTTTAAGAGGATTACCCAAACCCTCTCTCCGTTCAGCTGGTCTGAGCTGGCACTGGCAGTTTCCACCTTCCTGGTTTCCAGTTACCTGAACGCGATGTGAGCCAATGTGTGCGAGTGCATGGGCTGCCGTAGCACACAGGGTGTAACACTCCCCTGTGCTCTGAAAAAGGGGAAAGCTTTCTTGGCTGATCTCAGCTGATGCTCCCAGGCCCACAGATGGGGTTAGCTCACCCTTTCCGGGCCGCCATGCACAGGACCTTTGAGATTTGCACAGAGGGACAATGGACTGAGGGTGTACGATTGTGCAAGAAGTTCAGCAGGGTTTCTGGGAGTCACTCCATCCATTTCCACCTCTGCCATAAGCAGAAACAAGCAGTAACATTAGAGAGAAAACAGAGACAACCTTGTTGGAAGCCAAAAGCAGTTTCAGCCTCCCTAAAAGTAGTATTGCCAGCTTCCACTTCCCCTATAACTAAGACATTACTTCAGACCTACCCACACAGAGGAGAGATTTTCAACTTTTTTTCTGTCTCACAAAATGTCTTGAGTATCCTTGTTAAGACACATCACTTCCAAAACCACAAGAACCAATGAACACTCTCAATCCAAAACATAAGGAATTGATCAAAAACACCAATCCAAAACTTCTACATATCTGAACCCAAAATTTGCCAACTTTACATTTGTATTTTAAGCCTAAATTAGTTGTTTTGGGTTTGTTTTTTTTTTTTTTCCTAATACCTCAGTAGAGTAGAAAAATGTTACTTGCAATTGGCACTGTTTTGTTTTAAAAAGAGACTCTTAGAGTCCCCGTTAGAGCCTGTAAATTGCCTCAGCATTACAGACAGAAACAGCACTAGAGCCTAGGCTCAAACCAGTGCAGGATTTTAAAGATCACAGAAGTGCAATAATAATGTTAATAATTATTTATCTGGACTGCCATCACTCCTGGAAGCCCATGTCATAAACTGATAAAGGACCTGCTATATGAAATGCATTAAAACCACACTGGGGGAAAAGGATTTTGGGTTCCAACCATCACCCAGGACACCCATGTGCTCCTTTCTGTGGGCAATTGTTCTCCACATGCCCATTCCCACCTTCCACACTAGCTGGAATCCAAAACTAAGAACCCCACACAGACAGAATAGACATAGACACTGTCTACAGGACATTCTCCCACCAGACCTAATAGATTTATTATTCACTAATTAAACCTCAGCATTCCTGAGAAGCATTCTGGATGCTTGTGGCCAGTTCAGACCCCTTTCTCTTTTTTTTTTTGTAATCAATCCCAATATGAAATGAAGATGAAAATTGGCTTTTGATTCTCCAAGGTCTGGACAAACATCATGAGAACAACAGGCATGGGGCACACATCAAAGCACCCTGAATCTCAGATGCTCTTGCAGTCAGCCACAAAGATTACAGCCCTTCCTGTGCATTTGCACTGGATCCCTGTTGTCAGGCTGTGTCCCCAAAGCCCTTCCCAGCTCCCTCCTGTGCTTCCTATGGCTGCTACCTTTCCAAAGTCTACATGCATATTAGAATTAAAAATTAAGACTTTTACAAGTGTTTTGATTCTTGGAGAGACAAACTTCAGATCCTGCACACAGAATTTAGCTCTGAAATGGCTATTCAGAGAATATTTAATAAACAGTGGATTTATGGGAGTACCAGTACTGGTGAATGCCATAATACCAAGCTTTTTCTTCACAGATGGCATGGTTTCTCCCCTCTCTCCCCATACCTTCTTGGAAGAAAAAGGGACTGTTTCTAGTTTTAAGAAATGTGCAAATGTGCTCAACTGGCTAATGAAGAGAGGTTTTATGCAATGTGTGTTTCTTTTAGATTCTTGTATTTGCCTTTAACGCACACTGCTATAAAAAATCCCTTCTCTAATGCACAGCAGGCTGATGAGCTTGCAGACTGCCTGCAGAACACAACAGGTTTTCCAGTCTGGAGTTAATTTCCAACATTCATCCCAGGGACATCTCAGGAAAGGGCTGACGCTGAATAAGCTGTGCTGGCAGCAGCACTCCATTTGTGCCAGCTCTTCTTTACCTTATGGTCCCCTAGTCCTGCCACAAGATGAAGGGAGCTGAGAACTGTTTCCCCATTTTGAGGAAAAGCTACATGAATAAAAAATATTTCTATTACAGCAAAGACTAATGCCTAAGCCACTTGGATATTACCTTAAGTCTCCAGAAAATGCTGATGCTGACTCATGCTAGCAAATACATATTCACTCTTTTACTTTAAGTGCTTCCAGTGAAGTAAGAGATTAAATTGTGAAGTAATAGATTAAATTATCATGGCTAAAGAGAAAAAAACTATAAGCAAATTTTCACTGACTGTCAGTCCAGGGTCTGGCCTGTTTTTTCCATGGCACTAGAGAGGGTCCCTTAAGAAAACAGAGAATCTGTATTATTGAGTGAACCCTCTAAAGTGCAAAGCCATTATTTTTAACGTGCACAGGCCTCCTCCCATACTGGTGGTATTTTATTATGCTCATCTCTCTTTCCTTTTGTGTTCTGCTTACAGTGGCCTCTTTTTCAGATTAAAAATCCAGTCTTTTTTCACATTGGGAGCAGGGTTTTGTTTTTCACTCCATCTTTAACAGTAGCTGTTGTGAAGGGAAACCCCCAGCAGGTTCCCATTGTGCCAGAGCAGGATGCATTCTGGCTTGAGTCCCAACAAAAAGATGCTAACCATGCCTAACATTTGTTGTGGGGAGAGGCAATGACCTCATTTTAAGGGATGAACTTATGTTACTTCCATTTGCAAATGTGCTCAACAAAGAGAGTCTTTGCAGCAGCATGAGGTGACCTGAGGAAATGGATGATAAACATTTTTGCTTATTTTGGTAAGGGTGGGCTTAGTGCAACCACTGGCTTTTGTTTTGCAGGAAGGCTTAACTCTGATGGGCACTAAGCATGACACCAGAAATGGGAGGACCTTGCCATTTCTTAGATTTTGCTCCTATGCTAATTTAGGGTTTTCTTACATGCAAATGTGTTACCCTCACTCGGTAAGCAATGAAATTTTATTCCAAATAAACTACAGTGCCAATTAACAGCAGTGTCTGAGTCACGTGAAATAAACCAGCGACATCACTGTCAAGGGGAGACTTCATTCATCCTCCAAGAGGCTCTAATCCCTTGTATCTCTCTGCTGTTACCTTTTAACTATATCACTATAAAAATTTTTCCATTGTATCCTCTTTATTAGAAAGGGGGCTGATTGCACTGGATGAATGATGTTCTCTGTGCAAACAAGCGCCCACACTTTACATACCATGCCACCATATGTGTTCTCTTCTGATAAGGATGTACCAGCCTGAGGCCAACAGCTATCTGCACTTGGGCTGTTAATTACCCTCCAGAGACATGCTTTTGGGATCACAGCTCTAAACACAACCTCAGGCAACATGAAAAGCTCCACTCCCAATGCCTGGCAATTCAGAGGACACATCTTTTGGCTAGGGAAGGCCAGCTGTTTTGAATATGATTGCAAAAAGAGAAACAATATAATTATTAGTCAAAAACCAAATTAATCCCTCTAATTGTTTGCCCTATTGCACCGTTTAATCATCAACTTTCTTTGATCATATCATTGTATTGTGCATGACAAAGCAGCCAAAGATATGATGCTATTTGCAATGTCCCCATAAAGGGCTCTATTCCAGCTAGGTAACTACAGTATGGTTTCCACAGGTTAAAAACCACACTGGTATTAGGCTGTGTGAAACTTTCTTCTTGGTCACACTACTGGCGACTAAACCTCTTGAATTTCTGCAAAATATGCATGTGAATCTACAACCAACTACATTTTCAACAACTGAGGCTCCATCTCTGTATAGTGATCAATCTTATCATGCTCGTAGAGAAAACTGAAACATTTCCTGAAAAATCACACATCTAAGGAATTAAAAACAAAAGTGGAAAATGCACTTTAGATGCAGGTCCTTCCTTCTAGAAATCTTTGGCCAAACTAGGAAAACATCCATGCAAACAAGCCTCTTTCCTTACTAGACCACAGGACAAAGTGCAGGTTTAGTAAAAACCATTTTCAAGATGCCTTGGAGCTTTCTCAGAGTCTGTCTCAGCAAAATGCTGAATATGCACCCTGCTTCCATGAAAAATGAACCACTTGGAGTGGAAGGTGGTTCCAAAGGACCCATAGCCTGAGATGCCAAGGCTGGTAGATCCAAGAACATTTCACAGCTTCCAATCAGTAGAAGAGGTGTTTGTGACTGCCCTGAATGGCACAGAGAGCTCTAGAGTGAGTTGTTTTCTTGAAGTGACAAACATCTGCAGTGGAGCTGTGATGCAGCTTTCTCACTGTGAAAGTTGCTTAGACTTTGTGTATGCAGCCTCCTTCACTCAATCCTGTGATTTGTGACACCACTAATCCCACCTGGATTTAAATACCTGAATGCTTGCTTCCTAAGAAAGCTCAAGCACAACACAGAAAGGAAAACCAGTTGTTATTCCTTTGATTTTCTAAGAATAGCAAAGGGGGTTGTGATTTCCAAGGCACAAAAGACAGAGTCATGGCAAATTCTTGCCTAACATCCACATATAATATCTATAATATGTTGAACATACCATCCAAGTTGAAAATGCCCCTTAAGATATCATCTCCACATTATTTAATTGCCAACATAGATACTCAACAAATACAGAATAACTGAACTGCAATTCTATACAAAATTATGACCTGACAACCCAACCAAAACCATCTGAACTGAGATCAGGTCCCCACAGGGACAAAGTTCAGACAAGAGGTGAAGGTCTACACTATTTCCATATGCTTTGCCAGTTTGCACAGGGGGAGTTTTGAGATTTTGAAGCACAGGTTTGATGTGCCAGGTTCAGTTGAAGAATTTATGAAAACAATTACTGGTATGAACGTGTTAAATTAGTAACACCAAAAGCAAGACTGAGGACTACAAAAAATCAATGTACATCTGCAAAACACACACAATCTTTGTAAATATGCAAGACTAAAAAATTAAAAGAATAATTTTAATGGGAAAACAACAAGAACAAGTCTATAAAAAGACAAAGTCTATAAAAAGACTTTTCAGCTATCAGACTACACTGGATGAAAAGATGAATGACAAGGTAAACTGGGACACATTCTGTTCAAGACCCTAAGACTGGTTTCACCAGTGAATCACTGTACTCCATTAAAAGTGACAACCAGTGTAAGAACCAGGCCCTTTGTGACCAACTCACACATATAAGTAATGAAAAGGATCTGATGCATTAAACGGCAAAAGACGTTGGCATTTCAAATCTAGGATTCCTTCTTCAAGCAGAAAGTCTCAGCAGCTAGAAGTTTATTTCAAATTCTGGGAAGAAACTCCTGAATCTATAATGACTCATCTCTCCCTCTCTTAAGTTTTCCTATCATACATTTAGAAGTGAAAAATAAATCAGCGGCTTTCAAAAGTCCTACCACAGTCACAAAGAGCCAGAGAAGGGCTGGATGTGCTTCCAGGGTTTCTTCTCATGTTTATATTCACCTGAAGATAATAACTCTCTCATATGTCAAGCTAGATGAGATGCCATTGATCTCTTCCCTGCTGTTTTCCTCTCAGGAGCTGACTATCCAAAGAGCAAGCAGATAATTTCAGCACATCTCCGGCCCAAGTTTAAAGCCACTTCCATGCTAAAGCCACTTTCTTCAGATCACTGCATGAATAACATCAGGCAGTCCACCTCCTCTTCTCTTTGTGAATATCATTTTAGAATCAGGACCCAAAAAGGAGATGAAAAGAGTTCTGCAACTCTTGTCAAAATATTTTGTAAACTGCTTTTATTTGTCTATAATTTCATAGGTGGGGGGAGGGTTTATAAACCTAAATGAGACAATACCATTGATTTTAGTGGGAGAGATTTTATTGACTATAAAAATATAATGTAAATATGCTTCAATCAGATGTGGTGAAATTAGTAGTAATAACATGGCGAAAACTCCATGTCAGGGGAAGTGTCATGCACATAAATTTTCCCCAAAAAATACTGTAGCAATCTGTAGAACTATAGACAAGCTACATAATCTATTAAGAGCTTTCATTATCATGAATTCGTAAGTTTCTACTTAATGCCTGCTTTTGAATTCAACCCTCATTTAAAACCAAATTGATTCTGCCTTGGAACTTTGAAATTCTAACTACCGTTAAACAGAAAGATTTTGATGATAACTGGTCAAGCCATTTCAGAGGTGGCAAAAATACATGCAGACACACACCAATTTACACTGCAAGCTTTGCAAACCCCACATATAATTACAATTCATGCCTTTTTAGGTTTTAAAGGCATTTGAATGGGTAGTTGTAAAGCTACTAGAGATGTAATTATTTTTCTTTTTGGGGTGGGGGGGTCATATGGTTTAGGATTCTTACAAGAATTACAAACATTAATCAGTTTGTGAGTGCCAATGCATAGGTTTCCATAGCAGGGATTATGACCCCTATCAGCAGCAAAATCTTCCTTTTACACACCTTCAAAAATCTTCCTTTTACACACCTGAACACTTTGTTGAAGGGTTTCTCTCTGGAGAACTCCATATGGCTGATGTGACAGACAGAGAACCTGAAGGGCCAGTGGAAATTATCCAAAGAGCTTCTGAGTACTAAGAGGACTCAAGATTTGCAAAACAGTCATAAACTTGCAACCACTAAGTTCTGTAGGGGCAGTCAAAGATATCACATAAGGTCTGTCATAGCAGCTCACCTCAGGAGAGCTTGTGGCACTTACAGAACCAGCTGTCCTTGTGAAATAGATAGACCCAGGTACAATGGCAAAGAATCAATGAAACCAAGAAACTAAAGTATTCAAACGTCCTCCTGCAGCTAAAGACTGACTGAGGTAATTTGGTGGTTGAGGAGGAAAAATACCTACCCAGCACTTCCCAAACTCATGAGGGCAATTTCACACAGGAGAGTTACCAGTTCCCCAGTGCAGGAGCTGAGCAACCTGCCAGGAAACAATTTGAATCTTGGCCTGGAGATGCATGAGACCTACTGGGGAATACCATCAGGGAACACTTCAGGCTGTGCTGTCTTAGCCACGTCCTTCTACAGGAGCTGCAATTCCCTGCTGACCACAGCCTGCCGCAGCTCGGTTTCCATCTGAGTCTGCTGCTGTGGACCTGACCCAGTAACTCCAGGCCCATTTTGTAGCCCACCACACGTCTGTAAACCACAAAGGCAATGCAGAGCAAGCCAGAGCAGGTGTCAGACACACTGCAGCCTGTTAGTGCTGCAAAGACAGAGGAGAACCCTTTCCCCCAGGCGTGGTGCCATGGGACGCAGTCTGCACGGAGCTGTGGGGCTGGGCACGGGAGAGCCACCAGCCTCCATCCCTCCCTGCACACCCTTCCCTTCCTCTGCCATGATTAAACACCGGCATTCACTGCTGGGAATCTGGGCAGTGGCATGGAAAGCTCTGTCACAGCATTTGTTGGGGCTGTCTGGATGAAATGTATTCACTGGGGTGCACAGCAAACGTAAATTAGTTTACAAGTGTTCTGTTCCTCACTCCACGTCTTCCAGGTTTGAGGAGGAGCTCAGATTCCAATAGGAAAAGTGCTTTTTCCAGCCCAAGCACCAAAATCTGTGAGCAAAAATCAGAGCCCTGCATGTTATCTAAATTTTAAACTCTAGTTTACAACTCTTAAGTCCTGTCCTAACTTGAAATACAGAATTCTGTTCTAAAGCAGAAGGAGGAATCTAAATTCCCTGTTGGGGCAAGGGCAGGACCAGCATTTACAGACACAGATTGAAAACAGTGACAGTGAGAACAACCTTAGCTGTATGGGGTCTTTGAGATCAATGCAGGGAGAAAGAAAACACAGAGTTCCGTTTCATTCTGAGAGAGAGTTACCAAATATACAGATTAATCACTGCAGATCAGGTGATGCCATTTTTACACAGTGACTTTTCAGTTACAGAGCTGAACTAATATTTTTCTGGTTTTCAAAGCCATTGTGCATTAGAGAGCCAGGATTTGGCAGAACCATCATAAGGAATTGAATATCTCAGGAGAGACTTCAATTTTTAAAACAAAAATACAAACAGAACTATTTTAATATTTTACTTCACCTTAACCAGATTTGCTAATTTATTTTAATCCAAAATTATCACTTCCTCTTAGCATGAGAATTAAGTATGTTTGAAAAACATGTAGCAGTTTAATCAAATATAATGGTATAACAATTATATGAATTTTAATGAATTAAAAGTTTCCAAACTGGCCAAAAAGACTTTAATCCCACTATACTTCACAGACACAGACTTAGAACTTGTTTTTAGTGCTACCATTAAAGTGAAGATCAGTTTATCCCAGAAATAAGCTACAACCAACCATACCAGCCGTATACAGTGAATCTCCCCTGGCATTTGATGGTAGAATGGGCCATTACTGTACAGTGCTGAAGTATCACTCCTGAATAGCAAATCCACAGCATAAACATGCAGTGAAATAGAGCTTGTTTCTCTCTTGCATCTCAAATATACAGGGCAGCCTATGTAAGATTTACATAAGGGATCAAAACAAAACTTATCATAAAGGAAAAAAAAAACTTATCAGCAAGGAAAATCTTAACCCATATATACTCTGCCCTTTCTCCACTGCTAAACCCCATTTCAAGTGCTGCTACACCTTCCCCAAACAACACACAAACGAACAGAAATAGCAGTTTCTACACAGCTGGCAACAAACCCCTGTAAAGCAAGAGTAAATACCATTCTGGTGCAGCAGAGAGGGGCAGAGCATCCTGCAGAGCAGCACATTGCCAACGCCACGGCGCGCAGCTCGCTCTGCTCTCCCAGCTGTTGCACACAGAAGCTGGAGGGACCGTGCCTGTCCCGTTCTGTGCTGCTGAGACTCACAGGAAGCATCAGCAAAGATGTTTATCACTATGAAAATGGATACTGTTGTGCTGCAAAACGCAGGAGAGAGTAAATAAAGTTCTCAGGACTGGGCAACAGTGAGTTTAAGTACCGTGAGATATCTGAATAATAAGAGATTCTTCAAAAAATTACTTCACAAAAAAAAAATATCCCAATGAATGTTTTCACAGTTTTGAAATTATTGGTGGAAGTAAGCTTATGGAATATACATCTTCACTAGAAAACAACCAAAGTTTTCAAAGATGCTTTTTAGCAGAGAACAACATCCATTCCTGTGCTGACAGCAAGTAAACAACAACATACACATTTAAGAGGACTCACTGCAGCATTTTTTTCAGAACACAAAGCTATTGCTGATGTGGAAATTAGCCAGTAAACGGCTCTATTCTGGCATCAGCAGTATCTCTAACTAAAAAAATATTGCCGCTAATTGACATTTCCACAAAGCTTGGCACTCATCAGTACTAAAAACACAAATTCCCTTTCCTGGGAAACTGTTGGGTTTTTTTAAATTCTGCAGTAGAGTAGCCTAGAGAATGTTTTGGCTTTGTGGTTTTTAACTGATGCGAATCACCCAAGCTATTGAAGACTCTCTGAACACAGTTCATGGAGTACAGGGATGTGCTTTCACAGCAGCTTCCTCACTTGAGGAATTTTGAAATCCCACAGGGAGCACCTTGAAGGTCACTGGGACTCTCTTGGAATAAGAGTGGTACGGGTGCCTCCCCACAGGTCACTACCAGCACACTTTTTTTCTAGCACTACAGCTGGCTCCTCTGCAAGTTTAATTGGCCTGTGGATTGCCAGTAGAAGAGGTGTATTATTTGAAAAATACACCTATAAAGCACAGATTTTAAACTTTTTTTCGAAATATACAAGACTGGCTAAAATACTTCAAGTGTTAGAAATATCTGTGTTACTTAAGGCCCTGATCACAGACCACAATGTTACAAAATGTTTGTGCAATTTTAATCAGAGTCATCCACAGAGTTTTCTGAACACAATGTAGCCACTGGCAAGACAAAGAGAACAAATAATTGCAATATTCTACTTGACTGCCACCTCAGCCTACACCATAATCCAGCCATCAGAAAACAAAACACACCAAACAATCCGAAACATACCTCTTCCTACATCCAGCTTAGCCTCAAACAATCAAAGACTTAAAACACTAATACAAGAAACTCGATATGCAGATTTCACTCATTTCAGAATCCACAAATGCTTACTTGTTCTGGAAAGCATTCTCCCTCTTCCACTGCCATTTTCTGTGGCCAGATATGAAACCTGATGACTCAATTAGTTAACACTTTGGACACTGCACCATTGCTAAAAATAGCAGCCTCAGGAAGTGCTTTTCTTTTTTTCTTTTTTTTTTCTTTTTTTTTTTAAAGGAACTAAGCACGGTCACTTGTTACACTTCCCTTGGCAATTGAAATGGCAAAGGACAAGTGAACAGAAGACTATTAAGTTAGTAACAGAGCGTGTCCCAGGATTCCTGGCTCACTTACCATATTCGCTGCCTCCAATCATTCCCCGTGTATGTAATCATGATCTGTGGAATACCCAAAATAGCTGCAGCATCAGCTGATCAGAAAACCACTGCTGCTTGGAATCACTCATGAAACAAGCTTTTGTCATTCTGCTTATCAGCTCTTTCTAATGCAGACTACTTTGAACTATTTCTAAAGGCAACAATAACATCATTTTACACTCCGTGTGTTTTGAATACCACATATGCCTGCCTCCCACTCCACGGTAATTTTATATTTATTCAGATTTTCTGATGACTAATTATGATAGGTTTGTGCCGCTGGTTCTAGAGGCTGTTTTCCTGAAGTAAAAGGCTGTTCTCTATGTACTTCAAGTTCCTAAACTAGAGAGATTAAATGCAACACCAGGGCAAAATAATTTTGCTTCAGAGGGAAGCCCAGAGAGAGGTTCCTGATTTTAGCAAAGCAGATTTCTCCCTTTTCAATGGAAGCTATCATCAGAAACAGGAATTTTCTTTGTGCTTCCCAACAGTTACTTACATCAGGAGGGGCTTTAAAGAATGCCCACCTTCTGAGAAAGGGAATATTGAATCTTCAGTTCACCATGAGCTCCTGCACTGCACTTGCCTGTCACACATTTCACCTCACACCTGTGAGCTGGAAACAGATATTCACTGGCACAGAAGAACAGCAAAGAGGAAGAGGAGGAAAATAATCGTGACCTAATATTTGGGTCAGAGAAGATAGGCCTAATGCCTCATTTGTTGATGAAAGGAAATGAGCGGTATGTGAAACACTATTGGGATAATTTAAATTTTCCAGAAATATATCTCCATGTTTGCATCAACCTGAGCGCAGCCACCAGGGAGGAGCTCCGTGCTCTTGAGTTTAAACACCAAATTTTTATCACACCAGTTGTCTATGTAGACATCTCTGTATTCAGAAGGTGCAAAATTTGAGGCCCTGGTGCAGCAGTCATGCACTCAGGTGGACCTGGCTGGAAAATACTTAATTAATGTCACTGATGATGCATTCTATTAACAGCTACCCTGTGCTCCTGCACATTTTGCTGAGGGCATTATAGGATTCATGAGTAAGACCCACTTCTGCCACAGACTAAATACAGAGAAGACAACAGCTATCTGCAGGGTGGAGGAGCCTCCCACCTCAATTTAAGTACAGAAGGATGGCCAAGCCAGTTTAGATTAATTTACCTCACTGACATATCTGCACAGAGCTCCATGTAGCAGAGATTTCAATCACTGCCCTACAGCAATGCTGTTACTGCAAGCCACCACACAAAACAAAGTACCCTGAATATTCAATTTATAAAACTGAATTTTGATTTAGCATTGCTGTAAGTTTTGAGAGCTGAGAACTGTAATTTCAAAACAATAAATGCAAACATCCCAGTTCTAGAAAGCCAAGATCACAGGGTTACTAATCAATGTCTGAATTTTTGTTTCTAACTGAAGGAAAGTTAGCTCTGAATAAAGCCCAGGCTCCTAAATAGCTTTCTTCTGCCTTTGTAAAGGTGCTCGGGAACAAGGAGAAAGGAAATATGATAATTTCTCTAATAGGATTCAAGGGAATCACATGAAATTTAAAACTTGCCAAATAGCTCTCTTTAGTAGGTGAAAGGATTAAATGGGGCAGTTTCACAGAAAGCCACAAGTCCCTGCAGAAGACCAAGGCCACTGTGGGGTGGTGCCCCACGGCCCTGAGCTGCAGCCCCCAGCACGGGCCAGGGACACAGAACTGGCAATCCCAAAGCCAAGCTGGCAGAGGAGGAATAAACATTTTTAGGGACAAGGATTCCACAGAGTCTCTGCTGTTTTGCTGGAGGGCCGTGGCCCCTGTTCCTCAGGCAGCCCAGGGCTGTGGCCAGAGCCAGCTTGGTCTGGGTGCCAGCCTGCTCCTCCAGGAGCTCCCGACGCCGCTCTCCCACACTCTGCCTGCTCCTTTCTTCTGCCACGGCTGCTTTGCCTTTCCAGTCCCTGGATCTTGGCTTTTTGAGTTCACATCAGTGTGATGACACCAGTGCATGACTGACCCAGGCCACTGCCTATTAACCTCCACAAAACCAGCCTGGTTTAGGCTGTGACATTCCCACAAGAGCAGTTGTCCAATTCTCTCTCCATTAATTTTAAAAGAGCAACGATCAGAATTACAAAAGAAAAGCACAAAGAAAAATTAAAATCTGCCAGCACCAAAAAATCATCTCAGCACATTCACATCCATCAATTCAGCTCTGATTACTGACTGCCATAAATCATAGTGACAGTGTATTTTCTTTTTTAACCTTGTGAATCCATTTTAGAGCATTCAGTATGAATTCTCAATGCATACTATTAACAAAGGGTAGTAAGAGAAAGGCTGAATACTAATGGAAAAATCAATGACTTATAGATTTTGGGTAAAATTTCCAGGATCCCTTTATTCCTTTGCATCCTGAATTACATGATCTGCAAATTCCTATAGTAATTCTTAGCTTAGGAAAAAGAAAGGGCCTTGGATGCAATCATGTAATTAGTAGATACGCAAGGAAAAAACATCCCAACAATCAATCTCCTCCTCTCTAGAAAAAAAGCAACAAAACCCCTTTACAATCTCATTAAAACGGCAGATTTGGTACAGATGGAGAATACTTTTAAACAGAATAGTGGAAACGTCCTTTTACATTATCACTACGCTGCTCCCCAAGCAGATGGAGTGCTTATGATTACTGGCTTGGAAGCGACTTGCAAACAAAGCAACACATGGCAGAATTCAGCAGGTGCTCCCCAAGCAGATGGAGTGCTTATGATTACTGGCTTGGAAGCAACACATGGCAGAATTCAGCAGAAAGAAAAACATGGTTTGACATGAGATGCAAAACAATATAAATATCTCTCCAAGAAAGGGAAAGGCAAGCTGGAATAGTTTAAACCATAATCTGGAATTACTGGTCCAGATTTTGCAAGTAGATTTTTTTTTTTTCCCGAATGTGTAGTGGATGGCATTTCAGACAGGGCAGAAAGATGAAGAGTCAGCTGAAGCCCACCAGTGCAGGGGATTTCTACATCTGTGGTATTTCAGAAACCTTCTTCAGAGAGCGAGTGGTTGACAAGCAGGATCAGTACAGATGTGTGTTCGTGCAACTTACGTCCATGAAGGGCCCTTAGTTTTAAAAACTTCCTATATCAGAGAAACCAATGGTACCATCTGAGATATTTATTTATATAAAATTATTTTTCTAGTCATTAAAATAATGGGAAATGTGTGTCCCAGAGACTTTTGAACAGGAGTTCAAGTGCACACATCTGTACACATCTAGCAGATTTTTACAAGGCTATTATCAAGATAAAATTTGCTTACATTTACATTACATTTACTCGTTTATACTGCTAACTGTTGAAACTGTGGGCACACAGAATGTGCAGCCACAGGAACAGAATTCAGAGTTACAAAATGCCAAAAGGATCTGTGTGAATCGTGTATGACTTTTTTTTTAAATGTCTGCTCAACCGCCATCCATCATGTAAATACTATGTTTGCTATATTGCCATTTAAATTATGCCAGCTCAGATAATCTGCTAAAACACCCACAGAATTAGAATTCTATAGCCAAAAGCATACGTTCTCTTTCATTAATGCAAAAAATTTTAAACATAAAATGAGGATAGGAAAACAATACTCCAAACATTAAATAAGTTGAAGTCACTGAGCCCAACACTTCATCCCCAAAAAATCTGCCATATGCTCCTCTGTAGTCTATTACTCTTGAACAGAAGGTATCTACCAAACCTGTAAATCCTTTAGTTAACTTTTTCCCTTTACTTTGACAAGGATATCAGCTATCATCCAAAATTTAAAACAGCAAATTCCATAACTTCAGCTAGAAGATAGTTAAAACTTCTCTTTAAATGCTTTCCAAATGAGCGAACAGGAAGCCTGTGGTCCAGTCCTATTCTTTAGCAGCACATAAGATCAAACCTCAAAGACTGAAATGCAATCACTATAAAAGGATAGCCTGCAGTAATTTTTCAGAAGTCTCCAAACCCCTGCAAACAGCAGAGCCCTGCTGTGACCTGTGAAATCCAGCCCTTTACAGATATTCCAAAAGCCTGTGGAGGACACACGGAGGTACTGCAGTGTTTACTCTGCCAGGATCCCTGGCAGCTCCCCTCACCTCACCCTCAGCACTCCCCAGGGTATGCCTGTGTTTTCAACAGCAAGGCAAAGGGCTCTTGGGACGAGGGACTAAAATAAATGATACATGCAAGGTATGAGTGGTATGCCCACAGCATCTGATCCACAGATCCGCTCCAAGTTCCTTTTTTTAACCCTGCATTGTTCCCTTAAGATATCAGAGTAGAATGTAGGTTTCCAGTCAGCCCTCATCAGCTCCAGCTTTCTGAAAGAGCAATTTTTGTTTCATTTTCATCCATTAGCTGCAGTTTTCATGCCCAAGTTCTAAAGCTCCTTTAACTTCCAGTGACCCTGGGACTAAAACATAACCTTGTCCCTTGGGAATAGGAAAAACTGCGACCAACTGGAATATAAACTGTTAGCTAAAGCCAAAAAAGGGACCATAAGTCAGTCACAGCTTCCACCCATGAGACTTCAGCAATTTCTCTTCCCCCACCAATGCATCGACTCAACATGGAAAAGCATCTTCCACCTGTTCTGTGGAGAAGTGTGATTTTGCAAAACCACTGCCACAGTATCACAGAAATCACACAATTGCCTTGGTAAGTATTATCTTAGCCTCTATCTTCACTAACATGTGAAAACAGAGGTTAATACTCATCAAGGCAACTTCTTGCTGTCAAGACCACTCTACACTCTTCAGATTATAAAGAACCAAAAAGAGCAGCAGAGCTTCATGATATTACCCTGTAAGCACCAGGAGAAGCAGCTTCAGTGAAGCCAACCAAAAGCCCTCGGCTTTATTAAGATTTCTCTCCCTCCCACTGATCACCCTGGAGGACATCCTTGTCATTGATTTGCTCTGGACAGCACCTTTGGAAAATACCGGCTAATAAAGCGGCAAACTGGAAGAAGTGTTTACATAAGCATCATGATGTCACATGATTGACTCCTGAGCAAATCGACTTGACACCATCATGCTTGAAAAATAACCAGGAAAAGCCAATTAGGAAGGCAAAAAACAAAAGGCAGAGACTCCGGGCAGCCCTGTGTTTAGGCAAACTACAAACCTCACATGAACTCTCACGGAGATGAGGGGAAGAGCAAGGGCAAAGATCTATATATGGAAAGCACAAGGAGACACAGTACCAGATCTTCCTATATCATCTTGAAACATTGCTGATGTTTGCAATTTCTCTGCTGATTAATCAGATGGCTTGTTGCATGCCATGCATCTTGTTCCAAGTCCTACTGAAAACTGGGATTTTGCACAAATTGTGTGCAGCAGCTGCCTTGCTCCTTCTCTGAGATACCTCACTGATGCACAGGACTCCAGAAAGTAGAGATTCCCTGGATATGAACAGCAGACCTCAGCATTTTCACTGAATATAGAACTCCTATTTGTTAACAGAATGTAATTCTGGTGCAGTTGTGAAATTGGTGGCTGTTGACTGGTCTCCATAGGCATGTGAACACATAGATAGGCACATAAAAATCACATGCAAATCTTATTATTTCACCACAGCACAGGAAAACAATGAACAGCTCAGAAATTAATTTTTCGTTTTTTAAAGAATATAAAAAAAAAACCTAGTTGAAAGTGTTATATAAAATATACCGTCCATTTGTATATGGCATCCATGTGACAAGAAGTTGGCTCAGGCTCACCCTTTGTCTGGATCGTATTTCTAGCAATTTTCAATATTCCATGACTGCCAGAAGCAAAGAATTAATCATTAAGATTCATGGTGACAACAGCAAAGTATTTCACCGTGAAGTTGAGCTAAGCACCAGAAATGTGCCTGCTGCCAAGTTACCCCTTCCAAACACTCCCTGTCTCTGTTGTCTATCTTTTAGTCTTATTCAGAACACAGCCATGATATGAAGCCACCAAACTGCCAGATGGCTTCAAAATGTTCAGACATGACTTTTGCACAGAAGAAGAAATTTCTATCATGTAATATGTTCCAAAAGTAGCAGATTTTGGGACACTAGCAAATTGACTGTCTGCAAGACCTTGGCCAAAAAAACCCCAACCCACAATTATGATATTTGACTATACACCTTGATTCTGTTCATTCCTCAAGGACCTCTAAAGGAACAATTCAAACGAAAACAGAAGGAGGCTTCGATAAAAGATAAATACAGTAACAACAGACAAGTATATCCACTCAGCACCGGCACATGTCCAAAGCCCTGGGAAATGAGCACAGCTCTCATTTAGTGCCTAAGTTTAATTTCTAGATGGAATAGGGCAGTATTCAATAAAAAGAAAAAAGAAAACACTAAACTAACTATAACTAATCCCATGAGTCCTTTCCCAAATGCAATGGAGACAATTCGGTGGAGCAATATTATGACCAAGGCTTTTGAACAGCATTTAAGCTGTAACTCCAATGAACAGACTGTGGACAAATTATTACACTGTAAAAATTACCTTGTGTGCAGACACAAGGTAAAACTTTCATGAGAAGATGAACACGAGAACAGTTTGCTCAGGATTTCTAATATGTGCAGAGTTAAATTTAAAAAAATAGAATAAAAATAAGAAATTTGTTGGAAGAGAACAAAGACAACTAGGGATGAAGGTAGACAAAAGGAGTTCTTGAAACCACACCTACCCCTGTTTCCAATGATTCTGTGACTTACTGGGGCATCAGAGCCCCTCTGCAGGCAAGCCACACTCAGGGTCAGTCACGGTAGGAGATGCCACCGAGCACAAGTGCCTAGGCAGGTAAAATCTACCTGAGCCCTGCCCACAGACACTGCATGGGAGCACCTGCTGCTCTCACAGGGCCTCAGTGCTGTTTGCCAGGACTCTGTCAGGACTGAGGGACCTCTCACCCTTTATCAATCAGCATTGCAAAGTACTCTCAAATTTCTTCACACTTTGGAAAGATTTTCCAGGAAAAGTGCAAGTTTAAAATTTTAATTTCTCACGATCATTGCAAAGATGCAAACCCAAGATGTTACAATGCAATGAACCCAAGGAAAAAGAAATGCGTAACTGTGGTTGATTTCAGCACCACTCAAAAGTTATCCCCAGTCTCAGTAGTAACACAGCCCAGTTGCTAGGACACAAACTGGACACCAATAGCCAAAAGATTGCCATAGAGTAACCACTCCCAGTTACATGGTGTTGCTCCCACCTAAAAAATTAACCTGCACTTCTTCTGCAGAATGACTAAAATCTAGTTTTAACTTAATCCAGTTAAGTTCTCTGCTCAGTAGGTTCCTCCTGATCAACTTCCTTTCCAAAGGCACCATTATTTTCGAAGAATCAAGGGGAAAGCTCCAGGAGTTACACATTCTGAAGTGAACTGTTGCCCTTAAACACAGTCACAGCAAAATCTCAAATTATTTCCTCTCACTGAACCTTCACTCCGAGCTCTCCAATGGCAGAGAATCGAGGAACAGACAATTTATAAAGCAATATCTACAAACCCACTGAATTTTCAGCTTCTTACAGGTTCAGTCTTCTGAAATGGTAAAAAACTATCTCAGAAATTCCACACTGAAAGGTCTGGGGAGCAAACACAAGCAACTTCCATAACCTTTTTGCTCCCAAATGTTAGGTAGGGCAATAACACTGGGCTCATACTGCCTCGACTTTGTTACTGCAACAGGGCTACCACTGTGAACAGAGCTTTCCAAGAACACTGGGAGCATTCAGATGTAATAACCTCAAGATGTCTTAGACCAGGAAGGAGTAAACATTCTTCTGCATTGGGGTGATGTAGGAATTTCCCTAAAACAGAGGAAAATTAGTAAAATGAATATAAAAATAATCTCATCAAGATCATTTCTGACATGTTGCTGGGGAATGAGGACAGCTGTGCAAACTGCATTCCAAACAGGACTTCTGTTTGTCAGCACAGATGTATAAAAACATCTCTCAGTTCTCACTGGAGTGCTGGCAGCTTGGCTAAATATTAATGCTGTCCCTGGAGCGCTGCTACTGCTTCTGTGTGTCTCACACATACGAGAGGCTGGCCACAGCTAAGACAGATGCTTTCTGATGTTGCATTAGAGCTACAAAAGAACAGAAAATGGCAGCTTCAGAGACTGCATCAACCCTCCTATGGCCTCCCAGGAATTAGGGATGGGAGGGCAAGAGGAAGCTGCAGAATGGGTCACCTCTGAAGTTAGGCTGAGCTTTCCAGATGCACGGGAATTCGGCACTGGGTTATGCTGGGGTGTAGTGCAATTCTTTCCTGCTACACAGCAGGTATTTCAAGCCACAAAACAAACCCTTTAGTTTACAGTAAAGCAGTTCTAGTTCAGAAATGTAGGGCTCCTTTTCCTATCTGCATCGAGAAATACAAGAGCCACAGCTATTGAAGATCTTCCTAAAGGAGCTCTGTAGCTCTCTTTGCATCACTCCATCATACCTGGCAGTCATGCTGCACTCACCCAAATGCATTTCAAACTACATGAGGTCAGAATAATACTGGGTTTTTCTCATTGCTACATCAGTGAAAGAGGTTCATGCAGCTTTTGTCTCTTAATTTCACATCAAATATTTTGAGCAGATCCAGAAATACACCTTGGAATGACTGCATGAATAATGCAGTCAATTACCACAGCACACATGGCCAAAATCTGTTTCTTCCTAACCTGCTTAGTTAGCACTGCATTTCTTTTCCTTGGGAGAACCTTTAAGCCTGTAGCTATTATTGTAGCTAGCTCTCACGTTTCTTTTCTCTCTGTGAACTGGGTTTTTTTTTAATCTGATGTTAAATAGCTTTCAAAAGGCTTCTAAAATTACTGTATAGCAGTAGTATTTCTTATATCTGTATTATCTCCACGATGCTTCATGAAAAAGCAGTCCCTTGGCAGGACAAACTAGCTAACGTTCACACTGCATAATGGAGGAGGCAGCAGCTGCTATTTTTAGGGTGCTGAATGCTATCCTCCATTGTAAATCTATTTATTTTATAGATATTTTACCGTTACAGCTATGCCTTTTTTGATTCATGAAAATCCTATTTATAAATCCTAGCTTCAATTAACAACCCAATAAGTTGGCATTTTCCCTTAGTTACCTATTAGCCTAAAATAAAAACTCTACAGAGAAGCAGCCAGAGGAGCTGGTGCCTCACTGAACAGCATCCCTGGCTCGCTGTGCTGCAGATTCAAGAGGAGCCATCAGAGGGAGGAGGGCATCTTGCACCCTGCACAGACAAGAGCGTTCCCCTTTTCCATAAAACCCTTTCATTTCTGAACAAGACACTAACAATTAAAACTTGACAAATAACACAGAGAAGGCACTTCCTAATCCTCTCTCCCCCACCCCAGCAGGCACTGCTATTTAACATAAATTTAGTATTCAGTATCTCATGTTGCAGCCCAGAGCTTTCTCCAAAATTATTAATGCATCCAAATAACGTGCTGGATTTGCCAACTGAAAATGTAATTATCTCTCATGAACTGCCAGGACAAACCATCAATCCTGCAGTTACAGCTTCTGTGAATAATCCCAAATTCCGTAAGTTTTTTGACTTTTCCCAACTTTTCTCCCCGTGCCAGTGGCTAATGAGCTCTACTCTGAGGCCATGTCAGATGAGCCAAGACTTTAATGTGCTTTTTAGAAGGCATCTAAAGCACATTATAAATGTAATGTTGACCCACTCTGGCTAAAGTAATCTCTCCAATAACTCACCTATGTTTTTGTATGGGTAGGAAAGGTGACAGATCTTTTCAAAGACTCATTTCCATAATACTCTGCACACACAGAGAATTCCTGTTTTTTATATACTCATAAAGGCATTCCCCAGTCCAACACATTTGAACAGGCAGATAGCTGCTGAAAACCACAGAGAATGGTGTGATCCTGGATGTAAAACAAAAGGAAGCCATGGACCTCATCTACTGGATTTTACTGACTTTAGCAAAGAGGAAAATGTAAGTAAAATGCTCAGAGACTCCAAGCAGTATGACCACTAAGTAAAACCCATCTTTTTTTCCCATTAATAATGAAAGACTGCTTAGATTTGCACATGTTCCACTCCTGCTCAAAGTTAGGACATGGCACTTCTGAATCTGAATTCAAAATTTGACCCAGCTCCCACATAGTTTATTAAGGAATCACATTTTTAATTACCAGGCATCATAAATTGACTGTATAAACTGAAGTGACAAACACCATGAAAAGGGTAAATGAATGCATCAGAAAATATACTTTATTAATGTTCTTTAATACCTGTGCTTGAAATTCAACTGGATTTATTACATACTGTCTAACAAATATGATGCAGTTTGGAGCATGCACGTAGTCTCTACAGTAACAATGGATCTCATTTCAGATTTAACAGCAGAGAAGAGGAGGAGAAATACTTCCATTTTGATTTAGATTGTAAGCACCATTTTGAGGAAATCTGCAGATAACTAAAAATTAGTCAAAATATTGATTTTTAAATTCCTCTCAAGAACTGGCTGGGAATGCCACCTGGACATGACACAAAGAACAAACAAGAATAAAACTACTTCTCTCACCTCTTGCAGACCCACAATAAAAACAAAAAGCAGCTCTTATTCAACCCAAAGCATTAAGGCAATCTTGTCCCCACCTTCACACAAAGCCCTGTGGGCAGCAGAGCTGATGTTCTTTGGCAAAGAATTGTAGATCAGGATTCCTGGGGCTGTAATGAGAAACTACAGTCCCTCCATAATGTAGAGTTCAGCTCCATTTCCCTCTTCTCCCCTCCCCATCTCACAGCACTGTTACAAACTGTCATTTCTGATTTACAGACCAAACCCTTTCTCCAGAGAAGAGGGTGCTCATCACAGAAGCTCAGATCCTGCACTTAGTAAAATATTACTCTGGCAGGATGAAGCTGCCATGTGGGTGCACAGTGCTGACCTTCACCTGGGGATAATTGGTGCTGGGCTATGGGGAATGCCAATGCAGAGTGCATGGGAGGGCTTTACCTGCTCAGAATAAACAGCAATAAACACCTCATAAATTAAGGAAAAATACACAGCTGCAGGACGTAATAGAATAAGGTACATGCAAATTTCTGTGATTTACTTCTTTCCTTACCACTACTAATGATATTATTACTATTAATATTACTGCATCCATCAGCATTCAGCAGACAATTCTCTTGCTCCCACACAATTCCATGGAATTATTTGAAATGCAAATAGAAAAAAAAAGCAGAAAAGCTCTTCTAAAAGGGCTAGTTCATCTATGAATATTAAACTAAAATGAACCCTCCTGAGAGCCCTGACAGACTGCTCCAGGATGGAAAACCATGTCATTACTGACATTAATCATATTTTCCAAAAATTAGTGGCAAAAGAGTGTTTTTTTTAAATAAGCATCATCCACATATCTAATACCCCATCAGTATGTATGACTCGAGTAAAAATTCATTATTCTTGTCCTTATGATTAAGTTTGTCAATAAAGATACATGTGGAATGTAAATAACCAGACCCCTTTATTTTTGTTATTGACTACATTAATGCTTTGATCTAACCTTACCACATGCATACAAAACTGAAAGATTCCTTTTAAAAGCTTACAAAAGAAGCAAAAGAGGCAGGCAGCAGCCTTGCCTCTTGTGACAACAGTTATGGTGGATGTGACAATAGTGATGGTGGATGAGCTGCTCCTGGTGATGTCCTCCTGCTTAATTCAGCACATCATGTAAATCTGTAATGTGTGAGAGGCCTGTGATAGCTGGAAAACATCACTGGATTGTGAAAAAATGATGAAAACACAAAGAGGGGGAGTACTAGGATGAAACATCAGCAAGATTTGGGAGTTAAGTGTGTATTTATTTGGGAAAAACTCAGTGGACAGGGATACACAGAGCACATGGCTCTCACTCTACCATTGAATTGTTTGGTTTGGAAAGGGTCTTAGATCCTCAAGCCCAACCATTAACCCAGCACTGCCAAATCCTCCACTAAACCATGTCCCTAAGAGCTACATCTGCACCTCTTTAAACACCTCCAAGGATGGTGACTCCACCACTTCCCTGGGCAGTTTGTTCCAGTGCTCACACACCTGTACAACTGCATAAATTTACATCAAAAAGCTCCCCCAGGTGTTTACACTGCTACAGTTCACTTATTTCTTACCACTCAGAGCTTGGATGAAGCACAATCGCCCCTTGAAGTGTACAGTCTGCAAAGACCCCAGGGTGCCTTCTGCAAACTTAGAGGTAAATGGATGTGGTGACAAAATTTCAGCTCAGGGATTTAAGCTGTCCCTAGCCCAGCTCCCAGAGCAGTGGCAATTACCTACATTAGGAGCCTTTATCTGCTGGCCTCAGCTCCTGGCTGCATTTCCTACGTTTTCAATGCCAGCATTAGAGATTTCTTACACTACTTTTTTTCTCCCTCTTACTTTTCACACACAGAAACATATTGGATATACAAAAAACTATGAATTATTCAGTTTGCAAAGCCCTTCAGGATTCTGAAAATTAAAATAAATGTGCTTTTTTCATTAAAAATACAATAGATAATGATAAAAACCACAAAGGAAAGATGCAAATAATAGCAACAGGTCAAGGCCACTGAACTCTCAGTATCAGGTATGCCTGCAAAATTAATGCAAACAGCCCCAGTTTGACTAACATTTTCCACTGCTTTTTCAACTCACTCAGCCCATCTTGACTACATCCAGTATTACCAGAAATTATGGCTGTGCAATTTCAGCTATAACAATTAGCCAGTAAACTAGATACTAACCCTAAATGGCTTAGATTTCTAACAAGAGGTAACATTGTACTCGATATTTTTTGAAAGACACCTTTAAAGCCATGTAATATATAGAAGCCAAGGGAGAGTATGGAAAACGTGGGAGGATTAAATGCAAAAATAGTGTACCCTCTTCTTTTGGGACAGTTTTATTAATGAGGTCTCAAGAAGTGCAGAGTAAAATGCAGCTTAGTAAGAGAGATTTGGTTTCTTCAGACATACTCTGCAGAAAGTGCAAACTGGAAATTCCAGCTTGTATTTACGTAGATATTTTATTTAGTTAGTTTGAATACAGCAGTTTAAAGAGCATCCCTGCCAAGCAGAATTTAGAGCCCTCCTGCACAGGTGTTCACTTCCCTTACACTGAACAACAAACTCACAGCCATAAGTCACAGCATTCTGATAAGCTCCCTCCTAGGCCAGCAAGGCCACCAAATCCCCACTGGCAGACAGGATTTGACCTCATGGGTATGAGCTGGCACAGCTTGGGCACGGGGAAGTTGAACAGCAACACACAAAAGAACAAGGTCTGGGCAGGCAGACAGATCCAAGCCTGCCCTGGCTGAGCCCAGGTGTCCAGGCAGGGTCACCCAGGGAGGTAAGGGACAGCCCATGGGCACGCAGAGAGGTTTCCTGAACTTCCCTGAAGTGGTGCCCACTCAGCTTCTGGAGGAGTCACTCTCTTCCCATGGACTACTGAGGGGCATGAGGGTCCTAATTCAGGTGCCATCCACCTGATCCCAGAGACAGCTGAAAGCTGGGACAACCTTCTCACTTTCAGCATCAAAGATGTTCAGAACAGCCTCTTTCCTCATTTCTTTCACGTGCATGTCATGGACATCTGATCCAAGCTTGCTCTCCATTTATGTTTTACCACCACCACAGCAGCAGCAAATAACAAGTGCTGAACTGAAATATCTCATAGGGACTTACGCATTACATTTAACAGTCCCTTTTAACTGTTAAATGACTAATGGGTTAATTCCTGCTTTGGCACAAAGCCTTCACTCAGGGAGTATGTGAGCCTTTGCAAGCTGTTTTCAACAAAAAACATATGGGAAATAGTAAACTCATCCAGGTTAAGTTTAAAATAGGATATTCTGTTGGAGTAATATTTTATCTAGCCCCTTTAGAAAACAAAAATCAATCATGATGGGTTTTAATGTTCCATTGTGGACAGCAGCTGAGCACATAGCATAATGATTCTCTTTCCTTTCCACTTAATCCTGCTGCCTTCCCAACCACTGAATCATTGCTCTCCTCGTTACTAAAATGCATAACTGAGATGCTGATTAGTGTCCTAGATGCTTGACAACAGAGACAGTAATCAATACCACTTCTTTAATCTGTCTGTGGAGGACGTTTTGTCCCTTTGCTTTCGGACAGAGGCTCTGTTACCGTGATCCACGGCTTTAATATCGCCTCTAGATTGGATTAGTGCAGGGCACTCTTCTTTAGCTGCTCCTTATCTTCCCTCAAAACATAACATCAGTGTGCCACAGCTGTTGCCTGTTTGCTGAGTTTGAAAGCTTTGAAAAACTAAAAGCTCTGAGTAGTTTTGGATCATTCTGCCTGACAGACACCCCACACACCACAGGGAGTGAGCAGAGCTGCAGCCCTCTACCACTGACACTCAGCTTCCCCAGCTGCTCCGGAGTTTTGGTGGGGGCTTCTTGTGTTCATTTATTTATTTATTTATTTATTTTAAAGAGCCACTGTGGAAAAATACTGCCTTTCAGCAAATGCAGAGCTGCAGCTGGACTTCCCTTTGGGCAACTGCAATGTGGATTTTGGCCTCAGTTTTGCCAATAACACCATGCAAATTCTGAGCCCTAAAGACAGGAGCCATCTTTCTGAAGATAAACAATGGACAAATGCAGGCACAACTCCTATTATTTACTTCCCAGATGCTCATTTTAAACATATTCACATATTCTTTTGTATGTGCTCTGTAAAAAAGCCACGTCTCTTTAAAAATATCTTTTGTGTACCTTTTAAAAAAAATACTGCACAGTGATATCACAATGTGACTACAGCTAAATATATCACCTACACTGCAGCTTTTACTGCACTACAAGGCAGCCCATTTTAAGACAATATCAATAATTTACAAACTCAGCTATGGCAGCCATCTAATTGGATTATCTTTGTTTGGCAATTTTTTCAGTATGACATTAGCTTTTACAGGAATTCATTGATGGAGATCTTTCAGCAAACTCGTGTAACACACAATCAATGGACATAAAACTACATGCAATTATAAAACATTTTTTCAGCAAGTACTTTCCATCTTCTCACAGGTTTGGCAAGAGGAATACGCTGTTCAAAATTAAGCTAACAGCATAAATCAGGTTTTGACACAAAGCATCTCTGGAGACTGAGATTCAGAGAGCCTTCTCTAGAGAACAGCACAGCAGCTGCCACAGCCACCACCTGCAAACACCAGAGAGCTGCCTGGACCCAGTTTCCTATTTCTGTGGTAGCACTTCCTCACAAAGCTTCCCTCCAGGAAAATGCACTTTTACTCCTGCTGGCTGAAGAGGTCCCTTTCCACTGGTGAGAAACTGGGCGAGAACAAAGGAAAACACCATTTCTTCCCATGCTACATTTTGTATGCTGTAAGGGATAGAAGCAACAGGACTTCAGACTGAGGTCACTCCTTGGTGACTCCACAAAATGCAGAAGAGGCAGTAAGTCCCTGCCCCTTGTGCCAGCCCAGAGCCAGCAGCAAACACCAGGATCAGAGATTTAAGTGGAATACAAACTACCCAAACAGAGCTCAAAGTAGCCAAGAGGATCTTCTGCCCACAGAAAAGATGTGTGGAGGTTTAGGGAGTTTTTGTTTGCATGCTTGGTTTGGATTTTTTTTTTTTTTTGCTTTGGTTTTGGGGTTTTAATTAATTTTTTTGTTGATTTGGTTTGGGGTTTTTTGTGATCTACAGCTATGACTATATCTCAAATGCCTCTGAAAAATTTGATTCAACCAGTCAGAGCATTTTTGAGGCCAAGTTGTCTATACCAAGACTTTAAACAAAAATCATACCAAAAAAACCAAAAAACTACCCAAAATCCAACCAAAGCACAAAAAAATCCAAAACATGCATAGAAGTTCCCAGCTTAAAACCAAGCTGCCCTGTTTTTAGGGCCCAGAAAAGGACAGATATCAGGCTGAGATGGTTCCTTGTGTGCCCAAGCACTACTGCCCTATTCTGCTATTTTTCCTGATATTTTCATCTGACAGAAACTGCACCATGCAGAAAGGATCACCACCACCATCACTGTGTGAGTCCACACTGTCCACCTGGTTCACTTCTTCTTGGGGTGGGAGGTGACCCCAAAGTCCCTGTACATTCTGTGATTCCATAAAGAAAACTGTCAGATCCAAGGATTATCCCACCAGGCTGCACTGATTCCCTCCAGAGCCAAGGACACACCCTGCTCACGCGGGCTGCGAGCAAAACACATTTGCCACACCTGGGGCAAGAAGCTGTGCTTTTCTGGGGGCTGACACTCTCTTCAGCAGGGACAGGGGGACTGCACACAGTCCCTCCGTTAGCTGAATCCAGAAGGGATTATTTAGGCCGAAGACTTTAATTACAGCTGACAGCGCTGGCGTCTTGCTGATGGCAGCCATTTTACCGATGTCACGGCGTCATCCCTGGTGACACCAGCAGCAAGGAAGAGCTGCCAAATGACCCACATTTGTAGGCAGGACCTACTGACCTGAGGGAGACTGCTCAAGCCCAGCATCAATTGAGGCAAGCTACTTGCAAAGAGCCACTGTGGAGGCAGGGATTCCAGTGAACGCGCCATCCTGCAGCTCCCGCTCCCCAGCACAGGTGGCAGGATCAATAGTGGCTGCTGCACAGAGCAGCAGGTTGGAAGCCTGGCAAGGGAACCACTAGTGCTGCCAGGTCTGCATTTCCACAGCCCACGTGTCTGGGGCTGAATGGAGCTTTCAGCAAGGCCTGGCTTCCAACACAGGACACAATCTGCCTGCACCCCTTGTGCAATCCATCCTTTTCAAGCCCAGCGTCATACAAAGGCAATCCCTCACTTGAAACAACCTTGTGGACCCTCTTTCCTTTCATTGCTCAGACATTCCTCGTCTTCCTGTGTGTGACCCAGCTTGCTCTACAGCAACTCCCAGATATCAGGTATTTCCCACTTATTTTCTTTTAAAGCAGCAACAAAAGGGGAAGATCACCTCAGCAGCAAACACTCTGTGGGCCTCTAATGGGTCACAGATGAGTGAGTGAGTGTCATTAGCCTGCAGACTCAGTGTGAATCCTGGGTAAAGGCAGGGAGGCATCAGTAGAAGTTTCCACTACAGACTATGTGCAGACTTGGCCTTGAGACTTCGACTTGCGAGACTGCAGTGAAATGAAAGGAGGGAGTTCACGCGACAAGAAAAAGCCTGGTTTTGACAGACGCACAAAGATGTGTCTTAACAGCAGACTCCTACCTTACAAAATGCCCTGAGGTGCACACACTGCACACACTTTGCTCCTCAAAACGTCCAGTGAAGTATTCTGCAGCATCCTGAGTGCCTCCCTCAAGCTTAGGGGCTCACGTGGAAGCTGACATGTAAGCATTACCAGAAATGCCCCAAGACCCACTGGCAGAGAAAGGGGCTCCTTTTTTTTTGGGTCCACTTCCACCCACATCTTTTTTAAAAACAATCTATTTTTAGGAACACGGTTCACTTTGAAAGGCTGCATCTCAATGCTGTTTTCTTGCACAAAAGGTAACAGAGAAGCATGTACCCGAGAGCTATATGTTACTGCTATGTCTGTTGCCTTGCATCAAACCCTAACGGCCCCCTAGAAAATTTAAAATATTTCTTGGAAAGAAAACAGCAGCGGAAAATTATCCCAAATGACATTCACAGCCACGCTGTAAGATTAACAAGCCCCAAGACATTTTTGAAGACTGGAAATGAATTCATATTCAAAATGACAAACTCTATTATGACTAGTAGAATATTTGTAGTTAAGCTGTTTAGAGGGGAAATAACAGATTTTTTTTTTAATAGTATTATTTTAAAAAACAAAATTAAGCTAAAAGCATCTTCAAAAATATTCAACTAGTGATGACACCAAAGCTTACAATTATCACAAAATAAAAAGCAATCAGTACAGAAATGGAATGTTTTTTATGTGCTTCTAAGATTCCAGCCCCTTGCTAAGCATTTTCTTTTGGCCTCATCTCAATATGGAAAATGCCAATGATATACCAAGTGTGACAGCCTACCACAAAACCAGGTATGTTCTCATAAGCCTATCAGAAGTGCTTTACTATGAGCATTTGACTTGGCATATATTTTACTCTATAACTGTTGTACTTTACATATAAAATACAACATACAGCAAGTGTGTAGAGGGAATAAGATCATGCACAGCTAAAGAAATTACCCTGGTATTTGCTTTCCCATTAAAGATGAATACACTCTGTGAACAGAAGTGGAGACTGCAAACTCTGTCTCTGACATTGCCTCCCGAGGAAGTCAGAGGGATTCAATTCCAATGCCATGAAGATTCACAATTGAAATGCTAACACATGGAGCAAAATGCTCCATATCGTAAAGAACATGCTCTTCCCTAGACTAAGTCCATATTAAAATTGAATCTCGAAAAATTTCAGCAAGAGGAAATTCTGAGCCCAAAGATATTCATGCCTTATTGCATGTTTAATGGCCTGAAATCATCCCTCTTTCCACCTCGGGCATGGAGGCAAAAAAAACACAAATCCAAATGCCATCCTTTTGGCCTGTCCTAATTACTACTAGAAATCTCCTTCTCAGAAGAAAGCCATTAAGGAAAAAAAAACCAAACCAAAACAATGGAAGACAGGAGGAATGAGAAGGAATGAGAATAAGCAGACGGAAGAGAGTATCAAATAGTCCCCATACTGGAACAAGCTTTGGATGAAAGAAACCAAAGGAAATCTAGATAAAACAACATCTTGTCATTTAGGCAGTAAAATCCTCAAGATGAGAATAAAGCAGGTGTTTCTCCCCATTTTGTTACTACTTAGTTTTGAAATCAGGAATAATTGCACACTTTCATTTGCAAAACAGCAAAAATCAGCAAGGGTTCCATTATATTCTGGAGCAATTTTTTTTTTTTTTTTTTTTACCCTCCCCAAGATTTCAGGGGGAGCTGTAATTTGTTGGTGCCTGCCAGGTGAGCTGAGGCCCTGCACCAGCCCAGGAGAGCAGGTGTAGTAAGGGCACACGGGAATTGTGCCTGGCTCCACCACAAACCTTGGTTTATTCATGTAGATTACAGAAAATCTCCAGGCATTTGACAGATCAAATTTCACTTTTCAACTACCCTAAAAATTACCTCTAACTTTTAGTCACACTCAGCACAGTAAGAATAACCAGCTAAGAATCCTTTGCAAGGATTTCTTATTTTTCTTTGAATAAATTAAGAGGTTGCTGCCCTAAGTGGTTTCAGATACAAATCTCCAAGAAGCAGGTCCTGCAGGAAATTCTACAAGGCTACTACTTTGGAAGACAACTAAATATTTGAGAGATGTCAAGGGTTGTTTCCAACACGACAAATCTGAGGAAGGAATGTTTTGGAGCACCTCAGAAAATTAAACGAAAATTAGAAGAGGCAGCATGTTGTTGTTTTTTTTTTTTTTTTCCCTTCCAGTCCAGTATTTTCAGTAACTAGTAAATAAATTCCCAGATGCACTAATGGCTGCCATCCAGGAAATACATCTGCTGTATTTATGAGATCTGCAGTTAATAAATAATTGCCAAATATAGAATTATTCACTTCAGTGCTATCAGAGATTGTTTTATAAGAAGAGAGAACATACCGGAATCACACTTATGAGGTAGATCAATCAGATTGATTCAGAATTCACATGTGTGAGTGCCAAACCTCAGCTTTTGTGGAAAAAGACCATTTAGAATTTTTGCATGTACTGGTAACTGAAGCCTTCTGAGCCTGCCGTGCTGCCATTGGTACTCCTCGTGTAGTTGGGTCTGTGTGGCTACTCTTTAGTCCCTCAGGATATGAAAACCCTAACTGCACTTTCTCCGTGATTTCGTACATCCACGTGCTGTGTAACAAAGGAGCCATTTCCAGACTGTACGTGCCAAACACCACACAGCCTCTTCATGGCTCCAGACAGAAGGCCAAGGCTCCATCAGCCCCTGACAACCTGAATTGAGAACCATCCACTGAGGAAAAGTGCAAAAAAACTCACTGGATGATACCTGAGCTGATCCAGGAATGCAAAGGTACAGTTGGTTGTATGAAGCTCACATATTTAAGTAAGAAAGAAATTTTCCCTATTATGATCAACTTTTATAACCACTGAAAAAGATAATGTTGAACAAAAACCACAATGAATGTACATCTGTACAAGAATGACAGCTAAGAGAAAAAGATGTAAATGTTTCTTAACTGAGTACTCTGTCCCTCATTTCTCTTGAGCTGAGTTCATGTCAACACTTGCAGTAAGCTGGAAATTGCAGAGTGGGCAGTCTTCTGTCAATAAACCTAGCTTCACCTTTGGTTCTGACAGGTTGGTTCTGAATACTGGGAAGGCCACCTCAACTCCTTGGATGCTGCTGTGCTCCTAGCACGGCTCTCCACCTTAACTCCACCATTATTTTAGGAACACAAGAGTCTGCCCAGGTAAAAGTCCACAGAGATACAATCTAAAATACAAACAGAAAGCTTGAGTAAAGGCTTCACATGGAGAGAAATCAAGTTCTGGACACACAGACAGCAACAGATGCAGTCCAAATGCATTTTTTAACTAAAGGGTTGGCTGGGAAAAGAGTACAAGTTCCCACACACATGTGGGGAGCTGACTCTTTGCAGAGGGCTGAGTCTTTCTAAATGTCTTCATCAGCCTGGACATGCACAACATGACATCCACAGGAACTCCCAGCTGTGTCTGGCCTGTGAGCCACAGGGCTCTGGTCCCTTGCAGGGTACTAGGAAAAAGCAAAGCTCTTCAGCTCCCAGGCACTGGGATACAGAGGGACATTAAACCAAGAGGCCAACAGGGGTCAGCCCTGCCTAGCACAGAGGCTGTGACATCCACTGCCATCCCCGCTGCCCCTCCTGTGACAAGGGTAAAAGCCACAGCTCAAAAGCACACAAGACTCGAATAATTACTGTTATAGTCTATCCCCATCCATGAAAAAGCAATGAAACATTTGGCAGCAGGAACCTTTCAAAGGAAGCGTCTCAGCCCCTAACATTAGTCCAAATTAATCTCAGTTCTGGAATTTTGTACATGAAAGAAGCACAGAAGAGATCTGATAGTCTCAGCCCCCTTCTCCAGTGCCCACAGACACTGAGAAACAGAATGAACCTTGTTCTGAGGTCACATCTAGTGGCTCCAGCACCACCTGGACATGGGAGCTGCAGCACCTGCTGGCCAGCCAGGGATGGTCCTCCCAACAAAGGTTCGGTGTGAACAGTGCAAGTTGCACCTTCACCAGCTGTAAGCCATCATACCATGAAAAGAAGAAAATCCTTCTTGGATAATATCATCCTCAGTCACTTTGGAAAGCATAAACGATGCACAGACACCCCATGCAAGGGCTCTGCGCGGGCTTCCCACAAAAATGGGAAGGACAGGCTCAGCCACTAAACCTAACATTGCAACCAGCTGAAGGTACAAGCAGCCAAGAAGTGGCTGTGCTTGGCCTGAATGTCCCTATTGCTTAGCTGATGTCAATGATGAAATGGGGCGAGTGTTTCAGACACAGCAGCGTGCCTCAAACAGGCACGCACAGCTCCCAGTGACTGCAGCAGGGGCTGCACGGGCAAGCTGGAGAGGAGAGAGGAGCCTTTTGTGTCCCACCAAACACTGGAGCATCCACCAGATGATCTACTTTTTAGTCACACTTTATCTCATGATCAGCTGGGCTGGAATACTGAATGCATTGTCAATTGTTTAATGATGGACAAATAAAGCTGCAGGCTGCAGTTGATGTTTACTGAGGTGTTGATGAGCTATTCATTTTATCAGGGCAGAAATCACTGCAGAAGAAATGCTGGGAAATTTAATCTAGTTCTGAAAAATATTTAATAGTCTTTCTGTGTCATGGTGGCCATGTTATTTCATTGGCATTCTGCAGTAAGTATAGAGGGTACTCAATAACTTCAGAGTGTGCACACACACATACGTGTGAACTCAGACAAATTATATGGACCTTTGTGCATGAAAAACATTTACCATTTCAAAAAAATGGCTAATGCTAACCCTCAAAAGGAGTATAAACATTATGGTTTGCCTTAGACTTACTATGCTTATTGAGACATTGAGAACTAAATATTGCACTACCATAAAGGAGAAAAGTGAGACTCAGCCCTGTAAAGAAAAGTTCTACTAATTTAGTTTTAAAAAAACCCCAAGCCGAACAACCAAACAATGAACAGCCACAACACTGGCAATGTGCTGAAACCACAACAGTTCTGCAGCCAAAGGGGTCTCCCAAGATGTGCTACTTATTCCTACTTTCTACTCAGTCTCCTGAGAAGCCACAGGCAACAAACATGTTATCTGTGCAATGCACGTCAGGCAACAATTCAAAATCCTCCTCTTTCATTCTAAAATGCATAAACCAACAAAGAAACCAAAGCAAAAAAACCAGAAATCATTCTTTCTTCTAATTACTGGGAAGACCTGGGGCCAGATCAGGAGCAGAGCAGAAAGGTTTCTAGATTAATTTGCTGCTTTCATTTTCAGTTTCTGTAGTCTTCAGGAGTTTATATTTGCTCACCCACAGGAATGTGTCTGCTTTTACTGCTATGCTATATATACACTCAAAAGCTTCCATTTGAAGGGTGCTTTCTTATGATACTGCAAGAAAACCCCACCTACACATTTTTCTTCTTTGAGGAACCCTGGAATCACTTGTTCCCTTGGAGAAATGTTAGCGTGCATTATCAAAAGAGGATGCAACTGAAATTAAATGTATCGATTCTTTTTCATACATAGACTTCTGTCTGCAAGCAACTAACATACTTTCTCTATAAGCAAAATATATGTATTCAAAGAAATCATTCCAACTGATTCTAAATAATGACAAGAAATCTTTGTGTTCAGCTATTCTGATTCTTCCCGCCATGTGTATGCTTGCTGCTAGATTTAAATGGAAAGCTCTTAACTCCTCCTCCTTGAAACATTAAATGGGATAAACCTGCTCACCAGGGTCTGTTTCTTTGAGGTTTACACATCATGGAACTATTTACATCTGAACCACAACAGGTGAGAGATCAACCATCAACAGAGCTGAATCTTGTAGCGCTCCTTTCAAACCAACACGTCAACACACACACATAAGGCACAACATAAAAACAAATTAAGCCTAAACTCTCCTTTAATAAAAATTACCTGAGCTACAGGGGAATTTTTAAACCACTGTTCATGATTGATTCTTTTCTTGTACCACTGTTAAGGAACCTCAGGCTGTCCTTCTTCAAATCTCTGCTTATGTTAAATCATTAAAGGGCAATAGCATTAGTCTACCTGTCCATTTGCCACAGCAGAGCATTTTCTGGCACTTGGAAAGCCATTCCTAGAGGACTTGTTCAGCATATGGCCAACTCTTACATAGAAAGGTACCCAACATATGTTCAGTGTGATGGAGGAAAGTGGAAAGTATTGGTAAAAGTCAGCCTCTGGTAGCATTCACTTTGTTCTCCATGAAAGATTAAGTGCTAAGATTCTCTGCCTGTCTTCAGCCCTCCTGCACTTGTCAGTAATGCTGGGAGAGGTTACACCTACAGGGCCTACAGCTTTCTCTGGAGCTCAAACCTCCTGATTAGTCAGCACACCCTGTCCAGCCAGCGAATAGGCAGATCACACCTGCCTTTGCTCCCTCCCAGGCAATCCACTTGTACCTTAGCACACACATTTGGATGTTACTGATGCTGTGACTCATGATTCATGCGCAGCAAAAGCTTCACCAACCAGCTCTTCTTCAGTTTCTTCTTAAGAAGAAATTAAATATTTTAATGTTAAAGCTCAGAGATTTGACAGCAACATGACTTTTAGGGTCAGATTTTGAAAACTCACAGTCCTCTTCCACAATTACTTTTGGGGCCAAAATGGCAATCAAATTTGTGGAAACAAAGATGCCTGCATAATCCACCACAGAAACAAGAGAACAGTAGTGAACTCCACAGCTAAAAGCAAATCACTGCCAAACCATAACCTTCTGGGACTCCAGACACCAACTAGGATAAAAGCCTTCCGTGCCTGAGTGTTAAACTCTCGAATCTCACTGCCTTGGGACTCCCTGATACTGTGAGATGGAAGAACAAAATCTCACTGTCACTCCTACTGAAGGTAAAAAAAGTCTTTCTAATGGCAACTTTTGCCATCGACAACCACTGTCAGAAACTGTGAATCTGCTCAAGGCAGGGCAGCCAACAGTCAAGCAGCTCTAAAAGTAGGAAGGTGGGAGGGGATATTCCAGACCCAGGGAGCTGCTCTTCTCCAGTCTGTGGAAAGCTGAAAGAACCAAAAAGGACAAAACCTGCTACCTCCTGTACAGAAACTCTTGCTCTGCCCTGGACCTCCACCTCAAACCTGTTACACACTTTTTCCCTCCCACTTGAACACAGTGAGCCAGGCACCCTGTAGCTCTGTGCAGCTGATCTGCAGCCAGGCTTCTGCAGTGCTCCCTTTGTGATGTCCAGCTGGGACTGTGCTCTGTGACCTCCAAACAGGAGCACAGTCCCCCAAGGGTGCTGGGGCCAATTCACACTCACTGCCAGTCTTCAGTCAAAGGCACTGCATCTACAGTCCCAGAACTGCTGAGAGCCTGCACAAAGCGCACACAGATTTCACACCCCCCACATTTACCTTTGCAAAGGAGAGAGAGACCAAAGCCTGCAGTACAACAGTCAATGTCATGAACATGAATGACCTCAGAACTCTGAGGATTTTGCTAAAAGCTCTCCAGACCAGTTATTTACTGTTTGGCAGGTAGCCCCTATCATCACAGAATACTACTGGTACAGAAAACTCAATAAGCATTTCAGGCATATGAAAAGTACCATTTGAACACATCCTTGTTTAATTCAAACCAACCATTCCCCCACTTACAGTGCTGTACATTGACATGTTCCTACTTCAGAAAGAACTTTTATCATTTGAAAACAAATTATTCAGATAAAATGGTCTCTGACCAAAGAACTTTCCTTTAAGTTACTGTCTAAGCATCCCTCAAGTATACATATTTTGAGAAGCACAAATACACACAGAGTACACGTGTTAAACTCCACCTCTCATTATGTAATGGAAATTTTGCATGCCTGCTCCTGCAAATGAAATTTCCTAGTTTCAAATGCACTGCCCTTGAGGGTATCAAGTATTGCAATGGAATAACGAAGGGTTTCTGCTGTTACAATGAAGGTCAGTATGCAGTGGGCCACTTCTTTTGTCTCACTTTTCAGGATGATCAGAGCAGTGAGGCAATAAGAGGGAAGCCAGTGCTTTTGTGCGATGCAAAATCATCAAGCTGTATGTCCAGTCATTGCCTGTGCTGCACTGCAGCTCCTGAAACAAATCCTCGCCTGTCCCCAATGACATTAGGAAAGCCCAGGGCCTGCTTCTATTTTAAAATGCCAGAAGCACCTTCACTTTAAGGTTGAAAATAGGTTGAAAATCACAGTGTCTGACATTACGGTTTTGAAAGCATCCTAGTTTATAATGGTATTCGTTTATTAAACACCTACATGTGGAAGTTAAATAAAGTGAGAGGGAAGAAGCGTAAATAGCATTCACGGAGCCCACTGTGAATTCAGATGGAGTTTGTACGCTTCACCTGACTCTTGTCTGACTTAATGAAGACAGCAAATTGCACAGTGCAGTTACTGCATTCCATGCTGCACTCACCACTATGCAGCTGCAGCTACAAGGGACAGATATTCCCTTTCTTCCAGCTTTGTAATATTCTGATTTATCACATGTGGGATATTGGAGAATGGTCTCCAGGTTACAGGAGGAAGTCAATAACTTAAGCATATTAGACAAATGGATATGAGGAAAACACATTATTTTCCTCTCCCCTACCCTCCCCACACATAGTAAGTTAAAGATTAGATTAATTCTTTGTCTGGTTGCCATGAAAACTAAGAGATGTAGCCTTACCTCAGAGGAAATGATGTTATGCTCACACAATGAATAAGAAATGAGAGCTGTGTGGTCCTATCTCAGCAACACAAAGCAGAGTCAAAAAAGAGTCTTTCTAAAACCCAGGCATGCGTGGATTCTAATCAGCTCTGTTTATAACGTATGATCATAGTTAATTGTTCATTAATTCCACCATGTCATTTGTTCAGAGATTATACCCTCCACATAATGAATGTTTTGGGGTACACTCCAGCAGAGAAAATTAAAATAGATAATAGCTGTGATTCTAAACAGTCTTCTTTGCCATCTTAAGTTTGATTCCATTGACCTCAATCAGTTCCTAAAAGGTTTCAAAACACAAAAAAAAATTTGTCTATTATCTTGAAAAAAGGGAAACACACAAATGTAAATCAACATGCCCTACAGAACTGATGTGTTTTTCTCCAGCCCTTGGCCTCCCCTTGACATCTACCTCTGTACAAAGCCTTCCCCTCAGGGGCTGGGAAGGGGAAGGACCTTGAACCTCCAGATGCATAATTCACCCCAGTTCAGCAGGCAGCCCAGATTTCAGTGACTTGTAATTAGCAAGCGCTGAATGGAACAGTGGCTGGAAGAGCACACAGCGTGAAATGCCTGTATTAATGATAATGGAGATGTTCATCGTTCACCCCTGGATTTGGGAAAACACTTTAGAAAATTAATTTGCTTTACAAGATGAGCTCTACTTGTGCAATGTCACCAAGAACACGCTCTTCTAAATATCACCAATACTTAACCATTTTACTGCTTATTTGAGTCTCCAGAACACAGATGTGACCAGAATGACAGCACGTGCTTAATGCAATCACCTTGAGCTCAGGTTTCATTTCACTTGCAGACTTAGGGTAAGTTGATCCTCAATACTTTTCACAAGACTGATTTTGCTATCAGGTCATGATGTATTTCAAGGGCTGTCACAAAGAGAGCAGCAGTGAGTGATTGAAAAGGCTCCCTCTGCTCACAGCAATAAAAAAAAAAATTGTGAAAAAGCCCCACTAGATTACACTGAAATTATTTCAGCAATCCCTCTCTGGATTTAAATGACGTGTTGTAATCCAAATTTTCAGCTTTCAAAAACACTTGCAAAGAAATTTCAAAACACAAAAAGCTAACAAACAAACAAAAGATCCTTTGGTTCAACATGCCAAAACAAAGCTTCAATTGATGGAACTTTTCATTTTCAGAACTTAATCAACATTTTATGGGTTGTTTAGTTTGGTGTTTGTTTCTTCATACTTTTTCAGAATGTGTTCATCTTGTTATTGACTTAAATGCTTTGTTGAGCCTAAATTTGTGACTTTAAGCCTATTAAACTTTGTATTTTTCAAATTAAGAATCTCTTAGGTGAAAAAAATTGGCCTGAATTAGCTTCTAGGCATTGGCCAATATCTTCCACATTTACAGCTGTTTGTGGCATACAAATAACTACCCAAAGGAGAATTTATATACTTACTCTTTACATATAGGATTAATACCTCTGTAACACTATCCATATAATGAGTTAATTAGCTGCTTAAGAAGCATGATCAAATCAATAATAAGAACGAAATTTTCAACTGTGACTTAGTGCTAGGTGGCCTTCCATGCCATATATAATGGACTTACCACTGTTCTTGTCTTCAGGGTTTTCTCACAGTGTTTGATCACCTATGTACAAATATTGCTAACACTGGTTTTCAAAAAGCATCTATGAAGAAAATAATGTCTTTAAAACACCAAGTGTTTGAATTGATCAGATTTTCATCTACTAGCCAAGGTAAAAGATGCCAACTCTGGCTCTTGGGTGCTCACACACATCCTTGAGAGCTGGGATCACCCAGAGCATTTCAGGACGGACCTTTCCTCTGAAAACTCTCTTCTGATAAGGTAATCAAACATCACCCCAGACTGGTCTCAGCTTCAAGCACACAGTGCTCCCTCTGTAGTCACCCCAATTACAAACAGGCTTGAGTGCAGGCTTAGGAACTTGGCTGGATTAGAGCCAGAATATTTGGCACTTTTGACGAACCAGACCCATGACAACAAAAGCAAAGACAGAATGCACTTTGCTTAGTCATCTGTGAGCTCTGAGAAACAACAGTGCACCTTTCCACCATACGCTTTTCTGTCTGAAAGTAGAAGTAAAAACTAAATATTTCAAAACCAGAAGCTGCCCAAAGCTTTTCTTTGCTATCAACTAAACACATAAAGCTGATCAATCTATCTAGTTGCAAATTACTTGTTTTCTAAACCCCAAAATCTATACCTAGCACACAGCATCATTTTCTCCCATGCATTTCAACTGCAATAGCACATGCATCTTCAGCAACTAGAGGGTTTTAAAAGTAAAGGTAAGTTTTCCTTGCTCTAATGTAAGGTTTTCTAGAGGGAAATATTTAAGTCCTTCCTTTCTGATGAGAATTCCCCTCATTTTGCAGGCTGTGCTGCCAGTGTGGACTCCCATGTGCACTCCCACTGCCTTTGCCAGCATCCCTCAGGAAAGGCAACAACACCCTGGCTCATGCCTCTGAGGTTTTTGAAAATCCCAAGTACAATGTAACCAGACTGAGGAGACCTGCAGCACCTTTTAAAGTGAAACCCTCGTGTTTTTAATATAATCAGAAGTGAAGAAAACCTTTCTCTAACATATCAGCAGGACACGAACAGTGCAAGGTTGAAGGAGCAGCTTTGCTCCCCTAACTGCACTGCTGGTATCCAGTACCAGCAGAGAGTCTCCCAGAAAACAACTCATCCTTTTCTCATCACAGAGGGGAGTCCAAAATCCTGCATAATTGTTATTGCTCAGCTACTAAACAATCTGTGTGTGCCATTTCCAACACGTGCACCTTGTCATCCTGAGGCTGGTTAATGCAACCCCCCCGAGTTACCTCTGACCTTGTCCTCTCCTGCCACCAATGCCTCTCCACCAAACAGCAGGATGTACCCAAAATAAGGTCACTACATGTGAAACCTAAATTTTACTGCTGGAAAATGCTCCCTAAAGCTACGCAGCCCTAATCTGTAATTGTCAAATATAAGAACTACAGACAATGGCATTTATAGGATTGCATAGCTGGCTACCTGTGAAATAAAACAAATTCCTGGCAGCCCTCGTGTTAATAAGGCTTTATATATTTCAATTTATGTTTGCATTAACAAAACTATCCAAGGCACAGAACCGAATAGCCTTCTGAACAATAAATGCATAAAATAACTGATATTAACAAAATCAACTACCACTACTAAGCACACGTGTTTATTTAAAAATGCTATTTTGAATAACTAAAACAGATAGAACTGAACGAACAGGAGGACCCAATGTATTGTAAAGTTCCAGTCAGAAATCTCCAGAAGCTATGGCAGGGAATTTTCTGGCTAGCTTTGTCCAATCTCCTCCTGCTTCCCCCCCCCCCCCCAAGTTTTATTTTTCTTTTTTGTGTATTTCCTCAATTTTTTCTTTAAGATACTGTTAAGTTTGAATATTAATATAATCTGTGACTTTCCTTTCCTTTTTGGGACATGACCTTTGCTCCTTTCTCAGACAATTCATTTGGACAACTATTTTCTAGGAAACAGGCAGGCACACAGAGCATGTCTTGCAAAAACTAGGACACAGATTTTTGACTTGTCAAGAAAATGTGAGAAAATTTTACTGCAAATGAAAAAGAAACACACAAAGACATTAAGCTGAATTTCATTTTCACCACTATACTTTAAGAATTAAAAATAATATATTTAGGTTAGCAGACTACAATTTTAGGGAACAATTGTTATTTTGTGGGCGTACATTAATTGTTCAACACTGTACCAGAAATATCTTAAATCTGACAAGCCCCGATTAATTTGTGGTTAATTCTTTGTATATGGACCTTGACAAAGCACTATATTCCATACTCCTGTACAAATTCATGCAACCAGGTAACAGATATTCTCTTTTCAAGGACTAAATCAGATGCAGTTGCTTGGATGTCCTCCAAACAATTAAATTTCTCACCCTGCTATACACACCCCGAGGGTTTTTGTCATTTTGCCCACCTTGAGGCCAGCAGCTCTGCCTGGGCAGGGGGGGCTCACAGGCACCACTGCAGTCCCCCTGCAGCCAGGCACTGAGAGCAGCAGCCCTGCAGGCAGCTCCCTGCCTGCTCACGTGCAGTACAGAGGATGCTCTCATGGAAGAGAGATGTCCCCTTGGCCATCTTGCCAGCCAAGGACTGCCCCTGCTGCCCAGAGAGCCTGCTGGCTCTGTCCTGAGAGGAGCTGCAGCCCTCCCTGGACTCAGCAGGGCTGGGAGCCCAGGCCCCAGCAGAGGATGAATTTTTGCTGACTTTGTCCTTCCTGTTCTGCTTCCTTCTCTCCCAGGTTTCGTCTACTGACTTGGCATTGGGAAAACATTTTGAGTTAATAAGGAGCTCCTCAGAATGAGGAGTTCATCTTCCAGCACCTAGCTGCAGCCAAAATAAACCCAAACTTCTGGGTCAGCTGCCTCAGTCATTCCTTCTCTCTTTGCCATTGCTGCTCCCATTTCAACATCAAGGCTCTTTCTAATCCTTTCACTCCTTTTTTCTCATCTTCCCTCAAACTGACTAGCTTTAAAAGTGCACCAGCCCTGTTTGCTCATTTGCATTTGGTAGTAAACAAGGAGAAAGGGGCAACTTTGCTGCTGGGAACAAAGGGCTACAATTCTGAACAGCTTCCCTGTGGATCTTGTTTGGTCACAGCATCTCTTGGCTTTCCAACCCAAGGCAGATTGTGCATGTGGCCTTTCAAGCTGAATTTATTGCATATGTTCAATGGTTCTGCTAATTGGACCTCTGACTTGACCACAATTCAGTGAGTTCAGCTTCAAGGATAACAAGCACATAGGCCAGCAAAAAGACACATACAACATTATAAAATACACTACATTTGGCTGTTTTAGATTAAACTCATGCACTTCTAAAGCCAAGATTTGGATAACTTCACTGTATATTGGTTGGGACACAAAAAAATCTAAAGAGCTTTACAAAATCTTTGTAAAAATATGGGTTTCTATCTGCAACTTACCTAATATGATCAGTCCTCCTAAAACAGCCTTTAATTAAAAGTCTGGTATAATATTAAAAAAAATTAATCGAAAACCCAGTAAATTTATACTGAATACCAGGAACCATAATTAGAACTGTTATCATGCAAACTTCCTCTCCACCAAAACTTTTTCAGAAAGCACAAAATTCTTTAAAAATTTTATTTCTCCTCCAGAAATATGGTAAGACATCAGCAAAAAGGTTCCTGATAGCTGTGGACACAGCCAATAGGTCACACACCAGGACAGCACTCAGCAGCCCAAAGGTCATTAAAGAACTCTAAACCCTGCACATGGTTTTGTATTTTGTGGCCATGAACCTTATGCAGGACATAGAAAAAATACATTCTATATCAAGAACAGAAAAACAGCCAGGGCTTGACATTTGAAAAGAGATCCTTAAAATGCACAAGAACAAAAACATGGAGATGTTTTATGGACAAAACTCCCAGCAATTAAATAAACTGTTTAAGATCAAACTGGTAGAGTCAGTGGTGAACCCCCTATTCTTTGTTTGTTGCTTGGATGACTTGGAAGTTGGCATACTTTTCCTCTTTTATGTGGGCAGCGTGTGCTGAGTGTGCAAAACATTTATTAAGCCTTCTTTGAGCATAAACAGACAGTCTGATAGTACAAAAAAAAGGTAGAAAGATATCAGATAGGAACATCAAGAAACATACACTTTCCCATAACTGTTAAAAAGCGTTGGCTGCTCCTCAGGCTGCCCTACTTAGAAACTTTGATTGTGCACCCACTGTCATGAGACATGTTTTCCTCTCAACATCTTTTTAATCTTTTCAGGCTGGTAGAAAAACAGCAGTCTTTAGTTATCAGAATTTTGATGTTTAACAGCTTCAAAGTGGTGGTGGTTTCATATTAAATCAAGTGGCAAGAAAAACTAGGACTGCAGGTATCCAGTGTGTTCACCAATTCTCCTTGAAGATGTTTTTTCTGCTTAGATGGTAAAAATGTAATAGAGGAAACCTTTGCCACCCACTTCTCAGCAATATTTCACTATGCAATGTTTTAACTTTTCAGAGTTTTGTTTTGTAGAAGCCATCCATAGCCACCCTCCAGAACATACTGTCTGCTACTGCCTGGCCAAATAAAAAAAAAAAGGGCTGTTTTGAGAGAGGCCTCCTCAGCACTTCAGGAAAATGCTGCATTTACTCACTCATAGACTGAGCCTCTTTCCTGACTTGCTGCACCACAAGGTGCTTGGTGCACATCTCTCTCCTCTGGGGAGATCTATTCCCTTGGGCACGGCTCATCCACCTGCGCTTCAGGGACTAGCCAGCAGTCTATCTGTGAAAAATATCTGCACTCATTCTTCCTACAGTCTGAGCACAAAAACACTGGCCTCAGCACCAGAGGTGAATGCCAGATTCATACAAATCCAAAGGGAGCAGGAGAACAGGTCACTGAGAGCATCCAGATACCTCTTTCCTCAAGGGCCAATGGTACATTCAGCTCTTGGGATGGCTGCAAATGCTCACCATTAAGCCAGTGACTAATGGAAGAGAAATGATTGCAATTTCAGAGATACCCCAGTAGGGTCCAGAAACAGTGGTAATGCAATAATGGGAGAAAAAAAAAAAAAAAAAAAAAGCTGTGTGGGAGGAAATAAAATTATTCAACCTATGAAGGAATTTAATCTAAAGCTCTGAGTGCTTGTATTTATAAGACATTCTGATTCAACACTGGAAAAGTGACTGTAGCTAACTACAGTCAGTGCCTCAGTTCCACCTTTGCCTTTTGTTAGTAAAATGCTCCATAATTCATGTTAGGGAGCAGAAGGACCTATCCAATGGATATTGCACAACTCTGCTTTTCTACACCTTCCCAGAGAAGGCCGGGGAGCACGTCCTCAAGTTCACCCATCTGGAGAGAACACAGGGAAGGACAACAGCCCAGCTAACTGTAAAAATCTTGTTTAACTAAAGGAAGTCGATGAAGGAGTGATTCTGCATCCTGACATTTACAATTCACCAGAAAATGAACCAATGTGTGGAACAGAAAGTGAGCTCCATAACTGTCTTCTAACAACGAGAACCAGGGCAGGTAAAAGTAGCATTTATTAGAGGGTGCATGCAGGACAGTGTCAGTTTCTATATATTATACTGCCTTTAAGGAAAGCTCTTTACAACATGCAAACAAGGCTGCTCTAACTGAAAGGTTAGATATCAGCAACCACATTGACTTGTGAATTGTTCTGAGCTTTGTGAACTAAGAATGTGATGCAGAAATCGCTGGTGATACTTTAATTTGAAGAATTTTAAAGGAAAAGAGACAAGTTTAAAAAGACCGTTAAACTTTTCTCTCTAACAACTTGTTCTTTTCAAATTGTCCATTCATTTAGAACAGGATTTATAATTCCTTTTGGAATCAATGACAGCAATGGAACAGAATCACTGCAAATTACAGAAATTAAAAAACATTCACACTGTCGCTATAGGACATGAAATAACGCAACGTGGACACGCTGCTCTTCTCATGGTAAAAAAGGCATTTTTAATTTCTGACTCCAACATTTATAGATTTCCAAAAGTGACAATGGATTGGAGGGTGAAAGTGCCACCTCTCCAAAGACACTGGACAAACCAACATCTAGAAAATTTCTCTTCCTCCATAAAAGAATGCAAAACAAAAAGTTATTTACAAAAAGGGTGTGAGAAAGTTCGTTACAAGAATGTAAAAATCAGAAGGCTTAGAAAAACTTAAAAAATCAGGGCAACAACACATAGCCACAGTACTTCTGAAAACACTGTTAACAACTTTGTGGACAGCTTCTCCCTAAGGACCCAGCCTGGCCAACAGCTCTGGCACTGTGCTGAGCCAGGCTTTCCTGGAGCCACTGCAAAGGGAACACACTTCCTCTGGAATGAAACCCCTTGCAGCACCACGCCACCTCTCCCAGGGTAAGTGGTCCCTAACAGAGCAGGAGGCTCCCTGTGGGAAGCAAGGACACTCTGGAGATGCCCAGCTCAGGGCTCTGGATGCACTGGTGCAAAACACTCAGCTGGGGAGTCCCAAGCAAGGCCCTGACCCCCAGCTCCCCCCCTGCTCACACAAACCCATGCCATATGTGCATTAAAGGTGTCTTGCTGTGTGTAAATCCTGCTCTTGTAGAGGGTAGCAGGATTGGTGCTCAGGCTGAGGAGGGCACAAGGATGCCACACAAGCAGCTGTGTGCCAGAGCACCATCCCAGCTTGACAGGCCACATCATCATTGGTGCTGGGGTGTTTGTGTTACACCCTGTGTTTCTCCTCACCATGAGGGAAACGCGCAAGTCCTTGGATTTGTGTCAGTTACCAGCTGCCCACAGTCCACCAGAGTTCAAGGATCTGCTTTGAAAACACGATAATGCAAGAACAGCCTCTTCAGCAGCTCCAGGAAATCCTTTCCTGGCACTCACAATTCAACTACCTGTCTCCTCCTCCTCTGACTCTCCCCTCCCTTTCTCCAGCAGAGCCTGGGTACTTAACAGCATCTTAGTTGAAGAGGCAGCGGCTTGGAGGGTTAAGGACAGGCCTGCAGCTCAGAGCTGACAGGATTTCACAGAAAAACCATACATACGTCACTGCTTTCAACATACAAACAACTGACATATTACACCTTTATCTCATCTATGCATTTGTACTTACAGGGGTATTACAAATTAATGTGGAATACATTAATGTAATTCATAGAATCAAAGAATAGCTTGGGTTGGAAATATAATAAATATCACCCAGTTTTAACCTCCCTGACATGGGCAGGGACACCTTCCACTAGAGCTGGTGCCTTCTTCTTCACAAGGGAAGCAAGTGACAAGGTCACAGAGGGGTTTCTCTTTGTATTTTAAGTTATGAATTTAACAGGTGAAGCACCAGGCACAGCTGGGAGCCTGGCTGGCTCCTGGTAGAGCTGGGGTGACCAGAGGCATCAGGTTCAATGCCACTGGTGGAGATGAGGCCGAGGCAGCTCCAGCAGGCTCTGTGGAATGTCACATAGCACCTATGAATTAAATGGAGATCTTGTGTCTGGGTACCCTGCCATGATGGGGCTGTGGATTCCTGTTAAGGTACAGACCTTCATTTCCTGCTTGCACTCATCAGCGTGCTATCACTGGACATGGATACACCACTTTTACTAAGCTGCAACTTCTTCCATAAAACCCCATTAATTTCAGTTGGATAAATATGGACCAGGGTAACAGAAACATAAGTGAACCCTTCTATCTTGTGCTTTTCTCTCTAATTCTAAATGATTTTTCAATGAAAAAATAAAAGATGCTGAAATGACTTCTCAAACTGAGATTTAAGATTGATAAATAAACTGTGATAGCACAGCATTTGGCTGCCCAATAAGGTGAAATCCAAAACTGTGAATAGAACACTGCTGAACAAACAAAATATTGGGTAAAATACATACTTCAGGTTTTTAAAACAAAATCATATGAAGTTGTCTAAAGTTTTCAGCTGAAGGCAGCTATGAAGTAGATCATGTCCTGTGTCTTTCTGCAACTAAAAAATCAAAACAAAGTTTTAGCTCTGGTTCACAATACAAAGGTAACTGCTTGTGTAAATCTCAGTGCAATAAATCTTTTATGTGACAAATTCGTATTACTAAATTGTCAGAGCTTTCCGCTTATTGGCAAAATTATGATTTATAAAAAATAAAACACATCCCAGAGTGAATTTTCTTTTCAATTAACAAGACGATCTTCTTATTTCAATCTAATTCTCCTTTCCACATTAGTCTTCCTTGAATAAATACTAAAGAAATATCATGCTGAATTTCACTTTCAAGTTACCACACAGTGATCTCTGTAATAAATAAAAGGAGAAGCTGATCTCTTCTGTGGTGGTCAGTAACTATCCACCCTGTAGAGCACTAGCTAACCAAGCAGAACTCCACAAAAATACAACACCAGGCAACAGACACACGAAAATGATTCCTTTTTTAAGTGTTATATGAACCCAAAAACCCACCAGAGATTCCAGAGCCTGATATGCAGAATGCCCAAAGCTGAAGCTGCAAGGCTGGAGAATACTCAATACTTGAAAAGCAGGGCATTCCTTTAGGTTGCCTCACACACACTGATTTATCCTCAGAAGGCACCTAGAAGTTTGGCTTTAAAATACAGGGATATAGCCTGGGCTGGGTAACTGGAGTGAGGAACAACGTGGGGCAGCTGTGCCGCCTTTGTTGAGCTCATCACCTGAAGTGATGGGCGACCCCAGCACGTCCCAGTCTGACAGGAAGGGATCATTTTCCAGAGTGCTGAAAGGTCTCCAGAGGTTTCCATCTGGACAGGAGCACTGGGGCCCATCAAAGCCTGGAAACCCCATGCTCTGCCCTCTGTGCTAGTCCCACTCCTCAGCCACAAAATCCCTGATACGACTCTAACAGTGGCCTGCGCAAACATCTGAACAGCAGCAAATCCAGCTTTTTATTGCCTGAACTTCAGGCAAATCTCTGTGAGAATACATCAGACTTTGTATGAGAAGCAATTTTTCTTTTTAATACAATTTACAACTTACGCTTTATTTTTTTTTCTGTTTCTTTCCTCTGCCCACATATGTTCCATCCCATCCACCAACAGCCTAGTTCTCAACCCACCTCCTTCCCCCAGCTCCCTGTTCCTATCAAACTAGGTCTGAATGAGTCTAACACTCAATTTTAGCAGGTGCTCAGTCAGTTCCACTAGCTGACAAGTATTTTGGCTCACAGTAACAAATATTTAGTGAATGTCCAAAGGGAATAGCATCAAAGTATGCATCATTTATCCTGAAGCCATCACTTCAGGCAAGTTAAGAGCTTGAAATTAGCAGAGTTTTGACTTTTGGCACAGGGTTGATTATTCATACACTCATAATCATATAAGATTTTTTTTCCTTCTTAAATCACGGTTCACTAACCATCTTTGAACTTACTTTTGCTTTCAACAGCATCCCATTTTCCCCTTCCCTCAACTGTCAATTAAAAAAAAAAGAAAACCAACAAAACACAAAGCCCACCAAAAAACCAACCCAGCCTGGGTGGAAAAGCCAGAAGGATAAAAGACTCTGTGTTAACACCAGCCAGGCAGTAGCAGCAGTATTGATTTACACTGCCTGAGAGTCCAGCTGTAAATCCAGTCGTGGAGCCACCTCCCTCTAACAGTGAGGCTGCCTATGGTTGGTCCTCCCTCCTCTTGCCCATCCCCTCCCAGCACAAGCTGGAAGCATTTGGCACAACACAGGTTTTAACCCAAACTGACACTTGCACAATGACTAATGGGCATCCCTTGTGACAGCACAACCCCGAGGCATCAGGAAGGTGAAAAGGAAAAGGTAAACCCCACTAAATAAAAACGTAACAGCGCAAAAATTTTTTCTGGGTTCATAAACAACGAAGTAACGCTGAGCAGTGCCCACTTCAAATGATGCTGTAGTGCTCCCCACACAATACAATGGAAGAGTTTCATTCCTTTTGGGGTCATCTTCAAAGAAGGAATTGTTTTTCCAGCTGAATAGAAACACTCTCTCACCACCAAGCTCCACGCTGGTAAGAATTCAGCATTGTTAGCAGATATCCCATCCACCAGTGCCCCATAACATCTATCAGAAATACCTTTCTATTCCATTTGATTTGCCTCTGACAGAGCATCATGTCCAAAGCCAAGCATATGACTGAAATTTTACTTACAAAATAAACTGACTGACTTTACTTACAAAAGATCACTGACTTACCAATTTTTCTTTCAGACCCTTAATCTACACAATCTTTTGCCTTACCATAGGTCATGTTCCCAGATGTTAGAGCAACGTCTGCCTGGTTTGTGCTTTAACACGAATGACAGAAAGCACAATCACCTGTACTCAACGTGTCTAGATTCTACAACATTCAAGTCCAACTGTTCAGAAGCCATGAAACAGACCTCTGATCAAGATTTGTTAAAAATCATGAAAATACATGACATAAAAAAGAATGGGGATTTTTAGTTATTATCTGAGTTTAAAGCTTTTCCTGGTAACTGGTAGATTTACTTGCACATGAAAATTGCCATTTGCACTAAAACCTTCACACGGCTGAGGTCTGTAAAACATTTGAGAGCCCCAGGAGTGCTGAAGGGAAAGGAAAAAGTGGGAGTCCCCCAGCGAGGATGTGATGATGGCCTCCTGAGGTCCTGCTGCCCTGGGAGGTGTTCCCAGCTCTGCAAGGCTGGGCAGCCCAAGGCATCTCTCACAGGCCCTTGGGGCTGGCAGCAGAGCCCAGCCCAGAAGATGCACAAGCTCCTCAAAGCAGCTCAACACCTACAGGCTGGTCATTCCTGACACAGCATTTCCATTTATTTCCATTAGGCAACTGCAAGGCGATTTTCGCAGTGTACCTGGGAGTTTAGTAAAACCTTCAAACACCGTGAGCCTTATGAGGAAATGAGCAGGATTTGTGACACTGGCGTGGATTACTTTCCCTGCTGCCCACAAGTTTGCAGCAGCAGAGGCCGTGACAGCAACAGCCTTTAACATCTCAGGGACAGCAGCAGCCAGGCTTTGCATCATGATCAAATTATTCTGTGCTCCCAAAGAACACAAGAGCTTCTGAGCACTACACATAAATGGAAATCACTTCAGTCCTACTAAATATTGTATAAAACATAAATCATTGACTGTGTGCCAAGACCTGTCCTTCTCTTCTGATATGTACCGAACAGAGAACACAAAAAACCCTTCAGATGTTTCACCTTTATTTTAGGAAAGGCACTGACTAAGCAACCAATTTCTATCCAGACATTATTATAGGATAAACAATTTTTAGTTTTCACAAACACAACTACATGTGACAGAGCTGCACTGGCTAGTATCAAGCAAGCTATCCTATCAATCATTTATTTCTAAGAGAGGTTTGGCTTGTTCTGTGATACCATTAAAGGCTCAGGTCTGCCCTTGGATGTACTCAAACTATTTTCAGTGTAGGACACTGCACAACCATCCAGAGACAGAACTGTGTGAAGCTGTAATATGAACTCGAACAGAATAAATGGGAAACCTGTATAATGCAGATCCTTCACTTGCTGGCCCTATCCCTTTCTCTTGCCTGAGATAAGCCAGGTAAGCTCTGAACCTTTCAGAACCTTCAGCAAAGGCCTGGAATGTCCTGAATGCCAGCAAACAGAAGGAGTGTGGTGGGGCCACAGGGCACAGAAGCACAGTGTCTCCACAGAGTTAAGAGGGGCAATTTGAAAATTTCACCTTGAAATCAAATGGGATGGGACAAAACACGGTTTGTTGTTCTGTGTGTGTTTTTAAAAAGGTCATTTCTCTCATACAAGTCTCAAAGCAAGCCTTCACAGGAATGTTACTGCACTGTAAATTGCTTAACCAGTCAAAAGCAGTGAAATATTCCCCTCAGACTGCCATCCTCCAACTAAACAGGAACATAAATCAGTATGACTGTTGCTAGTATCACACCAGACTGAGACACTGGCTGATCCCACCAGCCTTACTTTCTAACCATTGGTTGCCTTGGGCTCTTTACTGTATAAATTATCCAGAAGCATTAGCACTCTCTGTTGTTCCAAAGTGATTGGAAGACTCTAAAGGATATTTCTGCATGCTGCTTAAGCAAAGGGTAAGCTTTGTGCAGTATCATGTGATCAACAAAAAAATCCCTGAGTACTGCCTGCTTGTGGGTGGTGCAGAGGAACAAGAAGTGACTCACTACTCATAGTGGAAAATTTGGGGGGAAAATGTTTTAAATAGTCAGGAAAGCACAAAATGGCAAACCAAATTATTGGACTTCCTACGCCCTATGTACTGGGTAATAAAACCATGTCTTTGATATGAGAATGTATGAGAGGTAAGTGAAGCAATTGCTGGGTTTTGTTCCATTCTCTTGCTAGAGAGGGCCTCTACCTGTCCTGAATCTGCAGAGTCCTAAGGAAACTCAGAAAGAAACTGGAATAAGCTACCAAATTCCAAAAGGTGGGGGGAGAACAAAAAAGAAAAAAAAAAAAACCCCAAAATATTTGGTGCAGCAAAAGCTCTCTATTTTCTCTCATTCTCAAGATGCAGAAATAAAACACTGAGAGAAATCCATATATTAGAGGTTAATAGGCAGATATTTATCCATGTGCCACTCTGGTTGCTGAGAGATTTCCTCTCTACAGCAGTGTTGTATAAACAATAAAGCATTTTTGTCCACAAAGCAATTGTCTCACCTCACTGAATCAAGAGCCTCTCACTGCCATATCCCTTCTATATTGTTCTAATTCTGAGCTGTGAGGAAGCTCCCTTACACAAAGACAGTGCATGGATCAGGCTGGGCATGCTATTGTTAAACTTGAGCACATCAAGAACAACGTGGGCTTCCTGCAGCACGAGTAGATTCAGCTGAGAGACTATACATTTTAGCTTACAAGCCATAGGTAAATATGGGCTGAGGGGACAGCTCCTACAATTAATTCCTTACTGCTAGGGTCATTTTCAGCTGGGGGGAAACCCACCCTGACAGCAACATTACAAACCTGCACATAACCTAAACAGCAGCCAAGAAAAATATTACTACTTCAGGCTGCTTTCAAACAGCAGCACCTCAAAATTCACCTCAAAGACAGCAACTTATCTTCATACTGTCCTTTATCCTGGAAGATGATTCAGAAGACCTATACACTGACACAGAAAAAATGCCTACAGTGTAGCTGGCTGCAGCAAATGTACTGCAGCACGTTGAGAGTCTCGCTAGAACAGAAGGCAGTGGGTTTCTCAGTGCTTTTCATTAGCTATAGTACTGCCAGGGCAGAGGAGAAAGAGAAAAGGGCAGGGAAACGCTGACTCTCGCCCAAGCAAAAGATGCACATATGTTAAAGGAAATCTACATGTCATTTAGGAAGCACATGCACAGCTTCTCTGAGCATATGAAGATTATCCAATCCCCCCCTCAGGGGGATTTCACAAAGGCACACGGAAAAACTATATGCCCAGGTCTCTCTAAAGGCAACTGGCTCCTTGATATGTTCTTGAAAAAAATTATCATGAAATACAGCCAAAGACAAGAAATTGTGGCAGGGCCTTATTTCTGTGGAGCAGAGTACAAGGTGTCATTTATAAGGACACATCCTCAGAGCTGCCAAAGTAGCTGGCCTCTTTATCTGTCATTATGCCACAAACCATAACTATTTTGCTTTATACCTTAGAGAGAAACAGTAAGCCTGGAATCACAGAGGCTCCTGACCTGAACAATGAGCAATGCAGTGCCTACTGAATTTTTCAGATCCTAGTTTGCTGAAGGGTTTTCTGCAGCTAAGACAAATGTACAGCAGAGAAAAACCAGGCTCTGTAATCTCTGCCATGTATTTTCCTAACAAAAGAAAGTTGCTAGTAACAGACTGTTACAGCTCAATTCTGTTAAACAGCTCACCGGTAAGAAAAAGAGAGAAACACTGAAACACCTTATTTCTGTAGCAATATCCCAAAAATGGATGTTTCAGAAGCCAAACATGTGACACAGTCCCAACACAAAGAAAAAAAAAATCTGCCTCTACACACATCCCTTCTAAGTAACCTGTATGTAAGACTAAACTATTATGCTATGCTTTGCTATTAAACCTGTGAGAAAGCTCAGCATTAAACCCCACATGATGGTTACAAACTATTTTCAACTCACAGACAGTTTGCATATCACAGTAACATAAGTGGGAAATGAATGCACACCTTCTGCATCATCACTGCAATCAACTAATATCCAATTAAACATTCAATTGCTTTGCAAACCCCACAGCTGTGGTTACAAATGATATTTTACAATGTTAACAAATTACTCCGACAGCTCCCAAGTTACAGGCAAGAACAAGCTTTTAGTACTTCAATTGCAAGGTAACAAAATTAAAACAAAAGAATCCCTGTTCAGAATTTGGCACAGAACTAGATACCTTTTTCTTCCGATCCCGGGATCTTTTCCTGTGTTTTCTTTTTTTCTCAGTTTCTTCCTCAGCATTTATTTCTAAATCCCTGTTTTTCTTTAACTGTGATGCTGCGTGAGCCATAATGCATTAAAAATCCTTTACAACAATGTTCCCTTGTAAAAGGTGATTTCCTCGGGCACCTTTAGCCAGCCCTTACAGCAAACGTTCCAGTGATTGGAAGGAGATCTGTGACCAGAGCCAGGAACACATTCAGGATTCAGAGATCTCGCAGGAGCTTGCAGTCACTACAAAAACACATAGCTGCAGATTTCTTCCTATACCTTTCTGCACCTGAGCCGTTGTAAGGCAGTGCAGCCATCGTAATGCATTTAACGTAATGAAAAAGACAGCTGGGACAGAGAAAGCTGTATTATGGCTGTATCCCCTGCCACCAGCTGGAAGTGTCTAAGTGACTCCACTGAAGGGGGAATGCTGGAAAGGAGCGCTTTCTATTAAAAAAATTCCAGAACAATAACATATGCTGCATTGTTTTTTCTTCACTGATCCTCGAGCACGTTTTTAAAACCTACTAAAAAAATGCAGCGTTAGTGCTGTACGTCTCTCAGCTAGTTTTGTAGAGTAAGCCATTTAACCTATAATGAAATGGAGCAGCTCCTACTTTAGGTTAACTGCTGATGGTGACAAAAAAAAAAATAAAATAAAAATTTCTTTTTACCATGGAGACTCTGACTGCATTATGTAGAAAACAATGCATGCATTGCCATATCTTAACAGTGTGTCCTTTATACCGATTTTTCAATTCCAATACATTTTGTGAGAGGATTACAGAAAGCCCTGTTGTATTTTTCCCTTTTTTTTTTTAAACATACTTATTACAACACATCATACAGGGAGAAAGATGCAATCACACTGGTGTGTGAAACAGGCATTTAATTCATGGGAGATTTTCTGGCACTGTTCATTTACGTGGTCAGAAAGGGAAATCGGCATTATTTCCATGTAGTTGGAAATGTACTTTTAGGCTTTTATGTCAAGGCTTGCTTCAATCATCTTACTATTTTTGCCACCTGAGTCCTCAATGACTGCAGCTTCTGAATATTCATTAGGGGAGGTAAAATAGCAGCAGTATTAAGGCCTGCAGGAGGATCTTTTACTAGGATGAACACAGAGCAAGCATCTAGTAAATAAGGAACCATATTTTTTCTGCACAAATATGAACAATCAGCAGCTTGCCTCAAGACTGCTGTTTTTAACCTTTCCCAGTATTCCTAGCAGCATGCTTCACTGTAATGAAGGTTAGCGTTTTAAGGGAGTCCGATTTCTTTCAGATAAAACCCAAAAGTCTCTCCAAGCAAAACCAGTGTATTTTACACAGTACTAGCATTTCTTTCCAGAAAGAAAAAAACAGAATCTGTTGTAAAAATTAAGTTAAATTTAAATTTGAAGTGCAATTAGCCAAATCAGGCTGAATCTTCTCAGGGCAACATAAAATCCAGAGATGTCTCACACGTTTGTAAATATTCTTCCCCTGAACTTGAAAGACATTTTTTGAATTCTGGTTGCTGAGGCCCAGCAAGCATCATGCCTTAGTTTTCACATAACATGGCTAAAAGAAAAATAATCTTTTAAGTCTCCAAAACAGAAACTACTTTGAACACATCGTATGTTGCCCAAAGGGCAGCAGACAGTGCACTGTTTGTCTCCTGTTCACAAGCTAACAAGCCAGGTTTAAAAAGTTGTTTATTTTGGAGTGATTTTTAAGAAATGCTCAAGGATGGAGGCCACACTTGTGTGACCTTAGGGATTTTTCTTGCTGGTGCAGTAAAACCAGGGTTTCTGTGTGCATTCAAAGCTCCTGTACCGACACACCACCATGTGACTCTCCATACTCCCCCTCCACGACTGAGAGACTTCTGAAGCCTCATGGAATGCTGCCTTTGGAAAGCTGTGGGAAGAGGAATGCTGCACTTGGGCAATGCCTAGATGTGAACCTGAAGCAGTCAACTCCCACTTCTCTATGTTCTATAGAGACGTGAATAAACACATTTCTAAAATTGCAAAGATAATGTCCCAAGGATGCCCAGAGCATCAGGGCACCACTGCAAGCTGTCAAAGGCCAGGCTCAGGCAGGCACCTGGATTTTGGCCCAGCTCTTCAAGGAAGCCCAGGGCAGCAGTGAGGAGACTGCTCTAGCACAGGAGCTCCACCAAAGAGAGGAGCTGGCCAGGCAACTGGTTCATGGGGGCTGAAGAAGGTACCTCATGAAGGACAGTGATCTCAAGTTTTGGTGGGAAATGGAAGACTGCATTGTGCCTATTAAAAAAAAAAAAATAAATAAAAAGGCAAAGAAAAGGCACCCAAAACTTTACTTTCTAGCCTATAAGATGCCTGCATGACCTTGGCAGTTATCCTCTTGTAAGTTCAAATCTTTGTAAAATAAAGTTGACATTAGTTCCCATGTCTGACAGAATGCAGTTATTAGCAAGGAAGTGCATAGAAAATGAAGCAGAACCAGAACTGAAAGTGGATTCAACAAAATTCAATGGAGTTGGATCCCTCTTATTCCCAGCATATTTCCATCTGGATTTGAAAGACTCATGAGCCTTTGCCTTAGGAAACCAACTTTTATTTGAGCCACGACTGAAGTGAATGCTGCTATCATTCACCACTTGCTGGCTAATCCTGTGATGTCCTATAAGCCTTTTAACCATACAAGCCTGTAATTTATGCCTAAATAACCTCATTAAATGAAAATACAAATAATGCATTATCAAGTGTTAGGTGTTTAAAATACTTGAAGCATACTTTTTAAAATGCTGGCACAGAGAATAACATGCACATATCCAGCTTAAACACCCAAGTGCCACCCTATGCACAGGTTGTATTCTGTGCAGGTAGAAAGCTGCCCAAGCTTTTATTAATGAGAAAAAATGCTAAGAAATGAGGATAATAAGTGAACTCACCCAATCCCTTGAGATATGCATAAATTGGAGGATTTTATCTGTCAGCCAAGCCTGCTTCATCCTAAGGATCTTTTCAGCTAATTAATCAATTGGACATAACATGCAGATGTTTATTATGTGGATTACAATCCCTGCTTGAGCTACAGAGTTCAAACTCCTCCAGAATTAGATTTCAGAAAGAGAAAAATGCCTTTTCAAGCTATGGTTTTGAGAAATTATCTTTTAGCTATGATTAAAAAAAAAAAAATCAGCATAAGAAAAGAAAGATCCCTTACAGCTTGTAGGCTGGGATAGCCTCCAACAGAAAAGAGGTTACAAGAAAAGTGTGAGTAAAAGATTCAGATTTCTGTGGAAAAGCAACTGTATGTGCATAACTCCTGCTTCTGGGGAAATGGTGAAGTGGCACCATTCACTGGAAGGTGATAGGGCACTGCCAGATGAAAGCTGGGTGAAGTGTGAAGGTTTTCATGCCAGATGTGTCATAACTCACTTCAAGGGAATTGGGTACTGAAAATCTTCATTAAGTGCTTCTTTTCAGACTTCAGTAAAATAATTAAGCTATTTGGTTTCACCCTTAATTACAAAGTTAATGAAATGCCAATGAGTGTTTCAGCACAATCCATAGGGTCCTGATAAAGAGTGATAAACTGTATCTTACTTGAACAATGGGAAATTTACACTTTCTGTTAGCACAAGGATAATGTCTACTTAGCTTCATCTACTCACAAAGTCACAATAATAATGTCAGGAAGTGATTTTATCAACTTGAAAGTGTGTCATTTGGTTTAGGTTAAGATGCTAGTCCCACTAGCATTCAAGAGACTGCAAAACAGCATTAACATTGAGATAGATTTGGAAAAAAACCACAAAAAGTTATAGGAGGAAAAGGTGTTCACAATATAATTATTTATGTTAATTCATCAACTGGTCAGCAGCTTCTAGAGCAAAGATAGCACTGTCACTTTTGCAGGTTTTTTTTCAACAAATTATACAGCACTAGGGAAAAAAAAAATTACACTCATGAAAATATTAGCTTACTAAGAAAATGCCAAAAAATAGATTTATTAAAATTGGAGGGGTTTTAGGTAAGATGGAACACCACAGAAACATTCAACACTTACTCAGATCACTAAGGATCCAAAAAGGCTTCTAACAATACACAGTGCTACAAGGTCACTCTTACAACTTTTACTGGTAAACAAAGCATGTTACATTTTTCCAAAGATGAAAAGAGCATTATTGGTAGACTAGAAATAACAGAGCAAAGGAAAGGAAAACACATGAAGAGAAGGAAAGCCCATTCTTATTAGGCTACTCTTATAGTCTTAATTTCTGAGTTTTCTGGTACAGAACAAATGCCAATATTGCCCTGCTTTGGATTATGTTGAGTAAAGCAATGGAAATGAGAAGGAAAAAAAAAAAAAGAAGAACAAGACTTACTAGAAAAAAAATCATGGAAATAACATCTGGGGAGAAGACTATGCAGAAGAAATTTTAAAAAAAAGTTTAAATGGGTTAATCATAAAAAAAAAAAATTCTCCTGAGTCTTTTAAGATTCATCAGCTCATTAGTTAGACTAGCAGGCCTTAGGTCTCAAAATCAAACAAACAAAACCAAAAAAGACTAAAAGCTTATTTAGCATCTAGTTATACTTTTTAGCTCCTCTTCACTATTTGATGTCCAGGGTAGGATGGACCCATCTCCAAACATGCAGAAGATCAAGGTCACTAACTAGCAAATGAATGGAAAATAAGAAAGGTTAAGGCTTGTTTGTCTCTCCTGTGTTGTTGCATTGGGTTTCTCCCACCACCTGCTTCTTCTAGCAGAATTCTGTTTTGGCAGTAACGATCCCAAAGAAACCAGGGAAACATGACAGAAAGGGATGTATGCACTACACTAAAAAGCAGGAAAATACTTAAATTGCATTTTGTACACCACTTTTACATTGCTAAAATTTGGAATGGTACTGAATTAAATTCTGTTTCTTATTTGACTTCTTTATGGCACAAGAGCTTAAAAATGCTTTGGAAATGACACAAATTCAGGGATGCAGTGATAAAGGCCAGAGGCTTAGTACTTCTGAAATGACCCTTCTTAAATTTCCTACTGGAAATTTAAGTAGAAATTATAACAATTGTAAAAAACAAAAACAAGCAAACAAACAAAAACCCACTCTCAAAAAAAAACCACAACAAAAACCAAAACTAAACCAAAACACCCACACAGAAAACAATAATGAAATATGCTTTTCACTAAGCCCTCCCCAGACACATCACCTGCCCTCTGAGCAGAAACAAGACCAAAGCAGCAGCCACTTTTAAGCTCTTAGAATGAAGTGCAAAATTACTATTTCTCTGTACAAGGATGACACATTTTGGCATAACTGATGAAATTACACCTCCTGTGGTCCAGCTTACTCAGAGTATGAGGATAGCTGACACGTTTGTGAATTTTAACTTCAGGCTGGAGGCATGACTTTTAAAGAAAACTGCTACAGGTTCTTGTTTGCTCTGGAGACTTGCACGGTAAATCTGGACAGTTCAAAAGCTGACTCAAGGCTCACTCGGCCCATGGGTTCAGGGGCAGGGGAAATGGGAAAATAAAACTTCAGCTGTCCACACAAGCATGGTAAATCCTCCTGCAAACAAACTGGGAGAGGGAAGCAATGTGCTTGTGCACCAGCAGAGGAGAAAGGACTTCAGAAGACTGAAAAGCACAGAGGACTGGAGATCACCCATCCTGACTTTCAAAACAGGGGGATTTTGTTTGAGGCCTACACAGAGAAAGGGAGCTCACAGTGACAAATTAATATTAACTCTTCTGAGAAGATGGTGTAAAGAGTTTCATCTCTGACTCATGACCAACTAAGGAAAAGGTACTGATGTATCTTATTTATAGAGGCACACTAATTGCAGGAGATTTTGTGGGGGTTTGTGGATGGAAGTGCCAAGCAGGCCAGGAAATTTATCCAATGCAAGAAACACTGGTAAGAGTTTTATACTTTATATATAACCTCTAAATGGTTGCAGAGCAAACACACCAACAACTTTCTTCCCATTCGTCCTCTGCCAAGAATAATATTGCTAAAACCCTATATTTATTGGGAACCACTGCAAGTTCAACAAGCATGCACTTTTAAAAAATCATTTCTCTACCTTTTTCCCCTGCAATTCAAACACCATACTACAGTCTGGACTAAAATTCTCATATAGAATTGTCAGTGTCTTAGGGATGCTGACAAGGATCACTAGGAAATGGCATTAAACTGGTTTCACACATCTTAAGGGGGAGGACTTATATCCCAAACTGACACTAGATCACAGTGACATAGTTTTCAACCCTCACTTGGAACTACTCAATGGTGTTCTGAAACTGTATATTCAGAATATTAACCTCCTACTTTGATCATTTCTCTCTGCCTAGTTCACCGTGATCTCCTTGCTACTGCTAACTGCAGTAGGGTGACCAGGAGGTCAGTGGAATGGTGCTGCAGGGCATCAAACTGAGTTTTGATCTGGGAATTTTGTTAGATGTGTCTGCAAATGATACCAATATAGACAGGAAAAGCTACCCCTGTATATATAGGAATAAGTGCAAGAGCAGGCTTGGTATCAGTTTTGCACTCCCACATGCAGAACTTGAACGCTGTCTGTGATATGATAGGAGGATCAGTCCCATCCTGGTGAGCTTCAAAAAAAGAAACACAAAATGCCATTCATCAGGATTTTATGATTCAGCTACAAACTTCACCCTGAGTGGTCAATTAATCACTGCTGCATCTGTTCACTTCTGCTCCAACACATGAAAGCAATCTGCTCACACATCCAGTGAACGCTGAGCCCGAGCTGGGGGTTCCTCCAATACCAGGAGAGCAGGTATCAAGGAGGTGGCTCTCACAAGCTCCTCTGCCAGGTCATCCAGTCCCCAAACAGACACAAGATGAGTTATTCCCTGCTCATCTCAGATGGAAAACTCCCTGTCTCAGAGTGGTTTAAAAATAACCCAAAACAGCAGCAGAAAATGTCTTTGTGGTATTTCAAGTTTCTCAGCATCAAGTCCCCCCGCCTGCTGTCTCTCTTTTTTGGAGCAGTAGCAGTCTCATAATAATAAAAGCTACACAAAAACCTTTTATTAAAAACCACTGCAGAACCTGCAAAGGTGCCAGGAAGTGAACGCGCTTCAGCAAATGAAGCTACCAAACAGAGTGGGATGGCATCAGTCACAAATAGATGCAACACCTTTGCCTGTAGTTAGTAGATGATTCTCCAGTACTCTTTAATTAATATTCTTTGATTTCTGTTATGTTTGAGTCAGAAATATATACTTCAGGCTAAAAAGGCATTTTGACCAAGTAAGCCTTTCCATAAATGAGTGCCCAATGTGTATCCAGGGTAGGGGCCTCTCTGCTTTAGCAAGATGCTGCGATGATGAAAATATAATTTAACCTTCCCTACCACAACACAGCCCCAAAAGGAAAAGTACTTTTAACTTTGGACAAAGGCAGCACTTTCCCACCTTCTGAAATGGTTTATTCCCCCCACCCACTGCCAACAGTAGGGAGTGCACTCAGTGACCCAGTGCCCGCATATTTTTTCCTGTTGTCAAGCTCTGCACGTTATGAGCAGTTTACTTGTTTTATTTTGAAATAAAAAGTTGCTGAGCAAGTGTAACAAAGGACCCATCTGCAAAGGTCACAAGAAAGGCTCTTTGAAGTTGCCAGCATTTCCCAGTTGCCCCAAGACTTCCAGCTGTATAACTCTTTTTGTTGATCTTCTGTGGTACAAAAATGTAGAAATTATTAAAAAAGAAGAAAAAAGGCTCTTTGGCTTATTCGTAGGGTAGGTGATTTTTTTTTTTTCCTTTTAAATTTCCCTGAACTATGTAAATACACAAAAAATCTACTTGTAACATGCAGTATTCCTAAGACAAGCAAAACAGGCACATGTGAGCTGCAGTTTCTCCCTGATCACTGCCAGATTTTGTGCTGGACCAAGGCTCCCTCAGCAAGTACACAGGACATATTTACTCACTCTGACTTTCCCTGCAGACTTGAGCCAAACTAAGTGCAGAATTTTCAGTGAAGACACTAGTCCCTGCCCAGTATACACACAATTTCTTACCTTTAAGGAAACATTTGAAATGAAAATATAAATGCAAAAAGGAAACCTCCAACCCACTCCAGCATAAGAAACTCATTTAATTAGATTCTTTAATTATTCATTATTCCTTTTCCTATGTTGAAATGACCATCTTTGCCTCATTCCCAAAGGATTGTCTCCATAATTAAGTCATGGAATCATTAAAATCTCAACATGCTGCCCGAGTGAGATTTCAGTGCTTTAAGTGTTCTGCACGCTCCATGCAGCAGTAAGTTGACTTTTATAGGGGGAAAAAAATGCAAAACAGCAGAATCATTAGCAATCAGTAACAAGAGGCAGAAAGGTATCAAATGCATGTTTTTCAGGTGACATTTTTCTCACTTTTCTTAAGTGAATTCATATACCAGTCATAAAATCCACAAGGTTATGCTTGAAGCACTTGTATGTGGAAAATTCTCAGTTTCTTTAAAATAACGACCAGGGTAATTTTAGAAACAAAAATGTATATTTTACCTCAAAAAAAACCAAAACCCAACCAAAACCTAAAAGCCCCAAACTAAACAACGAAGTCCAGCCATTAGTACTTCCATGCTAAAATCCTGCTGGAAGAAACACTTGGAGCAAGAAAGGTAACTACATAAGAGTCATAAAAAAAAAATAAAAGTCATTGCCACCTAAAAAAGTCAGAAATGTTTTGTTTCTTCATAAATTTCACATAAAGCTATTAATATTCACAGGAGGCCAAGTTCTTTCTTGGCCTAGCAAGAGCAAGTGGGCATAAGAAAAAACCCAGTTACCTGTATACCAATTATAATTATCACAGAATAGATGCATTGATGTGATGCCTGAAAGCCCAGGTAGTGTTAGTGCCCTATTCAGAACAACAGAATGTGGCAATTCCTGCCCAGATCTTCCTGTGAGCTGAACACACACTACACAGGGGTGGGAGGGAGCGTGTCCCTCCTGCTTTAGAGAGGGTGACTGCAAACAGCAGGGGATGAAGTTGGAGGGAGCTGTTTAGTTTGTATGGATGGCAAACAACGTACATCAACACAAGTTTATGCACTGGGGATGTAAACACAAAAGTAACAGCTTGGAAGACACAGGAAAGAAAATCTCTCTCTCCTCCACAGCCTTGCTTGGGTCTCATCTGGAACACTGTGTCCTATTTCAGGCACTAAGTTTCTAGGAAAAAGTTGTCAGCTGGAGATGGGAAGAATTTATTGCTTTAACTCTGAAATTGCTCTTCTTCAGAAAACAGCCCCGAATGCTTCCCTGAATCTGTGGTTAGTAATAAATAGCTTTGGACTTGCATATCCATACACTGTAAGCAAAGACAAATAGCAGCCAGCACTGAACCTTCCTCATTTGCCTCTCTCCCCTCACTGCCCTCTTGGCTTTTCCTTTTCCCCCCCAAATTAGGCAAACCCAGATGAGTGGAGGCAAACCAATACGAAAACTAAAGACTACTCTTTATCAATTTTTTAGATTTTTTTAAAAATTTCTACTCCTGTGATTTATTTTATTTTATATCAGTTTGTGGAGGAGCTGAGAAGGAGAAATGTTGCAGGGAAATTCTGTTCAGGGATAAAGACATTGTTCCCTTTTTAAAGATAGAATAAATTCTGGCTAAATTGTTTAATGAACCTAAGCCTTAAATAATCAATACTTCACAAGGCAGAACAGAAGAAAATGTAAAAAGAACTGTTGCCCTGAACAGCTCCAAGGGTGCCATCAACAAGGGTACACAACAATAATAACTCCATGCAGTTCATGCTAGGACATGGGAATTATATAGGCTTAAGATAAAATTCCAGCCATTACAGTTTTTTTTATGTTCTGGGTTTGGTTTTGGGGGTTTTTTTGAGACTTCCTGGAAAACAGGCAGGATAGCAAAGCACTCTCGAAGACCAAATTAGTACTAAACTTGAAAGAACACAGTGGGGAAAGAAAACTCAAAAAACCAGGAGATAATAAAATTGTACACTGGTCTGGTCAAACTTCTAGTCCTAGAGTTCTCCTGTGTCTGAATCTGTCACCATCTGGAACTTATTGGGAGGAACTGCAATTAATCTGGATTTGTCAAGAGAAAACTGTGTAAAATTAAATTAATTTTATTTCATGTAAAGGTGACAGGCATTGGAGACTGGAGAGGAGCAATACCTGACATTCTCATAAGCAAGGTAAGGAACATGGTGTTGATGAAAAGATCATTAGATTAATCCAAGAGGGATCTGGTAACTGAACTCAGGAACAAGATATTAACATTCATTGTCAAAAAGGATGGATGTTCTGCAAGAGCCTGTCCTGGATTTGCTTCTCTCCAATGTTTTATTAATGATTTGGGCAATAAGAAAAGTTTATTACCAATGCAAACATGAAACTACAAGAAGCATGTGCATGTTAAAGAGTAAAACTTCAGAGCAAAATTATAAGACCAGAGGAATGTTGTGGGGGAAGAAAAACCCCAACCAAAAGAGATGACTTTGAGTGAAAATAAGGAAAAATATTTTCACAGGCTAGACAAGTAAGGACTGTTCTTCAGCATTGTCTTCAGGGTATAAAACCTTGCAGGTCCAACACAGGACAACAGACAAGCAGCAGAGTGCAGAAGGGACAGGCTGCACACTGACATCACCCTTCTCTTCCATTTAGTATTTGCAAAGCCACAGGTATACTGTGACCGACTTCTGCTATCCTGCTGCCAGGAAAATACGGATATTTGGGAAACAACAAGAGCAATCAGAAGTCTGCAAAACACATCCTCGTTTTGCCTGAAGAAAAGACGGCTGATGGAACATGGCAACAGTCCTCAAGTCCATCAAAACCTGACAAAACGCAGAAGAAAATTGTCTGTTCTCCACCACTGCTATGGATAGTAGTAGGAGTAGAAAGTTTCAATTGCAGCAACTGGATTTGGGTGAGATACTACGAGAATTTTTAACACCAAGGGAACTCTGCAACAGCATGCAAGGGACCAGAATGGAAACTTTATAACTCTCCTTTGTAAAATATGTATTAGGATCCACTTGGTCATTCTTACATCTGTGCTGCTTGTGACCATCCTATGAGCACTGTATCAAGATCTACCGCAGCTTCCAAAAGTCTGTTCCTAATTCAAGCTTACTGAGACAGTACAAAACTATTTTATTGATTTCAGTGCTGTATACTTTAATAAGGTTGATGTTAAGAAATAAATTTTCTTAATGTAAAAATCTGTGACCATTAGCTGCTTCACATTATCAGAAGCAGAGCTCCAAATGAAGACACAAATCAAAGAACAGTGATGTGTTTGGATTATTCTGACAAGCTTGAAAAGGCATTTCTCTATGTATCAAATATAGAATTTGAAAAATCTACTTTTATTCTATATGTCTAAAAATTAAGATGAATTCAACAAAATAAACCATATAAAACTATAGAGTATGCTGAGAAGTCTGCTCTAAATGACAGGCACATAAATGAACTCTAAAGAAAATGCAGTTGAAGATGTTTAGGCCAGTGAGGATGAGCACAACAAGCTTTGGAGAGCAGGCTTTGGCCTCTTCAGGGATCTGCCTGGTGGGATAAGCCTCCAGAGGGAAGAAGGACCCAGGAAAGCTGGTGGATAGTCAAGGATCACTTCCTCCACGCTCAGAAGCAATGCATCCCACCAAGGGGAAGCCAGGCAAAACCACCAGGAGGTCTGAGTGGATGAACAAGGAATTAACTCAAACACAAAAATCAAATCCAGAGCGGGTGGAAGCAAGGACAGGAGGCTTGGGAAGGATACAGAGAAACTGTTCAAGCAGCCAGGGATCAGGTTAGGAAATGTAAAGCCCTGATAGAACTAAGCCTGGCTAGGAACAACAAACGCAACAGGAAAAGCCCCTCTAGGTATGTTGGTGATGAAAGGAAGACTCAGGAAAATGTGAGGCTTCCCTGGAAGGAAACAGGAAAGCAGGTTACCCAGGGCATGGAGAAGACTGAGGCACTTACAAGGTTCTGCTTCAGCCTTCACCAGCAAATGCTCCAGCTGCACTGCACGAGTCCCAGGAGGCAAAGGCAGGACTGGGAGAACGAGGGACTGCCTGCAGGAGAAGAGCTTGTCTGAGCCCATCAGAGGAACCCAAAGGGGCACAAGCCCATGGGACCTGAGGAGATGCAGATGCAGGTCCTGAGGAACTGGCAGCTGAAGTTCCTGAGCCATTATCCACCATATTCAAGAACCTGTGGTGGGCTGGTGAAGCTCCCACCAACTGGGAAAAGGGAAGCATAGCCCCCATTTTTTGAAAGGAAGACCCAGGGAACCACAAGGAACCCATCAGCCTCATATCAGCGCCTGCCATGAAGAAGGGTCAGAGCAAGATGATCTTTAAAGTCCATTCCAGCCCCATACAAAGCATTTGATAATCCTAGGAGTCCTAGGCACCATTTTTTCCTTACACTTTAAGATGCTCTGTTTTACAGCACGCACACAAATCAAGACTTTATATGGACTCTTAAGAGAAATTACCACATTTTTGGCATTAACTTGCAAAATCACTACATAAAATTACAGCTATTTAGAGAAATCAGAGTAATTGACAATACATCTCTTCTAAATATATGTCACATAGCTTATAAAAGCAGCAAAAATATTAAAATTTGATTTTTAGCCCTAGAGCTGCTCTCTAAAGTTACAGTGTATATTTTGAAGGGTAGTCACAGACTGTATAAAGACAAATGTTCAAGTTATAGAGGCCACAATCCAGTGCAACTGCAGTTTGAGTAGCTGTGTAGCTTGGCAGAGGCTACAGACACAGCGACAATGAAAATCAAATTTCAGACTGCATCACAAGAACTGTGTTTGTGAACAGCAAATGAAAAAACCTACATACTATTCAGAAAAAAAAGGAAAAAAAGAGAGAAGCACTAATCAGAATCAGCCAGTTCTCACAGGCTCCCACTGCGTAGGCTGAATAATTGTCTCATCATGATAACAGCCTTTATGATAACCATGATCTCACCAGTGCACTCAAAGATCCAAAGTGCTGCTGGGTACTCTCACACCCACAACAAGGCACACTCGCTCTCTGCACTTGAAGAAAATCCCACTCTGCAGCTCCACCCCTGGGCTGCTAATGCAGGCAGAGTGCAATCTTATTTTCTATGCCTTCAAGCCACTAAACCTATAGATTTCTTTTGCAGACAGATGAGCACAGACAGAAATTCCTATTGTTATGAAGACATCTCCCATTCTGCCATTAATGCAAAACAAATAGCAGTTACCAGCAGTAATAAAACCCAGTAGTATGCACCTGATAAATAAAATTAAAAGTGAGATGCAATTTTATGTTCTGTAGCTCATTTTCTCAGTTTAATTTCTGCTTCACAAAGGTAGCAGGTTACAGTCTACTTTGCACTGAGACCAGGGCACAAAACATGCCTTTTGCCACCACTTCCCCTTCCCTCCTCTCTTACTCTCCATCTGTATTCAAGCATAGTTATATTATTTTCTCTGAGTCAATGAAGCAGTGAAAATTAGCAGCAGCCAAAGGTCTGGTTAAGCATGTAAACTCTGGTAAAAAGGAAGGGAACATTGATCAATGTTCCACCAACAACACCCCCGGAGAAAGCCAAGGTACAAAAAAGAACATCAGGTGGGAGATTTCCATTCCTGATGGACAGGCAGGAAGAGCACCCTCACTGCAGGGTGTTCTCTGTGAGCTGTCACTGTCTCTTCTGGAAAGGGCAGAAATTTCTGCCCCATGACATGGGTATTACACCCACAGAACTGAAGCATCTCTACAGCTCCCCCCTTAATAAGATATTAATATATTTTGTGATGAAGTAACTGGGTTCACACACAAGGATAGGTCAAGGCAAAGAGGAGCACTTGCAACAACTTAAAAGTGCCAGCCAAGATTTATCATCAGTACAAACTAGTGTCAGGGATGGCTGTGGACTGCTTCCAGCTGGATTTCCACCCTCCAGACTCCTCCACTCTCATTCCCACCTGTTTTAAGCACCAGACACATAGTGTCACCCTCCAAAATGTCACAAAAGCATGCCTATCCTTTTAAGTTTTTCCAGCACATGAGGTCTCAGCAGCCCCAGCCTCAGTGCAGAAGAGAACAGCTGCCACAGCACCAGTGTGTGCCAGTTCCTGGAATGCTGCTGGAGCCAGCTCCGGGACAGCCCGACCTCCCTGACAAAGCCTGGCTACTGCTGTACATGGCAAAAAAGAAAAGCTCTCTGGCAGTTTGTTGTCATGCTGCCCGGAGTAGGGGCTGTCCTGCCAGGACATGAAAGATATGAATAGAAATATCTCTGAAGGACACACTTTTATTCCTAAGAAAAAATAACTGCATCAGGAGCGGCACAATCCATCTGACGTGCACGTGAATTTATTCCATCTGTACCACAGGTAAATTGTCCAAAATCTCACGTTAAAACAAGCTGCTCCCTGAAAAGCAGAGCTGATTAAGTCTGATTTTCCATATCCCTGTGGGTGAGGTGTCTCCACAGCACTCACTGCACACCAGCTTTAGGTCCCCAGAGTTTCCTTCAGGCTCCTAGCACAGCTCCCCTGCCAGCCTTTCCCTGGTCCTTGCCCACATCCCTGAACCACCACAGCATCCTGTCCTCTGACACATTCCCTGCGGCTCTCAAAATGCCGTTTATGATTGCACAGTCTTACATTTCCTCAGGAAACTAGAGTTAAACTGCACACACACACTAACTGGAAAGCAGAAGGCCTGTGGAAAACTGCAGGTATTTTGTTACAAAAGGTAGGAAGAACAAGTGTTTCTCTGTACTTCAATATCTCCCCACCACAAAGCACAGTGACAGCAATATCAGAGAGAGTTTGTGGAATAACAGCTCCCTGCACTTAAAAAATTTTACTTAAAATTAATTAGTCCAGTAATAGGTAAACAGGAAGATGAATTTTCAATTTTGTGCTTGGGTAATCTTCAAGGTATCGAGAAAAGATCACAGTGAGTAAGGCTGAAGGCCTCAACGCTCTCCCTCAGCTGGCAGATTTGTGGACAGATCTTTATTCTCTCAGTGGGACAACTTCTAGTACTTGAGGCTTTTAAACATCAAAAAAAACTTACACGATGACAAAAATGCAAAGGCCCAAAGGGGATTTTGAAGTCAAAACCTATGGAGATTCAGAATAATGCAATCTGTCTTGTACAGGAAAAACCCAATTTACTGATACAGTCAACATTACCAGATAATACAAAGAACCTGATAAGAAAAATTAAGTCTACCTACAAAGGGCACTCCCTCCATGTTCTACTGCTCTCCACACAGAAGTTGTGGAAACAGAGATAATTACTGCCTTAAAGTACATCAGTAAAAAGTGCAACAAATTAAGTCAAATGGAGCAAGGATTTATCAACCAGAACTGGCAAGACATCTCTGCTTGCCTGACCCACAAGAGGAAAATAATAACAGATTTCTATGTTCCTTATTGTGATGTTTTTTATGGGGCGTTTTGACAAGAAAGAACGAAAGAATGAAAGACAAATTATATACCAGACCCCTTTCTGGAAAGGTATCCTATGTAAAGAATCTTTAAAGCTGCACCGCAAGGTACTGAATAAGTTTTAAATTTTTTCCCCTTTTTCCTCCAAACACAAATTAGAGATGTTCTTCACCTTTGTGATCAAGTCTGCTGAGGAAAGATCAGACTCATAGACCCAGATGTGGTGAGCAGCACCCAAGTGTACTGATCAGATTACTGAATTTGGCTGTTTTCATTTAATTTAATTACAGATGAGGACACAGTTTATTACTACAGCAATCTGACCAGCAGCATAAACCTAAAATTCTCCAGAACTTTCATTTCCAAAGCACCAAAATACTTCTGTTTCTTTCATATTTCTTATAATTGGAAATAATTTGCTAGGGAAAAACATATTTCCTAAAGCCATGCTTCTCTGGACAGTTTTTAGAACCTTATGCGAAAAATCTGGTGACCAAAAGAATTGGGGTTTCAGAGAACAATTTAAAAATTTGGACAATTAACATTATCAACATCACAAACAAAAGAGAAAATAGCTGAATTATATCCTTTTTACAACAAATGGTTTTGACAAATGGCAAATTTTGAGGCTCTCTCTTTGTGCATAAACTAGACCCTTATATCAAGGGAGAGCAAGAAATAGCTAGATAGCACTTTTGTCCAAAATTCCTTTCCAAGAAAGGAAATAGGAGCTATGTTCACATGGTTTAAATTCCATCTACATGCCTGTAGCTAGTGTGTCCATCCCTTCAGAAAGGCCTGGCCAGGAGACCACACTGTGTTCATGGACTTGAAACAGAATTTTGCCTCTCTGAAAATTACCTTTGGTCCATTTCTCCTTAACCTGAAGTGCATAAGGTACAATAAAGGCAAAAAAAAAAAAAAAGCTGGGGTTTGAGGCTGGGGTGGGATTTTGGCGTTACTGGAGAGGATCCAGCAAGACCAGGGCTGAAGAACAGGAGGCCAGAAAAGACAAACCTGAGTATACTTGCTGCCACCAGGATTTTACCTGCCAGAGGTAATAAAGAAAAACTTCTCTAGGATCCCGTGGGAGTCTGCCAGGAAAAGCTGAGAAGGACCACCATGGGCATAAGAAAGCAGGTACTCCTTTTTTACTCTCCATTTGTCTAGAAAGTGTTGGTTTATTCTCAGCTTTTTAGAGACAGGGTAACTGAGAGGTGTTTTAAAAGATTTTATTCTTAGTCTTAATGAAGGGTAAGATATAAGGGATGTAAAACTCAATGCTATTCTATTAGATGTTAATTTATTTCTTGGTTACAATACTTTATAGATGCTTTTTAGATTATTAGCTTTTGCTACACAATTTTACTATTACTTCTAACACTAACCACTTACATTTTTTTCCTCATGTAGTCTTACTACAATTTATCTTTCACAGTTCCAATTCTCTAAAATAGCTAATCTTTTTGTAAAGTCATACTTTAAAACTTATTCGAACTTATTTCTAATTCAATCTCTCTCCTAACAGTATCATCTCTATTCCATAGCCTTCTTAAATCAATATGTCTTATCTTAGTATTTACGTAAAAATATACAAAACTGTGTGAACTTTTTACCAATTTTTAAAAATTCTTTGCAAATTTATTTCCTACAGGAAGGGATGGCAGCCTGCAGTACCCTGCAGGGACAAGAAGCCTGATGCTGAGGCAGGGCTTTGGCTCAGGTGCCTGAGAAGCACATTCAAGGTCTGCATTTGCGAAGGGTTGAGTGAACTGACACCTGGTGGCTCCAAAGTGACAGATGTGACCACACAGAGATAAGCAGGTGATGAGGCTGGGAGCAGGAGCTGCTGCTGGAAGCACAGACACTTTCTGCATTCACACCCATACAGCAGAAAGCCCCACAATTTAACTGTACCTTGCACATGGAAATGCTGTTTCCTTCACCAGTGAGTCATTCCTGCTTGTTTTTTCCACGTCAGGCACAATTTTATTCACCTTGATTGTACTCCCCTTTATTCATTCCTCTTCTAGCTGTACAGATCTACTCCATTTAACTTCCCCTCACACAGTAAGTGATTATTTTGCTACTCTTTAGACCCACTCTCATTTTACATTCTTTTAGTAAGTAGGGCGTGGGGTAGTGGAGAAACAGAAGCTCCTCTCAATTCAAGAGTCAAAAAGGAATATGACTTTGTTTTGTCTTCTTCCAAACTATTCCCAGTGTTATTTACCCACCTTTCTGATCATACTACTGGATTGTGAGCAGACACATTAAGGAAATACCTGCGTGTTCTAAACCGTTGTTACTAAACAAAGAAGTAAAGAAATCCAGAACACCAAGGCTCTGTTCAAACACTGAAATGTACCAGATGAAGGAAGACAGGTGTTAATCTTTCCCAGTTTGCCTTTCAGGAAAGAAGTGTTGTATGTTTACACTTCATCTGCTTTGTCCAATTCTGATTTAACTGTCTGATTTTCATCTTTTCCCAAAGAGTAGAACGCATTTCTCAGTAGCAGTCAAACTTCACAAATTATTTGAAATCACTGGAAATCCTTAAATGCTTTTATGGACAAAAGACAAAATTCTGATCTTACTCCATGGGTGAACAAATCAGGAGTCATTCTACTGAGGCAAATGAAGCAATAGCTGAGTGACTGATGCAAAGTAAGGCAGGGCAAGCCTAAAAGCATGTTCCCAGAAATGCCACCAAGACAAGAAAGCCATTTGCAAATGGCATTACAGAAGAAAGGGTGAGCAACAGACAAATGAATGCTCATTTATTTCAGGGCAAAACTGAGTTAGAGTTTCTGGAAATGATGTAACAGGAGCTAGTAACAGCTTGGCAGAGGCAAGAGCAACAAGATATTCCCTCATCCAGGGGTCTGGCAGCATCTCAGTAAGGGGCTGAAATTTGCCTTTATTGTTAGAACTTCAGTTAAATACAACCCAGATGGAAAGTCACGTTAAAGTTTAAAAGCCTTTCCCAATGATCTGCTCAAACAGGCAGCAGGGTAGAACATGTCTAAAAGAAAGGGAATTTAAGCATTTCCAAAGGTAAAGTGATAAATTTTGGCCTCTATTCCATGAACAATCTCCTTGCTTCACAATGATCTGATTTCTGGATGACTGAGCATAAAATCATTCTGAGCTGCTTCCAGAGACTTATGGTAAGGTGCTGCAGTTTTACTATAATGACTAGCCATTCTCTTGAAGTTTGAGACTTATCTTTTCCTAATTGCAAAAGCTACCTGACACCAATACCAATTAAAAAAACCCAAATCAACAAAAAGGAAGTGTGAAAAAAGAAGTGGGCTGAGATGAATTGTTAGAAAAACATAAAACAGCATAACTGAGTAGATTACTGCTGAGATTTCACCTTAGGTCTTCCCTCAGGTGCAAAAGAGAACCTTGCAATTCTACTCCAATCTGTTTAAACCAATGTGCTTCACTTCAGCCTTCTCCAGTATGAATCCTTCCCACAAATCTAACTTCAGCCGTCACGCAAACTTCAGCTCTGTATCTGCAATTAATAAATCCAACTCAGGATTTATTTGCTTCATCAAAGCAAGAAATAAAGTTCTTTTCATCACTGGGATTTCTAACTCTTTTCATAAAAGAGCACTGTAGCAATAAGTGAATAAATCCAGTTCTCTCCAGCTCAAATTTCAACACAATATATTTGGGTTGGGTTTTTTGCTTTATTATTAAAACAAACTCACCCAACTTGGATGAGCAACAGCTTCATGTTTTACTCATATTTTAAATCTTTCTCAAGGAAGTTGTGAATAACCCAAAGCATCATTTATCACCCTCTTTTTGGCAGGGAATAAAGTTATAGCACAAGTACAAATCCATGCAGAAGACACATTAATAAATGCAGGAAACCTAGTGACTACCATTGTCTTTTATGCATATGATAATGGGAAAGGCTGACTTCACCCAACCCTGTGGAGTATTTGAATTTTCAGGTCACCTGTTTCATGCAGATGAAAATACAGCTCCTAGGATGAGAAGGCAAGCACTGGGCCCCTTGAAATAAGTAAATGAATAAAAGTGAGGCAAAAGTCTCCCAAAGAAAAGGTCTTCAGTCAAGAATACACTGAATGCTTCTGCAAAACCATTGTGAGAGCAGAGACTGGATTTCAAAAACGCCACTCAAAACCTGGCCCCAAGCAGAACATTTCCTCCCCTTTGGGATCCCGCTGCTTTTAGGACATGCTGTTCACGCTGGCAAAGGGAAAGGGTTGTGTCATACCTGGCACAGATGAAGCCATGGGCAAACAGTCAGGGCCACGCAAGAAGAGGCAGCAAAGGGAGTCAGGCATGTCAAAATACGCCTCAGGGGCAGAATCTGAACAACAGCACGAGCAAAATACTTCTAGCTGGGGCTGTAAATTAACCAAAAGTAAGGCATGACACCCAGTTTAGTAGCAAAGCTCATTAAAAAAAAAAAAATCCAACAAAACCAAGCTGGTTTTACCACAGTCTTCAAAAAGCTGTACAAAGGATATGGTGAAGTTACACATCACACCAACTACCTCCTGTCAATACAGATTTTAAGATACCTGTGAAAAATGACTTTTCATGTTGATGGTTCACATTCTTGTGACATCTGGCTGGAAGGGCTAGGGTTAAACGTCTGTTGCTATTTTCATTAAAGACTATTTTATGCTTCAATTGCTGGAAAAAATGATTTTACTTCAAAACTGAACTTGGCAGGCAAATGCTGTAGCCAAACGTGGTTTAATAGATTTGTCAAAGTGAAAAACATCTAACAAACAAAAAAGAAATGTAAGGAAGCTTACACAGTATCTGACACCTGACACTTACCTGATCCACAAAGTAGACATTTAATCCACTTATCACCTATTTAGAGAGACACACACTGGTATTTATTAACCAGCTATGTTATCCATCAGCCATCTCCTGATTTTTCCTTAAAATTATGAACATTCTGGCAGGTTTAGAAATCAGCATTCTTCTTCATGTACTAGTATGTGCAGTCATTACATCCTTTCAACAGCATGTCCACAGGCTTTGGGATCACTTAATCTCCCCAAACCTGCAACTCCAGCACTTCAAAGACCTCAAACCTTGCTGCCATTGAATGGCCTGTGGAGCACACCACTCTCTTGCTGCTCCCAAGCAGCTCCAAGAAAGGGTGTGGAAAAGCTTCCCCACAGCACATATATCCCTGTCCAACCCATACAAATCCTCTTCTTGTTGCAGGGGACAACTGCAAGCTCAGCTGCTTGGAGGAATTGAGATAAATGCAAGTTGCTGGGAGAGAGGCAGTGCCTGTGAGCAGCCCAGAGGGGAACTCTTGCAAGGCTCAGTAGGACCTGCTGCTGTGGGACAGCTGGATTTGACAGCTCAGCACGGAGGCAGCAGCCTGGAAGCTGAGAGCAGGGAGCAATCACACCAACATCACCCACAGCCATGCTTCTCCCTGAATCTAAGCTGCTGGAGAAAGCAGCTCCAGTCTCTAATAAGATGGGATTCCTTTTCTCCATATCCACGTCAGACAGAATTCAATTCCCCTTAGACCCAGTGGAGGCCCAAAAAGGGACAGAGGTGCTGCAAGTCTGAGAGCCCCTGTAAGACTGAGAATAAAAGAATTTGGCTCCTTGCTTCCAGTGCCAGCCTAAAGCAAAATCACCAGCCATGACACATGCATGGATCTGTCAGGATGGAGAGCTGCACTGAGGATCAGTAAACCAGTGCAGCACAATTACAGCAGCCAGAAGTGGGCATGGGACAGCCAGAGCACCAATGGAAAATGTTGGCTGACTTCACTGGAATCACGTAAGAAAGCCAGAATCAGATGAAGCAGCCACAGGAATCAAAGTGTAGAAGAACAGGAGAAAGCAAAGGGGTTTTCATCTATCCATTCCTTCCACCCCAGAACAACAATGCTTACAAACTAAGTTGTAAGCACTTAGTGTTTGTTCCCAACAAGTGCAAGTTGCACTCAACAGAAACTAGCGAAGTTATTCCCGATGAAATTTTTCATACCCATCTTGGCATCAGGGAATTTGATGAATATTTTGAAAAATAATACTTTTGATGAACACTAAAAGAAATAAATTATAAATATTATCAACACAAATATTTACTGATTAAAGTTCTGACACACAGAGTATGCAAGAGAGAGAAAAGTGAAATTAGGCAGTAAATATTCAATGTCCCATCGGGTGCCTGAAGCTTAATCCTTAACTGTTTTTCTCCCAAAGGCATAGAATAGAAATCCATCTCAGAGATCACAGAGCCTTTTGAGTTGATGTATTTAACTGCATGACCAACATTAATAGGAGTTACCCAGATAAATTCCAGCATATCTACTTTCAAAATATATTACTTAACCTAGCTGAACCCACTTTTTTGTGTGATGAATTGCCAGTGAACTGATATGAGTTTTAGATAAAATTTTTATGCAGCATGATATACAGAGACATGACTTTGGTGCACTACCATCTTGTGGCCTATCTAGGAAAAACAGTAAAGTGGAGTTTTATACATATACAGCCAGAGTCTATACACTAATCTGTGAAAAGAGCCCCAAAACTGCATGGGGTAAATATTACACAGAACAAGGAATGGTTCTTTTATTTCTTAGGGCTTGGCAGATTGCATCAAACTTCTTTTTGACAGCTTAGCACCAAGGTGTGGTGTCACCAGCCTTTCCTGGGAGAAGGCTCTCACCACAAGTGCAAGCTTGCACAGAGCAGCTGCAGAAGATAAAGTTAAATACTGTGCTGGTCCCAGTCCTCTGCTGCACAATTCCAGGCTTTCACCTGCACAGGTGAGGGAGTTTCCCCTGCAGATGCAGTTGCACTTTGTGGCCTGAAGAATAAAACCTCAGCCTGGTACTCAGTGCCAGTGTTGGGAGTTTGCTTGGGTTGGTTAAGTCAGCAATGTTTTACCACACATTCTTGTGTATAAACATGTGACTGTATACATGTTATATTTGTGAAAATGCATTTTAAGACATTATTTACATGTATGTATATATACAAATGTTGTGTGTGTGTGTAAACACACACACATATTGTAAACACTTAAAATATGATAAGTTGCCTTCTGGAACTCATTATTGTGGGTGTTACTTCTCTGCAATACAGTCAAACCTCCATCATGATTCATTCTTCTGCATCTCTCTCATATTTCTTGTAAGCATCCAGAAATATGCTAACAAATTTTAAACTGTGAAGAATGACATGATCTAAGAACTTAACTCAGTGTAATGAAACAAGTATATAAAGAACAAACCCACATCAGACTTTTGGTTCACTGCCTGGTTATATTCACTACCAACAGCCTGCTCCCAGCTCAGCAGCCTCAACAGTATCACATAAGAGACAGCACATTTCTTTCCCCAGTATAAAGGTGATACCCTAATCCTTTATCCCTTCATGATAATTCCCTAATCCAAAATTCTCTCACCATTCCAGCTATCACTGATGAGAGCATTGTCAATTTTTAAGCAATACTCTGGCTTCATTCTCACTTTAACAAGTCCACTGCCAGTGCTTCCTCATCCTACTTGCCATGATGACATTTTTCCCTGGAACCCACAACCACAACCAGCCCTCCCTTTCTGCCAAGCCCTGTTTCAGGGGAAGAGGACATCCTGACCTTGAAAACAACCAAAACCTTCAAACTGTTGACCTACTTAACTTACATTAATCGATAAAGTACAACAGAGCTTTCATTGCAAATTTTATAAAGTTAGTGATGAGCAGACCTTAACCTATAGCTCCAGGAACACCCAGCATTGGTGCATACACTAAAAACAAAACAAAACTCAACCCAAAGTGTTCTCCTCCAAAAATACCATCACCTGTTGCAGTAGCACCAGTTTCCTATAGCTTTCACACAGACCCCCTTAAGTCACAACAAATAATTTCAAAGAGTACAAATTCTGATTAGGAGTCCCTGAACAGAAAGGTGTGAGGGATAGGTAACATCACCTCTCTCTGTGAGAACAGCTTTCCTAGACTTACATCCCTTCAGATTATCCAAAAAAATAATATCATAAATAGCATAGCTTAGTAAGAAAGAAATGAGCATTAAGGAGCATTGAAGTCATCAGGAAAAAAAAGTTAAAATATTTATAAAGAAACAAGATACTGCATCAACATAATGTGTCCAACAAAAATAAAGAAAAAATAATTTCAGAGCAAATGCAGTAGCTCCCAAAATGACATTTAAACCACATTGCAAAAATGTTTCTCAAGGCCAGGAATTAAAACCATACCTGGCAGCTCTTCCACAGCAAGCAAAAATTGTTCTAGGATTAGCATGAGTAATGAGCCATCTGACAAATCCTACAACTGATCAAATGTTTACAGGGGTCACCAGCTGTCACTAAGGTACTGCTGCAGATGATATTTACGGGAGTCACCATTTCTGATTAAGGTACTGCTACAAGAGCTAACACACAGGTGTGGCTTTCTGCTTTTAGTCATGTGCTGGGCACCAATCAGTGCTAAAGACCAGACCAAAATCACAGATCAAAACTTTACCTTGTTGATTTTTCACTTTATTTGCAGGGAAATATAGCAACAATTCAAAACACAACCACCACCAGAAGAATCAATGCTGCTGCAAGTTAGAAGATGCTTCAATTGTTTAAATTTTTGTGGAAGAGGAGACCTTTAAAAATACTTGAGATATCAATATCGTTAAGGGGAAAAAGTACAGTTTCACTCTGAAAACTTACCCAAGATAGACAACAATGGTAACCAACATACATTAACACTTGACTAAAGATATTAAAGGAGAGGGGGTGGGAAGAGCTCAAATCCACCTCTTATGAAGGAGTGCCTGCAGCACTTACAGATAAAGACCAGAAAAGATAAACTGCTCTCCAGATTGAACATCACAGACATGAAGACAACAGAAAGAGCCTGACTAATCTAGTCAGCCTGGTTTTCACCCAAACTGAAATGAAATTACAGTTCTCACTGGCAGTTTTATACCTGATCCTAAGAGGGATATGGGCCTATGTGTTAGCAGGGGAAGAGAAAGGCTGGGCAGCCCTGGAGCCTTGACTACTGCTGGATGTCCTGGATCAGGTCCATGAATCAGCATGGCAGGACAAGTCAATCCCAAACCCTGGTTTGCTCTTGCCCATATTTACAGCACCACTGAGAATATTTCATGGCATTTCACAAACCCACACCCTTATGGGGGTTTCTATCGCGGATGTGGGCAGATAAAAAATACCCTCCTTGGAAAGCAGCTTTCACAGCTCAGTCATTAATGCAGAGTTAACAACACGCCTGCTTTACGAAATGCTTTCTGAATTTATAAAAATGAGGGTTGCTTGAGGGCACCCTGAACTATCCATGACACGAGTTACTGCAATAGAAGTGAAGGTCTGCCCTTTAGCAATCTGTGCTACAGCCAGTGACCAATGTGAGAGCGCCCGAGAAGCTCCTTCTAATTTCAGATGCCTGGAGTCACCAAATTTGATTTAGCTGCAGAGATGGTGGGAAATGCCACTAGAATTTATATTTGTATCTAATGAGAAAATTACATGTAAATTTTAGTTTGGGATTTGAACCAGCGTCTTGATCTGATTTCAGGTTTTGATGCTGTTCCACAGAGCTCTGTTAACAGAAATGCCCTTGAACAACAGAAACAAGTAACTGAAGTAGAATACATTCATCTCAGTAGTTAATCTAATCCCTTGTATACTGACAGAGCAATTCCAACATGTCCCATAAAGCGGGGAGCCTTGGAATTTTCTTGATGAAGAAAAATAAAATTAAAAAAAAAAAACAGATAAAAAAAATAAAAGAAAAGAAAATATTTCTTGAGAAGAAATATTCCTTCCATTAAAATATTTTATGTAGAAATGCCCCACATAAACTAAACCACAAGAAGCTCCACCTCAACATGAGGAAGAACTTCTTTCCACTGAGGGTGGCAGAGCACTGGAGCAGGTTGTCCAGGAGGGTCATGGAGTCTCCCTCTCTGAGGACATTCCAAACCCAGCTGGATACACTCCTGTGTCACCTGCTCAGGTGAGCCTGCCTTGGCAAGCAGGTTGGACTGGATTATCTGCAGAGGTCCCTTCCAACCCCAACCATTCTGTGACTCTGTAAAAAAACAAAACAAAAACCCACAATCTTTTTCTTGTTTAGGAACTATTTTTTAAGCGCTGCTAAAATTTGCCATCTGCAATGTCCTGCTTTTTGCAAAACGTAATTGATGAATTAAGTATGTCCTCTTAAATATTTTTAAAAGATTTTTAAAAAATTTACTGTATTTTAAAATAGAAATTCAACTGGGAGTGAGATCTTCCATCCCAGAGTTTACAGTAAGTATTAGCTAATGATATTTACAGCAAAGAAAATTTACAAGTATAAAAATTCACACGTGTATCCTTTGTGCATCCATACTTAATAGAGGGTATCAGTACTATGAGCTCCAGAGCACAGACATTTGTCACCATTAACTAGAGGCAAATATAGAAGTGAAGACATTTAACAGTTTGCAAAGAGCTCAGCTCCTTTGGTGTTCTGACATTCAAACAAAATGGCTGAAGTTTATATTTAGAGTTGATGCATATTTGTAATGGTTTCCTTTTAGAAATATTTTGAAAACATGCCTTTGAGAGTTTAAATACTTGGACTTTTAAGGGTTTTAGTCACAAATATATCACAATATCAATATTTAGTTAAGACATCCAATAAAACATTTCCATAATTTTTATGCAATATCTGTCCTTAGAAAGGGAAAAAATGACTGCTTGCACTTGACTAGTGCAAGCAACAGTAACAATTGCCCCCAAAAGAAATGGCTTGTTAGTAGACAACAACAAAAAAGGAAAACTTTCATGTGAAAATAATTTTTATGGTGATATCATCTCTCTGTTGAAAACCACAAAATGTCCCATTGCCAGTTATCCGGCTTCTTCAAAATCCAGTCAAATAACAAGCGGGAAGATCACAGGAAGCGCACACGGCAAACACATCCTGACATCTGATCGTCCCTCGAGCCAGCACGACACAAAACCTGGCTCCCTGATGAAAACACGGCTCCCACTTCCCAGGAAAATCAGCTCTCGGGTGCTGAGGGACAGGAGTGGCTCCAGAGGGAACGCAGTGGCCATGAGCAGGGATGGCAGGAAGCGACAGCGCTGAATCAGCAGGTGACAAGCAAAGCAACATCAACGCACCATCAGCAGCGCTTCCAAGAAAATCAAAATCACACGGGGAGTTACAGGAGAGAAGAGTCCCTCTAAAACCTGCATTCTACCTAAACACCTAAAGCCAAAATATGGCTGATTCAAAGGTGCTTTGAATGCAGTCACCAACAGTGTATTGCTCTGCTTTGGGTTTAGCTACATATTTTAGCAATATTCTTGTATATCAACACATGAATTTCAACCTCCCCTCTGTAAGCCCTACCAGCAGCTACATTTAACTAATTACTGACTTCTTGGGAGCATTCCAGTGAAACCTTCACTGTGGCAGCATTATAGCAGCAGGCTCCCAGAGAGCATAGGTTCAGAGAGGAAACTGCATTTCTAATGCATGCAAATAACCCAAACATGGCTTGTTTCTCTACAGGAAAAACCGCTGTTGCTTACAGTACGCTTGACACACTGTCACATTACACCACTCAAACATACAGGGGGTTATTAATGATATTCCTAACAAGAAGGAAGCTCTTTTAAGCAGTAACCAAAAGCATGACATGACACATTGACAAGTAACGTGACAGCTCCTTTCTAATCAAACGTACTCAACGTAAACAGCAATTCATGGTCTGACACACAGTGACAAGCTAAGCCGTCCATAAAAGCAAAAGCAATGCTCTGAGAAGCTCATCAATGCACTTCAAAAAATAACTAATGCTCTTTTTCCATCAAAGGTGGTCTGTTCTGTAATGTGAAATCTCTATTTCTCTCATGGCACACCACAGTGCAAAGGCTGCTCTGATCCCCTGGTACAGCTGCCATGTGTCACTAGAGGGTGCAGTTGTTCTGCGCCTTAAACCCAAATTACCGACAACGTTTTTGAATAATAAAATGCTCCTGTATGACTCAACTCTTTCAATGATTTTGCTGAGCCACATACGTTCGACATTTTTAATTTACATTCAGAGGGATTATTGCCCTTCAAGCTCTCCAAATAACTAAACTGGCAGACTGTGCATGCTCTAGAGCAAGGGAGACTGTCTTGCTTTAGACTCCAGCTGGTTTCTTTTGACTCTGTATGAGTGGCAGCTAAATATTTGCAACAGGATTTACCAAGTTATCCAGGCCCAACCATTAGGCTGTTGCTATTTGCAGGCTTGTTTTTACAGCAGTTGTATGACTGACTTTCTACCATTTCCATTCTTTTTTGTTCCAAAAGACATGATGCTCTAACAGCAGCCTGGCTTCAGCCCTGGATCTGAAAACTGAAGTGAACACCACAGAACGGGCAGTAAACATGGATAACAGCTCAAGAGAGCTCTGAGCAGTTTCCCTTTTCATTTCTCTGCCTGGAAAAACAAACAAGGGGGTTCACAGTCAGCCCTGGAGCAAGACTGAACTGAGAACCAAAGCACTGACAAGTTTGGGGTGGTGGCCACAGCCCGGGACTGCAAGAGGTCATGGACGGACCAGCAGTTCAGTGCCAGGGTTTGTAATGGAACTCCAAAACCCGTGTTTGGCAGCAGCTTTCAAATGCTTCCTCAGAAGAAGAAGGAGCAGGGGCACCTCTGCTGATACAGGTGAACATCTGGAAGAGCAGCCCCAGGGCAGGGAGAGGCACAGGTCACAGAGCAGGCACAAAGATACATCCCCTCTGAGGCTGAGGAACAGGCTGAAGAGGCTCTTTACAAACTTCCCACTCGTTTTTCAGTGGAACCATGCTGATTATGCAGATTTCATACAGGAGCAGCACCGTTCAGTGTGCTTACAAAGGATCACACAGGCTACACCATAGATCATGTAGAGTCAAATCAAAATTGCCTCACCACCACAAACCTTCTCTGAGAACTGAGACACTATTCCCAGCCTTCTACAGCCAGTTTGGGTTCAGGGTTTGGCTTCTGAGAACAAATAATGTAAGAAAAACAGTGAGAGGGGCTCAGGCAAATGTCAGCAAGGGCTGTGACTGACATTATTGCACAAGCCTAAGGTGACAGGTGTCCCATGGCCAAGGCAGCTTCCACTTTGGGGACAGCATAGCATATGCCCTCCAAATTTATAACTATTTGCTTCTGAGCCTCATTTCCCTCAGGTGCAGCCCGGCTGTTAGGATGGACATGTGGCCTGTTGAAAAAGGAACTAAATTCAGCTAAATTTACACTGCTGAGCGAGTACCTGAGCAGCACCCCATGGCTGGCAGCAAGGGAGAGCTCCCAGCTGCAAGTTCTGGCAAACAGCAGCAGCAAAGGCAAACTGGCATGTGGAGCTTCCAGCAGACCCACAGCACTGCGAGCAGTGGGGGATCTGAAGTGGCAAAGTCCAAGAGTATCTCAGAAAAGTTTAATCCACACAATCATCTCAGTATTCAAGATTTAAACAAAATCCACTGTAGGACTGTACTGCAGCTTTACAACACTTTTAGAAGGGTAGTGGTAGGAGAAAAGGTGATGGTTTCAAACTAAAAGAAGTCAGATTTAGATTAGATATAAGATGTTTTTTGCAATGAGAGTGGTGAAACAGCAGCAGGTTGTCCAGAGAAGTGGGGGATGCCCCATCCCTGGAAACACTCAAGGACAGGGCTCTGAGCAGCCTGGTCTAGGTGCAAACGTCCCTGCTCACTGCAGGGGGTTGGACTGCATGACTTTAAAGGTCCCTGTTAAATTAAACCATTCCACGATAACACAGCCCTGAAAAGCGAGGAGAGCTCCTAAGAACGCAACCTTGGTGGATGCAGTACCCAAAAAGAGCACAACATAACCCCAGGGAGCAGGGACTAGGAGGAAGAAAGAAGATGCCGAGTCATTTTGGGGCAGCAAATGGCAAGAAAAAACAGACTGGCATTTCAACTTGAAGTAGACTCCCCAAATCAGAAAGCTGAGGGGTCCTGAGAGAAGAACCGACTCACTGTTTTGAAGATGGGTAAAATGCGAGTGGGTTTTTTTCTTTGTTCCTGAACCTGGTTAGCATTTGCTTTAGCATTTCACCAAAACGCTGCACTCAATCATGTTATTTTCCACAGTTTATTCAGTTAAATGTTTTGAGATACATTTGCAGCACACCAAGCCCAATCTGAAGGCGTGAGAACCTGTTAAGGGGATGCATCAGGTACTTACAATAAACAGCAACAGTTTTCAGGGTGTTTGGTTTGAACTGCATTTAAAAAAGAGCTAATCTTTCACTGTTACTTCTAGATAAAATTAAAATCAGGTGAAAAAGCACCTAACACATTGGAGAGGAAGAAAGGAGGGAAGAAAAACTAACCTCCACTTCGTTTTTACACATATATATACACAAAACCCAGCATGAATAATGAATAATTAATGGCAATATATCAAGCAAGAACATTTTTGAGCTCTGTGCTAACTGTTCACATACAGAATTATTACAGTTGTCTGTAATAACAAACTGGTTTTTTACCAGCATTATTTAATACTTGATGTAATCTATAAAAGTCTTCAGACAAGAGGTTGTTATTAACTGAGGAAACTGGCAATCCACTGAGATTTCATGACAAGCCTCATTAACCTGTAAACACCTGGCTATTAAGGCACATTCATTATGTGTGGGCTTTTTTTCACAGAACTGTCACTGGCTTCTGCTGAAACAGCTATTGAGAAAAATATGTGGCAATGCAAAATGAGAACCCAATCAACTTTTATTTTTTAACTTGTCCTGGATATGAATGTATTTTTGAATCTTGTATGTATGAAGTAATCTAGGCTTGCAAATGATACCTGACACTTTTCAAAAAAGGGGCATCTATAGAAGCCACTGTCATTAGCTAAAATGTCTGTAAAAGCTATCAGAACTTGATTTTTTTAAATGTTATAAGCCACATATGTATTTTAAATAGATATCAGGGAGAAAAGCAAGTGAACTGAGAAAAATATGGAAGCCAGTTCCAGAAATTGGCATAGATGAAATTGACTATTTTTATCATGTTCAAGTTCATTTAATAATTCTTTTTACAAAACAGCAGAGATGAAAGCAGTTGATCAATAAGAAATAATCAGCATTTGAGTGAGCACAGCTAAAAGACATTTTAAGAAAACAAGAAACTCAGTAGACTGAAACATGGAAAACATTGTTAGTTAAATATAAATATTGTCAAGGGCTGTTAAGAAGCAAGACAGAAGTGATTCATGTTCACCTACCAAAAAAAAAAAAAAGTGAAAAGCCAGTTTCTACTGCCTTATTTTCTTTTTAAAGGTTGGCTAGGCTGCAATGAAAACTTTCTTCTTTTCATTAAAGCATCGCAGCGGAAGTCATCAGGTTCACAAGATGTTAGTGGCATGGTTTCTGCCTTCAGAGCACAGACAGAAGGGCTGGCCTGTGGCCTCCTGGGCTTTGCTGTAGTGTTGGAGCCAAATGTTTGTGGGGGCAGGTGGCAAGAGGAATTAACACTTGCTTCATTCAAGAGCAAAGTCTGTTTATCTGCCTTCCAAGCTGCACTGTTGTGAATAAGGACCTAAGCCACCAGCATAACTGAAAGACAACATATTTAAATTTAAGGTTATGTTTTTAAAATTAAACTATCCCCCTCATAAAATAAATCACTTGATAAAAACAAAACCCAAAACCTAGCTGCAGTATTTGATGTGTTGTTCCAAAAGTAAGTCACTGCAATCACAATCAAACACTGAAAGAAAAAAAAAATAAACACATGGGCAAAACAAGAGGGGAGTGTAGATAAATCAGTGCCAACATTAAATACAAGACAGCTTGCAGAACATGAGAAATTACAAAGAAAAGGTCAAAAAAATCCAGGGTGAAGGGAATAATTTCTACAATCACAAACAATATAATAGTTGCACATTTTTACAATCTTTAAGTACAAATGACAGAAAGATGTTGAAAATCCACCTTCACATTCAACTTGGGTAATTTTCACAATTTTTGTCTCGATATTTATATCCATAAATATGTTCAACTTTATACTGAGCAGGATTTAAACAAAAATGTCATTTCACACCCCTGCCTCTCAGGAAAGGCATTGCAAGCTTACAATAGCAACCAGAAGAAGTTCCAGAGATTCTAAACAGATTAAGCATCTGAAACCCTGCAGCCAGAGTCTACAAGAAAATCTATTCTGAACCTATTAATGAGAAAGGGAAGGGAGCAAAGCTTGGCACCTAAGGGCAACTAATAAACAGCAGAGAGATGCAGCTGAATTTATTTATTTTTTTCCAAACAGCAAGGTCACAGGCTAAGCTGAGAAAAGGAAAAAAAGCTACAAAATGGATGACTGAAAGCAATCATGGGTTTTCACTTAAAATTGAAGATCTAGATTGCTATATCCCCTCTCTGTCTGCAGAGCAGGCTATTCATTGCACTGGAGTGGTGAGAAACCATGGAAAAAATGCAAGACAAACCAGATGAATGGAGAAGTTGCATCCATTTCTAGAGAGACTCACTTTCTCTGCAAGTACCTCAAAACAAAATAAGCACGCTTTAAGCCTATTACTTTGCTGTACTTGGGACTCATGAGAATGAAATACTGAAAAAAAATCAACTGAACTTTTCAGAACAAGTTGGATACCCAAAGGATTGTTTGTTTATTTTATGGACCTTTGCACATAAGGTCAAATCCGAATGCTGATCACACAAAAGGTTTTGTTTTGAACAGTAAGGGTCAGTATGCTTGAAAAATAAAAAACCTCACAAAAATAGTGGATTTAATTCCTCAGCAATAGTTTATAACTTCCACATTGTTTTTCCTTGTTTCTGTGAACTACCTGTTAACTTCAGCTACAGGTAGCCAGACAAAACATCAAAAGGCATCTCACTGTTACAGAGCACATAGATGGCACAGGGGAACAAAGGTGATGTGCACAGATTGTCTCAAAATGATGCTGTCACTGTTCACCTCTGTCAGATATTTCAACTGTTAACAGCTTTCTGCATTTTTTTTTCTATAATAGCCAAGAACTTTCCTTTAGCAATATTAGAAAATAATCCTTTTGATAAATAACAGGACTATTTGCTACACAGAGCACAGACACCAGACTGCATGCTGCAACCATCCCTGCTGTTGATATCTTCACCAGAGAGGAGTGGCTGTGGGACCTGAAGTGGCTGCCAGACTTGCTGATGTCTGGACAGGAATAAAGCATCACAGAAATAAATAGCTGCCTGAACAACAGCTTGACAAGTGAAGTTGGTCTGACAGTCATTCTGGGGCAGTGTGACATTTGAAGGAGAGCATTTAACCCAGAGGATGCTGAGACTCTCAGTGTGCACTCTGAGCTGGGTACAGCCTTTTGGGGTTGGACACCACCAGCACCAAATGGCAGCATCAGAACACCCACATCTGCTCTGGAGAAACACATCATTACACATCTTATTACCACATCATTCTGCTTCTGAACTTTCCTGAGCACTGTTCTTGAGTGAGACACTGCACAAGAATGCCTTCAGTCCTGAGCTGAGTGGAACTGAACAATTACCAGCATCTCAGGAGCACACCCATGGGCTCATCTGTTCTTTTATTGCTCTGACTGCCTGTGAGGAGGGAACTTCATCCAGCTGGAATACTTTGTGCTGGTCACATTTTGAAGCCTGGTAGGGGATTTTTTGTACCCTGAAAGTCTAACCCTCCTCAAGCTGCTCACAAGCCAGTTCCACCAGCTGGGGTTGCCTGCTAGGGCTTAAGCTCCAGGGTCCCAGAGGAATAAAGACATTTCCCTTTGAGCTCTGCTTTTGCATTTTGAAATTTCTGCTGCATTTCTTATCCCCACCTCAGCCTCCCAGTTCCCAAACTGCTTGTGGGAAAAAAATCCTGGCTGATCTAAACATCCCATGCAAAATGGGCATGTGTCCTACAACATTTTTTGCTCTGGCTAGGACTACAACTGAAGCTGCAGTTGCAACTGTAAAATCCTACTGGTTGTTAAAAGAATATAATTCAGATTGTTAAAAAAATGTAATTTTCACCACCATCCCTCTTTGTATTGCAAATATTAAGAGGTCACGTGCAAAAGAGCTGAACTGGAGATGCTGACACAACACATTTTCCCACTCAATTTTAATTCTGTTTTCATCTGTATATTGGCCCAGAGCTCCACTTTTTCTTTCCCTTCCTACTAGCCATACGTCACCATCCCAAGACAAATGGCATTGCTCACACAGCATGTTTCACCATTTTACAATACTACCTTCATGGGAATGAATCACGCACAATAAGGAAGCAGAAAGCAAAAAATCAAAAGGAATGGCCAGCAGCACTTACATTTCAGGAGATACTGATACACTTGTTGTGACACAGCAATAGCAGAGGTCAAAACTTGAACAGTCCATGGAAAGAACTTGAACAATCTTTGGTTTATTATGGGAATATACATAATTATCATGGTGAAGTATTAACCACCTACCCAAAACTACAAGAATGGCTATGATCAGCAAGCTTGCAAATGTTAATTTTAACAAATTGAGACAAGGTGGATGCAGCTTTAACTGCACAAACCTCACTGGTAACTGAGCAGGGCTCTTCCCTCCAAAACTGCTGATGCAGTTGAGAAGTTTAAGTAGATCAATACAGATAAATTAAAGCATAAAAAGCTTTATAAAGCTTATTATAAAAAACCATAAAAAGCACCATTTTCTCACCAATCAGATTGGGCTGAGAGAATACACATCTCAAATAGCATCCACCCAAACTTCAGTATTCTCAACACCCTTATAAACAAATGGGAATTACACCAGAAAATAAATGCAACAGTTCCCCAGAACCCCTGCTTCACTCTCCCTGATTTTTGTCACAGTTCTTCCACACTTCAGAAAAAGAACAAACAAAAGCAGGATGCATCTTTGCTTTGTTAGCCAAGGTCTCTTTACTTTCAGGCACGACACAAAACTGGGATTCTGTTTGGTGATGATTATGAGAAAAAAAACAGAGCTATCTGTCAGGACAAAATTTGCAAAACCACTCCCCTGTCAGTTTGAGAAACAACTCTGTAAAGGGATGGCAATCCAATGATTGGCTAAGAATGGACAGCATTAAGAATAAAGGAAAGTGTTGTTGCTGTGGCAGGGGTCTGGAGAGAAGGCAGGAACATGTCAATGCAGAAACATGTTTACAACATGCACTGCTTCAAGATTTCTGAACCTCAAGCCCAGACCACCTTCATATTTGTATCATGCCCTCGAAGCCAGGCAGACAGGTGACACTTCCTCAGGGCGAGTCCGATTTTCATGTGCAGACATCAGCTTGAACACCCTGCAGACATCTGGGAAAGAGGAAAACCACTGCTGCTGTGGAACAAACAGGCTGCAGAATTAGGGGTGCCTGGGGCAAAGGCTGGGCCCATTCCACAGGGGCAAAGGCAGGGAAATGCACAGGCACAGGGCAGGGAGGGACTGTCATCAGCCACAGCAAAGGAGGAAGCTAAGCAAAGCCCAGCAGTGGCAGAAGCTGCTGCAAACATCTGGGGTCAGCACTGCAGAGCAGCTCACGGCTAATTCTAATCCGGCAGCGGGCATTTTTGAAAGGGAGCTACAAAAAGGAGGAGCAGGAAGGGACGAAACACGGAATTCACCAGCGTTTAACCTGTACTTCCAAGGCCAGCTGTAGCTGCAAGGAGCAGGGCAGGGAATTGCCCTCAGTACCGGGCTGAGAACAGCCCAGCCTCAGCGCAGAGGTTTGCCGGAGCGGTGTAAAATAGAAACACCCAACTGCAAATTCACACGGTATGTAAGATACCGCAGTTCAGAATTTGTACTTGCATTTTCAGTCATTTCAGCCTCTCCCACCTTTTAGAAAAACAAGGAAAACCGGGCGCACATTTTCTGTCCACGGGGGGGCAGAGAGAGGCTGCTCTCGCCAAAACCCTTCCATAAATTGCCGAACAGGTTTGTCACCCTGTCACCCCTTGTTCTGTTTCTTTATTTCTAACCAGGAGGATGTATTATCCAATTTTCCAAATTACCCTTAGCTCTTTAACATTGCATGTATAACAATCTGATCATAGTCTCATCAAGCCACTTTAACTAATTCAAGTGGTTTTTTTTTTTTTTTTTCTCCTCACGATGCTAAATCTTTTGCTTATTTTTGTATGTTCTGTGAACTAATGGTTCATGGAAGAAGGGCAAAAATGGCTTCCTCAAATTGTCTGTGAAGTGCTTTAGCAACAAGATGTGTTTATGGAAGGCTTTAATTACCCAGCAACCTAAACTTATATGAGATTTTCTGGCATAGCTTACAAAAATACACTGGACTTGTATCACCATATAATCCTGAAATTCAGTTCAATAAATTGTACATTATGTTTACAGAGTTTAAAGACAGTTAAGAATACTTTTCCCTGAGTGTTTGCTCCCAGGAGATTTTTTTTTTTAACAATTCTTTGAGGTTTAATCATGCATGTACAGCGGCACATAAAAGAGAACTGTTTGTCTCCTAGCTATCTAGGAGTTAGAACTGACCTACTGGCCTTCCTGATTACTCTGGACTCATAGATATGAAAGAAGCTTCTCAAGAACATATTTACTAAGCATTCCTTACAAGTGAGTAAAGATTTGCTGTTGATGCTAAGACAGAGAACCAAAAGGTGGCTGAATTTCAAACACTCATGTTTTCCACGGCACACTGCAATCTGAGGCTCACTCTGTACTGCACAGCACTAGGTACTATGTGTTAACAGCTCACAAAGCTGTGGCCTTTAGCAAAGGATGCTGTCCAAACATCTCAAAGCATGAAGCACACTGCAAAGTAAAAATAAGGGCAGAAAAATCCTAATTAGACAAACAGCAGCTTGCCTATTCACAGGTGAAAATTTCAATGCACTGAGTGCCACTAGCTGAAAAGAAAACAGTCAAGTTCAGACAAAAAGAAAAGCATAATTCCAGTCTCTTCCCACAGGACTGTACTTTTCAGTTCAGGAAGGGAAGATGACAGCCAGAAGTGAACTTGTTTGCAAGCTGGGACCTATTTAACAGCAGGTGTTGTCACACTAGGAGACTAAAGGTGCTCTATTCATGACTGGTTAGAGAATTACAGCAAAGCAATCTGAAAAAAGGAAAGAAAATACTCGTTTCTCCTAAGAGAGTGACCTTAGCATGCAAAACCCTTATCACTTGTCAAAGGCTGCACCAACTGCTTGACCATCCCACCAGGTGCTAACCTGGTGTCCAGCCCAAAAGTTGAGCAATGGCCCTAAAATTAGACACTGCTCTGCAGTGGAAGCACGAAGACCAGAATTCAAACTCAAAAACAGCTGAATTGCCATCCTGCCATGAGTCCTTACCCCATACAGAGCCAATCTGTATCATCAACAACTGTCTACAATGCAAAAGCCCTTCCTCTGACTAGCCCTGGCCTCTCTCTGGACAAGTAAATCCTTCTGGGTGGACACCACCTACGTTTCCTGGGCTATTTGTGGAGCTACCAGAAATTCAGCAGCAAGGACTAAGACAAAACTCTCCCCATCCAAGCCCAGGGATGCCCATCATACAGATCTCCATGTCAGGACAGGTGATAAGACACCACAGTGCTCTTTGATGGTACTGAAATGCTAAGCAAGAACTGAGGTGTTTTTTTAAGACTGAGTTTTAAACACATCTGCAGTCACCATTAATGCAGCCAGTAATATTTCATTGTACTGAGGCTCACAATGAAACATGAAGATGTATTATCCTAATCATCATCTCAGTAAACTTCCAGGGTACACTGATGCATGTTGTCAATTCACATCATTTTCACTGACATTTCTGGTTAGCAAAAAGAAGTCTTCAGGCAAGAAAAAGCACACTCACAGACACATCAGTTATAACAGTCTTTTCCCCTGAAGACCCAGCACCATGTAACCATTATATTTGTTCAAGGCATCTTTTCCCTGAATTTGCTTCAAGAAAAAAAGCTTGATCTTCATAGTGACTTCCCTGATCAAGTTTCATCTAGATCACTTTTGCATGAGGTGCAACCATTAATTTTTCTGGATTATTCAGTATCTATTTTCAGCAAATTTCTCTGTACACAGAAGAAATGCACTTAGCTGAGACATCTCCAACAGCATTTTGATTGTTGATTAGTGAGATTTAGCACTAGCAGAACAACAACACTCCAGCTGTGAATCTCAAAGCAAACACAACTGAGACATCAAGATGAGACTAAGCTCACCTGAAGGATGCAGGTTCTTTCAATTCCCTTAAAAACATTGATATTTTGAAGTACAACTGAAAAGAAGCACTGAAGCCTACAAGTCTAGAGCAAGTCTCAAGTCTCCATCATATCTCAAGTCTAGATATTCTCTGCATCCAAGCCACAGAAGAGTAGCAGCTGTTCTGCAGAACTTAGTCCTGTAAAGAGTGACTCACAAAAAGCATTTCACTTGGAAAGCAGTGGGACTCCCACATCCCCTTGAAGCAAATCTTCATAGGAGTGAAGTCTACAGGGAATATGAAGTGTGTTTCCCAAGAAACATATCCGCCAAAGCACAGGGATCCACCACCAGACTTGCTCGTTCAGGCTTCCTCCTCTTTGCTATAAAAACCTTGTCTTCGGGTTTTGGTTCTCTTAAAAAGTATGACATGTACTCTTTTCCCAGAACAATTTGTGACTGAAACATTTGAAATGCTGTTCTCCTAAGTGAGGTAAGACATCACTGTACACCAAAACCACACTGCACTCCAGTGACTTGCCTTGGCCAAGTTGCCTTTGCTGATTTTTGCTCCTGAGAAAATCAGGGTTGAGAATCTTTTCCCCATTCCATGAGTGAAGGAATTACTCTTGTTTTGTAACTCCACTCTACATCTAGAACTGGATCCTAAAGTCAGATTAAACTGTGTAGCTGTCATACTAGCAAAGCTACATAATATTCATTACAGCATTTGGACTAATCCTTCCTCAAAATGGTATTCCCTAGTCTGTCTTGGGTAGCAATAAAACACATCTGAGTTACAACAATTCTTGAGTTGCCCCTTAGCTGAATCTTTGCCAATACTTCTCATCTCTCACATATAGTACATAAAAAATTGAATATGTGAAAGAGTAAAACCTTCTATGCCATTTGGATTCCTTATCCAACACAGACTATACATACTGATATCAGCTAGTCCAAGGGCTAGAAATGCTACCAGTCTGAGCAGGACTAGTGGTCCCCTGAAAAAAATATTTGGATAGAGGGGGAAGGACAGAAGCATGGAGCTTGATCTCCACAGTTAAGGGTTTCTCTTTGCAAATCACATACCAGTTTCAGAACAGCAGCTCAGTTCACTCTCTTCTCATGTCTAAACATCCCTGATCCTGGAGAACAAAGTGCAATATAGAGAGATGAAGGTTTCCTTGAGAATGAAGCCAAATGCAGGCCTGCAGTCAGCAGGAAAAATCACCAGGAAGCTGAGTCTTACAAATACATAGTGCAAGGCAGTTCAAAGGCACCCTGTTCAACTTCTTACCAATGTTTTCCTTCCATAATATACATCACTATTTTCCTTAACAAGGCATGAAGCTAGTTATCTTTCACCCAACACTCGAGATTTCTCTGCTTAACCAAAAGCCTCTGGTACAGAGGAAAAGTCACGCTTGAGGCCATTACAGTACACTGGGTTTGTTTGTTCAGTCTCTGCGTAACTGCTGAAATACGTTGCCATCTTATAACACAAGTTTCATACCTTCGTGGTGATTTCTCATGGGCAGCTCCTCACAGCACTGACTCCTTCTTCTTCTCCTCAGCACAGCCAACAAACTCCATCTAACCTTCTCGACCAGCCAACCTGCTCTTTTACAATACCCATCCTAATTGGATCCAGCTGTGGCCTATTAAGGGCAGGGCTGTTCCTAATGCTTGATAATTAGCACAGCTGTAACTCCTTAGGGGTGAGATTAGCTTCACCACTATCTCTATTCTCCTACATTCTGTCTATCCACAGAAATACATCAAATTGGGGAACATTTTGGAGAGAGCAGATTGAAGCAGTAAATTACAGAAATAGTGTCCACACACCTGTACATTCTGCAGATGTCCACGTTCCCATCCAACTTGGTGCCCACTGGTTCTGTTGTTTAAAGACACTATGGGATGTGTCATGGAAAATACCAGGTGTGAAGACCAAGCAGGTTAAACTTCCAATCTTTTCCCAGTAGCCATTCATTTTGCCAGCATCATTTTCCAGATGACATTTGGCAGTGCAGTGTCCACGGAAGAAATGAACGGGACACATAGCACAGGTGCTGGGCTCAATCAGCTCAACACTGGACAGAGGACACCACCAGCACTGACGAGATTTCAAGTTTAGCTCTCTCTAAGTTGCTTACTAAACTATGACTTGATCAAACCATTTCCATAGTATGGCCACCTCCCAGGTGAAGCCTTGCTGTGAATACACCTGCTTAGTGGAAAGTCAACATTTTTAAAAGACCATTGAACAGTAATGTTTTAAACCTGTTAAAAACAAAAATAAATACCTCAACTGCTTCAAAGTCACATTTTGTAATAATCACAAACTGGCAGAAGGGGATCATTTAATATATTTTTGCTTTAGTCTTTTCTAATGTAAACACAGTTCAGAAACACTTAAAAACAATTTGTACATTAGCCATTTTGAAGCAGATTATTCAAATATTATTAAACAGATTTAGGCTAGGTATGTTAACAAATACTGCTTCTGTGCAACTTAAGTGAAGATACAAGCAAAAATAAAAAATTGAAATTTAAAAGGCAGAGATTAACTACCCTGTACTGGAATAGAAAAACTGCATTTTCAGCAGCCTCTCTAAAAGAAGAAATCAAAAAAATATTGTGCTTATTTTACCTCTTTTACATATACAAGTAGCTCTGGCTCCTCTGCAAGCCGTGGTGAGGACTGTGGTGAAACAAACTGACCTCCAGTAATGCATGAAGTCCATGGGGGATGCAGAGATCCACTCACAGCCCATAGGAAAAGTGCTCATGCTAGAGCAGGATGCCAGAGAAAGCTGTGATCTAGTGGGGGACCCAAATGGAGAGAGGGGGCTCCTGTTTCCAGAGACAGAGGGTCCTTGCTTCCAAACTAGAGCAGCCAATCCTTAAAAGATTACACCCCATGGACAAGTGACCCATGCCACACCAGTTTTGGGACGACTGCTTGCCTATGGGAGAGACCCCATGGGATAGTAGAAAAAGACTCCTCTCCCTGAGTGATCGGAAAAAGATCTCGAGTGAAAACTGACCAAACCCCCACACCCTGTCTCCCTGTGCTGTCAATGGGAAGGAGGGAGGGGCTGGGGGGAAAGCGGTGTTTTAAAGGCTTATTTTACTGCTCATTATCCTCCTCTGACTCTTCATTAATTTTTTCCCCTCTCCTCTGCCCAACTATAACAAAAGAGAGTAAAGGAATGACTTTCATGAGTACCTGGCATTTAACCAGCATCAAACCACAACAGATGTCAAGATGTGCAAGTATTCTAAATTTGACTGAACATCTGTCCCCCTCCATATTCGCCTCATCCCCTCACAAAACCAGAAAGAAATCAAGAAAACCACCAAGGGGCTCCTGCCTTCCATCCCAGCCTGAGGTGTGTAATTGATCAGAACAATAAACTGATCAAAATTAAGCAGAGAGGTAATCTTTCTGCCTGATCATTTCCTTCCTGATAAGCCAGACAATACAAACAGTTATAACAGCATAAGGAAGGCAGGCGTGAGGGACCAGAGAATGGAAGAAGAATAAGGGCAGAACTTCTGTTTTCAGCAGTAGCCAAATCTCATTAAAATGGTGCTGAAGCTCCAAAGTGAGCACATCTGAAGGCAGAACAAGGCTCCAGGTTCTGTACCTGGGACAGCTGCAAGGAAGAAATGCACACGGAGCTACAGGGGACAGTTCTCCTCTGTGGGGATGTGCCAGTCTCAGCTATGGCCTCTTTCCTCCTCCCTGAGCCTTCGGGTTTAACAGTGGCAATCACTGAGTGTATCTCACAGTCCCGCCTCCAGAAGCTGAATGCCATTCACAAAACCTAGAGGCAAAGCATAATATTCCCTTGGCAGATGTCAAACAGTACCTCCCACAATATCCCACATACATCAGCTCCTCTACACTCTAAAGCCTGTTACCAAGTAGGCTCCAACACACAGAACACCCAGAAACTGCTTAATCATTGACTGTGTAACTTTATTTTCTGACCTTCTCCACAGCCAAATTATTAGGCAAAGATCAAGGCAAGTCTTCACTTGACAGTACTGTGTTGTTTAAGATGTTCTAAGTGCTTGTTGGCACAAACTCCACTCTCCCAAAAACATGCTCATTATAACACAAACTCTTTCCTTAAAGCTTCTGGACTGGGTCAGATAAACAGAATATATGATTTTATGAGCTGTCAGAATCATCATAGGGAAGGTGAAGGTGGGTTACCTGGTGCTAAAGAACAGAAAAAAAATTGCAATATGACAACGTATCTTTGTATTATTTAAAATTTTTCCTTTCCCTTTCTCAGGAAATTTTAACAAATTCTCACCAAATTAAGATGAAAACGCTTCTACTTCATTTGCTCAACCACTTAGAGTGCAGATCCACAAAGTTTCCTAAGCCCTGAGTCATTTTCAAAGAGGAAAAACATTTACCAGCCCCTGAAAATCATTCTTTCGAATTCTACCACTGAAGAAGAGAAAGTACTTCTATTACAAGCAGAGGCTCAAAACCACCCAGATAAAAGAACTAGAAAAAGGCAAACAGAAGGCATAAAACACATGATGTGCATTTCTGAAAACAACTCTGATGCAGAACACTGGACATCTGGGAAATAAACCTTGATAAACAAGGGGAAGAAGAGGAAAGACAAATACTGCAAAGAAGGAAAAAGAAGAGCTAAGGGATTTGCATCTAGAAAGGAGTACAAGAGAGAAACCTGAGGCTATTGCAAAACAGAGAGAAAGCAGGGTGGGGGTTTAGGGTGAGATAATCCAAATTAAGCAGAAAGGGGAAAAAAAATCCACCATGCCTTCCAAAGCAGACCTGGATTTTATAGGACACAGACAGGAAAGCAGAGAACCCTAAGCGTGTGATATGGGAGGATTTTCCAAAACAATCAGGATCAAAGGGAGAAAGGGACATGGGCAAGGCAAGTGGTCAGTACTGAAGCATGAGACAAGAAGTGGGCACCCAGGAAATACTTCTTGCTTTAGGGATAGAATCTTCTCTTACTGAACACACCACATATTTCAAGATTCTACATATTAATCTCCCCATACATATCCTGCTGTGTCCTCCATTATGAAGCTATCTATTATATTGCCCCTTCACTCATATTTAATTCACTTTGCCAAATTAATCATGAAAAGCATAATCTTCTTACATATTTTATATTCTGTTATACAATCTTAACGTATCAATCATCACCACATGTATATAAATAAAAGTTACAAATTCTAAAATGAGAACTTGATTCTTTTCCTTTGAGTTAGAGACATCTGATTTGTCCTGCCTTTCTGTTGCACTAAATAACTTGCATGCACTTTGGTTTATTTTTGGTTTACTGAATAAGCAAATGTTTTCTTGTGAAAAGGACACGCTACATGCTAGTGGTTCTGGGTATGTAAATTTTGTGTGTGGTGGGTTTTTTTAGATCTTTCACTGAGTGCTGTAAGTTTATTTTCACCAGACATGCTCTGGTTTTCTGATTACCACATTCAGCAGAGAAGAATTTCCACCTAGAATATTGCATCGCTCTTCAACATATTTCATCTGCGGCTCTTCTATTTGTAGATTAAGTAACTGCAACTATCAGAAGTTGTCTAAGATTAACTAAGATTCACTTGTTCAACTTATAATACTTCCTTCTAGAGTTGGAATTAACAGTGTGATCTAAACAGTGTCTTTTGGGTGGCATTTGGAAAGATAAAAGTTTCCTGCAGGTAGCCAACAGCGGTTTCTCATGTTTGGCAATCAGTCACCATCAGTTGCTATTCTCATGAAGCTTTCCCTACAGCATTACTCACAAAAACTCCCAAGACAGTGCCTGATGAACTGGTTACAATGTAGTTTCTCTGATTTTTGAAGATTTCTTGAGAAGACCACAGACCAATACTGATAATTACCTAACTGACTGGTCATGGCAAGCTGAAGCTGCAACATGCCCAAATTCACAGACCAGCTTCCTGCCCGCCATTTCTCTTGTCTGCCCAATTTTTGGCGCTCAGTGTCACCGTCTGACAATGCTTCCCAGAAGTGCCTCTGAGTCACAGTGCTTCCACAGGCACTGTGGCTCAGGCCACGTGAAGACAAGCACTTGGCCACCTCAGCATTCGGGGGCATGAACAGTGGCTCCAACTCCAGCTCTTCTCTCCTCCTATCTGGCAGAATCTCTACCCTTGATTTTCAGGCCAGACACCACTTTCAGCTCAGAGGTGCCCCTGTTCTACTGCTGTGCCAGGACTCTTAGCACTGCTCCTAGCCACTGCCTCAGCAGAAGGAAGCCAGCACATTTTTAATTGGTCTGATTTTGCTTGCAGTTTTGCCTTCCTTTCTTGCCCACCGAGGAAGACTTTGTAACACGGCACAGTCACGGACGCCCTTCCACGTCTTTGGCATTCAGTTTCCTGTTTGCTTGTGTGTCACTGACTTGTCATTGCATCTGATGCTAATCTGAACTTGACAAGTAATTTAATTTTGCTGTTTTGAACTGCTTTCATGTCACATATATGCTATCTCATCCTCATGAGTCACCACTGCCTGCCTCCTGAAAATAATGCACTTCTCAGTGTAATGATTTCTTCTACAATTACTCTGCAGCTCTGAGAGCTATCTTCAATTATGTTGTTTTTCCTCTGCTGGACCCAGGTTCCAACTTTAATGCATTCTTTGTCTGTTTTGCCCTGTACTTGTACTTTTACAAAGAAAATAAGTCCTGCAGCAGCATTTTCATCCTCATCCTGCAGCATTTTGTGAAATTCCTGTCTGCCACAGATACTTCATGCTTGCTGTCCCCATTGTCTTTGGCTACAGCTTTCCTCTGGATTTTCTTAGGACCTTTAGCATGATTTTTGTTTGCTTTCTCAGACATGTTTCTGAATATTTTGTCATTGTTACAACTTTCCATGAAGACATAATTGCCTAAAGCAGCTACCCTACCCAGAGTAAGGAGCAGTAGTCTCTTCCTTATTTGTGGATTACAACAGTTCAAAAGGTGCCTCTTGGATATATTTACATAGGAATGCATATTTTGTTCCAATTTTCCTACTATAAGCCTTTTTGAACATAATATCTTTCTAATACTAAGACATTTGCAGAAAGCTTCCTTAATTTTTTAAAGCTTTTCCCAGCTTACTGCTTGTGAATTGCGTGGTGATTTTAATCCACCTCAACTAGCTAACTGTTCTTATTCCTTCTGCTTCTCCCAATCCACCAGCAGTTCATAATTCTTGAGGTTTGTATTTCTCATTAGCAATTGGGGTGTGACCTACAAAATGCTGCCCGTATGAATTTCATTGATAAGTAAATTAAAAATTATCCTTTTTTAATTTCACAGGCCTCTTTTGGGAGCCAAATCACAGCTGAAAAGAGCATTTGCTGTGCTGTAGCAGAAAGTTTGTTACAAGAAAGGGTTTTAGCAATATTTCCAAGAATGTTTTGCCTTTCTTCTGCTGTTTGTTATAAAAATCCCTCAAAGTGGCAACAACTGCAAGAGCATTAGTACACAAGTATAAATTCAGATGTTTGCAAATCGCAGCCAAACCAACATTACTGTAAATTTGAGCAGTTGCCCCCCTAATCCACATGATTATGTTTCTAAGCAAGCAATTGCCACTGCCGAACTAATTATTTGTAAAGGTTGAAAGGTGATGAACTGCAGTTTCAGGGAGCTTGTCCATGTGAGATCTCTCCCTGCTGTGGGCAGGTGCCCTGTGAGCGATGTGACACCGTGCCAGCTCTGCTCCAGCAGCCACCCCAGGGACAGCGCGGGGATCCAGTAGGATCCATCGCCACCCACGCCAGGCAAGCTCCTCGTTCACACTCACCAGCCCTGGAGTAAACTCAGGCACTTGTTGGGATAAACAGAAATGTATTCTTAGCTCCATGCAAACCATCCCAACGTTACAGAGATTTCAGGGGTTAGGAACCCCCGCCTCATCTCCGCATCCCTCAAAGTTCATGAGGATAATGAAAATGTGAATGAAAGCAGGAACACATCAAGCAGGGAGGGGGATTAATCTAAAATGTACATAAGTCCACAGGGAATCAGCATTAGATAATTAAGACTATGGCACTGAAGCAGCACAAAATTTGAGCTATAACACTTTGTATCTATGTTTGTGGTGCCTTTTCAACTCCCCCTCCCCAAATTATATTAGCCTGTGATTCAGACTCAAGGAGGTAACAGACACATCTTAACACAAAAGGAGATGGCCTAAACCCCATGTAGCAGTACTCGAGAAAATCCCCCACCATTTACCCTCTACAGACTAATGGACACATGAAGACATAAATCAGGACCTGTTTTAAAGAAGCAAATGTGCCACACTGATAAGCACATTCACTGACTATAATCCTTATCACCCAAATACATATGGTGCGAGCTGAGACAAGACCACTCTTCCGCACTTGTGTATAATTTCATGTTGAAAAAAATAAAATCACATCACACGGTAGCCATGGTTACCCACAGAAGATAAGAGCAGCGTTTTTCATCCGACAATGTCAGAAATGTGCATAAATTCAGGATCTGCACTTCATGTTTTTTCAGGCCTCCCCATCTGCACATTTATTTTATGCTGCCTGTATATATCCTTTGACATACCAGGATTCTGGGTATTTCAAGGAAGAGCTCTTTTTTGCTCTCCTTAGTCTAAAAAGCAGTTTTCAGTTATCCATAAAGCACAAATTAATTCAAATCTATTCTGAAAATAAGAATCTAAGGCTTACAGAAAACCTTTTAAAACAATTGCCGTGCTGATAATAAGTGTCAAATGTTAGATGGAGCCAGCTACTTACTGAACAAAAGTCTACTGTCACCTTAACAACTGGTAGAACACTGCAATCTCTTATCTTCACGTTATTTTTAAAATAAACCAAAGCCAAAACAACAAAACAAAAAAAGCCACACCTAAAAATTCTCCAATCCCACAAACAGTGCTAAAAGAAGACATTAACATATTTCTTCTATCAAAACCATGTTATTCTGTTTCATGCTATTTAGTAAAGCTCCATGTTGTTTCATGGCCTAGCTCTCCATAAAAGTAAAAATTAAAAATACTTTTAAAATTTAAAAAAAAAGTGAGAAATTAAAACCAGATTAGGCTGCTGCAAATTTTACAAAAACAAAAAGTGTGATTATCTAGTCCAAGCAGTGCTTCCTTAATTTTGGCTGCCATTTCCAAACCTGGGACACAGGTCATATTCTTCTCATGCATTTCTGTAGGGCTCTTCCCTTTTAAAACAAAATAATCTAATTCACCAAAAGCAGAAACATCCTGCAGAAATGGACAAGCTGCAATTACCATTCTAAGGACACACAGGTTAGAGAGTTTGTGCCAAAGAAATGTTCAGTAAGACTTTGTAAAAGGTTAAAAACCTCACCTGTCAGGGAGATCCACTACCAACTCTCCAGTTAAGTTACTGAGATCACCACCTTCAAATTAAGCTCTCAGCATCTCTAAGGATGTCTCATGAAAATAGGATCCTCAGAATTAAAAAAACCAAATCAAACCAAACGAGGCAGTCACTGGCCATGTGAAAGATAGTGGCAGTCCCATCTCCAGGTGCCAGGGACACACACACATAGCTGGCTATGAGAGGGATACAAAACACAGAATAAAGTCCTCTGCCAATAGCAGGAACAATCCCCTGCTCCCCATTTCAGGTTGGCTGTGTACTGTCACAGGATCCCTGGTGACAATGAACATAATACATTTAGCAGTGTAGTAACATGCAGATGAACAAGTTGAAGGTATTTGAGAGACTTGGTAATTTAAATGCAAACGATTCAGCTTCAAGGGAATCCTTATTATATGCACAGTATCCCATGCCCAGATCAGACAGCAGAGAAGCCAAACAACCCTGTACCTGAATGGAGAACTCTTAGGAAAAAGCAGCTAATTTCACATCTTATGTAAGCTTGACTAAATGATTATCAGTATTGTTGGGGTTTAGAAGGAAAGAAATCCCACACAATTAAAACAAAGCTGTTTCAGTGAAATACATGGACATAAACCAGAATCTGGCTTGGGCCAGGGCAGCAGGGTGCAAATGAAGAGGAAAACCCTACAGCCAGTATTATTTGCCAAAGAGAGAGAGACTCACAGGACAGCAAAATCTCTCAGTGAGGTGCTCCCCACACTGCTGGGAGCCCAGCATGCAAGGGTTCCTGAAGGACATCCTACTGCCACACTTTACAAAGGAGAAGGGTGTTCTCATTTGTGTAGGGCTGAAGATGCAAGCTGTGGATGTTCTGGAAGCCAGAGACTGAAATGCTGTCTTGGATAAGATTTCACTTCAGAGTTTTACCTCCAGGAAAGGAATGATGGCTGTAGCACAATGCTGCTCCCCTAGATGTGGTGATATTTTCACAAAATATTAATTTCTTCACCCTTTTGTGTGGCCCTCTGTTGGTAAAAGATCCTGAATTCTTCCTACACTAACATTCAAGTATATATTGTTTTATTAGGCCTACTAAAGAAGAAGACATTTTTTAAGAAGTCAAAATAAAGAATATCACAATAGAAATAATTTCCATACTTTAGACCTGCTGCAAAAAAGTGTGTGTTTTAAGGATACCTACTTTAAACTGGAGTCATCATTGCTGGAAGAGAAATCCATTGGACTATTGGATAACACTTCCTGCACAACATTCATTCTCCATCTCACAACTGTGGAAGTGAGGCTCACTCAGCCTATAGCATTTGTTTTAACCAAGCAGATTTTGGTGAGAGACAAAGCTTTGTAATATTTTTTTTTTAAATTAAGATACTCGTAGTCTAAGCTTAAAGTCAGACACAGTGGCATTCATATCTATCAATAAAAGAGATGCAGAAGAAGATGGGAGGGATAAATATGAGTATTAACACACCTATTTCAAATGGCTAGTCATGCATTCTCTGTGCAACAGAAGTCACAACAGGAAACAATTTATCTAGCAATTGCCACATAAAATAGATTGATGTTAAAGATGATGTCAGAATGTAGAACAAAGTATTCACAATAATTTCTCATAAACACTACCAATTGCCTTAGTCTCTCTCTAGCTCTGAGAACATACTCCATTTAAAAAAAAAAAATCAACTTAAATGCCTGCAAAGATCTCCTGTCCACTTAAAGATGTCAGATAGCTTTAATTTAATTTGCATTGTGGGATTTTTTTCCCCTCCAGTGATAAGACTTTTAAAATATTGTCTGTATATATCTACACTTTGGATATTTAGGAAAATTTTTATTTTATTTTGCTGATCTGTACATTGCTATGACAGGTGTGTACTGAAATCATGCAGGGGACAGAAAAGCAGCAGCTTATTGAGGTGGTGGTAGACCAGGAACTCTTTAAGCCTGAGCACTTCTGTGTAAGATGCCAGAGGGATAACAAACCAAAACCATTTGTACTTCTTGAAAGCTGACTAATGGTATTTGTTATTGTAACAATGGCATTATGCTGCTGAAATCTAACAAACGGTCTCTAAAGTGAAACAATGGTAAAACAAGTGTTACTATTCTTTCAGATATAGCTCTCTAAGGCATGAGTCAAATAATTACCTGGTCTGTTTTTTGGAGAACAAAAGGCTTTTAACTGACTCCCATTAGAAGCTGCTGCCCAAATCTCAGTGGTGTATACACACAACAAGGAGGGCTGGAACAGCTGCCAGAGGCTTTGACACAATACACTGCAGAGTACAATTTCTAAATCTAGAACAATACCTTAACATGATCCTCCCCAAAAGTACATTCTGTGAGCTGAACAAGCAACTTCTGTGAGGCAGTAGTGTACAGCAACTGGAGAGCAGCAAAAATACCAGCAGAACTGTCTGCTCCACAACCAATTCCTGCTGACTGGTGGAGGAGAGAAAGAACTTCTGAAATCCCAGTGTAATGAACATACTTCCTTTAGTTTTGTCCTGGAGAAAATTTTAGCAAAACAGGTCTATAACTGAAGTAGTTTGAAGCTACTGTCCCTGCTAGAAAGCACATTAGCCAACATTACAGCCCTGAAAACGTATCTTCAGGAGCCTTTATCAAAACACATTCAGTGATAACAACAGTGTAACACTGGCCTCCAAAAATACAAATCACAGAAGTCTCTTTAAATCAGTGTCCCAAGACTGCAGTTTTCAGACATGCATTGGAAGCATCAGATGCTTCAACTGTGACTCATTGCAATACATCAGGGTTTACAGCTTGTCAAACTTTATTTGTCAGGATCTGCAAATACAATAGCCACAGTACAACCAAAATGTTAAGCAGGAATGAGTCATAATAATGTCAGAGAGTGACCTCAGGTTTTTTTCTCTTCAACAGGTCATACATATGGCGAGTCTGGTTTTTATGATGAAAAATTATTTCAGAATAATTTGTTTATTAAGAAATAACATCCTCATCCAGAATGCCTGAATAGGGAATGGAATGGCTGAGGATTTAAGACACAGCAGTACTTGAAAAGCAAAAATAATGATTGTTCCAACATGCTTAGCAGCATAGTACACTGTGTGCTGTGATCCTGTTCCCCCTGCAGGGTTTGCTGGGTTAGTTCTTGGGTGTGGCCTGGAGGAACACCTGGACACTGAGGAAAACAGAGCGGGTCGGTGCTGAAGCAATTCCTCCGTGCAATGTCAGCACAGCTACCCTGCTGCAGCTGTAAATTAAACACACAAGGTCCTGACCATCTGTGATCCCACAATACCTGAATGCCAGTTTCAGGAGCCAAGACAAATTCCAGCTTAGGAAAATCCAACTTATTTTTTTACACAGCCTCACTGATGTTTCATTAAAGTGTAATAATCTTCTTCCCTCTCTGCTCGAGGTTAACATGTTCAGTGCCACGCAGAGCAGCAGCAGTTGTTGCATTTTTGTGGTGAGTGAGGTCACTGCTATACATAGCTCCCAATCAGGACACACAGCACCCAGCCCCAGGATAATACAAGTACAAGGTGTTACAATAATTCCATTTTCAGAGGAGTGCCACAGGAAACTAGCACGACAATGATTTAGCGATTTTCTTCCTGGCTCTATTCGTCATAGAAGAATCATTCTATAATTACATTATTCAGATTTACAGATCTGTGCTGACATTTTTCTAGGACTTTTATTTAAATTGGACACCTACAAATAAAATGTCAGAAACCACCCCTCTCTCTGACACCATACAGAAGTAATCAACCATAGGACAGTTTGCAGAGAATTAAAAAGTTAGATATACAGCATAGCAATTACATACAGAACTCTCCACCATAAACCTACAGGGAGCAACCACAAACACAGAAATCCTTTTTTTTTTTTTTCTTCTAAGAACCACGGTGTCTTTCTACTGCATCAAGAGGTGATAAATCCCTCAGGACACAGAAATGCACAGGGTTACAAGACAAAGGAGAAAGCTGAAAGGTTGCCAAAGATTTTATAGATCAAGAGCAAGAACACCTCGAAGCCACTCAGACCAAGCCTTGCTGGCAAAAAACTGCAGTCACCCAGTTCCAGTTGGCACAAAGACATCAGAGTTCAGCATTTATAAATTGCCAGACTGGATTGAAAGTAGTGGGAAATGTACAATGAAAGCAAAAACTCTAAATCAGATCACAGCAAAACACAAATCAAGTAAACATACAGAAATATCTGCTTTCACATCAAACTACAAATAAAACACAGATCTCTATTAAAATGCCCTGCCTTAAATGAAGAATATGATTCAGCCCATCTCACAACTCCAGGACACTGTGGGGAAAAAGAACACTAAACTGAATAGGTTTTTAATGTATAGCCCAAAATGTTTGCACCTAATTGCCTACATTAAATTTATATCCAAGCACTTTGTATTTTCAAAGGGAGGTAATCAGTGAAATGTTGTTTCACTGCCTCAATTAAATAACCTAGACAGGCCACATTCACATGCTCTAACAAATATTGCTTTGTTGATTCTTTTTCAGTTTATTTATCTGCAATAATTAAGGTGCTTTGTCTAAGCCACTCAGCCCAGGAATTACACGGAGTTATGTTCTATAGGCTAAATAAAGGACATTGCCTCTGACCTGCTGGCAAATTTTAAGAGTGGATCATCCTGACCCAATTAACTTGTCCTGTTAGACTGGTTGTTTTTGCTGAGAGATGCAGACAAGAATAGCTTAAAGCCAGGCTGCACGAAGCAACATGTGCTGGCATCCTTAGCAGTAAGGATTACGAAGAAATACAGAAATCTTTGTGTATTATGTATGTCCCTTAAGGTCGTGAAGGCAATGTCACACTCAGCCACCTAAAAGGCAAAAATTACAACAGACAAAGTCCAGGCTGCGTTTAGTTTTGCAGTTCCACAGCAAATGAGTTTGTCCATCTTCTTTCTGCCAATAACAAGTGGGTGAGTCACACACAGCAGATTTGTGATACAGAGACAGACGTGACAAAGGGAGGCAGCTACACAGCCTATTGTGAGCAGCACAGCACCCTGAACTTACAGCTGAAACACGTACACAGGAATACACACACACACAGGGGAGATATTTGAAACATACATATGCCTGGAACTTAGAACTGACTGGCACGAAAGCAACCCTGGGGTCATCTTACCCCATGCACACAAGAGGGATCTGCTGTACGTTGTCAAAATTTGGTTGACAAGGAGAGTTTTCTCCTGCAGATACCTTTCAACCTAAGCTGTGAGAGTGTGAGCAAGAAAAGTGTCATGACAAACGCAGTTGAATGGGCTTAAAAAGTAACTTCCTGCAATACCAAAGGGAAGAATAAAATCCTGGGACAGCTTCTCAGCTGCTGTAGAGTTATCTTTGATCCACTGCCTGCACCAGGCTCGTACTGATTTTAAACTCAAACCTGCGGAGACGCTGCCGAAGGGACCGCGTGCAGCCAGCAGCACAGCTCGGGGTGCTGCTCAGCCAGGACAGCAGCACAGGGCCAGGCATCTGTGATCCTCAGCTGCACCCAGCAGACCTGGAAGGAAGCACCCACCGCCTTGGTGTCACACAGCCCCAGGCAGAGGCCAGGTTTGTGCTTGCCGTGAGCCTGGTGGCAGTGGCTGGGCTGCCCTGGCCCTCGCTGCAGCCCCAGAGGCACAGATCTCATAAACTGTGCTCCAGGCAGGGCTGTGGGGGATCCCTGCAGGATCTGACTCCTGAGCTGACTGCTCTTCCAGATGGACAGAGCATCTGTGAGGAGAGGTGAGGGCTGCCTCAGGTGGGCATGGATATTGCAGGCAATTCCAGCAGGTTCTGCAGGATCCCAACCCCTCAGCCCTTGAGCCCCCCAAACTCCTGACAAGGTGGGAGGTGACTCAGGGGAGCAGAGGCAGAGGAAAGAAAAGCCCAGCAGCAGTGGGGAGCAAAGGAGGGAGGCCAAGGTGGGGAAAAGGGGCATTGCCCACCCACTCCTGCCACGTCAGGTACTGTTGGGAGAGCCATTACAGATGGATGAGAGTAATTTCTGCCTCTACCCATTTTGAATCCACGCTTTTTCAAAGGCAAGCAGCATATGCCATTTGTACCTCAGATTTTTCCACATCTTTTCTGAGCACAAATGGAGCACAATGGCATCTCTGAGGGAGGAATTCTGCTTTCTGAAATAGAAGACTGTTTTTAAGAGTGAGAAAAGCTCTTTGTGAATTCATGCTCACAGAGGAGACCTGAAGCTCTAGAGAACGAAAATAATAAAGCCAAATCCTGCCAATAAACATACCTTTTTCAGCATGATAAAACAGGAAAGGAATTAGCTGAATATTTAAAGCAAAAGCAGATATTTGAGTAAGACAATACCTCTGAGGTGGTGAACATTTAAATTTCCTTTGTTCTTTTTTCCCTGAAGAGCAACCTTTCCAACACACACACACATTACTTTTGTTTCCAGAGTAATAAAGCACAGAAGACAGTCAAAAGCCTTTGGATAATTTCCATTAATGATACACCTTGCTAATGTCTCAATTCAGATCACACATGCCTGGCAAAACTATAACAGCAAGGGTATTTCTTTGACAAAATGGTTTACCAAACCATGTAGTGAACTCTGTCACTTGAAACTTCAAATGAAAATTAAGATTTTATAACAATTGTCTTGCCATTTAACCAGCCTTATGTACAGCTGTTCCTTTCTGCTTTGTAGAGAAATCAAGACAGGTTTAATACAACAATCTTTGACTGGTTTTCTTCATCTTATTTTCCAACAATACAACAAGCTTTGTTTGTTTTCTTCATCTTATTTTGCAACATGAGGTGCTGAAACACAGATTTTGCAATGATAATAGATGGTCCTTTTACTCTTGCCTTCCTTCTCACTTTCTGCTGTGAGTTGCTGCCCACCTGGTTTTTAACCTCAGACATCTTTCCATGTCAGGTTGAAGAGTTCAGTGGTCTTCCCCCATGACAGGAAAGCTGCACAACTTAGAATGAAGAGCACAAACCAACTTCTCAACACCCTGGGAAGCCCAGCAGTATTCTTTCAGGAGAATTTAAGCCTCAGCATTCACAGACATTGATCCCTTCAGTAAAGATTCACTGCACTGCACCCTCTCAGCAAAAGGGCTATTTTCACATCCACTGCATTTGCACCTCTTTGAGAATGAACCTTTTAAAGTATTTATAACTCATTCCCAAAGCTGAAGGGATTTCAGGAAACACAATGTTCCTTCTAGCTTTGCATAAACCTTCTGTGCTGCATGAGAGCCCTCCAAACCTCACTGCCCAGGCTGTCCATCACAGTTTCAGCAGCAGCACAAACACTATCACATCACTCTGAGCACTGCACTGCTTCTTCCTCTAGAGCCTTCCCCCATGCCTGACCACGAGATCAATTTCAGCAGCCCAAAAGCACAGCCAACAACAAGCATATTTCCAGCATCTTATTGTAAATGACTTCCTCTTGCTAAGAGGTCAGGAAAGCTAGTTATGCCTCTTCCATGGCTGTTGATTCCCATGTTTTGCTGCTCTTACTTTCTAGCAAAAAATTAAGAATTAGTGCTGTCGTGACAACAGTTCCTTAAAGGACAATTCCTTGAACTTACATTTTTCTAGCTAAGCTAAAGCATATTACTGGAATAACAATAACACATACAAACCACTGCAATGCTAAAAATAAAACATCTGTAAGGATATGCCTCCTCCACCTAATTGCAAACAAGATTAGACAGTGTATAATCAATATAAAATTGTTAGCTGCAGAGGCTATTTTGTACCAATATTACCTAAATGCAAATGCACATTTCATTTCAAAATCATTGTGTCTTTATGTCACCACCATGGAAAATGCTATGCCATCATTATAAAATTAAATTCTTCTCACAGCCAGAAATGATGGAAGAAAAGACAAAACCAGCTGCAGCCTGTAGTCATGCTAATTAAAAATCAATCCATTTGCCAGTGTCTTACACCAAATTAAATCACAAAGTTAAGATGGTGTGATATGGTAGCGAGACAAGAACCGCATTAATTAAAAAGTTAAAGGTGAGGCAAAATTCCACAAAAACAGGGTGAGAGTCATAACTGTCTCCAGTACTGGAGCTGAATGCTCTTGACACATTCAGCATGAATTGCCAGGATTTTCTGAAGCTCTGTGAGGGATCCCCTTCCTCTGTGGGGATCCCCCAGGGCACCTCCTGAGTGCACACCTGGGGGACAGAGCTACAGCCCAGAGCAGTGAGTGTGACAGGGCACAAGCACAGATAATGCACTGCCTTTCCTGCTAAAAGCAAAGACTGAGTGTTAATTCTCCTGCCCTGAAACACATTTTCAGTCCCACTTGTCCTTACAGCAAGGAAGCCATTAACACTGTGCCTCGAGAATGAGGGGTAAACTTAAATAAGACAGAGTCTCAGGGGTGAAAATCAGATTAATGTGTCTTCCAAGCCTTGCCCTGAACATCACCAAAGTCCCCAACCTGCACAGTGAAGCACTCACCTCCATCCACTCCCCAATCTCACAGGGATAAAGGGTAAGGCTGGAAGGGTTTTGCCATTTGGGTGGATAAAGGTAGCCCTATCTCTTAAAAAAAAAAAAAAAAAAAAAAAAGTTTTTTTTTTTTTTTTTTAGATCTACTTTTCTATTTTTATAATTATCGCCCAAATAAGCAGAATACACACACACACAAGTTGCTGAGAATATACAAGTCATATAATCATTATGTTAAGTTTATAGCTGAGATTTTCCCACCTCAACAACTTTAGCAAACACCCACATGATTCCCAAACAAGGACTTGCCAGTATTTTTACTGAAGGCTAGAAGATTACTGGAAAACATCCTGAACTGGCTCCTCCTGCTTTTACCCTGCAGAAAACAAGAGGATAGGGTGCCCATTTTTAGTATGGGCATCCCTCTAATGAAATAGCAAGGATATAAACTGGTAGCTATGATGTGATCATAAATAATGGTGATTTTCTATATGCAAATACCATTAACATAGTGGAAAAGAATCATGAAGTAACCAACTGCAGGGACACTTTCAAAAATAAGATTAGAGTGAAATTCAGCTAAATGGAACACTTGCAAATTACCTAACCAGCCATTTACACCTAGAGAGAGCTGGGTGTTATTTTTCTAGAATGAAATTTAACTACTGATTTATTCATTTATCCTTGAAAGATCAGCATCTGCGGGGTCTGGTTCTCAGTCTGAAAATTTTGTTCTGGAACTCCAAATTGAAAACAGCAAAAGAGAAAAATAATGAGTCACATACAATCTCAGCCTAGCCTTAAAGGGCATGCATGACCACACAGCCACAGTAATTCACAGGCTACACCACCAAAAATCTCAGCTAGGAAACAGGTGACCTTAGTGAAGGTTCCACTCCCGAGGCAGACAGTGTTGGCATTTAACAACAATCGAAAGAACATCTCACCATCAAAAGAATCTTTCTATTTTCACTGGAAATTAGCTATGGAGTTGACAGAATAAATAATATAAGTGGCCAAATTTGACTTTTTTTGCGGGGGGTGGGAACCAACCAACCGAAAATCCCAACCACAAATCAAGATAATACAACCACAGTTTTTACACTTTTATTGATGACAGCTTCTCAGGGTTTTATTCTACCAACAGCTGCAAAGTCTGTGTGTACGTGCATGTTATCAGATAAGTACCCTGAAAAAAAACCAGATTTCCAAATAAATCTGTCAGTCAGTTCTGATGCAGTTAACGTGTATCCAGGACACAGTTATCAGTCACTCACAAACAGAACTTTGCACACATAAGAACAGAAAATGGACAGCGATAAAGAGCAGGCAGTGCCTCAAAAATAAGTGCTCATTTACAATTCTTAATGCAAATAGTTGTTTCTACTAAACTGACGTTCTTAGTAAAAATTAATGCTAAGCCAATAAATTAGTACTTTTTACAAGCACAAAACAAGATAAGAGGATGAATATAGGCTAATTTAAAATCTAAATAGTCTGCTTGATTATATGTTTAGTACTAAAGAGATGTATTTCAAGAACATTTACATATATAGTCATAAAACAAAGCTGTATGCCAAATGACCATGACCAGAGCAGATCATCAGAAGACTTAGTCCCAGAACTGTGAACACAATTCTAAAGGTAAAGGTAACCAATGAATACATCCAGAAAAAAACTCAATATGTTTATCCATTTTGGTTCCAGGGATTTGCCACTTTGCCAGGTCCTTGTAAGAAAAGCAGGGAGCAGTTCAGACTGGTGACAACGCAAATTCATAATGTGACAGCTGGGCAGGTGAGCCAGAGATGCTCACCAGTGCAAGTTACTGAAACACAAACACCGAGGTACAAATCCCTGTGAACCAGCCACACCAGCTCAGCCAGACACTGCTGGTGGTGCCCAAGAACAAAAGTGCCCTGTCAGACTGCCCCTCCATCATCTCCTCCACTTGCTTTCTCTCCCTTTCTCCTGTGCTACCTCACTCATGCTCCTGTTGATGAAGCCAGCTAGTTTTCCTCCCACGCACACCCTCGAATTGTTTTACTCCATCAAGTGTTTCCAGCTGGATGTCACACTCGTCAGCCTCACAGCCCCTGTTCCACTGCAAACCCTTCCCTTGGCGTGATGGGCACATCACAGGACAACTACACAACTTCCTAACATGTTGCAGGAGAGGGCAACAATTGCCCCTAGCTATACTTGGGATTTCTTGTTCCTTTCACTCGCCCTCAAAATATTAAATAAGTGAGAACAATCCAAGCTCCAGGAAAAAAAAAAAATCCAGGTAGCTTTACAAAAGTGAAAAAATTAACCTTTACAATCAATCTTTAAATCTTAACTGTTCTCATAATCCTGCCACAGACATGACTTGTGCATGTACTAAAAACAAAGCCCTAAACATTTTATAGCATTTTGTGAATCACACTAGTTTTAAACAAGGAGAGATTATAACAGCAAATAGCAAAGCCTTTCACATAATGCAAACCACCTATTCAACAGGTGCAGATGATGTGATTAAATATTCCAAAACTATAAATATTATTTCCTTTATATCCCAGAGGATGGTTTAAAACCTGCATTAGTACAGAAAACACTATATTATGCAAATACATTCACACATATATAAATATGGGTATTGACAATAGAAAAAACATTCCGTAAAAAAAAAAAAAAAAAGACTCATGAACCATAAGAATTGCAATAAGAATTATTACCCCATAAGAACTGCAGTAAGGCATTCAGGGACAATGAACCCAGGTATTTATTTCCTCTACTTTTTCCTTTACCAATCTATTTTATATTGCATTTGATACTCTGGTATTTTATGTCACATAATGACTCTAGAAAATGGTTATGTAAGTAGTTCTAACTAATGTTGTAAACAGGTTTTCAACTATTTTACCATATGTTAAAGATGACAGAAGATGTTACAACAAGTGATGAAATTCATTCACAAAGAATTCATAGGGTTTTATGCTCTAAGGGAAGGAAATCATTTTGGCTGTCTCCCAGAATGAACTGTTTAATCAGAAAACAGTTGCACTGAATTAACTAGCAGCTCCATGCAGCACAACTCACTGACTCTTCCCATCATCAAAATTTTCATTCAAGAGATAAATCTCTTCCCAGTTAATTGGTAGAAATAAGGGTTTGTACAGCTGTGACTGCTGAGGCTACACAATATTGTGACAGACACTGATGTATCAGCATTGCAGGAGTTCCTTTTAACCTCCTGAAGATCCCAGGAAAACTCCCCATTTGCCACTGCCACTAGACTGTGGAGGAAGCATCACAGTAGTGGGCAGACTGGCCTCTGCAAGTGTGAAAGGCAAAGAGGAACTAGGAATTTTTATCTCTAGATGAGGAGGAGGAGTAATTTGTCCCTCTGAAAGCATAAACTCCTTAGAATCCCTCTGAGCAAAACAGGGACCTTTAAAGGGGACATTAGCTTTTAAAGGCACTCACTCAATATTACTGCTTCCAGAGATATTTAGTGTAAAACATGGCATTTAAAAGAACCATCCTGGTAACAGCCCTTGTTTATAAGGATTTTGGCAGACCTGCTCAAAGGCATTCACATGTCAGGCTATGGAAGAGGTGCTGCTGTAGATAGCAAAATACATTATTGCCTTCTCTGGAAATGCAGCAAAATACTGAGCTCACTTGGAACTCCATCTACCTTAACACTGAGATCAACAGCTCATTCTTTTATTTTTCCTTTAAATACAAGTTGATATTGGTACATTTCCATTCCACCAAAAATCTCCCTGGTGCTTTGCATCTCCTCAAGCACAGTTAAAGTATCCCCGTAAAACCTGACTAATTTCCAATTTATAAAAAGAAATGCAATTATCTTGTTCAAATTAGATTTAATTACAAAGCCTCTGAGCAGTCTAAGAATATTTTTTGATGCATGCTCAGTTGAAAACTGCCATCATTTTCAGCAGGGAACACAACGTCCATTTCTGGTTGTCTCTCCCCCCTTCCAGTTTGATCATCTCTGGTTAATTACACCACTCTGGCACATTTCCTCAAATGGTATCTGGTTTCCAAGCTGAAACATCCAAACCCAAAGGAAAATGCTAACAACCTTTCAGAGACAGTACATCCAAACCCCCTGCGATCCAGGAAAAAAACAAATCCACAGAAAACTGGTATCCACCAATCCAACAAAACATCTCCTATTTTTTTCCTCCTTCCACCAATGCCACCGAGAGCTGGTTTCCAAGAGCACAACAGGCTGCTGCTACATGTCAGCAGCAAATAATCTAAATGCTATCAGGATGGAGGTGAAGATGGAAAACATCCCACTTACCATCTCTCTCAGAATACACACTCCGACAGCATCCACAGTACCTGCATGTCAGTATTCTCCAGCTGCCTTTATTGTTTTTACTCCATAAATTGGCATCAGAAATAAGAGCCAAAGAAAGTGATAATAATGTAGATAGGGATGCTGAATGCCACATTCACTTACCTGCAAAAGGAAAAGGACAGGGTTTGAGCTCACTAATCACACTAGTTGGCTAATCTTATTAGATGGCTGCTAATTATCTCTGACACAAAGAAGGATTACACAAGGCAAGCAGAGAAATGGGGTTTTTTTAATAAATATATAAATGTTTTTAATAGACATTGATTGGTTATACTGGGAGAAGAAACAAATAATATATTTATCCAGAGATCATAAACGTTTCCCTTTCTGTTTGCTGAAGAGCAGATGTGACAATGAAACAGGTGGTGGAAATATAAACCCTCCTAAAACCTCCAGGGTGTTTTCTCAGGAAGTGTCTAATGATTGTCACTGGATCTGTTGCAGTGCTTGCTTTATAGGCTAACGTGGTGCAGGGAGTTGCTGGGGTTTTGCCAGTGATCTCCTTGGCAACTGGCTGCTCAAAGGAGCCACAAATAGAAGCAGTAAACCCCACTCCCGAATTCAGTCTCAAAGCAGTTTGCACTTCTAACATTCACCGAGCAAGAAAATCTACATCCTACAAAGGCAGGGTGCTCAAAAGAGCATGCATTCCCTCTTAACATACTACAGCCAGAGGTGTGGGAATAGCAACCTGATCTGTGCACCAGTTATGACAAAATAACGGAATAAATGATTTTTAAAAGGTTTCCAAGATGATCCATTTTACAAGGAAAATCTTAATTAACAACAGTACAGTGTTCACACAGATTTCTCAGCAATATTAGGTACTCATTTGGGCTCCTCAAACATCAGAGAAAATAAGAATTTATTCTCATCTATTTTAAAGATTTATTACAGTGACTTAATTTGATTACTTATTTCTGCTTAGCCTACAATACAAGCATAAATTTATTAAATGTGGGTCACCCGTGTATTTTACATAGACAATAAATAGCAAACAAAAACCTAGAAAGAGTAATTTGCTGTCAGCTGTTCTGAATAACCACTTCATATATTATTTAACTGCATCACTCCAAGAATAGCAATTAATCATTTATGCTCATTAAATATAAGTTTTCATTTCTTCTGCATTTTTCTTTGTTGCTTGGTGGTAAAAAAAAAAAAAGGGTGTTTGCTTTAATGAAAAAGTATTAGTATGACAAAAGAATTATGGTATTTTATCTACATAGCAGGCTTATTTATACAAATACACTGGAAACTAAGATATAACTTCATAATCGTCTTCTAGGAAGGATTTCTAGAAAAGAATTAAGATTAATCCTGACAAATCAAATGAATTTTAAAACATATTTCGATATAAAACATGGATGCTTTCCCTGAGTTACTCAAACACAGAGTGTGTGTGTTAGATAACACCATGCATAGATTCCCCAACAAAGTAAGCACAACCAAAACATAAGAAAATTGCATGCCACTAACAAATATCAATGTCATAATCAAGGTCAAAATTAATTTTAAAGCCTCCTGCAACTTCTTAACACCAAGAGAAAACACCAAATAAATGTGTGACTTCATTGGTCATATAGATGGCTTTATAAAGAGACACAAAGTACATGCTGTGTTTAAGATAGGTTATGATCCCTTCCAAATTAATATTCTTCACATCTATGTAATGGATTTAAATAGTTAAGTAGTTTTTACTTGAATAAATACACAGCTCAATTTTAAAACTTGAAGCAGCTTTTCCTGTCTGTAAAGGTTTCACGATATAAAAAATGTCTCACAACATCTTGTTTAAGCTAAGTACAGAGTTTTACCAGAACTTGGAATGTATTATTTATCTTTTTCATTAGAGTTAAACAAAGATGTGTGGTTCAAAAGGGACTCCTTATATGCAGCTGACATGATGAAGATGGAAATAAAGGCGCACATGAGCTGACCCAAATATCAGACACAGCCCAGGGACATGACTCAAACCCAAACTCAGTGCAATCCACTTTCCGGCAGTGTTGCTTTTGAGATAACTTGCAGAGATCTTTCTGATGTGTGTGCATAGTGTTGTACTGTGTCACACAGAAAAAGTGATCCCAGCCAAAGAGATCCATGGGATTCTCTCGTTCGGCCTCTACCAATGCAGGGTGTGCAGCCTGAAGAGAGGCAGCGCACTTGGAATTAAACTGCCTTATAATGCTCAGCTGCCAAGCTGGGGATCCAGTCTGAGTAGGCACACCCTGTCTTTTGACTGCTTACTCTGTCTTTTGACTGTTCCTCAGGTGGAAGCGTTGAGCATTTGGAGGCTCATCTTTGTGTGAGCAAATGAGTTACATTTGTTAGTGAACAAGCATCTCATGAGGCAGCTACCTCCCTTTCCATGAAAATTCCCTTCTGTTTGTAGTCTGGGGGCAATACACCAGAGTTAATCTCTGTTTAACATCTCATCTGAAAGCTTCCTCAGCGTCTGATCACAAGAAGGGCAGGTTGAATGGAAGGGGAGCAGCCAGTGCCCACTGACTTTGAAGGGATCATACAAAAGGTCTCAGCTTGACAAAAGCAATGATAAAGGATTTAAAAGCTTGGCCTCAGGTGCACAGCAATTTTACAGGTATTTCTGTAGAAGACTAACAGATTTGATGCAAGTCCTTACAATCAAGAGCAATTGCTAAGAAAAGGACAAGGTGTGCATATATTCCCTACACCCCTTTGAGGAGGAATGCCAGCAAGGAACACAACAATCTTTGCCATGTGTTATTGGACTGGAGAGAAGACCAGCTACCCAAAGAAAGCACAGCACAACATTTCTCCAGTGTTTCAGACCAAGTGGCTGTGACAAGCCCACAAATGGTTAGGAATGGGAAGTTGTTCTTTGCTATCAAATTTCTCCTAAGTGAAGAAAACAGAACATTATTTAGCTAAAAAAAACCTCCACAAAACACACATGCAGAGATATAGACTATTGTCAAAAGTCGTTTTAAATGACAGAAGAAAATGTACTCATTGATTCAAGGAATTTAATTTCTCATTAAAAGGACTAGTAATTAAGTTATTTAGAACTGTTGCAACTCCAAGGCTTCATTGCTTCTAGGGAATTATAAAAACCAAGGGATCAGGTTATTTCTTCAGCTGCAAACAAGTTACCACAGGATAAATGAGAAGACTTGCCACAAGAAACAACCTAAGAATTTTTATTTGTTTTTCAATGCCCAGTTTTCTGTAGCAAGAAGACAGTGAAAAATTACTCCAAGCTTGTCATATGCTTCCACAAGGTTGAATGTGTTCTGTAAAGGAGATGAGAGAACCACCAGAAGAGCTGGCTCCTGTTCTGAACCACAGCCAGGCAAGATTAAGAGGAAAAGAAGCAAAAGTAAATCAGCTAAAAAATTATGCAGGAGATCTACGCTAAAATCACTGAAGGTGTGAAAAGCAGAATAAAAGATACTGCATTATCTGAAAAGAAAGAGAATGGGATGGAAGCAGCATCTGAGCTGGTCAAGAGTCTCAGAAATCACGACACAGAATATTAAGTTCATATGGAAAGACAGAGATTAAAGGAGCAGCATGACAAAAACACATGCCAAACACACACAAGTCTGAGGGAAATAAGGTAGTCAGAGCTGACAGAAAAGAGATGAGCTTTGAACAAACCCAGCCAAGAGAAAACCATGGCAGAAGCCAACTTTGCATCAGTGGAAGTGAACAGGTAGTGACAGATTTTAGAACTCCGCAGTAGGAGAAGCCAAGCCAAGAGACTCAAGGTTAGCAGAGGATCAGTGTGAAGTAGGAAGACATTATTTTTTCCCCCTCCACTTAAGTGCAACCCACTATTTTATAGTGAGGTGATATTGAGAAGGCAAAAAACGCTACACCAGTATAAGGAAAGCACAGTTATTTAGGGAGTAGAAAGAAGAAAAGCACCAGTCAGAATACAGGTAAGGGGAAAAAAACCCCACCAAAATAAGAGGAAATCTAGGAGGACAAGTATGAACACAAATGAAATGCAGGATTTGAACCTACAGTAAACAATTTCTATAGACTAGGTAAATATGTATACATATATATATATATATATAGGTAGATATGAGGTAGGAAGGATGTAAGTGAGAGATTTTGAATAGGATGTAAAAGCAGCATGAAAAAGTCTGGTTGAGTGACAAAGTGTCATATCAACGTTCAGTGAAGGACCAGCACAACTTCCAGCTCCATTTATGTGTGGCTGGCACCCAAAAGTCAAAATTATGCCAATGGCATGGTACCTTTTCTAAAAGTATGCAGGATTCTGAAAACTGGGACTTTTGTCAAGATATATAGATGCTGGCAAAGACAGGTGTGATATTCTCTGGAACAAGGAAAAAAAATCCAATACAGCAAATTAAAATTTGATACACTTTAGGGGAACACATCATCAGTCCCCAGTCCATGCATGAGCGGTCAAATTTTGCAGGGGTTTTACTCAGCTCTAACATTACAACCCTGTTGTCCTAAATCCTGTTTTCCAGGTGATACTGTTACTTTCTGTTTCTAAGATGTTATCTTTATTTTAAAAAATTAAATAAAATTCTCTTGTGTACAATAAAGAGGGAACTGAAAGGAATCACTGCACTAAACACACAATAAGAATCTCATCTCAAACCAATAATCCCACACCTTGTGTCTAAAGTAAGTTGTCTGAAAAGGACTGTGAGCTTCTCTGGCGTGCAGGGAAGGTGTGGGCAGAGGTTGGCATCAGCACTGCAGCTGAGGCTGCAGACACCTCAGAGCCCTGGTCCTGATCCCACCAACCACCAGGGAACTCACGTCCCTGTGCACCAGCTCCTGCTCGCTCCAAGAATGCCTTGAAGCATTGACTCTCATATAAAATTTGTCACAGGCTTTAATAGAAATGAACAAAACTGTTGATTCATTAAGTAGATTTGGGATCTGATCTCTACCAAACAATTCAGGTTTCCTTCTGTTCACTCCTTCTGATTTTGTGACTTCAACACAGTATGATTCCAGTTTTTACTGTCTGCAGTCAGTAAGAAACAAATCTGGGAAGGTTTTGTCTATACAAAAGTGAATACTAATATTGTGAAGTGTCCCTTTACTCCATTTATATTTAAAAATTTATAAAAGGATCTATTGCACCTTTCAGGCACCATTTTCCATGCCCTGCAATTCAATGTTAACAAAGACTGTTGAGAAAAAAGGGATATCTAGAAGACTTCAAGACACAACCCCCACAAACCTTTAGTGTTTAAAATGGTCCGTGACATTTTTTGAAACTATTTCTGTCAGTAGAGGAAGACCTGCATTTGCTTGAAAAGAAAAATCCATTATTCTTTAAGGAGCAAGGTTTTCTACAGAACATGAACACTGTAACTTGGGGGTCACGTAATTCCCTCCTGACCACAACTGCTGGAAGCAAAAAAAAAAAAAAAAAAAATAGAATCTCTAAACCATTGTTTTGCAATCAGATACAAGCAACTAAACTGAAAATGACCAAGGCAGCTGTTTTAATAAAACATTCCATCCACAGTTAACTGGTCTCATGCTGTTTAGCAGCTAAGATAAGCTGCAGTTAAAACATGCATCTACTGTATATATTATTTTCAATCACACGAGAACACGTTCTCATAGAGCCAAGAAAAAACTCAAAGGCTCCATTAACAAGACCTGACATGATACTTTATCCTCCTAGAAGAGCAACTGGTAGATCATGAGTAATCACAGTAAAGGCAAAAAATCTCCAAAACACCCAACAAAAAACCCCTAACAACGACAAAACAAAGAACCCAAACCCAACAGAACCAGATAAAACCCTGAATAATTCCTGAAAACAAAAACTCACTCCATATATGTAACCCCATTGGCAGAAAAAAAAATTTTTAAAAAGTCAGCAAATGCTTTTCTAGAGGAAAATGCACTCATTCCAATTCACAGTAAGCAGCAAGGGCAGGAAAGTGCCTGTCCTTATCCTTTGGCTAAAATGAAATATTTTTTCTGCCCAAAATCCTGAGAAGGAACACTACACAAACAGATGTACAAACAAAACCAATCTAGTGCTTATCTCCTGGAGTTTTAATTTTTCAGCAATTGCAAATGGCTCCAGCTTTAGTTTATGCAAGGTTGTGACAAGACGAAATGATGAGAAATTGGGAAAAAAACCCAATTCATTTCACAGTGAAATCTCTGACACAGTGAGCATTAATTTGCATTTTAGCAGAAATTCATCATCTGACCATATCACAGATATCCCCCACACACAGTCTCTCTGTTCCCTTTGCTCTTGGCTGGGTATCTTTAGGTCAGAATTTAAAAAAAAAAAAAAAAAAAAAAATTACAAGGTGCCAGTTGCGAGGGTTGTATCAAACGGAAAGAGTGAAGAGAAAGCTGAGGCTGGAATCAGATTTTTTCCATGTGATCCCAGCACATATGGCCTGAATCCATGATTTGCACAGGTCCCTGAGCAAACCTGAGTCTTTTCACTATGCAGCTCTTAGGTATGGTTTTAAAAGGCAAAGACTGAAAACACAGTGAAAGGATTATTAAGGGCTCTCCAAAAACCACAGGCAAGTGCTGCACTTACTGACAGCAACAGTTACCTGAGACGGCTGACAGAAAACACAGCCCAAAATTTGATGAAAAGAATCAACTTTGCACATTTGTCAAAGTTTTCCCTCCTACACTTTTTCTCTTATTTGTTTTGTCAGAAAAACAGTTAGTAGCTCTACAGTAGTTTTAATGCTTTCTTCACTAAAATAATTCCTACTGCTTTTGGTACAATTCCAGCAAATTCCACAGCTGAGGAAAAAAAAAAATCAAAGAGATTGCTTTTGATCCAATATTTATTTCATGAAAGGAAATACCCTTTCATCACAACACAGACATTATTTTCTGTGCAGTACTGTACCTTATTTGGCATTCAGTCAACTCTTGGCACTTTATCCAGAAGTACCAAATCTCACCTCATGGAACTGGCATTCACAAGTGTTATATATGCCACAATTATTTCAGTAAATACCAAGTCAACCTCATTCAACAGCAAACATAAGCACATCATAATGAATTACAGTAATGCAAGAACACAAAAAACCCACCCCCAATGGACACTCAAGGGCATTATTTGGTAGAAGAGACTAATTAAAAAAGTATAAGACATACTTTCCGAATTTTAAAATCAAAATCAATCACCCTTCTAGAATAAGCATGCTTCTGTTGAACTACAAATTATGGAGCTGACTAAAGAAATCAGAGTGCAATTCTCTGCCTCATGCTGTGGAAGAGTTTAATCACCATGTTTCTTCCCAGCTCTGTGTGCTATGAATTTATGAATTTCAGGTAAGGTAAGCTTGCTTTACAGACCCTGGAAGAGCCTGATGCATTTCCCAGGTATTATCCCTAATATCTGAAACCAGCTGGAGCCCAGGCAGGTGCTGCACCCATCTCAGAAATTTCAAACCCAAAGGCATCAGACACAAAGAGAGGGCTGAATTCAGGCAGTCAGCAATCTAAGAATCCAGCAAAATTAGACCTGGACATCTCTGTACCTGACTTTACAAAAATCTTCCTGCTAAACGTTCCCCAAAAGGAGAATTCAGCTCTGAACATTTATTCACATCAACAGTCCTGCTGAGATGTTATGAAGTAATAAAGCACTTGTGCTTTTGTGCTATTGTCAAATGCACAAAGGCAATTGTGCAGCACACTCAGAGCAGGGCCACTCATTTATTGACTGCATTTTGCCATGGTTACCTGGATTCATGAGCTACAGGAAAGCAAGTATTTATTTTGCTGCTGTAGGAAATCCAGAATGGCAATATGCAATATTGATGAACTAGACTAATAAGAGTATTACATGAGGACACTGGAAGTTGCTTTGGGACAACTGGTGGGGAAAAAACCAAAATCAAGTCTGCTAAAGAGTTTTTCAAAGAACTGACCTTTACTATTAATAAAATCAGAACACACAGCAATGAAAAATGCAATTCTGGAAAAGCTCTGCAATTTACTAGGATTTTAATATCTTTGACATGGAGCACCTTTACCACAACTTTGCCAGAAAAGTCCTTTAAAAATAAACAACTTATCTAGGTCTCCTATTTTCAACTCTGATGTACATTCCCACACGTGAGAAAAGCACTGTGGATTTTTTTTTTTTTTTTATCAGTTTGCTGTTATTGGTTCTGTGTAGATTAACATATTTCCATCTCTCAGTTCCCAGCTAGGTTATCTAGTTTCTTTCTCCAAGTTACTTAGACTGTTACACATTTTTTTCATACAAGAGCAGCAGGCAATTCAAGTTCAGCAATACAAATGTTCTGCAGGTGAGATTCAAATTATTGGCACCATTAGTAAAAGGTGACACATCACACATGACAGTGCAGTGCCACTGGCAAATATATTTTATTTGAGTGAGTCAGTTAAGAGCTCTGCACAAATCAAGTGATCTCCACCTGAAGAAGGTACACATCACCTTCACCTACCAGGCAGCTTTGAGGAAAAAGTTTTGCCAAAAGTCTGGTTTGAAGGCAGTGCTGGAAGGTGTGATGGAACAGAAAATTACAGTTAAAAGTCACACAGAGTTTCCAGGTGCAGCACTTCACCAACACAGCCGCAGAACTTCCACACTACACCAGCCAGGTCAGCCTGAACAGAGCTGCCCACCTCACTCTTGAGCAGACACACACACAGAGAATCCTAAAAAAAATTTCAGAGTAGAACAACAGGAAGATAGTGAATGTTCAGAAAGATCATTAAGCCACACAGATTCAGTTCCCAATGTCACACTGCTCTTTGGAAAGTTGCAAAGGCTATTTGGGAAGCTCCACAGCATGTTCAAGAAGTATGGCTGTAGGTGTCAAACCAGGCTGTGCTGCTTCTAGAGAGACCTGGCAAAAGGCTTGCATAGAAACACAACACCAGGATACCACTGCAGCAGTCAACTCCAGTTATTTACAGGAAAGAAGAAAGTGTCACTGCTTTAAGAACTTTGTCCTAATAGCTACTGCTTCACTGATCACAGCTTGTGAAACAGCTTGCTTTTCAGCTTATAGCCAGAATGCAATTCAGCTGAGGGTAATGTAAGATTTCATACGAAAAGCTACAGCAATGACAATAGGGGCAAAGTTTCTGTCTCCCCTTTATTTCCATCCTCACTGCTGACAGAGAGGTTAGAGCTTCCCCAGGGGCTCTGGACATCAGATCAAGGTCTGCTGGGTAAGCAGGAGCACACATTTGCCTAGAAACTGCATAACAGGTCAGGAGAAAAATAAAAATATCTAGTGAGCCTCTCCATCCTCCAGATTCCCTTCTAAGACCCTCAGCCCTTTGGAGGAAACTGCTGTCAGCCTCTCAAAACACCAGGATAGTACCAGTGCTACCATGCTCAGTTGATGCTGAACTCCAAGCCCTTCCAGCAGCTGGCTCACCCTTTGCTCCTCCTGACCCTGGCAGCTCCACACACTTGTTACTATTATTACTGCCTTCATCCTAACAGGCCTTCCAAATTTGTGCCTTTTGTGCCAAAGACAAATGTTAAAGAGTAAAATTTAGCGACAAAATGGAACCATGGTTATGTTCTCCTTAAACACGTAATTTGCTGTCCAATTTCTTATCATTTAGATGGCAAAAAGGTTGAAGACAATGAAGACAAGACCAGGTCCTTAATTCATGTAGAATGCAGCATAAAAGGCCTCTGAGGATAATTGTGGATTCTTTACTATTACTAAAAACCAACTTTCAATTAAACTTTACTACACAGAAATTTCTCAGCTCAGGCTCTTCAGCATCTCAAAACAGCAACGGACACTGAAGGTTGTTATTTTTCAGACTGTCTTTTCTTTCTTGACTCTTTTCTCACTATAAGCACACCATCCTTTCCTCCCAAAGGCATCCTACAACCATCCTGCATTGACATTCAATATTTCATGGTGACTGTCCAGTGAGTGGCATGTATGCAAAAGATAACCAAGACAACAAATAATCGGCAGATTTTGGCTGGCTGAATGCCCCCTGCAAAGAAAACAGCAATTCATCTTCCCACAAGAGACAAAAGAAAAGACTGAAGGAGCTCTCAGACATCATGCATTAAGACATCATATTCCTTCCCTACAGTGTAATTGCTTATTTAAACACATTAAAAGAACTAAGAGTTTCTGTGCAGTAAACAGAGACAGTGCCCCACGCCCCCTCCCTTTTCAGTCAGCTTTAAAATCAACTGAAATAATGCAAAAGTAATTGGAGTGATAAGTCAGAGCTATGTTTTATTTCTTTTTTCAAATTAAACAGTTTCAGCTTTAACTGGTGACAAAAACTGAATTGGATTTTTCAATTTCCTAGATTGTCATCAATCGCTTTTTCACTGTTGTATCCTCTCTGAGCTTTCTTCATTTTGTCTGGACATGATTGAAAATTAACTGGAACACAAAATGGAACTATTCCTCCTCTCTATTAGGAACATTTGCCAGTGTTAGCTGGAATCTGCATTCCCTCTCTGCCTGTCATCCCCTCATAATGAAAGTGGAGACAAAAATGCTTTCATTTCCATCTCAGGCAGGAACACAGCCCTTCTTCTGTGCGGCTGCAAATCCCCCATCTCCCCTCACCCTACTGTCCAGATGGAGAAACCCATTCCCAAATCCTAGTGGAACCAACAGAGGGAGGACATTTGTGAGTTAAGTTGATCTTTTACAAACCCATGTCAGGAACACCAGCAGAGAACCACATAACTGAATAAATACCACAGCATCTCCCATCTCCTTCCTATGCCGGAGCCCCAAGCCCAGTGAGACCACGCAGAGACACAGTGGGATTGAGTTGGGGGATATGTGTCTCTAACACTGAATATTCCTGAAATTCTGCCTGCACTGCCCAGCTCAACTTATGGAATAAGTGGTTACAAACAGCTGGGCCCTTCCAAAGCTAACCAACATGAGAGCAGGAGGCACCTTTGGGCAGGCAGCCACTCCTGCTGACAGCAGAGCCCTGCCAGCCCTCCCCACCTCGCACCAGTGTCTCAGAGAGCCCGGCGAGGTCTGCAGCTCAGACTTGGTAACTCCTGTTCCTCAGCAGCCTTCACGCCTACAGCATCATCTGCTTTTGAGTTCTGGCTCGTCAGCCACTTGGGGACTGTTCCCAAGCCACATGTGGCTGGAGAGAGGAGCCACTTTCCCTGAACAGGAAGGCTAAGATTAGCTTCCTGCACCCAAAATGCCTGCCTCCCGGATTGAGTGGCACACTCTGAGACATGGCCATGGAAAAAGAGGCCAAGATGCTATTTAAGTCCTCAACCACTTCTAGGAACTGTACAGAAAAACAGTACCTTTACACTGAAAGAAGAGAGGTGTTACATTGAGTTTTCATTGAAATTGTGTGCAAATACCGGAGAGCAATGAATGGGGAAAGTGAGGCAGAGGAGTGAGAAGATGGGCAAATTGTTACTGAATGCATAAACACTGCCAAGTATTAATCAAGTATGTTTCTCCCTATATTGAGTTCATGGCACACAGAACAACATAGCGTGAAAGTTTTCACATTAAGTGCTCTTCATATCAAGAGAGAGCAGCAGATTCTGCTTCCAGTGAGCAGGGTCTTCTTTGAAGCCTTTGCATCTGACAAATTATCAGTCAGAGAGAACAAAATTACTTTCCATCCTCTCCCGTATTTCCACACTTACACATCTCCTGAGAAAGCCAGTCATTTCCAAAGTGTTTCCAGTGTTAATATACCCAATTCTTTTAAATAAGAAAATACATATGTATTAGCCACATTAAAAGCTTCAAAACCATACATAAAATCTGCAAAATCTACAGCAACCCATGCTTATTAGCACATCTGTGCCAGTTAAAGTGGATGCCATTGATTTAGCTCATCAGATAAACGTGTTTACCATCAGCTATGCTTCTCCCATATTTCCAGTATAAAACTCAATGACAGATACACGATGCAGAGTCTTAAAAAGGACAAAACAAGCACTGATGACTTGTCATCAGTGATTTCATGCAGAAGCTTCCAGTCCTAAGTCCCTATTTGCATAAATTCGAACTCATGAATAAAGGAGTTCTAAGAGTAACTACCTCAATAAGCAGTTTTTCCACCACTGCCATTTTTCAGCAGCAAAATAGACCTATTTCACCCTGGTCCTGAGGAAAATGTGTTCATTGTCTCTTGCATCTGAGGAGGTAAACACAGATTATCCTGAAGTTGGTTTAAACATCTTACTTTTTTTCCTTAAAAATTCTATTGAAAGGGAAAGAGAAACTGCAAAGGGAAAGAATGTGCTGAGTTTCACATTTTTTGTTTTTCTTCCCCTCTGAAAAGATCATCCTCTAGCACTTCCAGATTGATTTTTGAGATGCCAGTGAGGGGAGATATCCAACATCCAGGCTTAATCCCACCAGTGCCACCAGTGGTAGAACCCACACGAGAAGCCAACAAAGGCAAAACCAGGCAGTATGAATTCAAGTATTAACCTGTCATAGCGGGGATACAGCAAGGTAACTAAACACACCCTGAGCAAATGCAACAGCTTTTTTTGGCTGCTAATCCTGAGATGGTGTCAGTTTTTGATAGCTCATGGTATGAAACACCTCAGTGCTTGAAGTGTTTTCCTGGCTGGCCCCACTCTGCTGCTGCAGTTAGATAAGAGACAGAAACCCCCCTGACCAGCTTTATTTCCACTCTGTTACACTTTCACTTACCCAGCTCACCCTGTTTATTGCAGATTTCATTGGATCCAAACTGTGACATTGATATTATAGGGGGGGGTTTGCTTCTGCTGAAATTGTATTCTTGCCAGAGCACAAATACACAATAAACTACTTACAGAGTATACTCTTGCAACCCTATTAAAGACTAACCTCTCTGGAAAAATGTTTTACATTTCACCAGTTTACCTCCAGGTCAGTAAACCACATTAAAAACATTGGACTAAGACCTCCAATACAGGAAACAGCTTCACACAAGCTCTGAAATACATCACCTACAATATTGTCTGCTGCCTCTCAAGCTGCCAATCACGAAGCATTGCTGCTGGTTGGTTATATTGTGCATGAAAGTGGTTCAGAAGTACAGCACAAGACTACAAATTAATCATTCTTGGGTTTATTCCCAGCTCTATTTGTGACTCGCAGTGAAACAAGGAGTACTACAGCAGCTCTGAACCACCCAAGGCTTTGAGGACACAGACCAAGCAAGGTACTCAAAAGTGTGGAGCACTGGAATTGCAGGAAAAACTGATTTTAGCTCTCCTGGCTATTTGTTACTGTCTAAATCTCAGGCAATGCAGATTAAGTCAAACACATGGAAACCTGCCCTTTGCTGCAGGAGGACATTTATCAATAGCCCCTTTACAAGGCTCTGGGAGCCAATCAGTAAATCCTGTGCATGATGTGTACTACTCAGTAAGGTAGCAGCTAGCAGCATCCTATATTTCACTTTTAGATAGGACGAAAATTTGTTAATCATTTATAAATCTTGGTTTGTGTTGCCCACTGCTTTGCCTCTCTGTTTTGATTGCAAACTGGACGTTTTTTATTGCTACCACATCATCTCTAAGCTTCCTCTTGCTGATCAGAGCCCTCTTGTCACTCCTGTATTCCCCTGCTTCTCAAACCCTGTCTATGCCCTGCTACTTTAGACTTCCTGTGTTCCGTTCTGTTGTCATTTTTCCTTCCTCTGTTCTCCCAGGAAATCTGCCACATTTCCATTTCTGTGCCCTATCACCTCTATCTGACAGTCCAATCTTGCAAACACAGATTTCTGCTAGGAGGCTCAAGATGGCAAGCTAGCTCATTCAAAACTGTGATACTTAAGCTCTTATTCAACAAATAACCAAGGCACTTCTTTTTCACTTCGGTGTTAGCTGCTTTTGCTATCATTACTGCATTTGGCAACTAAAATAAAAATGTCCCTTTGGGGAATTTGCAAAAAAGTATAATGAAGAAAGTAGTGCCATTCAGTAACACTAAATATGCTTATTTCCACAGAGGCAATAATTCCATATATACCATGCCATCAGAAATAATTTATGCAAATATTTAGCCAATGTACAGCAACTTTATTTGAAAAGGCTGTTTCAGCCTGATCACAGATGCATTTCGAATTTGACAAGTAATTCAGCTGGAAAAATAATCATCATGCTATACTGACATACTCTTCTTGCCTTGTCTGCCTTTGGCCTTACAGCTCCTTGTCCTTCTTGTGTGGATTTGAGAAAGACAAGTACTCGTTTTCCTCTCCATGAAGGGATGTGAACCCCCACATATCCAGATCACCAGCCAAAAGCTTCAAATCTCTGAAAATCAAATCTCTGTCCTGAATCAGCAGATTGTGGATTAAGTACAGAATTCCAACACTGTCCTGAGGTGGGTTCCCTTTGAGATCTGTTGTGAGGATTATTCTGTTTTGATAAAAACATTTCAGCACGGTGGGGAGAAGGATGGGGGGGGAAGATGACATTTGACTTTGGGAACCCAGAATAGAATGGAGAATCCCTATCATGTAATGTGGAAGGAATTATCATGTGCTCATACCAATAGGCTACCAAACATTCATGAATATGCGCTTGACTTTTTTTTTTTTTTTTTTTTTTTTTTGTCCTATGCATGTTTCTGTGGTCATCTCTCCCAGAGAAGCAAATGTTCCTCAGTAGATTTATAACAGCCCAGTCACACCCTGCACTGGCATCTCCACAGGCAGACTAATTAGCTCTGCTTCCTGCCTGCAGCACATGAGGTCATCCTTCCCTGCTCCCCAGCCACTCAGGGCACCTCAGACCGGCAGCAAGGAGGGCAAAGCTGCTCTTCTCCAGCCTATCTATATTAAGGGGTTTACACTGCAAAGCAAAGGAAGCGCTGAAAGAGGATACAAAGAGATTAATATTACAGCTCGTAAGCAATCCCAGGAAATTAAGAGCAGCCTGCCTGAACAACACAGAGCCTGGTGCGCTACAGGCATCGTCCCCAGCTCTCACCATAGTAACCAGGATAGCCAAACTGTCTGTGTCTGTTAGCTCAGGCATTTATATCTGGGAACATTTTCCTCCATTTCTGTAGCATAATTTGTAATTGAGCAAAAAAAAAAAAAACTTCAAACAGCTGAAAAATAATAATTAAAACCTAAAGGAAATGTCATCTTTTTAAATTATATATACAGAGAAAAGGGAGAGAAAAAGCTAAGAGTTGTCTAACATGGTTTCCTCACGAAATAAAGCCTTCTCACCTCCACAGGCAGACTAATTAGCTCTGCTTCCTGCCTGCAGCACATGAGGTCATCCTTCCCTGCTCCCCAGCCACTCAGGGCACCTCAGACCGGCAGCAAGGAGGGCAAAGCTGCTCTTCTCCAGCCTATCTATATTAAGGGGTTTACACTGCAAAGCAAAGGAAGCGCTGAAAGAGGATACAAAGAGATTAATATTACAGCTCGTAAGCAATCCCAGGAAATTAAGAGCAGCCTGCCTGAACAACACAGAGCCTGGTGCGCTACAGGCATCCTCCCCAGCTCTCACCATAGTAACCAGGATAGCCAAACTGTCTGTGTCTGTTAGCTCAGGCATTTATATCTGGGAACATTTTCCTCCATTTCTGTAGCATAATTTGTAATTGAGCAAAAAAAACCCAAAAACTTCAAACAGCTGAAAAATAATTAAAACCTAAAGGAAATGTCATCTTTTTAAATTATATATACAGAGAAAAGGGAGAGAAAAAGCTAAGAGTTGTCTAACATGGTTTCCTCACGAAATAAAGCCTTCTCACTGCAGAGATATCTTAATAAACAAGATATATATACTACCCTGAACATGATCGATCTTGCATTCCATCACACATCACAGATATTTTGTATTTGTGTGCAATGAGATCATTTATTTTGGTAGCTATTAATTCTAGAAAAACACTTGTCTATATTTCGGTATTATACTGAAACTGTATTTTCCCAAAGTTCTTCTACTTGAAATGTATATAAATAATCAACAGCTAGTAGCCAAAACAAGCAAACTGATAAATTACAATCAATGCACAAGTAATTTTTTCTAAATTTTTATTACAGTTCTTCTACTTGAAATGTATATAAATAATCAACAGCTAGTAGCCAAAACAAGCAAACTGATAAATTACAATCAATGCACAAGTAATTTTTTTTTTAATTTTTATTATTCTTTTCAAGCTTTATGCTAAGCTTTCAATACAGAGCAAGCTGAGCAGATAGGAAGGGTAACTGCTGTGTTTATGCTCTGTGGTGAACCAACTCCTTTCAGCTCCCTCTGGAAGGTCAGGCTTCAATCACACCCTCCAGTTTGCATCTTTCCGGCAGCTCACACGGATTGTTTTGCTGATACCACCATGTCAAAGAGACCAGGCTTCCATCTGTACATTCCCCTAATATACTTTAAATTCCTAAAAAAAATACCCTGCTCTATTTTTCATTTACAGCTCTTCTAAAGTTAGCCAACGTGAGGACACAGACATACGTCGAGTAGCTGTACAGCAATCCCCTGCTACACAGCACAGAAAAGATCATTCAGGATCATCCTCTCAGTGTCATGTCAGAGGAAGGAAACAAACCCCAGGGACCCACCATCAGACCTCCTGGCTGCTCCAGGGGATGAGAACATTTGCATGCTACAAATCCCATGCTGAGACCTCAACCAATGCCAACCCCTCTGGCCACACCTTGCCTCCAGCACTGTGGCCCTACATTTGCATAAAGGATTTCTGAGGTCCAGCTATACATTCCACAGTCAGAGAGAGATTTCTTTTATACACCTGGGGTTGGATTCCTACATTTCAACTCAAATAGAATGCACCCTTCTTGCTTCTCTGTGAGCACGCAGACCTCATTGCTCACAACGTAATCCATCACAAAAAAAGGCTGCCAGCACTGCCATTTTGTGCTCCCTGCCACACAAGATTTTGCTGAGATAGCCATTAGTGCTAATGCTTATCCTGGCAATGGATCACTCTACTGAATAGATTTGCTTGCTGCAATTATTTGAATTACTTAAAATTAGTGAAGTGCCAATCATTAGTTCAGCAGGGAGGAGATGAATACATTTTCTAGCAATAATCAACACAAAGCTGTCATAGTCAACCAAAATGGATTCCTGTCCTTAAATTCCTCTTAGGGTTACTCAATACTTTAAATTAAAAGCCACTTGGGGCTTAGTTAAGTAGTCACTTAAGAAAAGTTATGAAGAACTCCTAGGAGACAGAATGAATATACAGCAATTCTAAACACGGACGTGCAAGTACATGACTCACATAATTCCCCAAAACTACCATAACTCACTAAGCACTATTTAGGAATTCAACAAGCCATTGGAATAAACTGAAAATCTAACACCTGGGAAGGGCAACTGAGCTGTGCACTTTGGTTATCACCTCTGACTGGAGCCTGCAGTGCCTCAGATGCTCACCCCTGTTCCCGGGAGGCAACGGAAGTGCTGGAGATCAGTCAAAAATGTAAATCCTCACCGGATGAGCCACCAGCTGAGTGTAAACTCACTGCTGTTATGCACCCTCATATCATGTTAACAAGTCATAAGAGGTCCCGGTTATAAGCAAACTACTATTTTCTGGGGGTTTAGAGAACCAAAAAGCTGCAAGGGAAACCCCACAGATTTCTCAGCAGACAGTGAGTGGCTGTTCTCTATTCATGGCTGAATTTTTAACTGACAATTATGAACTGAAATTTTTATCTGACAATTCAGATATGAAGGTACATAAACACTGCAGCAAAATAATTGTAAAGAGTTTTATTGTCCCTATTAATTTCCACTGAACACAACTATAAAAAGGAAATGAAAGTGAAATTATGGTGATTGTTGACTATCCCCCCCACACACATATTTTAATTTCTAGATATTTTTACTTTACAAACAATTACAGTTTGGCTTGAAATGCTGTACCCTCTCAGGACCTTGCCTCTCATTTGATGAGTGCCTGTTTCCCCATCATCAGGGCAGCAAACACCAGTACTGACACGCCAACCCTTGTCTGCCTGGTGGATTTGGTCACAGTTTATACCCATTCAGAACGAGTACAAAGGAGATGAATGGCAAATTTGGGTTTGGAAGCAGCATGTATCCACTTTTCACTGCAATAAATATAGATGACAGAGAGACAACGGCATGTCTGGTATAGATGATAACCCACTTTCAAGGCAGATGCCCCAAATCTCCTTTTTTGCCCTTCCCTTCTGTTCCCGCCCCAAATCACCAACAACGTTCTTCTCAACGTTGATTTCTTGCAAGGACAGACTTGTAACAGCTTCTGTTCAATTTAGGTGAAGTGTGAAGGTCCCACAAAACCTCAAACCCCCCAAAACTGCAAAAGCCTCAAATTCTAACACTGAAGCTGGAAGAGAAAACACAAAATGCTGCACTTTAGGTTACACGTCATACATATTACCCAAAGCATATCTTATTTTTGCCTCAGTGGCACAGATATAAAACTATTATAGATAAGAATAATTTAAGCTCATTCTGTGAGCTGTGGATGTTGCACTCATTTCCCTGTTGGAATGGCAGTCACATTTCTGCAATGGGAGTATGGCAGCTGCCTCAGGTTTGGATTTGGTAATGCTTTTGTACCAGGAACAATGCAATCAGAAGCAGATAAAGACTTAGTTCTTCTATACCTTCCTCACAATCCCATGATTTCCATCAACAACATCCTTCTGAAGCAAAGTTTGAAATCCAGGTGCCTACTCCATCCAGTCCTTGATCTGAGTTTTTCAGGGGGGTGTTAAGCTTGATTTAGACTTTTTTTTTGTTTTTCCCAAGAAAGCAAAACAAGGACAGATTGCCTAAACACCCCGCTGAGTCACAGAATAACAGCTCAGTATTTCTTTTATTCTTGATGGTGTAATATGCTAGACATGTTCCTGGTTAGGGATAAGGACTCATTTTTCCTTTGAATTATTTGATAAAGGGCTAAGAATGATGTGTTTATTTGCATCATACTACCATTATATGGAAACCTGATCTTAGAAGAAATGTATAATGATATTGAGTAAGATGGCATTTCTTTTTTGGACCACTTCAATTTCTGCATTAGTGACTAAATCCAAGCAGAGTACAATATGAATCAAGATATGATTAATTCTGCCATGAATTAATATGCATTAACTTAATGAAAAAAATCCAAAGGTTACTTTAAAATCCCACCAGGGTGTTCCTTTTCCATGGATAAAATTAATCAGACTACATAAAATTTCAAGACAGTCTCAATCCTGTAACAATTGTTTTCATCTCCTCATGGCTTTAGTTTAGACATGAGGGTTGGGGGCCTGGCACCACTTCACATGGCTATTCTGTGCATTGGCTGTAAGGAAACAGGAATTCTGACCCGGAAGAAATCAGGATTTCTCTATATGATGCCCTTAAGGGATCTCTCCAAGTTTCCCTGCAGAGTCCATCCTGCTCCACTATCAGAGCCTCACCATTACCTCAGCCTCAAAAGCAATGGAAAAACTCCTCAAAGAATCTGACACAGCACCACTTTTACACTTTGACAGCTATAACTAGCTCAGCACAAGGGGCCATCACTTTCAATATTGGGGTAAAGATCACAGTGCACTAAAAGGTTCAACTGGCACTCTCCTGAACACTGACAGCCCTCGTCACCCCCAGCATAAACCACACACTCGTATGCAGTTGTCACTAATGCAGCATCAGGAAGTTATTTACTTAAGAAACATGCAAAAATAATACAAAAAGGCTCTCACTTCTGAACAGTCCTAAAATGAATTGGGCACTTGCATTCTTAGCCCCTATTAGCCCACAGAACCAACTGGTTTTTTTCTCTTTCAGTTTCATCTCATTATACATTCAGCACCATGATTATATAGAAGGAACAGTCCAGATATACAATACTTGGGGTAGATTTTTTAAAATACACTTTGTATACTAAATATCCAGGTCTGTGAGGCACTATTCCTTTCTGCTGAAATGCACACCCCAGTGATGAGATGAACCATAAAACAACTACAAAATCTCATGCAATACTGGTGAAATACTTTTAAAAAATTGCTAAATTTTCTGAAGAGAAAAATCAAGCCAACACTATGACTGATTATTTCAGCCTCTACCCTGTGCATGTCCAGCTCTGAACTGCAACAGAGACCTGGATTCAGTTCATGAGAGTATGACTGCTACAATCAAGTAAGGGAAGAGCTACTCCTGGGAAAGAAGCTGCTGTGAGAAGAGGATTTGTCAGAACATTCCATCATTCTCCTCCCAACTGACTGAGCACAGATATTGCTTAGCTCCAGATGGACACATCACACATTTTCAGAAATAAAGACAAAGCGAAAATATGTTCCAAATAACTTTCTCTCCCCTTCCCCCCCTCTCTAATTATAAACCTGCTCCTAGTTTTGTGGGGTTCATCTCAGCATGCACCCTGCAGTATGCCTATCATTATGAATGGCAAAGAATTGCATAATGGCATTGTATATAGCCATTCACAGAAGTGCGCTGTGCTGTAATGCATTTAAAAAAACCTCACAGGCTAAGTCGGGCCAAACAAGTAGCCTGATTTTAAAACTGCTGAACAGACAAGCAACTCCCACTCTTCAGCGAAGCTGCTGAGTGCTCAACACTTGAGAACTGGAGCACTCTGTAATCTCTGCTCCTAGTCTGCCTTCTGAAAATCTTGGCTTTAGACAAAAAGTCTAGTCAATATTGATCCTTGCGACAGGAGTAAAATAAAGAGTCAGGACTACTCCTGGACTAATTCTAGAGCTTTGACAGAAAATGTGCTGGCAGGTGTAAGGGACAAAGATTTGGGTGCTCACTTTCAACAACCTGTATCATAGATGTAGATTTTGCCCAGATCTGGATGTTTTCCTTCACTGCATTAAGGTAACCTTCACAAAAATTACTGTACACCCTTGTTTCATCAGACTTCTCAACTGTCATCTCTTTAGAGCTCCAAATCTTAAACAGTAGTTAATAGTCTTTTTTGACATTTTGCACTACAATCCAGCCCTGCATAGTTTAACATTTTGTTTCCTATTTTAGAACTAGTCCTGTCCCTCACAGCTGTGGAATAGCTTCAAGCACCAGTAACAAACATCAGAAGACAGAACAGTAACTGCATTTGACAAAGCCCTCAAACTACATTTTACAACCTCACAGGCAAAGTGTTATTGTGTATTTATTGTGTGGGTTTGCAATTAAAGAGATTATATTCTGGGTAACAGGAAAATGCCTAAATTCAAGTACTGTGGGGTTTTTCCCCTTAATTTCTAGCACTCCTTATTAGACTGACTATACATATGCCCCAAAATATTTTTTACACCTATTTAAATCCTTTTTCTTGTTTTCAAACTTACAAGGACTTCTGAAAAAATGGACAAAAAGGGATGACATTTTCCTGCTTAGTTCCTGTTTCAGAAAGGAGCACGAACTCCTGTTTTTATGAACTTTGCCCAATAAAAATCAGTATTCCTGTCAAGATTGAAAAAAAAGGAAAAAAAAATTTCTACCACCCCTAAATAAATCTCAAATGACAACAAAAGTGATGCTGACTTTAGTAACTCAACATACTCCTGCTGTTTACTGAAATTTGCTGTCTTTTCAGGGTGCCCTCCAGAGACTTGAACAAATGAGAGAAGGACACTATTTCAGGACCACTAAGATTGTCATTTTGATTTCTCAGGATGCTCACAGCAAATTTAAAAGGTGAGAAAAAGACCTAGGATGTGATACATAAATTTATTCCTAAACTTGCTGTAAGCAATCTTACTATTGCTGTGAATAAGTTTTATATATACTTTAAACCTCTGACAATACTATAATGTAGCAAACTGATCCAGCAGTATCTGAAATCTGTTGGTGTCTAAGATACAACTGAGGAAAAAATCTGTAAGAGACATGCTGACCATTCTTTAGCCACACCACTTACAAGCAGATTTCCCCTTCTATTTTGGAGCACGCTATAAAACAAATGACAGAACTTAAAGTATGTGCAAGACCTAAAGAAGAGAAAGCAAAACACAAGAAGTGAGGTGAGCACTATGAGAACAGCTGGCTCTTGGCCATCTGCCCCATCCCACCACCAAACTGCTCTTGGTCATTTTGGTAAATGACAAAGACCTCAGAAGACCCAAGGACTCCTTTTCCACAGTGCCCTCAACAGCAGCTGGAGTCACAGCCAGCAGCCCTACAGGTCAGGAAAGCACGGCTCCTCCTGCACTGCATGACCTGCCAAAAAACAGAGCAGCAGATCCCTTTAAAGGCAGCCAGCTTGCCTGCCTCATACTCAAGACTTTTCTAGATTGCTAACCTCCTTTTCCTTACTGCTGCTGAGGTTTGCTGGCATGCTCTGGAAGCAATCTACCAAGTATCAAGTAGATAGGTTCCTTCCATTAAATGTAATTTCCAGAAAACGAGCCATGCTTAGCCCTGGTTTACAATCAGGTGTAAATACCAGGCTCTGAAATCTGATGATAAAAACACCCACTCCAGAAATTAGGCAGAATCTGTGCTACTTTCTTCTCACTCAGAGTTTCCAGTACAGGGAACAGTTGGATGCTGCAGACCACGGGAGCTCTCTTCCTCTCAAGGTCATTGCAAAGGGCTGCTGACTGCCCCTCCAAACTGGCCCTGCCTGCTTTGCATTTAATTTGACATTAGGGTCAGTTCTGCCACAACGGAGCTTCCTTAAAAATACATATGTATGTGTAGAGAAGTGAAAAACAAAGTGATGAGTGGCCACATCTTAATTTTGTTTTCAAGATCGTATTGCAGCCAACACCTAAAAGCAGAATTGTGAGTGAATACAGAAATCAAAGGCTGGCTGTACAGCTCAGAGTGAATATTCCATTGTAAAGGATCTTTTCATTTCACACAGCTATAGATTTTCATAAATGAAAAGCCTGAGACATGACAAGGAGTAGGAAGGACACCATTCTCAGCTAAATGCATGTGTGTGTGTGTATTACAAAGAAAAGGAGAAAGCACGGAGAGAAGCAGGAAATCCCTGTATTAGAAAGTCAAGCCATGTCTGTAACAAAGATGCCTGGAAAGGATAAGTAGAATATTTGTAGTTGTGGACACCTGCTTTACATCCAAGTAAACAGGGAACAGAGGCACCCAGTTGAGCTCATTACATAACGACATCGCATCAAGAATAAGAGGTTTGGTGCAGCAAGAGAAAATATGAATGTGGAAGCAAATAACTCTTCAGTTTTGTTGCATTTGGGGTTTTTTGGGTTCTTTTGGTTTCTGTTTTGAAGGCAACGCTAGAGGGCAATGCAGAACGAACCTGCATCCTGGATTTAATGCCCAGCTGGGGCTGCTCCAGAGTCTTCACCCAGCACCTGTGGGCTCCTATTCCGGGGACTTGGGGACTTTTTAAAGAAAATTTCAAATCGTTCTCCTGAAAAATAATTTTTACTGTTTCCAGATATTTCACATGGTTTTTATTTTTTACAACACTAAGTTGCCAAGTAATGTGGTAATGTTACCAGGCTCAGCACAAATCTGGGCACACCACCACTTATGTGGCTGCTCAAACTGGTACATCTGAGGGCTGGATTAAAAAAAAAAAAAGTTGCAGTTCTTGACTAGAACTATACTCCTAAATTAAATAAAAAGTTATGCTCCTGTGTAAGAGTTATTCTGAACGTCAGCCTTGAATTTTCTCTTCAATTTCTCTTTAATAGCACCACGAATTAGAATGTTTCAGGCCAATATGTCACTTAAAGTTCAGCTTTCAGACAAATCACCTACAGCCCTTACTACAAATACAATACTTCAATATTCCTGACAGTTTCATCTACACCTGTGGATGAACAGACATCCTCTTTGGTTTTATTTTAACTGCCAGCAGTTGATCTTCAAATACTTTCATTTACTGAGTTACTTAGATGCTAAATTTAGTGCATTAGTTATGAGGCTCCATAACAAAGTTTTTACATATTTTTAAAACTCCTCATAATTTTCACATGTATATTAAAAAAAAAAAGAACAGAGGTGGCTGCTGAAATCTGCTTAAAGAGCAAAACTGTGAAAACCCTATAAACCATATTTAACACAAGATTGCCATATCTACTTGGGAACCTTTTCTCTCAAACATTTTGCTAGTAGGTGATTACAATATTGTAAGCACCACCCTTGAAATACTTTTTATCTTCATGTTAAAATATCAGTAAAATAAGCAGGCTTGAGTCACCTAACTCGAGCTGTACTTTGATTCAGATCCCTGTCTTCCTTGCTATACACATTACCTGCCTAGTTTCTGTTGGTTAAAACTATCATTGCACTTATGCTCACAATACTTTCTTTAAAAATGGTCAACAATATCCTTTTATGCTCCAGGGATCCATTCTAAAATAATATATAGCTTCATTTTCAGCTGGGACTGAATGATGAATGATAGAATGACTCTTCTGGCTATAAAAGCAAAGCTATTTACTCATTTCACCTGCATAAGAAATACTTTTTCCTGTTTTCGCCTTCCAAAAGTACCTCAGCTCATGTTCCTAATGACAGAAAATTCTTTCTTACCAAGAGGCAAGGAATTCCAGGATGTTCAGTGCAGGATAGGTAGTAACAAAACCAAAAGGTTTACTTGCTTGCATTGTCACTTTTACTCATCAGTTTATTTATTCTTTTGAAGGAGCTGAACAAGATTTATGCAAGGAACACACATGAAGTGCAAGAAGTGCTCTAAATGAAACTTGCTTGAAAACTGAATTTAGACAAGAAAAGTGATTGAGAAACCACTCTGCACCAAATAGGCTTAAATTTGTGGTGACTGAATGACTGAAATAGCTAAATCTCACCATGGTTTAGGGTGGACTGACATCCTCATATTTAGGTTTTCTAAAATAAAAGGACTATTAAATAAAACCCCTCTCTGGGATGTGTCCTTCAGAGTCAATAGAATGTGAGTGGAACCAGCTGCCAGAATTACACAGACCATCTCTGCTAACAAATTTTCAGCTGGAAAACTGTTCCAAGTGACATCACTCCGTTTGCTAAGTCTTTCCCCTGTGATAATGCCACACTAGCATTCTACTGCAAATATTAATTACTAATTAGTAGTGATACTGCCTCCCAAGCAAACACTCACAACAGTAATTAAGTAAATGAAATTACAGGACTGTTTAGGGGAGCAGGGAAAAGGGGAAGTGCCCTCTGCATCATCTGCACAGCATTAACCCCCTCTGTGCATCCCAAGCACTCTGCCCAAGGGCTCTGCATTCACATCCTGCACACCAGGCTGAGATTTTGCCTGGAGAGGACCATCTCTGCCAGGAAGAATTTCATCCCCATCACATACAGCAGCTCCTGGTTTGGAGTGCTTTAGCAAACGCCATTTATTCCCGCAGGCTGCAAGACCAGTATATCCATATCTCTTAGGAGGCACCACCACAGCCAAAGGAAAAGGCTGGAAATGAGCAGAAGAGGGTGAGTGTCCTCTCCCTGTTGCTGCCCAAGGAAATGTCACCATGGATGGACCTTCTGCTTCCACTTCCTCCACCACCACCTCCCTCAGTTCCCAGATTCTCCCACTCAACCCTCTGACACAAATTCCAAGATAATTAGCAAGTCCCAGCACACCAGAATCAATCAGATTAAAAGGGTCTTATCAACATGTTCAAGAGCTTTTCAGAAAGATTCTTATTTTCTAGTTTAGTGATGGGACCTTGCTTAGAAAAGCATCAGCCACTCCTTGACTTAGGAATGACTTAAAAACACCACTGGGGTCATCACACAAATAAATATCAGGCAGTACAACCAAACCATATTGTTGGTGTTCTTTTCACCTTTTGGGGTTTGTATTATTTCATTGAGACCAAAACTGATAAAATTGTTCACTACAGATTATTCCATGAATGACACACCCAAAACCAGGAAGAACACAGCTTGCAGTGATCTGTTTGACACATACATAAAGTTACACCCAACTAGAAGACCACACACCTCAGTAATTCATAATGGTTATATAGCCACTTTTACCCTAAAAAGCATTATTCCCTTTAAACAAAACCATTAAACAGATTTAATGGTAAATATGAAGAACCACATTTCTTTATATTATTACCTTTCTCAATGCAAGATGCTTTAAAAAAATGATTCAGATAAATCAATCCTTGTTTACATTCACAAATTGCTAATGTGCCATAGAGAATTCTCAGCATACATAATCTCTTGTAAGCACAAACCTGAAATACATTTCTGACGGTAACATCTTAAGTGTCTTAAACATACTTATCTATGCATTTAATTTAGGCATAGTAAGACATGGGGTGTCTTACATCACAAAGAAATGCTAAATAAAATATACATGTGTTTTACCCTACCTAGTATTAGGGTAGGGTAATAGGGTATGCATAAGACATGGGGTGTCTTACATCACAAAGAAATGCTAAATAAAATATACATTTGTTTTACCCTACCTAGCCAATTAATTTCTCACCTTCCATGCTAAGGGAAAATTGCCAAGTTTGCCCTGTGCTGGTCTAGAAAAGAAAGGATAGGAAAGTTCATGCCTGTTGCCATCTATCCAGCAAATACTTTCAACTAATTGAGCCAGCACCTGGCAGCCAATGGAATGCAACAACCTGCATCTCCATTAGCAAGTTAGAAAATAACTGGGAGACAATGTGGCAATTATTGTTTCTGTAAAAATACAGTACTATTACACATATTCCAAACTTCAAGTATGAGCCCTTTAGAAGAGAATGATCAATGAGAATTCATTACATTATTGGCTTGATCAGATACCAAAAAGCTTCATCACTTGAAATAAGAACCTAACACCAATTTAATAAAATTTTTTATACAGTGTTAGGATTTAAATCCTGAAGGTGAACCTTTCTGACAAGGGAAAGATCCAGCTGTCAGGCATGGTGTCCTGTTTTAAGCATATGAAGTAAACAGGGAGCCTCAGCAACATCTACTTTTTCAGCTTAAACTCCTTAATTGACTACTTCTGTAATTACCTCTTCCCTGCTAAGCTACCTTGCTATTTTCAACAGAAAGAAGGGACAGAAGTAGCTCCCTCCTAGCAGGATGTTGGCTCTCTATGCCCTAGAACTCAGCACAGCACCATCCCCATCTCCGCCTGGAGTCAGGCAGAGGTGAAGGAAAGCTGCAGGTTCCAACACCACCTCCACAAGCTGGAAATGAGGTGAGGAGGCTGAGGAACAAGCCCATGCTCAGTCAGGGTTATGCAGATATACAGGCTCTTGTTAGGAATTCAAAGGGGGATGCCCAGATGTAGTTAGTTTTCTCAATCTGTGATTGACAGATTGATCAAAGTATTTTTAGCTTAAGTGACAACCATTACATAACTGTGATAAGCACTTCAACACCTACCAGACCTACCTAGGCACTATCACTTGAGACCTACTGAATTCTGTGGCTGCATCAGTCACAGGGTTTGGAAAAAGGAGACAGAACAGAGACCATTCAGGTTTTGAGGAAAGGTCTCCATATGACCCAAACTAATTTGAAGTTTACAGAGGGCTTTAATAAAGACTGTTACAGAAACTTTCATGTTGGTCCCGGTGGCACTGATGACTGCAGAACTGCAGGATGAAACTGGAGCTGATCCACTGTGCCTCTTGCAGCCCAAACCCACTCTCCGTAATCAAATCTAGCTGTAACTTAATTGTACTTAAAACAATTTACTGCAAAGGAGACAACCTGGCCTGGACACTAAGTGCCCAGCTTGTGGAGTAGGAGACACTGGAAGTCCTCCAGCAACCAACCCAGTCGTGCTGGAACACTTCCCACTGCACTCCTGCTCTGCCATCCCACACCCAGCAAGGAAATGGGACTGCTCGGGGGGCTCCAGTCCTGTGGGTGACAGAAGGTGTGAAAACACACAGGCTGCATCCTGGAGAGGGAAAACCCTCTACAAAGGGGCAGTGCAACACAAGGGAAGTGCTGAGACAACAGAAGGTTCAACCCACACCTGGACTCAAGGCCATCAGCTTCCTGATGGAGGACATGCACTGACAGGGTCACTCAAGGGAAGGAATAGCTCAGAAACCCAGTGAGGAGATGCTGAAAATTAAAAACAAAAAGGGAAAAGGCAGCACATCCCTTAGAAAGAAAGCAGCATGGGAAAGTGAGTGGTCCTACAGCAGCTGGAAATGTGGGTCCTTGATACAAGGGGGAAATTGCCACAAGAAAGGCAGAATTTGGTGAAGAAGAGGAAAAAAAAAGAAATCAGCTGAAGCACTTTTCCACAGTTATGCTTCAACTTCTTAGACCTATCCATCAGAAAGACAAGAACTATTCGCACATGAATTTTTCTGGGAAAAGTTCAAAACTGTAGGATGAACTTGTGTCACACGATCCAGTAATCTAACTCAGGTTTCATGCTCTCTCTCTGCAAGATTCCTCTGTTAAAAAAAGAGCGCTTAAAAAAAAAAAACCATTGTTTTTTCAGCAGGAGTGGTAATTGAGCAGCAAGATGGAAGGACTGTCACTCAAGCTGCAAGTTGTGTCACTTATCCAGAGTGAATTATGTTAAAAACATGAGTAACATAACACACCATGCTGCTTCATTTCACATAGACTATAACAACCTCTCCCTACAATTTCTGAGCCATATATGCCCAGGGGCCAGGAACTGCTGACTAATACTACAAAAGTTGGATAATACCAATCAGAGTATTTTCTCCAGGGAAAAGGGACATTTGAAATGGGTACTTTCAAAAGAGATTTGTACCTTTCCATTCCATATTCTTTCTTTTGTTCCAGTATGATAAAAGGCAAAGGGATTACCATGTACCAAAGTGATTCCAGTCAGAGTGACAGGAATCAATACATTTTAATTTTTCCGTGGCAGTTCAGAAAACTGAGATGGCAAGAAAATGCAAATGTGTTTGATTCAGGGGAAAACTGTTTTAAAGTCTGAAGTTTCAGAAAACAATTAGATTTAAGGATAGTCATAATAACTGAATACTACTCCATTCCACTGTTGCTGGGCATTTACTATTTGGATATGCAAATGAGGAGTATCTTCTAGAAGTTCCAGGTGCTCTTTGTTTCCTCTTGAATATATGTGCTTTGTTTCCTCTTGAATATATCTGCTGAAAACATGAGGTTAAAAATCTATAGCATCAATAAAATGGATGCTAAAGCTGAACAAGTAGAAATTTGCAAGCAAGGCCAACCCAAACCTATTTATCATGCACCAAATTCAATTTTCAGCATAGGATACGTTGACATACTAAGGATTAAGACTATCACCATATAATTAAATTTAAATCTATAACAACCATTTCTTATCCACAGAAACTTGAAATTAAAACACAGTATAAACTTTATTTACCAAGACAAGAATAGATATGGTTTCCTTATAGGCTCTAATTGCATTTTGTTTCACAAATCTAAGCAGATTTTCATTTCTCAGCTTGTCAGGAAAACTCCAAATTTAGAAATCAATTTACACTCCACATAATAACTTAATTTTATGAATAAATTAAATGCTACAAAACTCTTCAGAAAAGTCTATCATGAGATTTTGCTTTACCATTATCAATGAGCTCTTCTCCATTGGGAGCAAACATCAGCGAATGCTCTCCCCCGACAACAATGACATGCATGGGAACTGAAGCAACCACATCAGCAAATCTGGTGGTAAAAGACAGCTTTGAAAGAAGTGCAACACCACCACAAATCTCAGAACCAGAACGGGACTGCTCAGCTCGTCATGACAAACGCTGGTGTTCACAGCTGCTGAACTACGAGCGCCAGAGGATCTGCCACCACACACACAGAGGAATCATTTGACCACAATGATGAAATGCCAAGAGCTCAGGCCCCCTGATCTTGGCTCCACTGAAATCAGTGATGTTCTTTCAGGAGAGACAGGCTTTGCTTGCAAAGGACTTTCCCCAGCTCCACCAGAGTCATGGACAGCTCTTCTTCCAGACCACTACTGATCGTGCAGTGTGGAACAGCTCATCACACCTCAGAGCCTCTGATCTCTCAGCACCCGTCCCCATGCAAATTGAAATTTCTGCCCCTTGGAATTTCCCATCCAAAGACACGCTGCTGACCGGACTTTCAGCAGTTGTGCCACAACAGAAGAGTCCCCTCTGGAGACTGCCACTAATGGTGCTGAGTCAAACCTTGGAGCTACAGCAGAGCAAATGTCCCTGGCAGAGATTGCCAAGTGTGTTCCCAGTGCAGTGAGCCCAGGGTGTTGGCTCAAGAAGAGTGGATTGAACTAAACTGCCCATTAGTCCAAAAAACAATGCTGGCTGCCCTAAGCAGCCTGACCCCAAACACTGATTTTTCACCTGCTGCATAAACGGCTGGCTCTTCCCTGCACAAGGCATTCAATTTTGGTAGAAAGCAATGGAACACAATGCTGAAATCATGCTACAGTGATCAACTAAGCAAGACAGGTGAATTAATAAACAGATTAGAATGACCTTAAGAGGTCAGCATGAGCTCTCTCCTGTGTACTTTAAGAAGAAACTATTTAGACATTTCTTTTAGGAGTTTCCATCGTTGATTTACGCAATACATACACTGAGAGACATCAGCAACAGTAATTGTGCAGGTTTTTTAAAGATCCTGGAGGAGGCAGAGGAAGAAGGGGAAACAAAAAAAATTCCTCAAAACAAAAAATATGCATTTTCAACAAAGCTTCTGGTATGAGAGTTTAATGTGAAATTTCCCACTTCTCAGAAGTGAATGATGCCCAGCAAAAAACCATGAAATGAAGTGGAAAAAAAATGACAACAGAAGTTTTGAGCTGGCCTAATTTTGTTTTTTAATTCCTACACTTGTGATTATCTTTTAAAGCTTCAGAGGACCAAGGCATTTTCATGGCTAATTTCATTCTTGCAGTTTGAAGGGGAAGAGGAAAGAATACTCTTTTGTTAAAAAGCAAAGCACATCTTGCATCTCTAATGACAGCTGAGTTCAGTGCTCTCCTATAACTGAGATTCCAAAATTTACTAGAAAGTGATGACACAAACATACAGGATAAAGCCCCTTCATAACACCCTGGGATTCAACTTGGCAGTTTGAAAACACTGATACTGTAAAAGTGTGGCTGGAAATTGCAGGACAACTGAAGCTCAGGCACAAGAGGCACAGGCTACTGGTAGGGAGGAACCCCGAAGGATGAAGCAGAGAAACTAATTAGGCTTGCAATTCCATCAGAGCTAATCCTGCCCAGTGTAGCCTCAGCAATAAATATTGATGTGATACTTTCATCATCCTTTGAAAGCTGTATCCCCACTGAATACCACAGTGCTGAAACAAAGTGTTGTTCTGCTTTCATCTAAATTGTCCATCCTTCATAACAAATCTCAGTGACACCTCCTGGGTGGTTTCTTATCTTTATCCTCCTCACCATGCTTTATTTTCAGCATACTTACTGAAAATCTATTTCTTTGGCCAATCTGTTCTAAATGCAGAGCTACTGCATGTCTTTATGCTCAGAAGTGAGACCCTGTTTTCCCGGTGAAGGCTAATTTTTGAGGTACAACCTAATCACATAACTCTGGAAGACCTGCACACACTGCAGATTGCGTTTTCCCTACAGCAAAAGGTGTGACTTTCCCTTGCTGCCCCTCCTGCATATTTATTTCAGAAATTGTGTAAGAACAGGAAAACCAAGAGTGGATGAAGAGGGAATGGGAGATGAACAGCAGTCAAAGAGCAGAAGGAAGACTTGCCACCACTCAACTCTAGAGATAAACGAGACAGAAGGCGAGGGAAAGGCTAAATATGGAGAAAGCACAGCTGCCAGGAAAGGAAGTATCTAAGGAGAACAGGAAGACAGGAAATACCCATTTCAGGGTACCTTCTTTAGGATGGACAGGTGGCATAACTCTCTGGAACCACAGACCCAGTTGAGTTTTCACCTGGCTCAGGAGTTTACAGCCAAATACCATTTGTTTATCTAACTCCTCTTGGTTAGCTCAGTAATGCTCTTCAAGTACACCTTCACTGGCCATTCAGGGATTCATCTTCTGAATCAAAACAATACATTTAAAACCTTCCCTCAAACACGCTGTGAAAAGAAGGGTAAATTTCTGCCAAGACCATGTCTAACACTGACACGGAAGCAGGCTTAACGCGCAACTAGGCACGAGAGACGTGCTCCAGCCCAACACAGCACATCCCAGCTGCCTCCAGGATTCCAGCTGCACCAAGGAAAGGCCAAACTGAGGAGGGGACCACGGCTTGCTGCAGGTTTGAGCAGCTGCAGGCACTCCACGTTGAAAGGCAAAGGTCTGCAGTCACACCCTGGCGCTGGCTGCAGCTCGTGCGGCCAGGGCTCGAGGCACCGAGGGGAGCCTTTGCCATCACCTCATAAGACACGGAGCGCTGGGGCTGTGTCCTCGGCATCCTGAGCTCACAGCAAGAGCTCACAAATGTAAACGTGTCCCCTTGTTTCCTTCACCCTCCCCCCAGAGACCAATGACAGCGCTCCAGTCACCAGAGGGGGGATTTGGGCAGGGCAGCTGTGCCCACAGAAACATCACCTTTTCTAGGTGACAATACAAGCAGACTGTGACCAGCCATTGCTGCAATAGCAGACCCCAAAGTTGGCTTATTCCTAAATCCCCTGGGCTGCTCTGTCTTGTTGGCAGTTGGGTTGGTCCTCTGGAATGCACGGATCATCTGTATGAGCTTCAGCCATAGAAAGTGGTGTGTGCTATAAAATGACACCTACATTGTTGGACACCATAAATATTGTTTCTCTAACATGGGAAAATATGAACAGCCAAAACTCTAAAACCACCCCAGAATTTAGGTATAAATGTATCTCCTAGTCCTGAGGCAACCTATCGCCCCTGACAGAAACATGTCAGGAAGGTATCCTAATTTACCATTAAAAGTGATTTCAATTATATCTTTCCATGCCTCCTTCCAAAGATTGCTCTTTACAATTCTGGGAGAATAGAAAGGCCAATATGGTTTAATTTGCTTTTTCAAGAATCTGTACTGAATCCTTCACCAAGGAAATGGATTAACTGTGAGGCTGTCATACACTTTCACATGGTAGGAAGGCAAACACATGCTCAGAAAATAAAGGGTGGGAGTCTGAACATATTCTCTGCAACAATGACAAACCTTTCAGATGTCTTTTTCTACAGCAGTCAAAGGAATTCACATTATAAATTAAGATACCAAGTTAATATTTAAAACAAGTAAAAAAAAGCTGAAGAAGTGTACTTCCCAGATTTAGCCATCTGTTTTTTGAGTATAAACACATGAAAATCATCCATTTCCAAGTGGGAGGTAGAAATTACATGGATATCAGGAAAGCAAAAAACTGCAACATAGAAGGTGATAATCAAATTTGTCTTTTAAGCACAGTTTCAGGCAAAAGGCTTATGCCATAAGAGAAATCAGTCTCACTGAAACTGGAATCTTATTCCAGAATTTAATTGACCACAATATTTTCAAGCCCCAACAATATATAAACCTGATCAAAGTGACACACAGCAAAAAACATAGCTTTCATAAGATTAATGCTTATTGTAATCTTGTTTTTTCTTAGCCATGGCCAGAACATTCATTTTCATGAGCACATGTTGATTATCAGTCTCTCCTTTGAAAAAGGCTTCGTTCAGATACCTGTTTATTTGTAATCCTGTGTTTGGAATACACTCTGAAAACTATAATCATATTGAAATTCTGTAACTAACATATATTTAAGGCCACGAATACTAAAATAATGCAAAGCAACTGAGTTGCAATGGTAATAGTGATTCCAGCAAAGAACACACCCATCAGCATCTAGCATAAACAGAACCATCCTGATTCTACCACCATCCTTATTCAAAACAAATTATCAAACCAAACCCAGAAGCAAATAGATCGAACACAAAATGAGACAAAACCACAATTGTCTGTACAGGGAGTTACCTTTTTTCCTTTCTTTTTCCTGTGAGCTGGCTTAGCATTTTTCTCCTTTGCTTCCTCACTCATTTTTTCAGCAGGTAAATGTACAGGGGAAGGGGAATAAAAGAGATCACTGCTTGTATTCCAACATGCAAAGCCACTCAAGTATTCGCAGCGCCGAAACCAAAGTCCATCTGCTGACGCCTCTCAGACAAGTAAGAGAATAACTGCTCCTAAAGGCGGCAGCGCCTGCTCCTCCTGCTCAGCCGGGAGTCGCTCATGCCTCTGCCTTCCCCTCCGCCAAGCGGGCTGCTCTCACATCAGTCCGACCGCTCTGAAGAGCAGCCAAGGCGCTCTCCTCTCCCTCCCTTAGGCAGTCTTTACTCGCGATCTCCGGGTTCCTCGGTGGCGGTGCGGAGCGCTGCGGGTCTCCTCCCGGGGGAGCGGCGGCGGGCAGCGGCGCTCAGCCCAGCACCGGCCGCCGCTGCTCGCGGAGAGCGAGCCCCGGCCGCTCGCACTGCCGGCCCCGCACAATACCGACATGTGTTGAATGCATCAGGGCATACCAGAAAAGGAAGCCTCCAAGAGTGATAAAAGATCGGGTTACTGGATCTTAAAGCCACTCCCAGGCAGATTCAGACAATAAAAGGCACAACACGCTGCTGAAGAAATTGCTAGATGAGATGTTTACGTTTCCAACAGCTCCAGGTCCCCGTCCAAAGGACCTGAAAATTGCCACTCTGAACAATAAGCTTCGTAATATTAATTATTCATCTCATAAAAGCAGCAGCAGCAGCATTTCAGCGAAACGCACATTTACAACTATTCCTGCCTGTGCGAGCTTGCTCCTCCCTGGTTCGCCTGTTCCTGTGACAGGATTTGCAGGGTCCCTGCAAAGGCAGCTCTCTCTCACACAAGTGTTACGTGCCTCATGTATGTGCACGACGGGCAAGTCACAGATCATGTTTCCACATGCTGCCACCTACTCCGCTGAATGCTTTGGCTACTTCCCTACAAGTCTCATGGAAAAAAAATACATAAAGCAGGAGAGGCCAGAGGCTTCGGAGCAGTAATTCTCTCCCCTCTGTGCCCATTAAGACACAACACACAGGTTACCAACAGCCATGACAGCAGCCATCCAACACGTCTGGATGATGTCATTACCACATTTCAGGCTGTGCGCCTCTTTAGGCGCAGCCACGCATTCCTGCATTGCCCCTCGGATCCCCTCCAGGGGAGCTGAAGGGTGGAACAGGTAACGGGCAGCAGCCCCATCCTCTGTGCTCGTACTGCAGACCTAGGGTAGCAAAATGCTGGTTTGCCCATTACTGAGGTGAGATCAGTCACATCAGGGGTTGTTGACACAAGTGACAATGAGAGGATTTGCTGTGTTGTTATTTTGCTGGGGGGGTTAGGGGGTGGGGGTGATAGTTGGCTTTCTGTTTGTTTGCATGTTGAGGTTTTCCTTAAACAGGCAAGGACCAATTAATACATGCATTTTGGGGGTGGTTGAGGTTCATATCAGGATCCTCCTGCCTTGCCTCTTTCAGATCTTCTCGCCCTTCACCCTCCTTTCAGCAGCATTTCGCTCACGACAAACAACATGCATACCACAGACTAAGAAAAGAAGAAGATGTAATGCACTGATTCATAATGCTATTTGCCTGAAAGCTTTCTCCTTGCATCATTCCCTACAAGTGAATTTCAGTGAACCACCACAACAGCACCATCAGATGGAAGCTGTTTTCCGTGTGCTGGCAACAAGTCCTTGTGCTCGCCGTCTCCATGGGCTGGAAACAAACTGGCATCACCTGACCCTGGGGCTCCAAACTGGGGATTTAATTCCCCACATCACCCTGGCAAGGTTGGCATTCTGAGGAGCTGCACCTCATACAGTGCACAGTTTAAATAAACACTGTCAAAACACTACCCAAAATTAACCTTGAATCTTCATTTAAGTCACTGACATATGATCAAATTCATACTTACAGGCAATACTTTGGTACAAAACACAAACACTGTTGGTAATGCACAGGAATTGAATTTTCACAGGCAGTTTGTTTTTAATGCCATCTCTGAGAACGAAAAAGCACCCCAGCCTTTGACAATTTCACTTTTTCTATGTCATGTTACAAACTAAACTGCTCTCTGCTGGTTAACAGTGGGTAAAACAATGCTTAAACCATCAAAATAACATCCCATCCTTAATGCATGTACAAAGCAAACCTCCTCTCTTCAAGACAGTTTTCTACCACGTGTGCATCCACCTGGACAACACATTGTTTTCTGAATTAAGTCCATATAGGTAGAGTTCAAGTACAATTAACTGTGTATTCTTAAAAGTAAGTTCAGGCTTGGATCCCTCACACTAGCTAGGTACAAGAAAGCCTCTAATTTGTGGCATGCTTAGCTAATTGTATGCATGGAAAGCAATTCTGTATTACTTTCTAAATTAAAATGTCATAAACGGTCATGCTTCCTCAGGAATAAAAAAAAGGAAAAAACGGCCTCTTCCCAGAGCAACTTGTTGGCTGTCAGATGCTGACACATTCAAACCATTCCCTGATCTCAGGCAGCCAATGAAGGAATATCACAGGCTCCCACTGAACTTTGGTTTGTCCAAGTCCAGCCCGTGAGATGGAAACTGTTTTTAGTGGTTTTTTTACACATTACATCCTGTCCATAACTCAGGTAACACTGAAGATATTGAATTATCAGTGCCCTACTTCAGAACCTGTTTAATTTTTCATGTTTTCTCTCTCATTTTAACAAAAATGAGTAATCTCCCAAGAAATGGTATATTTAGAATGTGAAGGAAAAATCTAGATAAGCAAAAGAAGAGTTTTATAGTCACAAGATGCTCAGAGAGGTAGGAAAAGCTCTCACACTCCTCTCCTCCCATATTGCTCAGCTAACCATAGCAACCCTGCTGAAAAGAAATGTAATGAATCTCTCTTCTACCACTTGAAATAATCATTCATCTGTCAACATTTAGACACTTTTCTGAGGTCTTGTTTTTCATTTACTCCTTACCTCAAAAAATTTGTCAAGCTCTTATACTCCAGGTGAGGAGGCAGCAGAGGCAGCTAAGTACTAGATACTAGAGTACCTAATAGAAATACACAACATATTTCTTAGGAAAGGCTTTAGGAAGGAAAAAAAAAGAAAGAATAAGTTTTTTTTTCTTCTTCAAATCATGCCTTTCAACTTTATTCCTCTGCAGAGCCACAAATTAACTTTGATAGTAAAACTACTATCAAGTGACTGGTGACATCAGTCCGTCTCTAAATTACACTATGGAAATTATTCAGATTATCCTCCTTCTATCCCTAGGCTTTTGGCATGCTCAGTGTAACTCTGTGCATTTAGATGCCTAAGGCAACTGAAATGGAAGGAGAAATGCCAAACAAGACTGCCTGGAAAAATTAAGATTTTCAAACATCCAAGAAAAGTCTCTTATGCACATTAAAGTGTATCACAAGCAAAAAAAACTAAACTTAAAAATACTCTGCATTTTTAACCAACAACAGAAGACAAGGAAAATTTAGTTTTAGAAATTAGCTTAAAGGAAAAAGAAAAACCAAACAAAAATGAGAGCAAATACCAGGGCAGAATTACCTTAAAATATGCTAAGGAAGCATTGGCATTCAGAAAGAACATATGCTTGAAGACACTGCAGTAATGCTATGATCAAAGCAGCAGTCCAATAAATTACAAATTACAGCTCTTATCTACTGTCTAGGTAGCCCTTGCCCACAGAAGCATTTCCATCTTTCCAAGGTTCCCCACATTTCCTTCTTTGTGGAGGTGCACATATTTTGGTGTGTTTTGCGTACGATTTGGTAAGGTACAGCAAAGGAGCAACATGCAGAAATCTAACCTAATCTAATCTAAGAAAACACACAGCAGCTTGGAAAAGTGAAGTCCATGCTCCTGTGCTTGGAAATGTTTTGACTAGTGATGAGAAGCTCCCTGTAACTTGCTGCTTAATCACAGCAATGTCTAGAAGTGAACTTTCCCAACCTCCTCGATACGTATCAGTTCTAGGACAGTTCTATTTTTAAATCAAAATAACTCGCATAAGAGGACAGGAGGATGGGCCAAGTTCTGTCTATCAGGACAGTTCTATTTATAAGTTAGGGTGACTTGCAGGCGAGCAGCGAGGGGGACACAACTTGTTTTTGGGAACCTGTTTTGTAACCGCCTGCAATGGGATTTAAAAGACTGGCCGTGGTAGCTCCTTGCTTTAGCAGAGCACCGCCCAAATCCAAACAGCCAAGCAATTCCAAAGCCTAACTACAGGACTCAGAGCGTGGAGAAAGCAGGCCAGCCAAAAAGCCAGCTTGCTCCTAATACATGTAGAAACACACAAGCTTAATTTAACAAAAAACTTATGGCATTCAGTGTTAGCTGCAGGATCACTTTGCAGATGGACTGCTTAGTGCTTCCTTGAGCAATATCCTACACTGAAAGCAGCCAAAACTCAAGGTTAAACCAAGTATTACCCAGACAGGAATGGAATTTGTTCTGAGAGTATGGAAGGCAAATTAACTTGACTCCTCTTTCTCTTACAAAATTAAAACCAAAAGTACAATGTCTATGTTCCTTTCAAATCTGAAAGGAAGTACTTAGTGAAAACATTAAAAGCTATGAAAAATGTTTTCAGCTCTGTCTAGATTGCTCTTCCAAATCCATAATTTGAGCAAAACAGCAGTTTAAGAAAATGACAATTTAAATACTGGCATTACTGACTTCATTAACTTACACTAGACATCTAACCCGGCCTGTTTACCAGTCTGGGCTTGTTTGCAAAGCTGCACGTGTGAGAGAGTCCATTATCCCATGTCAACATAAAAGCAACCCAAAACCCCCTTATCTTCAGGCTATGATTATGAGAATAGAGTGGTGGTTACCACTTAGCCACCATACCCAGCTGCTGGCACAGTCCACTATAAACTCAACTACCAGCCTGAAGATTTTCTTGACCTAAAATTCCATGCTATCTCCTCCCTCCCTCTAAATGGAAGTCCTGGAATAATATTCCAGGGTAGAAGCAGAAATAAACTAAAGAAATAAGAGCCCTCTGACCAAACTCTCAATGAAGAGAGCTACACTCTCCTCTGAAAGGAAAGAAGCAGGAAAGAAGTTATTACATCTCCTTCAGGAGGATAGATACTGATATTAGATAAAAGATTGATTCTCACCTTTAAAAAGCTCACTGAGAATTAAATACAAGCAATGGCAAAACAACTCAGGTTAATGAGATAAAATTAACTTTTGTATTAAGTCTAGGATGAGCATGAGATGCTAACATGAATCAAAACCAAGCTGTCTTGCCTTCACAATTACTTTAACATATGTTAGCTAACTGAATTGAGGAGCCTCGAGGACAAACATCCCTTGAGGACAGAACTGAAGGGAGTCTGGGAGTGAAGCCCAGAGTGGCTGAGAAGTTACTCTCAGAGAGAGAGCAAGCTAAGAAATGAAATTCCTTCCCTCACTCCCTTCAGGGGGTAAATTAGCTTGCCTAAAAACATCCTTCAGTAGCTGAAATTTGCAAGAACACCAGTCCATTAACAAGGGAATACCAACTCAAAAATTAGGTAAGGAAAAAAGAATCATATCGCAAAAGTCCTGCAAAATTTGTTAGCACAGTTAATTCTCTGCCAACTGCATTTGAAAACACAGTTACATAAAGAGAACATACTTTATATCCAAGCTCTATAAATTCTTATTTACCAGCTGAGATACTTCGTGAAATATTCTGGTTTTGATTTCACTCCTGTAGTGTTTTCCAAAACCTCTTTTTTTTAAACCTTCTTTTTCTAGAAGCCTTCTTTTAAGTGTTAGCCTAGAAAAACAGACCATTTCGCTAAGCTAAGAGATCAAGTTTTATGCTAAGCACACATATTGCTGTCAGGAAAGTCCTGCAGAGGAAGGATGGGAGTGAGAGCAGCTCATTTTGGACAAACCTCCACGGGACCAGTGTGGGGCAGAGAAGCCCCACCCTACAAAGCAATATCTCAGACAAGGTATCTCAATGTCCCTTTCCTTCAGCACCTTGGCAGGACTCGGAGGCTGCCTGCCAGCACAGGATGCTTCCCATCGTGCAGTGTCTCCCCGTGTTTCCATTTGGGATGCAAGAGGACACCACGCAGGGCTGGTTTTCACAGGCTGCTGCATGGCCAGGGGCAGGCGTATGTCACCTCGCCGCGGTGCCACCACGCCAGCTGGCCAGGGCTGCCATCACAGGGCTCCACCAGGCTGTTTGTGAGACAGCAGAGCCTCACAGCAGCTCATCTGTGGTCAGAGCCTCCCAAACCCAGCCTAACAGCACCCCATTGAGGCAAGGATATGGGGCAGTGGTAGGTGGGCACGGAGCAGATGCGCACACAGGGGTAGTTTGTTGTGACAAGCGCTGTGAAAAGGACAGGAGCTTCACAAGCCAGGGAAATGGTACCAAGCCTTCATGACAGATTATTCACAAATTCACTGAGCTAGTAAGTGCTGAACAACCCAAATTTAGCTTTGATTCTAAGGCCCCAGGCTGCAAGATTTTTTTAAGCCAGACGCTCCTCCGAATTTCACTGATGCAATCACAGCAGCAAGAAAAGCTGTTCCTTTAAACATGGGGGGAAAAGTAATGTTGGAGCAACTCCACTTTGGGAGCACTTTTGGAGCATAACAGCACAGTAAGCTATCTAGCAGCTTTTTGCCTAATTAGAGAGGAAAAATGGGCCTCGTGACATTTGGGTTAGGTGACAATTTCTTCATTTCTTACCTTTTAATTTAAGTCATAATATCACAAGTATCCACTGTAAACATAAATTTAAAACTGCAAGAGAAGCACTAAGTCACAGCACTAACTGAAAAATGCTTAACATGAAATCCTGAAGTTTCCACTGAGGGATAAAACAAAAATTATTTCTAGTTTCATGACTATTATAGCCCAACAGTTCCTTAAGTGTGTATAGGTTCTGTTTAACAGTCATCTGCCCAAGTGCCTTTTAAAGACAAAACCCCCAAATTTGATACCCCAGTCTACACTATTAACAGTTACTGCAATATTATCTACAGAAATCTGTTTATATTTGCACAGAGACAGCTATATTACAATGTAGTCCTGGGGTAAATAAGCTTATATAAGCTATCAAATTAGAATTTTTGCCCTCCAGAGATTAAATTTTCCTTACATGTTTTGGTTATTTTGCATTCTGACAAAAAACACGACCAAGGAAAAAATATTAGTGGGCAGGGGAAGAAAAAAGAGGGGTTGTCTGCATTCCTGCCTCTCATAGAATATCTTTCTCCTGCTCCATGCTTTAGGAAGGAAAAGGTGCCAAAAAATTAGGCTGTTTTCATGAAAAACTTTTTGGGGGTTTTGGGGGATTTTGTTTGTTTTGGGGGGTTTTTAACATCTCCAGCAATAAAAACATAGGGGTTTTTTGTTTGTTTGGTTTTTGGTGGTTTTTTTGTTTGTTTGGTTGTTTTTTTGGTCAAGCTAGAACCCATACAAAACCAGGTGAAATGATGGCCATAATTATTTCACAGAGGACCAGATGACAGGTCCTACCCTATTTACATTCCAGGCTGTGTGCTGGCCGTGATTAGATTTCTCTCATTAGAAGATCCGTGGATGGGAATAAATTCACAGATAATGGAGAGACAAGAGAGACTAAACTGGAGGGAGAGTGTAAGAGGTCAAACAGCAAAATGCATTAAATGTCATCACTCAGTAATATAAAGAGAGAGACTTACATTTACTTTCTCCCTCATCTTGTGCCCTTAATTTGTGGTGCCCCAGAGAATCTCAGCATCTCATAGCAACAAATGTTTTTAGCTTCTGTGTGATTTCTTTTTTTTTTAAGTCTCAAGTAAAGAGTAAAAGTAGTTTGAATTTTCATCTCTTCCCAACAGGAAAATAAGTAAGATTTTTCTTTTCAAAAAACAACAATCAATCATATGATGCTGCCCTGAGTCTGTGCCTGTCATTAAAAATACACACTTTTAATTGAAATTATGAAGTTCATTTACACACAGCTCAAAAGGAACAACTTCCATCTATCAAGATCTGTCAAATACTTGTTTCAACAGACCTGAATAAAAATTAAGAGTTTCTTCCTACAATCTGTTGATTTATAACACTATCATAACGTACAGCTTTGTGCCTAACGCACATTACAAAGATTTAAAATAAACACCATCAATAAATTCCATTTTTCTACGTCTACAGAACTTTAAAGAACCTTTTCAAACCTGGAACTACACAAAAAGATTCTCTATTAAAATGTACAAATTTTAAAAAAACCAAACCATGGAGAAGCACCACCTAAAACTGCCTTTCCTTTAAGCTCAGACTAAGGAATAAAGTCCACCAAAAATATCAGTGAAGCACTTGTTGGGGGGAGGGGGAAGGGCAGGTGTACATGACTCTATTCTTGCCTGGTTTCTGCAATAAAAAAAAATCAAATTGGTCATAAAGAATACAGATTTTCCATCTTAGCAAGAAAATAATCTTTCCCAACTCATGTTTTTTCCCATGATGGTAATTGACGAGTGATCTCCTTGCCTTTGCCTCCATCCCCAAAGTTTTCCCTCTTATTCCTCCCCCTCTGCTATTGAGGGGGAGCAGTGAGAGAGGGGCTGGGTGGGCATCTGGAGAACACCAAACAAGGGCAATCCCTGCAGTCTGGAACCAGTGCACAGGGCTCATGGTCAAAGCCAGACACTTATGCTGCAATATTATGGTCTGTGGAGATGAGCATGAAGGAGAACTGACATTCTAAAATCTTCACCATGATGATTAAATGGTTTTTAAAATCAGGAGACCCTAAGGAAACAGAAAAAAAATTTAAAAAATTATTTGGAGGGATCAAAAAAATTGAAAGTAAAAATGTCAGTGCAAAATGGCTATAACCACCATGTTTGTTTTATCTCCAATACATTTTTCAATTCCTCTTATCAGCCTGAAGACGAGTGGGAGAAAAAACATTTTAGCTGCTCGAGTAGAGGCAAGATGCACTTTGTCATTATGGCATGCAGATCTTATGCATGCAAGAGCAACATGCAACGTGCACTTAAGGCCTGGAGCCTCACATCTGCAACTTTCACAGCGCTGCTGCAGAAGTGCTGAAGTGAAGGAGAGCAGCAGGAAAGGAAAGAAGAGCTCTGTCTGTCTGAGAGCAGGGGAGGTGCTGCACAGAACACAGCAGGACTGTCATCATTCACACCCTGCTCGAGCTGCAGCTGTGACAGCAGCCACACAGCTTGGAAGGGATGCTGAGGCTGCCAGGCTGATGGAAGCAGGTTTGTGTGCTGCACTTGTAATGTACAGCCTCAGCCTCTCCAGAACTGCTCACTTTCAAGTACTCCAATAATCTGCTGAATACAGAGCTGAAGAGCCATGCAAGAAAAGAAATTGTGCCGCGTGACATTGCAGAAGGGAGTCCCTGGGGGAAAAGGGCTCTCCTCTCATTATCCACACAAAACAAATAACCCTTTTTGCTGCTGAACAGCTCTTTGTAATAATTCAGGCTCGTTTTCACTTTGGATTAATCTTTACTGTTGCAAATATGAAAAATACAGTAACTCTAATGTAGAGGAACACTTAAAAATCTATAAATGAGCATCACAGGAGTCAAAGAACCTTGTGAATGATGGCAGAGAATTAAAATAGAAATGAAAGCATGTTCCCTGAATCCAGAAGTCCAGTAGTTACAACTCAGGTCTCTCCAAGAAGCTGGGATGAGGAGGATAAGGTTTATTTAAAAGCACCCTTCATGATATTGTATTATTTAACTGGCAGCAATCAAAACTCACAGCAAGTAATACAGATGCATTACATGCAGAAACCTCAGTGCTGGGACTCCAGACTCTCCACAGGCTCTGAAAAGATTCCAACACTTCTTTTAGGAAATACCTGAAAGGATACAGTACCTTAGCCAAAAATTGAGATAGGAAAAGATCATTACACCAGACCTTACAATCCTACTGCCAATTTACTGTCCTATTAAGGGATAATGACCTCCAGTTTCAACAGGTTTGCAGGATTAAAGAAAACTTGGCTATTTCTGCTGCAAACACCAGGTAACCCCAGACACTTAATGGATATAGAAAATTTTTACCCTCCCAAGGCACAAAAATGTTAAAGGGAAGCCCTTCTGGTCAGAAATTTAAACTTAAAAACTGCTTATTTTCTCAAATAGTAGTCTACTGCTACAATCTTCCAGTCTTCCAATCAACCAGTCTTCTTTCCTAGGGCTCTAAACTGTATTTTACTTTGCTGTACAAAACACTTACTCAAATACTCTTCAGTGGTCACAAATTATCTATGGATAATCATCTATTATTTATGGACACAAACCTCTATTGGGAATTTTCTGCAGTGCCAGTCCTAAACTCCCATGAGGAGTCTCAGCCATCGTAGTGGTCTAAGTATCTGCTGGAAGGACAGATGTTTTTTCTGCAAGGTTTTTTGCAGAAAAAAAAAAGAAAAGTTAACATAAGGACAACATGCATCATTCTAAGCTCTTCAATGCACCAGTGGAAGTCAAGGGTCTGCTGAAGAAGAGTATGACAGCAACAGCACAGCAACCTCTGCTGCCAGATAACTTAAAGAAACTGACTGGAGAGGTAAACAAGGGGCTGAAAAGCGCTTTCCTTCTCCCCAGCTCAGGATCCTTAACTTGTCCCACCTCTCCAAGGGCTTTCCATCATCTCATTTCTGTATGGCGAGCTGCTGAGCATCGCCTGCATCTCCTCAGTCATACCAAACAAGATTCATACATGAAATATTTGGAAATATCAACTCATCTGGTGTCCAAAGAGCATTTTACCATCACATTTGATAGCACTTTCCATGACAAATAAAAGTCACAGTGTTGTCTGGAGCACATGAGAGTATAATTTGCTGCTTTCTAGCCAAAGCTGTTAAAAACCTGTAACCCACAGGTTCAAGTAACCCATCTGATGGCATAAGCAAGAACATTGGCATTGGCTTCAACACCACCAATATAGATTGAGTTTGAAAAACCAAAACACTTATAAACCTTTAGGGCTGCCCAATCTTTCCTTATTAATTCAAACTAGAGTGCTCACTTCCCACTGCTATTATAAGTAACCTCCTTGTCTAATGACTTTTAGGATCACAAGTTGATATTTGGTCGACTTTCAGTTTCATGTGTAACCTCCTCAAAACAAACACTGCTTTTCTAATACTTCAGACATGAGAAATTAGGTGAAGTTTTTTCAAGCTCAAAATAGCCATGAAACCACCTTAGAAAAAAGAAACCTCTCTACATCAACAACTGAAACTGACACAGAGCATTAAAGGAGACCTACTGATACAATTGTTAATATAATAACTATGAACTACGTTCTTATATTTGTTTCCCTATTTTTCTCATTTCTGTTCACTGTTTTGAACTTCACTATCATGAATCCGGAAGTTTTCAAAAGAAGCAAACCCTCAACAGTAAACTTCACTGTAAAAAAGAAAAAAAAATGAGGTGTCAGAAATTTCTTTTAAATGTTTGGTTTAAACATATATTTCTATTGTAAGCAGGAGAAACAACAGCAAGGAAAGACTGAAAGCTCTGACATGGTGACATTGACCTTGAAACAATTTGCTTTAGTATTACTTTTCACTTACCTCACTAGTTAAGCCCTAACAATGCAGTGGATCATTAACAGAAGGAAAAATATTCCCACATTCTTGATATTTTTCTGTGCCACATGAACTAGCATTCCTGTTTAAAAGACCTTTTCAACTCTCTGGTTTTTCCTCAATCTTACACATAATCCAGATGCCATTTCCACATTGTTTATACAGCCACACTTACAGGATCTCCTTGCTGCAAGAAGGACCTCAAGTGCCTTCTACACCAAAAACTGTCTTCTGGTCACAGGAGGCAATACCAGGAACAGTTTCCCATAAGTTGCATCAGTAAGGTTCATATTTCACTATCTGCCCGTGGCCTTGTGCTTCAGAGCAATTTCATACATTATGTTTATACAATTATATTTATACAATTTTATTGCCAGGAAGGCAGTTTAACTTACATTGAAAGTCCCACTGACCATTAGCCAGAAATGCTGTACTTAAGATGCCCATTTTCAAAATCTTTACAAAATCAGTAAGTGATTTGATAAACTCCACCTGATTCTAAAACTCCAGGGGAGGTCATAAATGCTTCAGGGCTACATCATTATTATTAACATATGTAGAGAAAAATGAAAGTTTTTAGCATATGCTGTGTATCCAACACCTTTAAAGCACTGAAACAGTTCCAATTTACATAACTATTTCATTTCAAGCTGCAAGAATTTGCTAGCAAAAACTGTTTCAAGTTGTCAGTATTTTTAACAAATTCAAAATGGACTGCATTGATCACTTTTTCTAACAGCTTATCTGATGGCTGATTGATTGTAATCAGGCTGATCACAGACAGTGGAATTCCTCTAGAAGTACAAGCCCATCTTTCCATTTCTACAAGTACCCAATTACATTATATGCATAAAGGAGAGTTGCCACCATATTTTTCTAGTCCCATACAGGGATCCATTGTGTCTCTGACATTCCTACTTCTAAGCCAGTTCAGCCCCTTCTGCAGCTTGGACCTTCTTGCCCCCCATGATATATCACTTTTTGGTCACAGACTACTACTGCAGAGCAGTTATTGCTTGAATTTCATCCTCACAGGCTCCAAAGCTTTGGGTTCATCCTCCTTTAAACCTCTCTGGGACAATATTTTTTCAACTTCTCATACTTTTTGGATTAGCAGCAATCTAGTTCCTCAGCTTTGTCTCAAGGGATAATAGGAAGGAATGAAACCCTTTCATGATTCTGCAAAATAAATTGCAATAAAAGTTAGACAGCTTCTCTCTCTGTTTTTGACAGAAGACTTCCCAGTCTCCCACTCCAAGGAAGCCAGGCAGTTCTGCTGCTGGCAGGATGTGAGAATTCAGGGTAGTTTCTAGTCATAAGAAGTACAAAGTCATCTGCTTGTCTAAAGTAGACTTCCCCAAAGTGACTGGCACCCCTGAATCTTCAGGCAAACTTCCCTAGCTCTAGCTCTCTTTCCTCCTTCTGGGCGATCTCTTGATGTTGCTAAAGATGTTGCTAAAGGTTTGTTACAGTGCAGGGCTGTCCCTGTCCTTGGGGGTTCTTTCTGTGAGCAGCCACCGCTTATTACCTGTCCAACAGGTGCTCCAGATGGAGCAAAGTGATCACATAATGGAAGTTTGGAGGCCAGCCCAGAAGCTTTGCCATCTTCTGCTGGGACATCACTCTGCCCTGTTACTTCAGAAGCCAGGAAAGTATGTTGGAATATAAACCTCCTGCCCAGCACTTTGCATACGAAATGGCTGCGTTAGGAAATAAAAAACTTACTTGTAATTAGAGGAGAAAAATTCAAAATGGTAATCTGAAAGAAAGGCAGAAAGTGCTAACTGCTACTGGGTTGGGGTTTTATCCCTACTGAAAAAAAATATCATAGAGGAAGACAGAAACAACCAATAGAAAACACTTAATTTCAAAAGTCCAAATAAGTTAAAAAACACCAAACCATAGGTCACTGATACTAGGAGAAAATAAATGGTAGGATTCTGCTGATTGCTGATGTTATTGATGACCACTACACCATTTCTGTGGTACTTCATTTTTCCAAGGGGCTTTGCAATTTTTGTTCTTATTTACTATATGATTGTCTGATTACATGGATTAAGACAAACCAGATTTAACTAAAACTTAAAAGAACAGCCTGTCCTGCTGAGGACCATTAATTTATGATTTATGTGTTTATGAAAATGTTCTGAAAGGAATAATGTACAATAAGTTCCCAGCTAAAGCAATATTCAACTGTCAGAAATAGCTGTGCTAACTCACTGGTTTATACTCCTGAATAATGAAAAAAAAACCAAAACACCACCTTCCTTTTCCCCCATGGTTAGGAGTTTTCACATTTGCACAGCAGACAAAACTTAAATTGGAACTCAGTTAGATAGTGCTTTTAAACACACACAACTGTGGAATATTTCTCTGCTTTACCACCTAGCAAATTGCATTTAATTACTCCACCTGTCCCAGTTCTCACATATGATGTACATACAATTTTGGAACATTTTGAAGTAAATTGTCCTTTTTATATCAAGTGAGGCTCAGGTATTTCAAACTAAATCCCTAACATTGCCTATACCCTACCTGCAAATCAGTACATCTCTGTCTTCTGAATGCAGTGCTCTGAAGAGAACTTTACACTTCATAAAATAAACGTTTATTTTACAACTGAAAATCTTGGTTGCAGCTTTTAAGTACATGAACATGCAGATACCCTCTGTGTTAATAACAGCCTCCTCTGGGACTCGTAATAAGCATAAGCACAAAAAAGGCAAAACTCATTCATTTGCTATGCAGTTGCATTATATTTTTATCTCCATACAGGAGCTCAAAAGACCTCTGATGCATGTCAAGGCTAAGTATGAGCACAACTAAAAAGGCAATATAAAGTGCAAACTGCTAGAAGCAGTTTTACGATCAGCTGGAGAACCAGTGCTGACACTGAATTTTTCTTCTTTCCACTGATTGACAATAAAACTTAATTTTGCCCAGGCACAGATCATAGCTATAACACATTCTATGGCAAAAGTGTGAAAGACAAATACTATGTTTTTAAAGTCACCATCTTTTTCTGAAAATTATTTTGGTGGGGTTTTTTTTATGCCGCAGATTCCTGAACAGAGACTCCAAAAGGCTCCCGAGTTACTCTTAAAACTGCTAGGTTCAACGTTAAAAAAACAAACGACAAAACAACTTTTGCATTTCCCAAATTCCAGGATCTGGCAGTGCATGTACCTGGATCAGCAAGCACCATACAAAGGTTAACAGTGCTCAATCATTCCACAGGGCTTCTGCAAGGCCCATTTATTCTCCATGGCCTTGGACATCCCACGCTGTGCACCCCTACCCCCAAGTGCCACCTCATGCCGCTGCCATCCAGCTCTCAGCCTTGCAGGTTGGCTTGGCTTTTTCCAGTCCTTACTTCTGGCTACTTCTTTTAACTCAATTTAGCTTTAAACAGAGAGGCCTACAGATGCCAACTCTAATTTCCAAGCCCTTGTATCACAGCCTTGACCAGACAGATGACTGGCACAAAAGACTGAAGTGGTGAACTACATTTCTAAAACGCTGCCATCTGATTCTCATCCCACACAAATATGTAATTTAAGTAATGAAGAAAAAAAGCTTTCATCTCAAACATCAGCTTGTTCAAAGCTCTTGAAACAAGTAAAATGCTGGAATTTGCATTGAGTCATGACACGATAGAGGTGTAAAAGTAAGAGATAACCTTCTGAACAGTAACAAAAAGAACAGCCTTAATGTCAGGCAAAGAGAAAGCAATTACATTTTTAAAGACTGTCAGTTTAAAAACATACAGTTTAAAGAACTAAAATGGTTTTTAGCTCTTTTCACAATTTTGTGAGATCTTCATATTTTTTAAGCTTTGCATTATTTATAAAATGTTTTATATTCCATTTCACTTTCCTCACAAAAAAAAACTGAAACTAATTTGTTAGCATAAACTTCTGTCAGTGAAATGTAAAGGAAAATGTATTCCCCTCAGCTATTAAGACACACAGTAACCCACATACTGGAGTAATTTCTACTGTAAGCCCTCAAGGGAACAAGAATAGGAACTGAATATTACAGCAGAACTCGGGACAAACACAGGCCTCGTGCATGGTGACAGTGAAGTTGTGCTGCTGCAGCAGGTGCAAGGCCAACAGATTCAGCTTCCTTAATTCAAAATTCTTAGTTCTTGTTGCACAGAATCCAACAATTATACAATCAACCTTGGCAAACAAACAAACCAACCAACAAAACAAGCCAAACCCATCAAAAAAACCCCAAAAGTTTAAAAAAGGCTTTCCTCTTTCTTCCCTCCTTTCTCCTGGGAAGTGGATTACCAGAGCATTCAAAGGAGCTTCCAGTCCCCAGGAAGATTAAAAACAAGAGCCATGCTTCTTCCATTACACGCATTAAGCTCAGCAGAAGGTATCTGAGATTGTCCCAATTAGAACATGGAAAAGGGATTAAAGGCAAATAGTGTCAGCTTCAGCCATTGACTCCCTCCAGTTCCTCTCCAGTTCACACTGCAATATTCCTGCCTTATTTAAATATATGACACTTTTTTTAAGTTCTAGCAGGGTTGCCAAGAGACTTTTGTGCCAGTTCATGTCACAGTGTCAGTGTGAGAGGCGAGTGATGCTGCTTGGAAGTGATCAAGAATGTTTCTTTTCTGCTGAGATGGTGGCAGTGCAGGGCTAGTCTTCATCCTTCTCAGCTGAATCAGAGCAGTTTGGACGACCACATACAATGTTTGTAACAGCAAAATTCAGTGTACTTCTAAACCTTCATACTTAAAACACAAAATAAAAACACAGCATGGAAAATTGGGTGACAGACTTGCCCACTGAAGCCTGTTGCACTGCTTGGTACTTTAAACATGCCACTAGGTCCAGCAAATCTGAAGCATAAGTAGGAGACAAATGCTTTTATTGAAGAAGAGGAATTCATCAATACAACAAAAGGCATTTATTCTATTAAACAATTTCCACAGCTAGACAGAACAATGGCAAAGCTGAGATATGCAGTCAGCATAAGCACCTGAGCAGATGATGCCACAAGTCTGTGAACATCTGACTCCCACAGCCCCAGTTCTCACATTTGCTTCTGCAGATGACAGTGACAACCAGGAGGAACAAATTCTGTCCACTTGCAGTACAAAACCAGAGAAATATGCCTTGAAGTACACCTCATTCTCTGTGCAGTAAGTCATCCTCTGTCTTGCCTTTCAATTTGCCAAGGAATACAACTAAGATAAATGCTACCCAGGCAGAAAGGGGAAAAAAACCCAAACAAACAGATGAGGGAAAAAAAAATGAGAGAGGCAGCAAACACATTCCTGCCCAAAACATCCTGGACTCTGGTGATTTTGTTCACCTTATTCAAACCTGACATAAGAGAAAGTGGTGTCTACCAGAACATTCCTGGACTAAACCCAAGGGAATAAGGAGGAAGTTGCACATTTGCCAACTATAAGTTTCTCAGACATTTTCCAGGTGGTATTTTAGAGGGAAAGGGAATAATTATTCAAATGCCAACACTCAGGCATAAGAGTGTAACATACTTTTATTTCTCTTCAAAGGGAGGAATAGTTGTACATTCAACTGACAAGGACATGGCTGAACACCAAGATAAAACTCTATGACTGCTATTTTCTAAGCATGGACATGGAACAAAATTGCTTTCAACCACAGGTGAGCACAGCTCAAAGGACTGGCAGGATTTTTGTTTAAGAATAAGCAAACTCTGTGGCAAGTGGTCTTTAGTCAGGATGTTCTTGTTATTCAAAAGCGTGTAAAGCAGCTCTCCTAAACAACAGTATCTTCCATGGGGCTCATGCTGCTTATTTATTCACATAAACAAAGCAACATCTATGATGTGGGACACAACAGCAACACAGATTAATTAGAAGAGGCTCCAAATTAGTGAGGACAAAAGCATAAGCGTGTAGATAAAGACATTCTTGAAGTACTTGAGAAGATCAGGCAGCATCAAAAATTTTACTGTGTAGCACTTGCCACGGTTTTCCAGTGGTAAGCTCAGCATTATAACAGTACATTGAGGATAAAACCAAAACAAACACTGCTTGTTTAAACACTGAAAACCCAGGGAATGAGCAAAAGTTGGATTTTTAAGGTTTACCTTTCTAGGGTTTCCTGGAGGGCAGAATTTGTGGTATATCTAAAAATAAAGAAATTAGATTGAAGAGAGTTAAAAGTGATAGACAGAACAATCTCTGTAGCAGTACAAAAACACAGTGCTTAAATGCAAAGATAACATTAGTAGGGTCTACTGTGGGGTAATCCAATGGCCATAAGCACTCTGCAGCAAAGATCCCAGGAATGCACACCTTACAGAAATTAGAGAATGGAGCATGACTATCTGAGGTATGAAGGCACAAATATATCATACAGCTGACTGATGTCACCATAAGTGTTTCAAATCCCATTGAATGATGATGCCTCATTGTGTCACAGGGATATTGCATAAACCAGGGTCCTACATGATAGAAAAAAAAACAAAACTAAGTCGGTGTGTCCTGTTCATCCAGGTTTTCTGAGGAGATCCACACAGTGTCATAGGGCAAAAGATTAAGTCCCTCAAAAAGGAAAAGAAAAAATAAAGGGTATGAAATATTGAGATGCTAGACAGAAGGAAATGCCTGCACAGCACCAAAGAGAGCGTGACATCCCTTCAGCTCTGCCAAAACCTACAGAGAGGCAGAGAAACTACAAGATCAAGTCTATAGAGGAAAAAAAAAATCCAAAAAAAAAAACCCAGAAGGGAAAAAACCCCACAACAGTCTAGAGACAAACCCATGGTCTGCAGCACACTCTCCTTTTAAGCATCTCTGTGCTTTGCATTTGAGCACCCACAGTGCTTGACCAAATGCTTTCCAGCAAGGGGAGCTGTCAGAGATATGACTGCATAAACAATTTCTTGGCAGGGGTTGGGAAAGAGGCCAAGCAGATATCATGGAGTTAGGACACAAGTCCCCAGAACCATTCCTGGATCTCTACAGAATTAGGACTACCCAACTGCTCAGCTCCTCAGGTGAAAAAGCAGGAAGCTGAACTTGCCAATCTAATGAAGCACTGGCTTTTTATGGAAGTCCATCTGTTCCAACTCTCCGGCTCAAAATACAAGGAAATGTAAGAATCAAAAAAGAATGCCAACACAATTCCAGCAGAGAACATTATTCTACTTGCTCTCCTAAACCTATTTGAAATATGCAGAGATTATTTGGTCAGCCCAGCTGTTATGAGGAAAACCAAAGGGGTTTTTGGTGTTTTTTAATTTTATTTCAGGAGTTGTCTGGAGTTTGTGGTTGGGTTTTTGTTTGTGTTGGGTTTTTTAAAATAGTATTTACGCATTCCCACAGTATAGCTGCTCACTGCAAGGTGTTTAATTTCCATATGCACTAAAAAACACTTAGCCAAGCTTTAAATTGCAGATACATCTCTGCTTTCATTGTGAAAAAAGCATGCAATGTGGCAAAACTTAGTTGGAATAAGAATGTGCTCTACTGTCACTGATTGGCCAGACTGAATATCATCTGAGCAAAAATCCCAACTTTATTATAGAACCAGTCCCACTGAGAGAACACTGCCTAGAACTGCTCATTTTCTACTACTCTTCTACAATTTACTTAAAACTCCTTTAAGAAACTTAGCTCAACACTTGCTTTAGTTTTTGTCACAGTAGGAACATAGCAGTTACCTTGAATTGGTGGAAATTCAGAATGTACTTACTTTTAGCACTATCTAAAGATCAGCTAATTCTCTGTATTCATGTGAAAATACAAGTAGCTCAGGGTATTCCCTTTCCCAAGTAAATGTCTTATGTACAATAACCCCAGTAATAAAAAATACAATATTTTCACATCATGTCTTCAATTTTTATCCCAAGATTTAGTTTGAATACAAAACACTTTACTAAAGATCAGCAAAAAAATAGAAGTCAAATAGCACTGTTGAACAACTCATTACAATTTTCTCACTACAAAGACAAACAAGAAACCCTTTCAGCAATTATTTGGCTATAATTCTAAACAAACAATAGGTTTTGCCTCTGTAAACACTGACCTGGCTCTAATTTATTAGGTATACAAAATATTACACAGATCACTCAACAATCCATCCTTAATGTACCTGAAGGGGTCTTTACAATCCCTAGTGAATAATGCATGTTTCCATTTTGCTATTCTCCTACAGCATAAAAGGAGCAGCATTAATTCAGCTCTAACTTTGAGATCTGAACACCACCAAAAACCAGTCAGAAAGCTTAAGGAGAAATTACTTTCCAGCTCCAATCTATTTCCCAAATGGCAGAACTAAATAGTCCTAAATATATTTGAAATAAGCCAGCATCTGAAGAGACTGGCCATATGCTAAACTGTCACTCTCCCATAGTGAGTGATGAATTAAGCTGGTTGTGTAGCTGGCTGCTTACTACAATACTGTTCATGTCACTCACATATGCTGCTTTGGCAGTTATTACAGCTTTTTGTAAACCAAGCTGCACGTTAGACTTGAGAACAAATTACAGACCAGCTAAAAGCACTGAACTCCTGACTGATTTCCAAAGAGCTGGAAGAAACACTGCTAAAGACTGGAAAGGTATAAAGAGAAATTGCAGTACCTTTGAAACCTGCATGATTAAAAGCATGAGAAAACTCCAACCAGCTAGACAAGAGTCCAGTATTCAGTGTTTGCTGGGATCTGTGCAATCTGTGCAGTTTTCTGTCAGCTGGGAAACTGTCAAGTCTATGGTAAAGAGAATGCACAGAGGAAGGAGAACACTCATCCACGGGACCTGGAGAATATATACCAGGAATTTAACTAGCTGGTTAAGAGGTACAGAGGTAAAAGAATCCTTATGTCAGTGGCCTAATAGGCAAGAGGCTGCACAGTAAAATATGCAAAGAAGCAGTGAAATGCTTCTAGTAGGCATGTCTGAATCCCTAGACAAGATTCTGGTTACTCAAGAGTTGCAGCACAACAAAACCAAGCAAATCCATCCTTGGAGCGTTGGTATCAGAGGAACAACCCATCACAGTGTGTCTGTGGCCAAAAGGAACAAGAACTCAGCTCTTTACTGTGTTTCTTAAGTTCCACAGGAATGTCATTTTCCATATTACCCAGAATTTGCATTAGGAAGAAAGTGTTATTTTGACAGCTTTATAATCAAGATTCCCAGCATTGTCACATTAACTATAAAATCTCTTCTGTTAAATTAGAAGCTGAGGGATTTGAGTTGCAGATTTATGGTGAGGGGAGAAGTGGAATACATCTTTACTTTCTGTAAACACAAAAGTACTTTTAAGGTACAAGGAGTCCTCTGAATTATGACATTTTTCATAAGCTGGACTTGTCTTGCTCTTGATTCATTATCTCTTCATTTAGTTTTAGGCTGCACTGAAGCTTCTGTAAATGACAGAACTACAACACTCTGTTCTTCCCACAGCTGCCTGTGTGCCTTGTCTAATAGACAAGCAGGGTTTGACAGAGCACAGATGTAGAGATCCTGGTCTCCATGGAGGCACTGGGCAGCAGGCAGTGCAGGTAAGGCACCCAGTGCAAGTCCATGCCCATGGCTACCCTGCTGAGTGGTGCTGTAATAGCCAGGTCTACACAGAGTGTTAAATGCAGAGATGCACACAGCTGTGAGTGGTGCTTGGTGAAAAAACCTTGATTTTAGGTTGAAACTCAGGAACAGGCATTCCAAGCCTGACTTAACTTCACTGATGTCTGTTATACTACTTTTTCAGGTAGTGGAGATAGCATTTTTGAAGAAAAAAAATTAATTGCTTTCCATCTGTAAAGAACCTGGCTCCAGGTTAAGCATCCCAAACAAGGTCTACCCTGTTATTTGCTCCATGATCAGAAGGAATTTGAAATATCCAAAGTTTTCCATTACCTGGGACAGTCACTACATGCCAGAGAGTACCAGTTACACTGAAATACTCACTGTCACACATAAAAGCTTCACCAATCCAATAATGAGAAGACCAATTTTTTAATAATAAGGCTTCACCTTTTTAAGATGCAGACAAGAAAAATATCCATCTATTTCAACAGCAATTCCAAGTAAACAAAATATTTAACTGTACCATTGGTAGAACTCTGGAATTTTTATGCTAGGGTAAAAGTTTTAGACAATCATCTCACATTTCAACATTTCAACAATAATAAAAGGGTAACATTTCTGGGAGAGGTTTTAAGAGTTTTTCCCCTAGGGCCTTTTCTGTCACATACTCCCTCTCACACCCCTCAGTCTTTGTTCTGAAATCACATGGGGGCTCAGGTTAGTCCCATTACTCACTAACACAAGTAGCCAGAGAAAACACACATAAATATATTAGCAAATCTTCCTGAAAATCTCTGCACATTCTACAGAAGATTACTACTTCCCCTCTAGGTTAGCAGCAGCACCTTCAGCTGAGGGATGAATTCTGAAGAGCTCTTTCTCACAAGGAACTGGTACATTTTAAATGTTGAAATGATGTACCTGGTCCCATTTCAATGCAGGCTTTTGTAGCATTTTAATGTCTTGCCATTTAGTAGCTGGAATCCAGCAAAGGGGATACGAGTGCTATTACTGGTAGCTAATGGATATTCTTCTGGAGTCCAATTGCTGAACTGCATTTTGAATAAAGGGCTCAGTTCCCAGAGGGAGCAATCTCCTTTCATGATTGCCCAGTGCTTAGACTAAAGGAGAATTCTCTGCAAGTATTAAGTAGGGGCAATGTTCATATTTCTATTTCCAGGTTCCCACACAGATTGCATTGCACAATAGTAAGTGAATGCAGGTCACATCCAATACCATAAGTTCTATAGCTGGACATATGAATATGTAATATGAAATGTATATGAATATGAAATGTAATATGAAGACATTACAGTCCTTTCTTATTCCCATTTTAAAATTGTCATTTATTCAGAGCATTCTTCTGGATAAAAACAGACTTAAAGAGTATGCAGTAACAGCAAAAAACTCTACTTTTTGAGCTGTCCCACCCAAGATGTGCCACTAGCTGCCAGCTGTGTGCTCACAGAGTTTATGTCCACCTTGGTCAGCTGTGCTGCATTCACACTGCTCTGAGCCACTGCAGCACATGCTACCAGACAGAAAGTTTCAGGTTTCAGGGTTCCCTCAGCAACAAAAGCCGCCCTCGCCCGATTATACTCTTTATTGATGTAGAGACACCCCCACAGTTCAGCTTAGCCCTGCTTTAAAGCAGCACTCCTGCAAGATTACCATTGCTTCCAGTTTGTCTCTGCAAGCACGCCTGCCATAAGAAAGTGTTAAATCCTCACTCCTGGAAGGCACATCCTGCAGCTCCACTGGCTGGAATGGGAGAGGCCAGCCCTACCAAGGCTGCCCTTGGCACAGGGATCCTGGGCACCAGCTTCAAAGCATTGCTCCTCTGCCACATGTCTGCAGCTACTGCCACAGCTGCAAAATGAGAGTATTCTCAGTCAGCCAGCACTGCTGAGCACGCTGCTGCGGATACAGGGCAAAGTTAGGAAAATGAGTCACCTGTTTTTGGAATTCTCTCTAGATAACTGCAGGATAGCTAGTGACAGATCCCCTCAACACTTCTCTCAATGCCCTTTCTGTTCCTCCATGTACATGCAGTAGAACACTTCACAGAAGTCAGAGCCTGAAGTCCCAATCTTTGAAACTCCTTTACAGCTTTTTTAACTCCAGTGCAAGCCACACTTGTAATCTCACCCCAGCTAGGTCTAAATGAGAATTTGGTTTGTTCAGGCCACACATTCAGGGAAATCCATTTTCTGTCTCAGCAGTGCTCAACTGGTTGACCACCCAAACCATCTGAAGTGCCCCTAGAGACACCCATATACTTGCCAGGAGTTTGAGTTGTTGACACCTAATTCTAACTTGCATTTTAGTAAGGCTTTTCAAAACATGATTAATATTTAAAGACTGTTGATGAAATGGCATCATGATCTCACAAAAAAGATATTTTCTCTTAAAAATATTATGAAGACAAAGAGCAACTTCTATCATAGTATTATGATAATAAATGCATAAAATGCTTCTTACTTAACATATAACATGACTACACTTCTAGAATGTCATATGATTTAAGTTGTCTGGGTTGTTTGGCTTGGATTTAATTGCTCAGCCAAAAAAGAAAAATTTCTTTAAAGATTGAAGCTGCTGCCTTCCTTTGTATTAATAATTTGTACAGAAGTGCTGTGTGCATTAGACAATCTGCATGTTTGCTCAGTTACAGACCTTCAAGCAGGCTCAGCCTCCAGTTTAACATTTCATTGCAATCTAATGGCATGCTAATTAATAGCTAATAAGTTCCTAGTAAGTATACCAGATATTTACATTCAGACCCATTATTTTTAAAAGCTAATGACTTATAGCATTTAGAATGGTGAAAATAAATCAAAGTCATCCCATGCCACACAATTTACCTCCAGTATTTTTCAGAAAAGAGTAATTAACTTCTACTCAAAACACACTTGTATGAGAGTATCATCAATATTAGGACAGCAAAAAGAATGGCAAACATGAAATTCCATGGGTATCATTGCATGAGACTTATTTTACCAAATCCTTTCCCTCTCTCCCCTGCAAAATCAACATTTATATTAAAAGAAACAGCTGACATAGCATGTTAACAGACTCTGTCTAATGTCATGCAGTTAACCTTCTACTCCCATCAACAGTAATATTTATTTAGATATCAGAGGAATAAAGCCCATGGTTCATTCATTGGTGAGGAGAAGGAAGGAAAAGCCAAACTAAAACCCAGGAAATGGCTTAGCAAACCAGCACCCAAAGCTGAATGCCAAGCCCCGCTGTCAAGGTGCCCTGCTCACACACAACTTTCAGCTGCACCCATGAGACTTGAAGTTCAAATCATGCAAGTGACAACTCTGCCCCTTCCCTCTTCCAAGTAACCTTGACAGGCACACTCTGGACTCTGCTGTCCCCAAATGTACCAGGAGGAGACTCACTGATCTCATCTAGTATTCCACCAACACTCAGCACCCTTACAGTTCTATTAAAATGTGACTGATGAAGAAATGCTACAATTAATCCACTTGGCAGTAAGTAAATCCACTTGGGCACTTCTTGCCCATGCTGGAAGTGGATAAACAGTGCATAGGAAGTGTTCACACACTGTACTTGTTTTTATTTGGTTTTATTTTATTTGTTATTGACAGGTTTTATTTGGCATTCCCTGGTACCTTCACAGCTGATCGCTACCAACAAACAACAGACATCTGCAGCAACAACTAAAGTCATCATGAGACTATTCAGCAAGTGTAAGTTATGTAACTTAAACTTAACTTTTCATAGGAATGCTCAAGGGTTATATTCCTCCTGGTAGAGAACGGGATCATTCCCTAAGAGCTGCTCATGCTCTGAGTGAGCACTTCAAATCAAATGCATACGAGCCACCTACAGACTAACACTATTTCAAGACTGATTTTTTTTTCAATATATTTTTTTCAGTCCATCAGAAGAAAACAAAACTCAAAATTCCAAGTTACCAGGCAATAGCTTGGGTTATTCAATTACACCATGGTTATGTTTCTATGTAAAAGATCACAACAATAAACTTCCAAGTAGTCAAGTATCAGCTCTGCTTGCAAGGTTAGGTTAAGGACACAAGAATACATGCTAACAAGAATGACTTGTGCTTCAACATGTTAGATATTTTGGACTCTTTTTCTTTTGCAGATTAATTCCAGTGCTTCAGGGAAAGGCCTCCACAGGCAGAGCCTGAGCATACCTCTGGTGTTTCTGACAGAAAACAAAAACTTGCTGAAGCTCTCTTCAGGAAAACTCTAAGCTTGAGCAGTGCTTTCATCCCACAAACAACAAACATCAAATCTGCAGGCAATGACAAGTGCCTCTTGGGCTTTGTGTTTCTATACCTGTGGGGATGACTGAGCAGCTTTATACTCTCCTCCTGTGTCCTCCCTCTTCTTAATCTGATTGGGAATAAAGGATAGAAAGAAACACCAGAAATGCCCCACACCCAGTATCAGCAAGGTGCACAGGTAGAGCAGAATTGTTACAGCAGGTGATGCCAGTTAAAAACTCCCACAACCCCAGTGCAATTCCGGCAATTTATTCCACAGTCTTAATTCCTTTAAAAGTGTTGTTTCCTGATTTCCAGCAGCTATTCTATATTTCTTTAAACTAGTTTGCCAGGCACTTGTGGGGGAAAGGAGAGGAAGTGACAGACAGAAAAGAAAATATATAAAAATGAGCTTCCCATCACTTTTAACTGATCAGTTCTAGATTTATATATATATATATAGCTAAATCTTAAATGTCTGCTCATGTTAGCACAGCTCTTCACTGAGCAGATTATTCATACTCCACTTCCTGCCTTTTAATATAAATCAGTGTTTTAAAATCTTTCTGTTTATTAGGAAAAAAAAAATCCTGGCTAGAATAAAAAAGGATTCTACAAATAATCAGTGGCAATCATGACAAAAGCAAAGCCTGACCTGGTCATTGCCCATCTTCATTGATTCAAAGGAGCCATGTGTTTTAACTGCTGCCTCACCAACATGCAAATTACAATTATTAAACAAAGACAGCAGCTGCTTATCACAAGAGAATCTCAATCCGCTGCAAACAAAACTTCAAGCTGAAGATATTTTTTAAATGGATTAGCATATTTATAAAATACAAGTGCATTCTCTTTCCCCTCTCACAGTGGTTTTGTTTATTTTTAACCAAGCACTCAAAGCATGCTGCTCGTAATCAAGTTTGAGGGTACGGTGAGATAGCATTTTCAGGAGGGCTGGTGTGATTCAGGCCATGCTGGCTGGCTCAGTTGGAAGCCAAACCCAATCTGAAGAAACAGGGGAAATACAACAAGCCTTGGCCTTCCTGGCTCCCAGCTTTTAGTGTGTTACAGGACAGCATTGCTTGAAAACAAACTCAGCCATTTGATTATCAATTCACATTTAATTTCACGGTGTTCTCTAAGCAAGGGTAGGAAAAAAAGTCTTTTTCAGCACAGACATTTGAAAAGTGAAGCAGCATGCAAAAAAGCCTCCAAGAAGCATCTGAAATTCTAAATTCAGTTAGGAAAGAGGCCAACGGATCTGTACAAACCCACTCTACCAATTTAAAGAAGAAAAGGAATATGACTTGATGAAGTAATTTTGACTGTTTAAATCTTCAAAGAGTTTGATTCAACTTAAGATCTTTAAGTCACCATTTTTATCTGCTAAACACAACAAATAAGCCATCAGAACCATGACAGATTTAACCCCCTCTAGGGCTGCAGGAGCCTTGTGCTCTGTGGCAATAGAGAATGGAATCCTCCCAGATGTGTCACATCACCACTTTCCAGAACACTGCATTATCAGTTTTTGATATTTGATTTTTCAAATTGGACAGGTTTGCACATCCCATCCAACTGTGTATTTTTCTATGACTGAAAGCAGAAACTGGATGGACATCTCCTTAACTGCCCCATCTAAAGAGGCTCCACAGGCATATCCCCCTTCCAAATGCATAGAAGTCCACATCTTTCACAGCATTTAAAAGACCCAGAGATTTTTCAGCAGTTCCCTGACTGTGTACATTACATAAACCAAGAAATGTACTAATGGAGAACAGAATTTGAGACAAGTAAACAGCCTGTCATTAGCAAGGAACTGACAGATGTTAATTTGTCTGTCACTTCTCTAAACAACTCCCAAGATCAGAACAGATTCTCCACCAGTGGCTAGAAAACTTCCCTGATCCAAAGCTAACCACCTGCAATGTTGTTCCACCAGCAGTACCACGTTGGTCCCTGAAAAAAACCACAGCAAGCTGTGTGCCAGAGGGTAATTTGCTTTCTCTTCCCAATAAGAAAAAAACAATTGTGTTCAAAGAGCACAATTCCCAGATGCAGTGGGATGTATGTTCACAGGAATGTGGTTACTGCTCAAGGTCATTCAAGGAAGGAGCTGCAAGCTCAAATCCAGACACATGCAGGAACATGTGAAAAATGCAAACAGGCTAACACCACCATTTTGTTTTAACCTCTTTAGAGGTCAAGTTATCCCTCGGTGCTGCTTTTTGAAAACAATCCTCCTGCAGTCTGACACTGTGCTGTGTTATACTGACCCAACAGCCACAACCTAGCACACCAAACACATCTGCAGTGAGAATCACCTCGGGACAGGATGATGGCAGTGTTATTTAAAACATTAACGCTACCCTGAGATCATCTCAGATTTACCCAAACAGATTTGCTAGCAGATCTGCTCAAGGTACCTAATGGTGGAGGTTGCCATGGGAACACAGTACAACTACACACTTTGCCATGGCAACCAGGCCTCCCTGGAATACTAATGAGTGCCCATGGCAACGGGAAGCTAAAGGCAAGATGTCTGGAGACCAAATATTTCATGTATCATTTATAACAAAAGCTATAAATATATTTGTACGCTTCCTATGTGAGATTGGACGGGTTTTGGTACCCTGCAAAACACCACATATGGGGCAATATCTCAAAGTGTAAAAATTCTGTGGCTGCAGCATACATGGAAAATCCTATTTCAAGGCAAGGCTGCAGCTGAAGCTCAATCCCACAAACAACAACAGAAATACCTGTATCAACACAGCCCACATGTGCATTGTCCTGCACATGAACTCCACTTGCAGCCCATGATGGAAGAGTTACCTGCACACAATGCTTTGTTTGGTCTGGGCCCACCAAAAAGATGCTTCCTACCCAGTGCAGAGCCCTGTACTGAGCATGGATCTGTTCTCCAGATGGCAGCTACTGCAGCTCGTGTTGTGAAGGCAGCAGAAAGCATTGCCTTGGTATTTCAGAAAAGGCTCATGACAAGAGATGTGCTTGTTACTTTATAGGAATGTTCCAGCAACTCAATCCATGAGCAGTGTATTTACATTTATTTGTTTACAGAAAAATGATGCACTACAGCAAGTTACACATCAGAACAAAATGTTGGCATTAAAAGTGAAAAAATCATCAGTTAAGTGACATCTGGTGCCTTTTTTTTTTTTTAAAGTGCTCTCTCTACAGATGAATTTCAGAATACTTTCTAGATATTTTACACAGATTATCAAAGTCTAAGATATTTTCAGGCATCCGGCCAGAAACCTCCTATCATTTAAAAAAGAGGCAGCACCAGCTGGAAAGCCAGTGCTGCTTGTCCCAAAAACACTCTGCGTGATAAGTCACACCCAGAGACAGCAAAATTTTAAGTTCCAGGGATCACAAGTGCCAGGATTCAGCTCACACCAGCAGTGCAGAAGCCAAAGGCAATAAGTCCTTTCTAAGAATTTTCTTCATATCTCATTAGTTGGTTTTATTAGGCTATAAAAGTTTATTAGGCTGTAAGTCTCCTCAAAAATACAAAAAAAAAAAAACAATCAGGAAAGCATTAATGAGCATAAAATTTATTTTCTTCTCTCCCTCAACATCCATGATCTGTGATCTGTATTTATTAGCCATCTTCCAGGTGTAAGCTGCTGCATTTCCTCAGTGACAGAGCACAGAGGTCAGCACTAAGGGATAAAGAACTCTTTGGGACACAGTTTGGTGATGGACTGATGATCTTAAGGATCTTTTCCAGCTTAAATTATTCTATGATTCTGTGACTACATCTGAGGCCACAGTGTTACAGAACAGAAATACCTCAGCAGCAGTACAACCTGGGACATGAGACTACCTGGACTAATCACTGGCAAATCACTTTTCTGCTTCCAGATGCTGCTGGCTGAGGCCACAAGGCCCTGAGTACACACATACAAACACAATATTGAACCAGCACCATCACGTTCAGAGTTATCAGATCAGCAAGCACTGGCCATGATCATTTTAAGAGTTTTCAGTGAATTGCAATTCAGTGTTAATGGGCATGTTTGGAGAGACCTGAGGAAAAGGTGTGGGATGAAACAGCAACACCAAATGCAGGCTGTGGCCTTGGCACTGAATTTAAGATCTAGTCTCTTTAAAGAGTATCCAAGGACAAAAAAAATATTATCAGGATAAATTATCGCTTTTGTTTCATAAACTTCAATTGATACAGATGAAGTCACAAACAAAAAGAGGAAAAAAAAGGCAAGCTGCTTTTTTAAGTGGTCTAACACAGTGCAGATTAGCACATCCAACAAACAAACTCAGCCCACAGTGGACCTTCAAATAAAGTTTCTCAAAGAGGAGCAGAACTTGCTTTACTCCTGTGATAAAACACATTTACTCTAACAATATTTGTAATCTTGAATCTAATCTGTTTGCACAGGACTGATTCCAATTATTAATTTTCAACTATTTAAACTCCTTTAAATACCACAGAGCCCAACACACAGCCCAGCATTTCTTCTGCCAGCACAGAAATCCAGTTTTAACAGGAGCTGACTACAAAGAAAGGAAAAACACATTTGCATTAAATTTCAAGATTACACAACAGCCTATCTAAGCACGCATGGCAAAGACTACTTTTTTATTCTAACCCTATTTTTCCCTTAATATTTTGGGTTGTCATTTGTTGGTTTGGGGTTTTTTTCCCCCAGGCTGCTATTTTTCACTCTCTCTTGCACTCCTCTTTCTTTGGGACTGTTTTATATTGTGTCAGGGGACATCACAGGTGGTTCAACAGTATCTCCTACCAAGAAAAAAACAGAATTTAATTGATCTGTGGCCAGCAGGGGCAATTTCTACTTAGAAAAAAAGAATGCTGGGATAGGCACTGAGTGATGAACACTGTGCAAATGGATAAGCTGTCCCAAGACAAAATAATTCCAGCATGACTGGGGCTGGAGGGCTGGTTGCATATCTGCATTTTATTTCCTCCCAATAGCAAGTGCAGCGATATGCACACAGAAAAATAGTGTTTCATATGTGGAATGCACTTGCACTGTGACAGTGATGTGATGACATCTTTGCAGCACTGTGAAAAATACAGGAACCCATCTTGCTCAGGAAGGACTGGCAGCACTGCCAATGATGGCAGCCAGGCAAGCCAGGCAAGTTAAGAACAGCAGCACGATGCCATTTGCCAAATAAACCAAATAAATTCCTCCCTACATAACTGACAATTAAAAAGGTTTCATCTCCTGGAAAATATGGGAAGTCCCTTAAGATCTATCTAAGAAATACACATTAAGATCCACCCCAGTCAGTTTGGGTTATTAGAGCCTTAAATCCTCTTAATCCTTCCCATGCTATTACTTTGTGTTTCCTTGTGAAAAAAAAAATTAAAAAATAAAAAATCAACACCTTTCTGCATGGCTTTTATCCTAAATCCCTTTTCTCAGTTAATACACTTAGCTTGCAATAACCTCTCACTTCCCCCCTCAGCCCCTCACACTACAGATATTGAATAGCTGTGTTGCTTCAGAGAACAGTCATAAACGTGAATGATGGCACTTGAACCTGCTAAACTGATTAAATGCTGAAAGGAAGGATCAATTACCAGAGAAAGGCAAGCTGGGGAGCCATACATAACCCTGCAGACAGAACAAAGAGCTCCCACTGCCCTGACTTAGCACAATCTGTAGAGCAAAAATGAAAGGAAAAAGCATTTAGAAGTGCAGCTTAGGGTATCCACCTTCCACCAAGGCTGTCGGGCAAGAGCAACACACAAACTCACAAACTGAAACTTTTCAGAAGAAAGAGGGAGACAAAGGAACTACATGTTTGGGCAGAGGCAGATGCCCAAACATCTTTGCTGTCTCCAATGTTTCACTCAGCATCTATCTATCCATCCATCAGGACATGAAAAGTCTCTTAGTTCTGCATTTCAGATAAAAAGCATTCATTTCCAGGAGTCCTTGTTTAAATGCATGCAAAGGAAGGCACAAATCGACAACATTTCTGAGCACAGAGTTATCCCATGCAGCAAAGCACAAGATTATACGTGGGAACAGCCCTCAGGAGAAAGGCTTTAAACCATACACAGCAATGTCATTACTTATTTTGAGATGATGTTCTGTAAAACAACAGCCAGTATAAAAGCATAACCTCTTTTTGGAGCAGGGTCAAAAAACAAACATATAGCCACAGAGGAAAGAGGAAAAAAAAAAGGGGGGGGGGGGGAAGGGCGGGGAAAAAGAAACAGAAAAGGGGAAAAAAAATACCACAGAAAAGGGGGGAAAACACACCACAGAAAAGGGGGGAAAAAAAACCAAACCAGAAAACGGGGGAAAAAACCCAGAAAACGGGGGGGGAAAACACACCACAGAAAAGGGGAAAAAAAAAAAACAACAACAAACCAGAAAACGGGGGGGGAAAAACCCCAGAAAACGGGAAAAAACTAGAAAACGGAAAAAAAACTAGAAAACGGGGAAGAAAAAAAACCCCAGAAAACGGGAAAAAACTAGAAAACGGGGAAAAAAAACAGAAAAGGGGGAAGTGGGGGGAAAATATGGGAGGAAAAAGGGGGAGAAAAGGCAAAAAGAAGGGGGTGAAAAAGGGGCGGGGGAAAAAAGGGAAAAAAAGGAAGGGCGAGGAAAAAAGGGCAGGAAAAGAGGGGCGGTGGTGAAAAGGGATGGGGGAGGAAGAGGGGAAAAGGGAAAAAAGAAAAGAAAATCCTCACAAAACCTGTCCCAACCCAAAGGGAATTTCCTGACTGTGCAGCAGCCACTGATGTGACTCATTCAGGGACAACACCGTGCCCTGCCCGAGCTGCTCGGTACAAGAGGCCGGACAGGCTGGGTTGACCACAGCAGGGTCCGAAATGGCAGCGCGGGAGCGCGGGCTCCGGCGGGCTCGGCTGCCACCAGCGCGGGGACCCGCTGCCACCTGGTGGCCCTGGCACTGCACGGCTGTGCCGGCAGGGCTGGCTCCCGGAGCGCTGAGAAGCCACCGGGCACACCAGCCTCTTTGGGACCTCCTTGTTCTGCCCGAGTGTGGCAGTGACAGTGGGTTATCGCTCACTTCGGTGCCTACTGTTTTCGCTTTTTCACTCAATGAATTCTTCTCTCCCCTACGCTTTTCCCAGCTGTACCAGGTTCAGAGCCATTTATGTAGCTGATGTTAAGAGGTGTTATCTTTGATTAAACTGATTGGTAAAGGTGGGGGAAGAGAGAGGGAGAAAGTCATTTCACACAATAAAAACCTTGTGCAGTTTCCTCTCCTCCTGAGAGATTATAAAAGCCAAAGGTTATGCAAGTTTATATGAGACCCTTTCTTTTTATATCTTGAAATTACTACTGCTAAAACACTTCCACTAGAATTACTAACACCACCCACCTACAACAGCTCCAGGACTCTGGCTTCTTTTGCTTTCTCTTAGCTTATGCCCCCCAGCTCCAGGATGCTTGTTTTGAGGTGAGCATCTAGCGTTGCCATCATACAGAGACAAAAGTCTGCTGTGCAACATCCCATAACAGGAGTGGCATTTAACAAAATATTACAACTGTCCCCTACACTCCAAGAGCAATGCCACGTCATTTGTAACACTTGGGCGCAGACTGCAGGGAGTGGGTGTGGGAAGCAAGCACTGGCAGCTACAATTCAGAGCCTTGCAGGGAGGCACAGAGGTGGATCTTCCTTAACACGACTAAGAATGGAAGGAGTTTGTAGCACATGCTGCATATGCTTGATGAATAAGTTGTAAAATAGTCACAGGCAGAGGGAGAAACAGTAAAGTCAGGACTCGAAGGATAAATTTGGATTTGGTCACTCCTGTTTCTAGTTTTTTTTCTTCAGATCCACCAAATACTGACAAAGGTGATGAGTCATGCATCATCTTTCTTTTCATCTCTCAGTAAACTATTCACAGAAAGATTAATGTCTTGCAGGAAAAGAAATGCTAGAATGCTTGAAATAAAGCAATAAGTGTAACTAACAAGTGGGACAGAGTGCCCAGACTGTATTCCTGTATTTGTCTGGAAACAGATCTACATCTCTGTACCCACTCTGCATGACCCGAATCAGTGAAACGTGGCACAATTATACCATACAATGATTGCTGAGAAGAGTGATAGAATGGGTGATTGCTTCTAGCAAATATGCAGGAAATTAAAGTACCTTCCTTCCTCCACTCCCAAAAATGGCCTGAGTACCTGGAGCAAAATTTAGAGGAAGCACTTAAGCAGCAACAGTAGTAAGAGGACACTTTGATACTGACAGCAGGCATAGAGAGAAACAGAGGTGAAAGAGTTGTGAAGGAATAAAACAAGGAACAAGCTTGATTTCTTACCAATGTAATTCAAAAAAGAAAATTCAGATCACTACAGGGGGAAAAAAACCAAACCAAAACACAGCAACAAAAAACCCCACATTTATCCAAGCATTATTATAAAATAATTAAGGGGTAAAAAAATCTGGAAGACACTTGTGTTAAGCATGTCTTGCTGTCCCACGTGGACTCTGGCAATGCAGGGCAGCACAGAGCTTTAAGGACAGCATAGCCACTCATGTTCTCCCTCACTGCTCTGTACTCGGAGAAGCCTCGTGCTCTTGACCCTAGCCCTAGGCAGGAAATCAGCCTAGGGCTAGGGCTGGCTGCAGGGAAAAGCTGTGAAGGAAGGCATGTTGTGGCAGTTTTGTGTTCCCCTTGGGATGCCCTTTGCAGCTGCAGTGTGCCTGGAGCCCTGGGCTTTGTGGTTTTCAAAAACCTAACCCTAGCCCTAGCACAAAGCATCAGTCCTACAGCACAGACTGAAAACTTCCCAAGTCGTGCTGAAATCCTGTAATTTTGGTTTGCAGCAAGCCTTACTGCACATTGGCAGAAAGGTGAAAGAACATAAGCATTCCAAATCTGCTACCTAGAAGCACTGATTTAACACACAAAACCTCTGTGACTACAAACATTCATGTTTCTTTATAGAAAATAGTGCTCCACACATACTCCTGCCAGAGGAAAGCCACACATGGCAAAAGAGCCATCACATCCAGCAGCTGTTGGATGTTCCCCAGTTCTGTTCCCTGGTTTTGACATGGGTTCTGAGCCTGCTAAGCCATTTAAAGCTCTTGGTCATCACGATCAGTTTTACAAGCCTATTCACAGACCTTCCCATGGTTTTGAGAAAACATCTTTCAACTAAAAAAATAGCACAAAAGACTAGAGTCAACATGTTTTAACTACACAATTAAAAGGCTACAAGTGAAACACCCTCTCTCTGATCACCTTTCTTGTTTCCACTCCCACAGTCCACCCCCAATAAAGGCAATGGCAAATCCCAACTGGCAAATTGATTAAACAAGTAAATTTACTAATTCAGTCAGGTCACCCAGGCAGGACTGACTGACTGCTTTTGGCGAAGGTTAAAAATACAGCAGCCAGGGTCATTATGCATTAAGCTTTGTCGCTGTGACCATGCAGCACATACCAGACAGAGGGCTGAAGGTCTAAAAGCAAGGACAATGACAGGTGATGAACATTAATACCTTTGGATCAATTCCACATCCCTGCCTCTGTAAAAGTGTTCTTGCTGGTGGCCATTCTCCAAGACCCTTCTCATTTGTAAGTTCTGTGGTGTAAGACTATGCTCTGCCACATAATTATTCTCTCAAATATGTTTTTAAACTACAAACCCCATTCAGTGTAGACCACCACAGGCTGGTGTGATGACCCTTGAAGTACTAATTTTGAAGTATTATGAAGTGTAAACCCAAAATGTTCTGTCTTGATGTGTCATGGTTCACTAAATAAACATCATTTCACTGCACACAGAGAACAATGCACTTGCTATAGGTGTTGTGCAATCCCAGTTGGATGCAAGAAAATATAAGCTTAGTAGGACAGCCACCTTTTCCTACTGCTGACATTACTGTTTCCCCTAGTAACAAGTATTAGAGATCCCAAATTTTGCATTTAGTAATTGAATTGTATACTTTCTTCATATTTTCCTCAGTGGGCAAAATCCTGGAGGATCTAATGAGAAATTTCCTGTTCTACAAAAACTCTCTTGTGAAGTTTCCATGCATTTAGTAATGTCCTTCTCTCTAAGAGAAAAACAAAAGTGTCAATCACCACATGAACAAATTTCCTGCAGAGAACTGATATAATCTGTGGTGATGAAATACAAGCAAATGCTTATGAGTATTTGGAAAATAATTTCAAAATGCACAAGTTAAATACTACTTCTAGCAAAATTAAGTTCTCCAAATAACAATATCATTGACGCAATTCATGGCCCTCACAAGAGAGGAATATGGTTTTGGGTATATGAATTGATATATATCGCACACACCAGGACTAAGCTCAGTCACGACCATTATGAAAAGTTATTTTTTTTCTATTTCACAATTCTAAGAGCCTTCTTATACTAAATCAACAAAGTTTTGTTTTGCAATAGCATTGCAAAACAACAACAGTTAACCTCCAGGCTAATAATCAAGACACTGAAAGACCACTGACCTTTGGAGGTTTGGGAAGCTGGAAGACCTTCATCAGTTCCATGAAGAACTGCTGTCAGAATTGAGAGCACCATAGAAGCCACCACCACCAGATATTCAGGCAGTCAACTTTCTAACCAAATTTCTTAACATGTTTGAACAACAAACAAAAACAAAGTCTGTAAAATAGTTATATTTGGGAACTAAACTAGGATCTAAATATATCCCTAAATCTATAGGTCAGGTTTCACATACAAGTTATTAGTTAACTACAAAGAGTAATTTAATTATTAATTTTCCATTTATAAAAAGTAACACGCAAAGCAGAAAATGCAGGCTGCAAATCTATCAATTCAGATCCTACTAAGAAGTGGCACAGAAAAAATCATCATTCCTTACTTTCATATCATACATATTAACTACTGGAATGCTTTTAAACTGTACATAACATGATATATGAACACACATGTTACGAAATAGGGCATATAATTAGCCTGAGTGCCTGCAACCATCATCCTTACGTGCTCTTGTCCCTGCAGAGACACAGCTCTGCAGGCCACAGTGTTCTGATCCAACACTACAGTTTTAATACATCACTTACTTACAAGGTACTGTAAAAGGAAAATGTTTTTCTTCCTCATTCTTTTCTGAATGCTTCACAAGCCCTTTAGGTATTCAAAACCATGTTTATTTTAAGAACTAATAATGCAAAACTACCTTCTTCCCTATGCACCTGTCCAGGGAGTCCAGGTTCAGACTCAATGAAATCACACTCTCTACCACACCCACTGCTTCAGCACTAGTCTATTATTAATTTTTTTTAGGACTGAACTCAAATTGTAAATAAAAGTTAAAACCCAAAATACCCACCCTGTCTTTTTCCACTATATAGCTTTTTTTCAAGTGGTTGCAAAGATGACAAAGGTAATTGCAATGAAGATGGTGCCTAGAGAGTCTGTAAGGCTACAGAGGACTAAAACCCAGGCTATGGGCAAAGTTAATGAACTTTTTATGATATTAGATAATTAGATGAGAATTTTTAGAATACTTAAAATTGGTCGATTCAATAAAAAGTCTATCAATAAAATTTCAAATGATCGTTTAACCAAGTAATTAAATTTTGGTATCATCTTGATCTACCAGGTAGATCTAGTACAGACTGGCCTTATGCAAATTGGTCATTTCAGTTTGTAAAAAGCAAACAGTTGGGAGACTGAATAAGTGAGTGAAACTGAAATTGCCAGAGGCAGAAACTCTTACCATAAGTTGTTTGTAAGTTACAACAAGAATGCACACCTAAAAGGCAAGAAGAAACTCTTGTCCTTTCTAAAACTGTATGCAGGAAACAAGAAATGTTTGCCTTTTTATCTTTGGTTATAGAACATTCTACTGGTTAATTTAGCCTTCTTCTTAACAAACAGACACATATAAAAAAAAAATATCGCAAAGAAATAAAGAAAAAGAAAGAGAGAGCAGGCAGAAACTGGCAAGGAAATGCAATCATCAGAAAGCTCCAAGAGCTGACTCCCAGACACTTGTTCCAAAGCCTGGCAGCTCCTGAGATAAGGAGGTCTGGAGACCACAGGCAGGACTGGCTCAGGTCCTACAGTGCCAGAGCTACTGGGAAGGTTACTCCACAGCTAGGACCACGAAGATCCCATAATTTTGTTTTCCAGACTTTTTAGGACTACCTGCCTATGTCACAACACTATTTTTGTAAGGATGAGAAAAGTATACACATTGAGCATGTGGTCCTGCTAACTATATAACACAAAGGGAACAAAAAACCCTCTTTGGTTTCTTAAACACATTCTGCATCTTTGAACAGTTTCCAAGCTGGAGCTCAGCTTCATTTTTGGTAAACTTTAACAAAGGTTGGTGGCAAAGCTGTTTAATGGCCATGTGACACAAATAAGCAAGTAATTTTGTAAGCACTGGAACTTACCCTGCCTGCTCCCCACCCCAGCTTAGATTCTTTGCTGTGTGGTAACACAGCTAAGCCCACACTACAGTGCATAAACTGGGAATGTGAATTTGTCTGTGCACCTGTTTTCAAGAAGCTTGTGGAAAACTAGCTTTGAACTACTTCTGCTCTGTCAAATTTAATTAACAGCAGCCAAGAAGTTCAAAATGTCTTGAGAGTCAGTAGAGATACTGACAGAAAGGATTACCAGTGCAGGAAAACCCAGATGAAAAGTACATTCTCTCACCAAAAACATTGTCAGCTCATTGCAGAGTTATATATTTAACAGGTCATACAGTAACACACTTGGCAGATGAAAGTATATAAATTATTTGCCTGGGATCTTTGTCTTCTCAACTAGTCACCCCCAGATGATTACATTCTGTTAGCAGAGCCACCACGGGCAGTTTCAGGACTCAGACTTCTCCCCATACTTGGCTCTGCTCACAACTTCTGCCTTACTTCTTGCAGCTGTCAGCTCCTGCTGGAGTTCTTACCAGCCAGCAGAGGCTGTGAAAATGAGAAATAGGACAGCAGGTCGCAGTAGCTCAGCATTGCGTGCCCTCCTCTCTCCTCCAGCTCTCACCAGAGGCGCCTCTGTCTGTGCCTGCCTTCCCAGCCCAGCTGGTGGCAGCAGCCAGATGAACTGGAGAGGGCTGTGGGAAACAGCAAATCAGCTGGACACAGGCAACAGGAATGGAAGCAGACACCAGGGAGGTTCACAGCTTTCCCTCATCGACCTCCCTGCACATGAGCTATGCTGCCACCAAAGCTCTTCAGACCTGTCCAGCTTCAGCCTCTGTGGGGCACTGGGCAAGTAAAAGAGCTTTGCATATCAGATCCCATGCATTGATGCTAAACCCAGGCACAGATTGATCTAATCTTGGAGCTAAATCAATTAAATGCAAGTGAAAATGAAATAATAGCTCCCCTTTGACTAAATGCAGAAGTTTAAATAGCTACAAATCACACCCTTCCTCCAATACCTTCCCTGCTTTCCCAAAACATTCCAACAGCATAAACTGTTTATACTTCAGAGGCAAGTGCATACAATAGGCATAGAGCTTGTTTCCAACACAGGAGAGAAATAATTACACTGAACTTTTTACCTCCCACCTGCAATTCCTCCCCAAAAGAAACAATTGCAAGGCTAAACAATGATTTAGCTGAATGTTGACACGGTGGTTCAACAACCTCCATAGTGCTCACATGAAACAATTTTTATGCATCCTCAATAACCAACAAAACCCACAGCAGCAAAAAACAATAAAAGGAATATGCAATTTCGTAATCCTGAAGCTGTTAAACCTTTGGAAGTACATATGCTTTGGGGAAAATAGGGGTAAGTTATTTTCTTTCATTCTCCAATGGAGAGATTCTCATAATAAAAACAGAGAATTTTTCACACCTAAAATACTTAGCTGAGCCAAGCTTCCTTACAGTAACTGATTTACAGACCTATTTTTTACCAAGTGAACCCAACACAAGATTTGTGCTTTAAGGCTTCAATTCAGTTTTCTCCATCTTGCAGTGAGTCTTCCAGGAAGACTGACTCCCATTCACAACAGTGCTACTGATTTCTGCCTCTAATGCAGGACTACAAGCCTGTCCTGAACAATAATTCATCAGGTGCTACAGAGAAAACAATAAGCACTCCCTGGAATTGTCCTGAAATACAGTCAAAACCAAGAAAAACAGCACAATGTTAGTATAAATTGGGTAGAAATTCTTTTACTCTCCCTTTTCTTTTTTTGCCAGGGAGTAAACAAAAATGTTATACTGAAGGGCACTGCAGTGGAAGGGTAGAAAGTCATCCAGACTTCATTAATTTCAGTGTAAAATTAAACATCCAGTCCTGATTCTGAATAGCCATTCAGGAAGCAAAGTTATAAACTTGGATCACAAATTCAGGTTAAAAAAAGCACCAGCTCCAAGGGGGCAGTTATCCTGTAATTTTTTGTGGTTTTCCCTAAAGACTGAGTCCTGCAAAATGCTTGTGGCTCTGCAGGTGATATTCCATATTTGACTTCCTGTAGGAAATAAATCATCATTGAATTTATATATGAAAATACAGCCCAACTCCCCAGAAGAAATTAGCCTGCAAATAAAACTGAAAAGAAGAATAGAGCTTACAGAATTTTCTTAGCTCAGAAGGTCTTCAGTGTACAGGACTGTTCACACAGCTCCTGAAATAACTTATTCCATCCCCCACACTCAGGGACCTCACAGTTCTGCAAGACAATTTCAGTCTACAATTTATGAACATTATGAACTGACGACACAGAATATGCTTCTCAAATCTCTGTCTGCTTGCTCACTTTCTCAGAATGAGCCCCAAAACCTTGTGACTAAAAGGCATCAGATTATCCCAAATAAAATAATGGGGAGCTGGGAACTGTTGGCAAGTATAGGAATGCACACATTTTATCTTTTTCTTCCATAAAAGCTGATTCTTGGAAGCCTGACTTGATTTCCAAGCACACATAGTATTCATTTGTATCACTTGTGATTCCCGAAATGCCCTTTTGTGCAGCTGTTGGAGGGAATTCTAAGCACTATTTGTAAGTAGATTAAATGCAATGAAAAACAAACCAGATCTAATTTGGGAAGATCCACAGTCAAACATCTCAAGGCCAAACTATTAAATTTAAGATAAAGCAGCTGTTACCATCTTTGTAGTTTTTATGTCAAAACAGTCCCCATTTCTCAATTAAGGAACTTTCTCTCATTTATTTACAAGTATTGCACTTTTCAGATTGTGTGGCCTGATTTCTTCCTAAAAGCCATGTTAAACACAACCCCTGATCACAGGAATTTACAGAAACTCACTCAGCTCTCAGGCCAGGCAGCGTCAGAGCTCAGCACTGAGAGTAAGGCCTGCACTAACCACATAATCATCAAAATCCTTCTGAGGAATACAACAAAAATACACAACCTAAACATAAAAAACAAGCAGCCCTGCAGTCATGCCAGAGTGAACTTCAGAGGACGAACCTGAGCTGTTTGTGACCATGAACACCATTTTCTGCTGGCTGGGGTAATATGCACCCTTAAACAGCCTGAAGTCATGAACGTAACTGATGCTCATGTCCTAAGAGCAGTGGAAAATCTGTCAAAATTAGCACAGTCCTGGACGGCTTATAATTCCTACCAAAACTAGGTAGGAATTTATAATTCCTACCAAAACTACAGAGATCCTGAAAGGACTGGGAGAAACATATAAAATGCCAAAGGCATTTGTTTACATCCGATACTCACCAGTAAGTATTTGGGTGGAAGGAGATAAGCAATGAGAAGGGAAAGAATACCTAAGATATTTGAAGTTGATATAGTTAAAAGATTTCCAAACACGAACTTGAGCAAAAGTCCCCAAGCATTCTATATGTTCTGAATGTAAAGACTTATTTTCACTTGTTCACTTGAGCACAAGAAAAAAAAAAATCTGTATACAAATGCAAATTAAAGAACTTTCTGCCAGTCCTAAAACACACCATGAAATACCTGTTTCTTCCATTTCAAACCATTTTACTACAATTTAGGGAAGATTATTATCACAATGTTACCCTCTTTAATTTTTTTTTTCTACTGAGTATGCAGTTTTCTACTTGGCTAATCACGTAGACATTATTATCAAACAAAAATATACACTTCATTGAGTCTTAGCAGGGAGCTCATTTATTAGAAGTTAGCCATGTCAAAGAAATGAAAGCAGATAAATGGAGTTTTACTGCTGACTAGCATCAAAACAACATCAGTTTTCACACAGGGCTTTTTCCCCCCACCCCAAGCTGTGGCAGGGAATAGGGAAATGAGAAAAGTTATTGCAGCACTGTATTTATTTAACAATTGTTATTTAGATTAATTGTTGTTTATGGCAATCATTATTTAAAAATAAACTACGCTATTTCATAATGAATGAATGAGTTTGAATGCAGATTAAAATATCCTTATACCACATCAAGATATACACTAAAAAAGATTCAGCAATTGCTACCTAATTTCTTTGCTCTTAATTGATTTAACTGGTAATAAAATGAAACAAATCTCTGGATCCATTTTCAAATGAAACTAATTTTTTACAACGAGCAGTTGCAGAAGTGGCCTTTCCATCTTTAACAAAAGCATTTGTTCATGATTAGACATTCCAGTGAGTTTTGTTCATCTGGTCCCACCCACTTACTGTACCCAGAGATGTGCTGTGCATTTCTTGATCTTAAATTCTACATCCTCACATCAGGTTGGGCTGCCTGATTGGTTACACAGGGCACAGTGCTAAAAACCCTAAAATGCAGCGACAGACATTTGTGCTGACAAGTGCCAAGAGAGAAATAATCACAGTTAAAAACAGACAAGGAGAAATAAATTTCAGATGAGTGATTGACAGCATTAGTGCAAATCCCCAAGAGCATAAAATGTTTTTTCACCACAGATTTTTAAGAAAAAATTTAGGCATTAGGGCAATCCAATGTCAATGCTAAGGATGATTCTCTCTGGTTTAGCAGTTCAAAACAAGAGCATCCAGCAGTCCCAGAAAGCAGAGAGCTCACTCACAGTAGGATTCAAGAGCTCCCTGTAACACTTATGGGGAAAATGATCTCAGAACAAAAATAAAACATTGGCTTCCACTGGTGTTTGGGGTTTTGTTTGGTTTTGGGGTGGTTTTTTGGTGTTTTGTTGGTTTTTTTTTTCCTTGGAAGACAATTCAATGAGCTTGGAATACAGCTTGTTCCACTAGAAAAAAAGTATTACATTTCACTAGAAACTGGGTGATTCTGAGTAAAAAAATTCTTGGATAGTCCTTCTGTAGTATTAATTATAGCCTTTTATGAACAGATATTTGAACACCACAAAATCAGTTTTCAAATGTGCTTTTACTCAAAGAGAGAGCAACAAGCACTGCAAGTTTTACCATCTTCTACCTAATCACTATGAAAAAGAACAATCAATTGATGTTGAAGTAGAGAAGGTTACTGTGATGTCAGTTGCAAAGAGAGCCTCTCCTGCACCCATAACCAGCTTCAGGTTTCTATCCATGTCAGCAGGATTTTGAGCCCCAGCTTTGCTTGGCATGGCTCATTAAACCAGAAGCTGTTTTGCAGTGTCCAGTTTTCTGTTCCAGATCCATTGCCATCACACACAAACACATTTGTACATACAGGGAGAACAGCAACACCTGCATCACACACAGCAAGAGTGATCAATAAATCTTCCAAACGGCATTTGTAGGGGATGGACCTGGACAAAACCTGCACCTGAGCACCTGGCCCTGACAGAAGTGCTAGCAGAGGGTGTACTCAAAACTGCTGAACGTGGTCACATAGCAGCACTCACACATTTTCTGTTCATCCTTTATGAACAGAAAATGTTCATCCTTCTGTTTATCCTTCATGGGAACATCAATTACTATTTCTTAGTTGTTCCACTATTGTTATTTTAATTTTTTTTCTTCAAGAAAATCAATATAATGCACAGATACATTCCCAGGAAGGTTAAACTTGTTTCTACATAAGACTTTAAAATACACAATTTATATTAGTGCTTTCCAAGGTGCTTAAAGAGTTGTGCTGAAGAGTACTGTATGTAATTTTAATTGACCAAAACCCTAACAAGGGCACTGAGCAACTACTACAGCTGGATGTGCTGCACTTACATCAGCAACAACTGATATAAACAAGAACAAAGGTGTTTTACATAATAAAACAAAATGTTTGAGTGTTTATTTACACTACTATTGAAGTGTTTTTCAGATACTAGTCCTTCATGCAGAAGGTTTACCGTGATTATCATGCTGAACTGCCAAAATCACCTGCAGCATTTGGAATTGGCACCAAATTAAGCAGATGACAAAATTACAGGTGTCCAAGACCATTACTTCTCTTAATTGATTTCAGTGGTAGTAAAATGAAACAAACCTCTGGATCCATTTTCAAATGAAACTAATTTTTTACAACTAGCAGTTGTAGAAGTGACCCTCCCATCTTTAAGAAAAGCACTTGCTCCTGATTAGACATTCCAGTGAGTTTTGCTCATCTGGCCCCATCCATTTACTGCACCCAGAGATGGAGCAGTCTGAATGACACCAATTTTTGTCCCGAAATATCACAGTCCAGTTACACATACCATGTGCCTGACTAAACAAAATTATCATACTTTAGCCTCTTTTATTACACTACATTGTGTTTAACTGTAGGGGAAACAGGGTATAAAAGAAACATGAAACATTAAATGCAGAACTTGCTCTTAGGAGTATCTTTTTACACATACTCATCTCCAGTAAAGATTATCTATAGTGGGGACATAAAGCTGTTTCTGTTTCTAAACTTCTTTCTCCCCAGCATTAAACTTTTGTAATAACCATATCTGGAATATCCCCTCCCAGCAGGGAATAGATCTGAGCTCAGTGTGAGGTTAATGATCTTTGTGCGTTCACTTTTCAAGCTATAGATCACTTCTGAGTATTGCATTTTCCTCTGCTCCAGTTTGATCAAGGGAACGTTGTTTGACAACGCCACATTCTTTGACAAGTTCTTTAGGAAGATGGACACATGAAAGACAAGAGAAAGAGACTGGAAGAAAGAGACATTCACTTCATTAGAGTTATGATGGTTGGAACAATTGCAACACAAAATGAGAAGCCCTTACTCGCTTCAGAGCCATGTTGCTACCTACTTGTATCACTGTAACGAGCCATTCTAAACTCCTTATAACAATCCAGTGGAATTCATTTCCAGAACAAAATACGTGTCACTTGGAAAGCAGTTTAAATTCAGCCAAAAAATACAGTTGTTTCTGTCCTGTAAAACCAAAATGCACTATACTAGTATCAAAGCAAATACAGCACCATTATTAAAGTGGGAAGAAAGAGCCACATAAACAATAGCATTCAAGGGGCCAACAGTGACAAGACAGCTCTTAGAGGGCAGTAACAGAGAACACTACCTAAAATTATGATTTCTTGGACTAAAGCTGTTTGCTTAGCTTTTTTGTATCATAGACATCCTGATGGGCACATGAATGCAAATAAAATAGAAAATACTAGTATGCCAGCAGTGCAATTGCTAAATCAATCACAGTTCGTAACAATCATCCGAAACTGGGAGCTGGGTTATTGCCCAGATAAGAGACAGACAGAAATATTTGGAAGAGCAGTTAGAAGCAGCACAGAATTCCACTGTCCTCTCCCACACGAGCCCAAAGGACTGATATCCACTGGGAGCTGCTGATGGTGATGGAAAGGGGCAGGAGGAATGTTAACAATCTTCCCCTTTTGACCCACATCAGACTGAGATCACAAAGCAGCTTTGCAGGGATGGAGCCCATGAAAAGAAACACAGGCCACCCACAGGAAGGTATGCTGAGCTGACACAGACTGATGCATCTGCATTCTTCTCTCTCTTTTTTTTTCCTGGACCTATTTGATTTATGATTCAATTAGAACAGCAGACTGTATATCTTATCTTTATATTGAAACATTGCTCTTATCCATGAGACTCGATAAAAATAGCCTCATTTGGGACTAACCAACCTTATTATTGCTAGTCCCAGGCTTTTCCAACCACTAAACCAGGTGCAGGTGAACATGTCACAATTTATCATTCCCCTCCAGAAAGATGCTGAATTTCCCTAGAATGCAGGATTAGCTCCTACAGGAGGACTGCTGGAAAACTGTATCACTCTTCAGGCTTTTCCCATTGTTTCTCAATGTGTTTGGCTTGCTGCCTCTGACACCTGGGTTCCCAACATCACAGTGCCTATTTATGAAACATTACCTCACAGAAATCAGAGGCAAGGCTCAACCTATTTCCATAACACCTTCTGCAGCAGTGAAACCAGGTAGCAAAGCACCTGCCCTGCTCCCTGCCACAACAATCCTACAGCCCCTCTCCCCCCAACTACAGCAACAAAACACTTCCCAGAAATGTGCTGTGAGCACAAAATCACTAAAGGCTGCAAGTTTAGCCTGTATAAATTGAAGGATAAAGCAAAAACTCCAAGAGCAAGAGTACCTTACTGAATTAAAATCTTCCCAGAGTTATAACAGAGAGATGGAGGAAAATAAACAGGGTTTTTTTTTTTTTGCAGAGGATTGCAAGGATCAGCAGAGTTCAGCAGAAGATTTGATGCACCAAGGGATGGAGGGGGAAAAAAAAAAAAAACCAAAAAAAAACCAAAACCCCAACTAAACAAACAGCATGGAAGAGAAAGTTCTCTGCTGTGTAAAGAGTATTTGGAACTAAGGCACCTGAATGAGATGTTGAAGGCACAGGTTGAGTTCCCAGCTAAGGACATCAGCACCAAGTCTAAGACCAAGCAAGCCCCAAGATCAGCCTTGTGAGCTGCATGTGACCCCAGCTGTAAAAGCTGAGCCCCTGCACTGCTTGCTGCTGTTTTACACGGCAAATGTTTACAAGGTGGATGCTATTTAAGAGGCTCTGGCCTTGTCCTCCTTCACTGTTACCAGTTCCCACCAAAGGCTCCTGTCACAGAGAAAGGCTGTCTTGTGCATTTGCAAAGTCATGACCTGTGAAATTATTTGCCTTCTCAGACAAATGCATATGTGCTCTCTCTGCAATATTCTTTGAACAGGAGCAAGCAGAATCCAGATATAGAGAGGAATATGAAAGGAAATTGGTTCTGCTATTGGAGATTTAAAACACTGAATCACACTTATAGATCCTTCACCTGCACAACGGGGACGTGTCTGTGGCACAACAAGTCATTACTTTCACTAATTTAAAGCCCAGTTAAAACTGAACACAATCTCTTTGTAGCTATTATGCCTGAAATCTCCAACAGCTTCAAGAGAGCAAGGTTTATGTAATGTTCTCAGTTAAGTGTTGTAAAAGGCTGTTAAGAACACATTCCATCTTTATTTTCCATTCTTACCACACTTTAAAGACAACTTGCTCCACAGTTCTGGGTGATACATGTACCAGTTTATGTACCTGGGATGTTGCACCATGCAGTCATATGAGTAAAGATGGGGTAAACACACAATTACTATGCCTGAACTCTAATCTCTGCTGATCTTGACTTACAGAAGTGGCCTAGGATATCTACAAAAACCAAACCCCCCAAAATACAACACAACGCAATTTGTCTGTTTGAATAAAATACAAAAATGCTCATACAGAGTGTCCCCCTCTTTTTATTTTTAGGATTGTCAGTAAGCTGTTTGCCTTTACAGAACAGCACTGTGGTCACTGGAGGGCAAGTAATGAATCATTTTTAAGTTCTGAGAAAGTTACCAAATTTATTCATTCCTCTAGTATTCCCTTGAAAGATTATGATAAAGTCAGTACTACTCCTTGTTTGGCCAAGTTAATTAACCTCTTCTTTAATACCCATCACATGATAACTAGTATACGTTACTTTTTAACATTATAGCATACTTACACTATAATTAGATGTCTTTTTGCTCTCCCTGAATGCCGTATTGATTGTCAGAACAAAGACCAGCTGACTCACCCCATCTGCTCAGTTTCCAGGGTTCTATTCCACCACAAAGATACAATTTAAAGAGCACACTGGCGTCTCTCGACCTTGCACACTCCCCACTCACCAGGCACACAAATCACTCTTCACCTCCTCACCTCATCACACATCCATCCCTAAAACACCTCCATGAAAGGGTCAGTCCTGCAGAGCAGAAGGAATCAGTTCCTTGGGATTCCTCCACAGCAGAAACAGAAAGCTCCCAAAGAAGAGGAGATTTGTAAAGAAACAAGGAAGATTCTAGTGGCTCAAAATAACTCTCCTCAATAAGCAACACCTGCACCTCCCAGGAGCCTGACTTTTGTGCTTTTAAAATCACCTATGGGTTCACATATAGATCAGATTATCTCAGTGAGAAAAGGCTAACAAGTAGTGATCCTTTTTCTGCATTGTCAGATCCCTCCTGTGGTGTGACCAGGAGTTCTTTGCTCAGTTAAGTTCAGCAACCTGAAGATGAGTTTTCTTCGACCTAAAGCTGAACAGATGTTCTGAGGAAACTGAATCTGCACAGAAACCACTACATTGGGCAAGGCAGCACTGAAGTATTAAATGGACAGAAACAAACCTGAAATTACAGGAAGGAAAGGAGAGCTTGAATAAAATCATCCCCATACACACCCATACCCTCCCCCTGCCCCCTCCTAAAAATAAAAATAGGGCAAGAAACAGAAAAGCAGATAATCTTCTAAAAGTGAGACACATGCAACAAAAATCTACAGATTAGTAAACTGGGTCAAAACCAAGTTAGAGCTGTTTGCATAACATTTCTTTGAAAATGGAGGTTTCCCACCATAGATGGCTTCAGACTTCTAAATTTTAAACTCAGAAGAAAAACAGAGACAGCTGCTTGAACATCTTCCTTGTGCTAAGGAATTCCTCACAAACTACATCACCAGCACCCTCAATACAGGAACAGGCAGCAATTCTGACCCCACAGAATAAAAGCAGAGGAACTCCTGCTGGTTATGAGGCCAGGGTGTGGTCATTCATCATCTGCTTTTTAATAGAGCAAAATAATTGTCATGGAACCTAGAAATTCCATATTCTTTTCTTTAAAAGGCACACATGCTTAAATTATGGTACTAGTAACAACAGCATGCAGATATCATAAAACTAGCTCACACCTGTTCTGTGCATGTCATCTGAAAACTACCTTTATTAAAATTCCTTTTAAAGTATTTTCCAAAACAGATGGAAAATATCATGGAGGTTTTAAAACCTAAAAGCTCAGTCTCCCTGAAGTCTCTGGTAAGAAACCAGCTCTCCTACAACACTCACATGCCATCAACTCCTCTGTCATTGCAGAATGTTACTTCAGATTCTCCTATTAAAAGGAGCTGTCATCACAGCCTGTTTTCAGTAATAACAGCAGGTCAGTGCAGAAGCTCAGCCAGGCCTTGCTTCAGCAGTGGAACACAGGGCAAAAGGAAACACTTTGCCATGCAAGACCCTTTCGTAAGCTCACAGCTTTTTCCAAGTCATGATCAGATAGAATCAATAAGGCCTCCTGATAAAGTCATGATGCATACTCCAGATATTATATGGAAAGTTTGAAGAATTTCTCCTCTGAAGGGCACCAACCTCAGTATGCCCTTGGAAGAGAACAACTTCCTGAATTTTTAAAAGTGAGTCAGTGAGAACTGAAGCTTTAAATGCATTTAAGCGAAGAAATTACAATATAATCAAGCAGCTAATAGTAGATTCATTTTTGTGGGATATCCCAGGGGAGTAAAGAAGAAAGGACAGCCACTGCTCCAAGACTAAACAGGGTGGGTTCTGCTCAAGAGGATGGGCAAATTTCTAGAAGTGCACAACCACCACATGAACAATGAGGCAATGACTGACACAAGCAGAGGCTTCTCAGAATGTCACAATCACGCCAATAAATACTTTATTAAAGCAATTTTCTTTGCTGTCCTCTTCATCCTCCTCAGAGTTACAGAGCCTGTAAAGCATCCCCATGGCAAGGGCAGCAGAAACACACAGTGCAAGCAACTATTATTTTCTGTTTTATGTGCACGCTGATGTAATTCAACAGCTGAGAGGGCAAAAGTGACCAGAACCAACCAGCAGGCAGCACATGCAACTCATCAAAAGAGTAGCAAATTTCTGGCACTTAGTAACTATGGAATAGGAGAGTAACAGTTCCCCCTCCTCCCTAGATTAAAAGAAAAAAAAAAAAACAACTCAGAACATTTTCTTTCCAATTTTTGACCAATTACAAAAATTTTTCAGAGAAGACAAGAATGGAATCTAAACTAGCTTTATCAAATTAGAGAAAAAAATTAGCTTAAAACTATTCTGAAGGATTTGTTATGGAAAATTCAAGCCTCAAAACTCTCCTTCTTAGGCATGTCAGCATCATAAATAGCTATTTAACATTACATATCAGAAGTCAAGCACAAAACCCACAGAAATAGAAAATATTACCCTCATGCCTCTGATTCCTCATCACACCATGCCTCTGGAAAAAGCTAACAAGTGCCACCAGCTGTTAAAGTTTAAAAAAACCCCTTCCTTAGACCAAGAGTAAAACTCCCTCAAAGAGCTAATGAAACTTTGCCTGATTAAAGATTGCAAAACCATGCTTTTCTCAGAATTAACGCAGCATGCCAGGTCTTATTTTGTCATACCAAGAGCCACGCCAGCAGGAGCACAATACCATTGTCAACAGCTTATCACAAATTCTGATGTATATGGGAAATATTCTCACTCCAGACGACAGAGAGTGGCAAAAATAACTTTTACTAGGTAATCATCGACTGGATTAGTATGTCAATAGTTTTTACATGGTGTCAAGAGCACTGAATTTTGAGAAACAGAGTTTATAAGAACAGAAGTCCAAGAGTTTGGAGTGGAGAAAAAAAAATCAAAAAATAAGCTGATAAAAATGTAGGATAAAACCAGAGTAAACTGCAAGGACAGGAATTTGCCTGTATTGAACAACAGTCTGGAACTGAGGCTCATGTGGCCTGATCTGTATGCTACACAGAGAGGGGCTTGGGAGGATTGTTTAGTTGTTGTTTTTGGGTTTTTTTAACTGCAAAACTGCCATTTTCCCCAGAGTTTTCAATGCCTGAATAACACTTGCATGTATTATTGTTTTTCAGAGCAGCTATGATTGGACTTGCAGTCTCACAGATCACACTTAAAAGCTTACTCTGTGAAATAAGCTTTTCAGTTTAGCAGTAAATTATTTGGTTTTGTTATTATTTATGTGATAACAACATGGCTGTCATATTTTAACTGCATTTGGCTTTTTCCTCCCCCTGCCCAACAACTTGACCACTGTCTCCTCTCTTTCCACAAACATCCCAGTTTTAAGTTAAGTGGCAAAAAGCATAAGAAGTTTTTAATTTCTGAAGTTCAAAGATCTCTTTCAAGCCATAGACAATCCCCAAATTTTGAGCACCTTAAATATACCAAATAGAAACACTTCAGAACACAGCACAGTACTGTAAGTGACCTACAAGCATAATTAACTTCTAGGCATTGACTGTAATAGTGCTCACGGTGCTGAGGCCAAGAGCTGTCAAAACAAGAAACTAACAAAACTAACTAAAACAAAGCACATTCTAGTCTTCCCGTCACGTTTTAGAAACACAAGCTTTTGAACAAGACATGTTAGAAAACACTGAAGTGAAATAAAGACCAAAGGGCCATCCAAATAATCAACAGCAAAGTACTGCAGGACTATAAACAACCTTGAATAACAAATTATTTTCTTTCCTTATGCCATTAACAATTTTAGCTCTGCAAAGCCTGGAAACTGTCTTAGGAAAAGCTGTAACTAGCTTTTTATTTTAAAAAGGAAAATATTCATCCACACACAATTATTCACATAATTTTGTAAATCACTGCATTATAACAGACAGATCTTATTATCTGCAAAAACAACATGAGCAATAAATTAGGATCTGGAAAAGATGGGAGAAGTGACAGTTTTTCAATAATGGAAATCCCCAACCTCATCCTCTGGCAGGCACCAACAGAGTAACAGCATATGATAGTACAGTGTCATTTGGAACAAAAATCATGCACTGAGCATTAGTCAATTCTCACAGAAGTGAGAGACAGATTAATGGTGGCAGAAATGTTTTTGTAAAGCGCTCACTAACAAACACTGAGTGTCAAACATGTCCCCATTTCCAACACCCAGCCCTAACAGTGTCTCGAGATCTGAGTATCTCACATACCCACAACACAGACACCCTCAAAGTTTAGAGCCTGACCTAAGAATCTTCTCAAACCAACGGGAAATCTGCTGCCCCTGATGGACTGAGGGATCAGAGGACAAAGCTGAGTCTCTACTGACCCTGAGGTTACTCCAAGCCCAAGATTGTAACACACACAGTTTGGAGACTGAGCACAGTCACCACAGAGGACAAAGCTGAGTCTCTACTGACCCTGAGGTTACTCCAAGCCCGATTGTAACACACACAGTTTGAAGACTGAGCACAGTCACCTACTTTAGGAACTCAACACTTCCAGCCCAGCCTAGGTTACAAACCTTTCAGAAAATAAGTTTTTAAGCTACCCACTTTGTGAACACACAAGGTTGTATTTTCTCTCTTTATCCTTGAGACAACTGAGGAAAGAGAGGCAGAAATGCCGGGAGCTCTGACAGCACAGTAAGAAGCACTGTCTGTTCAGGGAACGCTCCTTCAAAACGCAGGGCTCACAAAAAGAAGAGGTGCTGGGCAGGGGGAACAGCATCTTGCCCAACCAGAACTTAGAGGGCCTGACTGCTAGAACAGTGACTTATTTCTAGCTGATAAGTTCTCCTGGGGTGTTAATTTACATTCCATTTCAAAGCACGAGCACCACACAGATTTGAGGGAGAAACATGAGAAACCATAACAATCTACAGTAAAACAGATAATATTCCATCTTCTGTGTCCAGTTAAGTGTTTTGAGTAGTAGCAAAAGTAGTGTTAAAAGCAGGAAAGTTTAATGATTCAAAAGATACCAACTTCAGGCAAGAAAAAAAAACCAAAAAAACAAACCACAAAGAATAAAGCTTATTCAGCCTTGATTAATTATACCTTTAATCTTGAAAGTTTTCAGTTTTAGTTTCAGGAGTTCTGGGCATATAGCCCAAAAAAAAAAAAAATAAGGGGGGGTGGTGGGTGAAAGATAATTCAGTTACCATCCCTTTTCCCTAAACGTACTTCTAGTGGAAGAAGTGTTATTTTGCCAGTAATAAGCCAAAATATACTCTTTCTTTGCCCTGAGAACACAAATCTTCAACAGCTAAAATGGATTATGCCATTTACGTTCAGCAGGAAGAACGTGGGACCAATGCACTCACTCACAACACAGGGCAGCATTTGTGAGAGCAATAAACAGAGAATGAACACATCGAATACCTGGGGGCAGACAAACCACAGCAGCAAAGCTCCTTCACCTGACCCTGTGGCCTCGCTCTGACCACTGCGGAGGAGGGAAGGCCAGGGAGAAAAACAATTCCTGTGGCCGCTTGTGCCACGGTGAAGCCTTCAACAGCATCTTCTCCTCACCATCCTGCGGCAAGGCTGAGGGTGGCTTGCTGTGGCTGTCCCTGCGCAAGGATAGGATGTCCCTCCCCGGGGTGCTGGGATGAGAGCCGGCCCTCACCGTCCCCTACCGACACCGGGCACGGCAGCCGGGTGCGGGGCCAGGCAGGGATGTGGGAGCCTCCAGCCCCTACCTGGGTGGGTTTTCAGCCTCCGTCCCACAAGCACATCGCTGCCTCGTGACCGCGGTGTGAAACACAAGCGAGGCAGCCACGCAAAGCACACGCAACACACCTGCGCCCCAAAACGCCACATTCCCAACAGAGCGGGGCATCAGCGCGGGGGGCTCGCGTGTTGTTTTGGGAGACGCTCGGCCATCGCTGGCCCCGGCAGAGGCAGAGCCCCGCCATCAGCCAGGGGCCGGGGAAGGCGCTCCGGGCTCCAGCCTCGCACCTGGGCGGGCTGGGCACAGCCCGCTCCCGTCCCGCCGGACCCGCCGCTCGCTGCTCACCCCGCGCTGACCCGGAGCGCCGAGGAGGAGGAGAAGAAGGGAGGGAAAAGAAGGAAAAGCAGAAAGAGCCGTCGGTCCCGCGCCCGCCTCACCCCCCCACCCGAGGGCTGCGCGCTTACCTGGTCCCTGCCGTCCTGTGCCGCGGAACGCGAGGGGAAGGAGCAGGAGAAGGAGGAGGAGGAGGAGGCCATGTTGCTGCGCTCCTCTCCTCGCCCAGCCGTCCCGGGCTCACCCCAGCGCCGGGCCGTCCTGCCCGCGCCGCCGCCGCCGCCCCCGCAGGTGGGGCCGGGCCCGCCGCGCTCTCCTCCGCGGCGGCAGGGCACGGGGGGCGGGAGCGCTGGCTCCGGGACCGGCACCGCCGCCCCGTCCCGCCCCGTGCCTGGGGCCGGCCGCGCCGGAGGTGCCACAAGGCGGGGGCAGCGCCCCGAAGTCCGCTCCGCTGGAAAACGGGGAGAGCGGCCGCTGCCGGGGGCTCCGCAAGGCCGGGGAGCCCCCTCAGCCACCTGGACTCTGCTCGGCCCGCGGAGTGCCCGCAGCGTGAGGGGGAAAGCTCAGCTGAAGTTTGTTAAACAAAACTGCAAAGCCAACCAAATGCTGGCGCTGGGCGCTGATGAGCTGCGTCCCCTCGGGAGTGCCACAGGTGTAGTGTGTTAGCGGTAATGCTAATGCAAAACCGCTCGCACATGAGCGGCGGCGGGAGCACGGCCATCGGGAGCTGCACCTGCGGATAAGGATTGCCCGATACTCCCTCACAACGAGCTCGGGCCTGGGGAGTCCGTCCTGCTTTCCTTCCTTCGCTCCCCCAGCTCCAGATGAGGGCTGTGCAAACCTCACAGGTGAGATCCCACGGTGATCTAACCAGCAGTTAGTTCTGCTCGTACTTTTTCTCAGTTTAAAAAAAATGTTTTAATCCATCTCATTAAAACGTGTTTTATCGCAACACAAAGTTGTGAGAGTATTGCAAAAGCAATTAAGATTACTTTAGTTTTGACTTGAATTACTTTATCCTGTCATTACTTCTCACAAGGCTGTCCTGGTGTATCAACCCCTTTTCCTGTTTTAATTAGAACCCATTTGTAATAACAAATGCTATTAAGCACTAATTTACCTCGGAATATTGGTGATAACAGCTTAATCCAGTCAGTTGTCCTGCCGTAGGTGCAATTTGCGAAACACGTACCCAGCTGCATAAACTGACTATAGGTGTTTATACATCTTTGGATACTGTGTAACTAATTGCTTGTCACTCCCTCTCTCGTGCAAACTTTTTTCTTTGTATACAGAGCCAAATAAAAATATTTAACCAAATACTTTGGCTGTGTCTCACATGGAGAAGGTGATTCCCCAGAATGTTTTTATCCCTTTTGTTTTGGATGTGACTCATTTCCTCAGCCCACTTGGAGAACTGGGAGCCAGAGCAGATGGGGGAAAAGGATCACAAGCTCCCTGTGGGCTGAAAGCAAGCGTGAAGCAAGGCTGGTCATGTCCACTGATGGGCAGTGGCCATTAGCAGTTCTGTGCCCAGATCACACACTGTTTTGGTACAACTCGTGGACCACACCATCACTGCACACCATCTTCCATCACTCCTTGGGAAGGACAGTTAGAGAGACTTAAATGGGATTTGCAGATTGAGAAAGAAAATAACACCTTAAGGGGGAAAAAAAAGTTTACTTGAAATGAAAAGTGGTTTTTAAGTTACTCGTACAATTGCTAGGAGGAGGAATATTTAAACGAAGTCAAGTGTGATGTGTACATGTAAATCCATATTGTATTTCCACAGGCTCATAAACCTCTCTTGTTTCATCTACACTCCCACCTGGAAGAGTACAGCTTTTTTTTTTTTTTTTTTTTTTTTTGGCAGCGGGAATGATACCTGGAGGGAAAGAAAAGTTGACTTCCCTTACTTCAGGAGAGGTTTCAGGTCAGGCTTCCCTGACAGAGGTTTGGAATTTAAATGTGCTGTTGTAGTGCATTTGCTCTGATCGAGCACAGTAGTGGGTGGTTGGTGTAAGATGAAAAAGGATAAACAGCTAAAACCTGAGGTAAGTTGGAAAAAAGGAGCATTACATGTTGAAATGAAACAGCCATTACAGGAAAGAGATTTTTAATGTAACTCTCCAAGTGAGGAATGCTGCTGAGTTACACTGCTGCCTAAGACAGGGCCTAACATTTGTGTACAGCCTCAGGGAATGGAATCCCGCTTGCTCCCTGGAGGGATGTGCTGCTTCCCAGGGCTGGGTTTGTGTCCTGTTCCCTGGAGGGATGTGCTGCCATCCAGCCCTCCACACCTACCACAAAACCAGCCCCCTCCAGGCAGCGGGCACTGCTTGCCTGCACATCCAGGCTGAGGGAGCTCCAAGTGTGCCCTGGACTGCACCTCCCCTGCTCTCATGCACCCCAACAGAAGTTTAAAAGCAGTTTTTTGGGGTCTACCATTTTATTTCTTGAATTGTAAGTTAAGTGAAATGCAAAAATGAAAATCAGGAACCAGCCACCTGACCTGGGGTCAAGAGTGAAGTTAATGGGAGTTTTGCCAAAGACTTTGGTGGAGCCTGGCTTTTTGCCCAGATGCTCCAAGGAAACTAAAACCAGGTTTTTTTCCTTTTTTTTTTTCTGCCCCAGGTTTGATAATGTATGCTGATCACTTGTCTCACTTAATTACAATTATTAAAATAAAAATCCAGGTTGGACATTTGTAGGTATTTCTCTAAAGGTTTTTATGAAACCAGCTGTGTGTCCCATGATGAAGGAAGATCCACAGTGACAGTGGAGCATTCCCTGCTGTGAGAAAGGAGTTTGGCAAAGCAGAGCTGGGGGAAGATGTCAGCCCCGCAGTCACAGGTTCCAGCCCCTGGAAGCCACTCCCAATAGGCTCAGCAGGGACTCTGTGCACCCTTCTGCTCCCTCCCACAGGGTCCTCACCCTCTCCCCTCACTCGTCTTTGTGTGCTCGTTGTAAAACTTTACCTGATTTTCAGCTGAGTTTTCCTCCAGGAAGGTACCAACACATGAATAACCAGTGACCATGAATAACCAGTTCTTCTATTTACAACATCTCTTTATTTGAAATGCAGGGATGGTTTATGATATTTTCATTATTGCAATCATATAAATATTTGGGATTTTCAGGTAAAGTGATTTAGTGCACGTTACAAAGAAACCCCCAAACTTTAAAATAATTTTAACCTAAATCAAGTACTTGAAGTGCATTTAAAATATTTATATTAATGCTGTAATGAGACACTAACAATTTATTTTTTTCTAAGCAGCTTCCATCCTTTTGTTTTATTTTTAAACAGTTCTCAGGAGCTTTTTGTTTGTCTAGCATCCTATCAAAATGCTAGAGCAGAAGGAGAGCAGCAGAGAAGTTGTCCATGTTTCATGACAGTAGAAACTGTCCTGCATAACAAGAGATTTAACAGGTTAAATGTATCATCTGAGATATGCATTAGAGATACTATCCCTCTAATGTTACCTTGCATTCCTAAGTGGTAGTACATCTCTCCTACTGTACTTTTGCATTTGTCATCTTAACAAAATAATCTTTGAGTTGAAATAAATGTTAAAAGGAGCCAATCAATGTTTGTACTTATCTGCTTTCGAGCACAGTGAACACAACCTATTTTAGATACTCTCATTAGTATTCACCAACCAGTTGACCTTTTTAGTCCCATCATTATGCAAAAGACAGAATGCACTTTTTCTCTTCCTTACAGTGAAGTGATTGCTGAGGAGAATATGATTAATATATGAAAGACAAGACGATATTGACTTTTGCAGCTGCCCTCTACTCAGCAGAAAAGGAATTGTTCAGAGCGTTACACTGGGTTCTCAGCCATGAATACAACTGTAATGCCATAATCCCAGCTCGGCATTGTCGGCCTGATCCCGTGTGCCTTGCACAAACAGCGCTGCAGTTCAGGCAAAGGCAAGTCTGGGATGCCAAAGAGGTTTTACTATATGTGCCCCTTGGTCATTTATATAAATAAAATGTAATTAACATCGTGTTGTCAAGATTCCTTTGCTGTTTGCCTTGGAGTTTTCCCTCAGTTCTGCATTTCACCGTGTTTTGCTGTAAAGGGGAGCAGCAGTCCTAGGCATTCCCACATGCATCCGTCTGTGACTCAGTTGTCAGCAGGCTCACTGCTGCTGCTCCTTCAAGCAGAACAGTAAATCCCTTCAAACACAAAAGTCACTGCAAATGTACTGGTATTGCTTGTCTCAAGCAGCATCATTAGCTTCTGCCATGTCCAAAGCAATGATCAACCGAGATAAGCACTATCCAGTCAGAAAGGAGACGTGATTTATATCCTAGGAAAACAAGAGGGAGGAAAACACAAGGTGTCAGATGTTTGACAAATTAATGCCATGTTGAGTCTATACTTACAGGCACTCGGCTCCTAAGAGAGGGCCACAGGCTGAGGGCAAGGCAGCCTGCGCTGCTGCCGGAGGAAACCAGCGCACACAACCGCATCCTCCACTGCTCTGAGGGCTTGGCATGGCCACCAGCCCACCCAACACGGAGACCACAGCAAAATAATGTCCCTGAGCTGCTTACCTGAGCAAGCCAGCACAGCCTGGGCCCTGAGGCACAAGAGCTGACACAAAGGCAGGAGCAGTGATTTCAGGCTCTGAGTGCAACAGCTGTCAGACGGATCTCAAAGCCATCCACCTTCCAGACCACCTTTCCTAAAGGTGTCAGAAAAGGCAGGACTTGTCACCCGGGGTGCTGACCAAGGGGATGACCAGCGACCTCAGATCACAGCACTGTGTGCAGCTGGCTCATGGAGAAGTGCCCTCACACGTGAAACAAGCGGGGTTTCTCCACAAGAGAGCTGCTCTTTAACCAGCTTTCCTTCCTCCTGGTCTTTCCCACTCAGAGCCCATGACACAATGGGATGTATGGAAAAAAATGTATTCTCAAAGAGTTTGAAAATTCAGCGAGCGCTCTGAGAATGAACAGTTAATGTCCAGCAGGAAGGACACTAAGAAATTTATATTTCTAAGAAATAATTTCTGACCACAGCTAAGAAATTCTTGTGTATATTTAAACTAAAGCTAGAGAAAAAAGACCTTGCTTTCAAGAAAATTCAGAGCAGTCTATTCAGTACTTTTAGACACAGTATATTTTAAACATAATCTCTCTATATTATAACTTTTAATAATTTATAGTACTGAATGATTATGATACCACCACCAATGCCCATAAATTAACTAGGGTTACCATATGTCTGGGACTTCCAAGAAATGTTTTCTTTCCCTCTAAAGGGAAAGCTGGACTTGGGCAACCTACCTAAGGTCCCTAGACAAGGACTGGTCCAGCAGCAGTAGCTCCAGCCTTGTGCTGGCTGTAGAAAACAACTCCCCAGAGGTGCAGAGCTAGGCCTGAGGGACGTGTCCCACACTCTGTCTGAGCTGTACAGCTGATCCATGGGCATTGCTGTGCCCAAACTGTCCTGGCTGCTTTGGGCTTGTTACACACACAGGGTACAAATTCTCTGTCACTGTGCAGGGCAGAGCACATCAGGCTCTTTCCCTATGAATTGCACAAGATTGCACAAGCCACGTTCCCGTATGGAATTTCCCAGATAGACAAAAGCCTTGTTCTGGGCAGGTAAATCCCCAGCAAGTGGTGAGAATACAGGATTCAAAGCAAACAGAGACCCACGAGCATGCGCACCATATGCTGCAAAAATTCCCCAGGAGGGAGGGGAAAGTGGAGGGGCTTTACCCCTGAAACACACTCTGGGGAGGAGTTGGACGGGCTGCCTCCTGCCTTTTCCATGGGCTAGGGATAAGAAGAAGGAAGTGTACCATAAAGAGCCCTGCCTTCTGGAATTGCCATCCCAAAGAAATGCTTAAGGGAAAAGCCACATGTTTTTGTTTGCAGCACCCTGTCCTGCTTACGTTTCAGACAAGCGGCAAAGCCATCCTTCAAGTATGTTGTAAGCCAGTGCAGAGAAGTAATTAAAAAAGGCATTAACATCAGCAGTGTGAAGAGGTGCCTGTGTCTCACCCCTGCAGGGACTGTAGGTTTCCACAGGAGCTGTTGGTCCAGGACTGGCAGTGCCGATGATAAACTGGTGCTAGAGTGGGTCAGCAGCACCACATAATCCACAGTGGAGCTGTCCTGCAGGGGAAAGACTTGTAAAACTAGAAACACACGATTTTGCTAATTTATTTAGCATTTCAGTTTCTCAGTAACAAAATTTATTTGGAGGAGTATTTTCCCAGTATTTTTTGTTAGCTCATGTACTGTAGCACCACTTTCCTGGGCACCAGTGGTGCTTGCTGAGCAGGGCACAAAGGTGCCTCTCTAGTTACATCCCCGACCCTTCTTTCAGAAGCTGGGACAGCACAGGGACTAATCTTTCTTAATCTGGGAGGAGGCATGCCGAACTTTAATTTGCCTACAGACATACATCCCAGCTTCTGGAGAATTAAGTTACCCAATGACCTTTCATTAAGGCATATGCCTTAAAAGCAGCTCCCAAGGCCACAGCAGCACTTCCCACATCAGCGCCCATGCAGCCAGAAATAATTAATTTATGATCTGGCAGGCCATGGCATCCAAATCTAAGACTTGATTAAAAGGAGAAGCTGCAGCCAACACCCAGCCTGGTCCAAACACGACTATACTCCCCAAACCATGCCCAAAGGGTTATTCCAGTGGTGCCCAGGGTCCAGTGAAGAGATATAAAGTTGATCAAGCGAGTGGAGCATCTCTCCAAGGAGGAAAGGCTGAAGGAGCTGGGGCTGTTCAGTCTGGAGGAGAGACAGCTGAGAGGGAACACCATCCCTGTGTGTCCCTCAGAGGGAACGCCCCCTGTGTGTCCCTCAGGGGGAACACCGTCCCTATCTGCAGGGAGGGCTCAGAGCAGGGACCAGGCACTGCTCCTTGGGACCAGCAATGGCACCAGAGGAATGGGCAGGAGCTAATGCCCAGGAGTTCCACGAGGCAGAACTTTACTGTGCGGTGAGCGAGCACTGGGACACACTGCCCACAGAGGATGTGAATTCTTCCTCGCTGCAGACATTCCAGAACCGTTTGGGCGCGATCCTGTGCCATGTGCTCTGGGACGGTCCTGCGTGAGCAGAGAGGTGGGACCAGGTGACCCACGGGTGTCCCTTGCTGCTGACCTATTCCGTAACTGTGGGATCGGGACCAGTCCGCCCAGCGGTGCCGTCCCAGCGCCCCCGTGTCACCGGCTTAGGGCTACGCGGCCCGACCCGCCCCGCCAGGCAGCCTCCACTCGCGGTGAGGGCGAACCAAGGGGACGTCCGGTGCACCCTAAGCTTGCCGCGCCCGGCCGCGCAGCATTTCTCTATTTCCTTCCTCCCCCTCTCGCGGAGCCGAAAGCCGCCCTTTGGGCCTCGCTTTGGCGCGGAGCGCGCTGATTGGCCGCTTTGAACGGGCCCGGCGCGGCGCTATTGGCGGAGCGCGGCGGGCGGCCGGTTCGAATGCGCGGCGGCCCCGCCCCCGTCTCGCGCGGTGCTGCGGACGTGCCTGTGCGGCGGCGGCTCCGGCTCGTGCGGCGCCGGCCCGGCCTGCGGCGGGGAGCGCCCCGGAGCGCCGCGCTGCGAGCGGGGAGCGCCGCGGGGGCTGCGCTGCAGGCGGAGGGAACCGGGCTCTGCTCGGTGTCCGTAACCCCCGGAGCTGGTGCCCGTCCCGGCCTCCCGCCGTGCGGGCACGCCCCGGTGACACGCTGGGCCCGCGTCCCCTGGCGTGGCTGACACCCGGTTCCGGAGTGTCCCCCAGTGCCACTCCTGGTTCTAGCTCGCTCCTCTTGAGCCCGTAGTTAGGTAAAAGTGATGAGCAGGGTGCGCTTTCCTCAGATCCCTGGAGGGGTTTTCTTCAAAGATTTTTTCTTTTTTTTTTTTTTTTCCGCCTTGGAATCGCTGCCCTCTCGTAGCTTGGGGTGTAGTTTTTGTAGCTGGAATTTGGAATAAACGTGTTGTGTGTTTCTGTTGGTGAGAGCAGTTACGTGTTTCGCATTACGTCTTAATTATGTGAGGCACAACTCGCTTCTAAAGGCTTGGCACGGGTCCGGTGACCTGTCTGTGTTCAGGACAGCAACTGTTCACCCTCATTTTGTTTCTTTTTCCCGTCTGTTTCAGGGATAACCACAACAATGGATGATTACACGAAAATAGAGAAGATTGGGGAAGGTAAGCGTGGGGAGCAGTGAGCTTTTAAATGCTCCACAGTTTGAGCTCTGAAGTGTCCCAGAAGATCTGTGCACTCTGCCTGAAACAGGAAACACTGAGATTCAACCAAGTGGCCAAATAAGCCTGTGGCTTAGTTACTGTGGTAGTTATGTGTATCTGCAAAAACTTTCAGCCTGCCCCTTTTTTGGAAAGTGACATGGTCTTTTTAAAAACAGCTGACCAGTGTTGAAAAGTGTCTGCCTTCATTTTGATGGCTAACGGTGTAACATTCCTTCAGAAGGGAGAAAAAATATGTTCTGAGTCCTGAAAACAGCTTACAGTTTAGGAAGCTCCCCCATTTCTCTTGAGTGTGAACTTACCAGTTGCCCCTGAAGTTGAGCAATGTGTTGTTTTGCTTGGAGCTGCTGGTAGGGAGTAGTGTTTTCTGGATTGTTCTGCTCTGATGATATACAGGCAGTGCAGGTGTAAAAGGAAAGCAAGATAGCAGAGCTCTGTGGACAAGTGATTTTTTAACAGTTACTTCACATTGAGGCACTAAGAGGATGGATTCAGTGCAGGTGTTGGTCACAACCCCCCTGTTACTGGAAACCTGGCCTGTGATCACTGTAGAAGTCTGTGTTTATAAACTGAGAGTTTGAAGTACATTGCTCTGAGAGTGCCCACTCTGAGGCAATAGCAAAAGGTGTGCTTGGATCTTATAACAAAGCCTTGTAACCAAAGCCTTGTGCCTGAATCTTTCTGAAATAAACTAGTTTGGGCTTCATGTGAGGAATTAATGCTTCAAAAATGGTAAAAAGAAGGGTTGTGCTTCTTGGTTTGAGAGTTCTACTTCTGTGAGCACTGATAATTAAGATGGATTGATTTGAGATTTATTCTTGGTTCCAATTTCTGCTGAGATCCACAGCACTAGCCTCTGTCCTGCACTGAGCATTGTGCCAGAGGTGTTTCTACAGCTGACACCCATGGATGGCTGGATCTCAGACTGCAGAAGGAGCACTACTTCCATTTGCAGCTAAACCTTTAGCATTTTAATATGATGTATCATTGGCAAAATCACAGTCCTTTATAATGATACTGCCTGAAAGTTAATCAGCTTGAAACTCAAAGAGTATCTGATTTTATAACTACGTCTTTCAAATATTCACCTTTCACACTTAGGCTTCTAAGTGCCCTGTCCTAACAAATGCTACACTTCATGGGTGGCTTTCCTTAAACAAACAAAAATATTGCTCAGTTTAACTCTACAGCCAAGTAGTAGTTTGTAATCTAAACCAATACTCCATTTTTAAGCACTTTTCCTACGTAGCAGCTCGTGTTTGCAATAATTCATTTGTACCTGAAGCTGGTACTTCCTATATTTGTTTCACTGTCTTTTTGTTCAGGTACCTATGGTGTTGTGTATAAAGGTCGCCACAAAACCACAGGCCAAGTGGTTGCAATGAAGAAAATACGTCTAGAAAGTGAGGAGGAAGGTGTTCCAAGTACTGCTATCCGAGAAATTTCTTTATTAAAAGAGCTGAATCATCCCAATATAGTCTGGTATGCACATACTGGTATTTAGCTAAATTCTTGGAGGGGCACTAGGTCCCATCAGGTCATAAATTATTTTTCCACTCATCTGGTGAGGTGAGAACCTCTCTGCTTAGTACAGTGTCTGCTTTGCAGCAAATATTTTAAATTCCATATTTATGCCAGTTTTCTAATTAAACCTTCCTCATGCTGCCTCTTTTCATTCTAGGCAAATTTTTGTTAATTTAGGAATTTCTGTACCTTCTTTTCAAGAGGTTATTGTGAGAATGGAGGCATACCTCATGAAAACTGGCTGCAGCTGTTACTTTGGGCAGACTCAGAAGTTTGTTTACCACCTTGGAATACTGTTTGACTTAAGTGTTGTGGTGTTCTCCCTGCTGTTCTATAACAGGAATTTAGATGTGTTTTGATGTTGTCATAGCTGGCACACCTGAGCTATGAGTGAAATTTCCATCAGTGACTGCTTGACGTGTAAAAATTATTGCAGCCGTTGTCTTCCCACAACATATTTGCTTGCTCTTTGATGCAGCAAAATACTTTAATGTGCCTCAAAACTGGCCAGGTTCCAGCCAGGTAGTGTCTCAGCGTGTGTATGTTTGGGTTTAGGAACCCTTACACTCCAGTAAGGATGGAGAAGATACTTCAAAATGTGTGCAAATCCTGCTGTGTCTATTGGATTCCTATTAAATATTCCATTAAGTTCCTAGCAATTCAGGCTCTTCTGTGACAAGCCAGCTTCAAAGAGAAGCTAGTCACCAAAACCCACAGGGGTGAGTTGTTGTTTTTTTTTTTAACGGCAAAAGTATTTTTTCTTCAGACTCCTGTGTCTGATTTGAGAGAACATAAGTTTAAGAGGAAGGTTATGGGCTTTTATCTCAATTTGACACTATTTTAGATACACTTGATTTTCCAGATGACAGTATAACTCACCAAGTCTGTTGTTTGAAGACTTTTAGACTTCCATAATAGGAATCTGGAAATATCAGCTTGTGTCTCTGTTGAGAAAAGAAATGGGAGTTCATGCATTTTGGAGTGGAAGTAATTGTATACTCAATTTTTAGTCTTCAGGATGTTCTCATGCAGGATTCAAGACTGTACCTCGTCTTTGAATTCCTTTCCATGGATCTCAAGAAATATTTGGATAGTATTCCATCTGGCCAGTATTTGGAGCGTTCACGTGTTAAGGTAAGGAGGAGAATTTCTTAACCTAAGAGGGAATTTACTGATGACCTACTAAAACATGAGCAGCTCTTCTATTCAGTATAATTAACTCCTTGAGGAGAAGTGAAAGGTTAAATAAGCAGCAGCAGATGATAAGAATGTGAGTTTTGCTTTCAAATGCCACTTGAAAATCTTTTAACTAGTGAGATTAAACTGCCTTAAACTAATCTTCAGAATTAATTTGTGTAGCTTTTTGATTGGTACTAACTCAGTATCTGCAATGCTTTGGATCTCCATTTCCTGCTGCTGTGGGGAGAGCTAATGAAGGGAACACCTTTGTGTTGCAGGACACTGACATGTACTGAAGGTAACTCCTTTCTTTCTTTCCTCCCACCTCATCCCTTCTAGAGTTATCTGTACCAAATTTTGCAAGGCATTGTCTTCTGCCACTCCAGAAGAGTTCTGCACAGAGACTTGAAACCTCAGAATCTCCTGATAGATGACAAGGGAGTGATTAAACTGGCAGACTTTGGATTGGCCCGAGCCTTTGGAATTCCAGTGCGGGTCTACACGCATGAAGTGAGTTGGGACACACTTCTGGTGGTTTGGATAGTGTGTACTTGCTTCCTGCTAAGAGCTGATTCTGAAGCAGCTAAAAAGAATCAGTTTTTTCAAGCCATAAGCTACCAAAGCTATGAAAAAGTTATGTTTTGTTTTCCAAAACAGTTTGCCACTTCTGACTGTGGTTTCGCTGTAAGGTTCCGAAACATTTCATGAATCCCACTCAGAGTGAGTCAGATGGACTCAAACTTGTTGCTCACTGTCTCATAAAGGCATTTTTGCTTTGCACAGCACTTGGGTTTGAGGGGTTTTGTGGCTGGGTGCCAAAGGATTCCTGCTCTTAGGGAAGTTATGCAGGCAGCTGCTTTTCTTGAAGTAGAAGCTACTGCAGTGGAGTTGGTTTGTCTACAAATGAAGCTTGAAACTAGTATTACACTTCCACTAAAACTTATAGCACTGGTATTTTTAGCAAAAAACTGTGAATGCTGCTTAATAACAAATGAGCCATTTATCTTGCAGTCAGTTAAAAGACATGATTGCACAAACTGAACCTTTCCTTGTTGCACAGGTAGTGACACTGTGGTACAGGTCTCCAGAAGTGCTGCTGGGATCTGCTCGTTACTCTACTCCTGTAGACATCTGGAGCATAGGAACCATATTTGCTGAGCTGGCAACTAAAAAGCCACTTTTCCATGGGGATTCAGAGATTGACCAGATCTTCAGAATCTTCAGGTGTGTAAGGCTGAATCTTTGCTTGCTACCTGTGTGGCACCACGCAAGTTGTGTGTAATTAAAAATGTAATAGCACATAACAGATTTCAGACTAAATTGCTTAACATTTTGCTTATGCTTGCACAGAGCTTTAGGGACCCCCAACAACGAGGTATGGCCTGAGGTGGAATCCCTGCAAGACTATAAAAACACATTCCCAAAATGGAAACCTGTCAGCCTTGAAACACATGTCAAAAACTTGGATAAAGATGGACTTGATCTGCTGGCTGTAAGTAGTCTGTCCTAAACTGCTGATTAAGAACCTGAGTGGGCTTTTTGAAATACTCTAGGATACACAAAGCTGTACTCATCAGTTGTAGCTAGAAGGAAAATATGGAGATCTTCAAGCTATCAGCAGTCATATGAGCTTCATTCTTGTAGAACTGACACCTTGTGTGACATTAATTCCTTTCACAAGTAATACCAGACTATATTTCACATGAAGCAATTATGCCTCAGTTTTTTTATAATAATAAGCCAGGTACAACTTAAAAGTGAGGATTAGTCTTTATAAAGAGGTTTAAGTGAAGGCTTCTCCCCATAAAGTAGCTGTCACCTTTCTGCTGCCAGCACCACTTGTGATGTGGCTGTGTGACTGCCAAGCCAGTTGGAAATCTTTATTTTATGGTAGCATGTGGATTAATCTTGGTGGGCTCATCTTGGTTAAACTTCCATGATGTCTTAACTGGATAAAGAAGGATAGAAACAGCTGAATGTATTGATTAGCTGAGACAAGAAACTTTGTTCAAGTCTGTCTGCATTGTCTGTCTCAATTGCCCTTAAATTTGGAGCTAAATATTTTTGGCTGTGGTGTATTAACTTTTAATTGGTATCTTTTGTGTTTAGTGTGAGTTTCCTTTACTTCTGTAGCCAGGCAATTAAACTACCACACCAGGCTTTTAATTGGCAAGCTCTTCATCAGTCTTTTCCATTTAGTGCTCTCCAGCTCGTGTGCTGCCACTGAGAGCTAATTTAGGTCACATCTTAGGTGTGCTCTTAGATGTCCTGAGGTATAATAATGTACCTGGGCTGTCCTCTGCCTGTTCTGAAGCTGCATTTGTACAGTGCACCCTACAGATGGGGGTGTGGCTTGGCTGCTCTGTGTGTCTCAAGACGAGCTGACATTTCAGAACCCCCTCGTCCAGCAGTACCTGTGTACCTGGCTGTAAGCAGTCACAAAGCAGTTCATTACATCAGCAGTTCATTGGTAATGTGGCAGAATACTCTGAATGAAGCAGTGTTACCCAAAAAGCTCAAATGATCACAATTTCTCGCAGTTTTTTTGGGAGGACAGAGCCCCAGTTGACACTGACAGCCTGAGCATTTGTTGAACATGTAGTTATCTAGGATAGCTCTGAGCCTTGCAGCACAGTTGTCTTACAGAGATAAGACCCCTGACAGCATCTTTATTAAATCAGTTTGAAGTAATTGCTGCTGACTCTATTTACAAACTAAAATGAAAAGAACAGGCAGGAGAATCTTGCTAAAACAGCTGCATGAAAACGACCTGCCAAGGGCTCATCTGAGCTTGGGTGGGGCTTCACTCACATCAGTGGTTGGGGCTGCTGCTAATAAAGGCAAAAAAAATGTACTAGTTCCTCATGGTGTTAACATAATTCTAGTCTCAAAGCATATTAAATTCTCTAAAGTCTTGTACAGCTCTGCCTTAATAGATGTTAACATTTTAGTTTCTATCAGTGCCTGGTGACATGGTATTCCTGACTGGAATCCCTTTAAGTTTCCTAGGGCACTTTTAAGCCTTTTAAACCCATAATATAACTTTAAAGGCAACAAAAGGAAATAGTTTGTTCTAGAGTACAAGCTCAGATATGTCAATGAAAAATGTTTCAATGTTTAATTTTTTTTTCTGTAGACTATTGCAGATGTATGTAAAGGAGATGTCTTTGAAAATGTCTTAACACAAACATGTGTAATTCAAATTGCATGAGTGAGGTTGTGAGTTTAAGACTTCATAAGCTAAATTACTTCTATGGCCAGCATTTCAAAGCACTTGATGGCTGTCCTCAAAAACTTTGAATTATCAGGACAGTAGGTGCCAGGGAAAACTAATGTTCCAGACTGCTCAGAGAAGTTTCCTTCACTTGGCTCTATCAGTTGTGGTGCTGTAGTCTCAGTGTCACAGCATCCCTTTTTCAGAGAAATTCCCCTCTTTGAGTCAGTTTTGAGAGAACCTTTGATATCAGAATTAACTACAGGACACTGTTCTAGGTCTAGATAATGGGAACCTGCCACAAGGTAAAACTGGACATGCAAGGTTAAATCTAGAGGCAGCATTGCATTTGGAAGATGTTCAGAGAATATAAATGCAAATTCAGTGGTTTAAATCAACCTGGAAGACTCTCTGTAGAAAGAAGTGTAAAGATAATTAAATGTCAAGACTGAATACCGGGCAGAGTAAGACTAGTTAAGTTTTGTTATGGAAAACAGATTTGTTGTGCAGACAGGGGAGAGGCAGCTGGTGGAATCCTGATTACTTGAATTTGAAATGGTCTGTCCTTTATTAAGGAGAAATGAAAAGACTTTGTCTAGTACAAAACTGCTGAATGCTTCATTCCTGTTTTCACCCCTTCTATAAGCTATAGATAGTTTCTTTATTAATGGCTAGGATAACAAATTTCCTCCTGTTTTAGGAATTTCTGGGAGTTATTTTAATGGCTGTGACACCCCCTCTTTTTGCTCTTATCACCTTTGAGGTATATTCAGTTGAAGTATTTTATTGCAGAGACTCAAGTGTTAACTGTTTTCTTCAGTTCTACCTACTTATAGTTTATTTGCCAATTTGGATTTTAAAACTGAGTGAGCATTGTCTTATTTTAAGGTCAAGTCACCAACGTGAGCTGAAGCCATTTGATGTCACTTTGCTCAATGTCAGTAACAAAACAAGGGTCAGACCACTTGTCTGTGTAAACATTTAGGCCTTTACCAGCCTAAAATTTATTAATTTCCCTCAGTAAGAGGCTGAGGCAATTATTGCTGCCTGGTTCTGGATTTCATTCAGTGGATGTGGTACCCAGACACAGGCGAGGGCTGGGTCATTGAACAGGGGGTAAATGGAATTCTTCATCTTCTGAGATGTTATACACTGCTACTGACTTGTAGGGGAAATAACTTTCCAACTAGGAGAGCACAGAACAAAGGGGGGAAAATGTCTTTGCAGTTACTTTATTGTTATTATGGTAAAATATCTATCTAATTAACCTGATTTTAGCTCACATTTCCTGAGGGAGTAAATGTGGTTTTTTTTCTTCTTCTTCCAGAAAATGTTAATTTATGATCCTGCAAAAAGGATTTCTGGCAAAATGGCCTTGAACCATCCATATTTTGATGATTTGGACAAATCCACTCTTCCTGCTAATCTGATTAAGAAATAGAGCTTTGGACTAAGTCATCCAGAGTGAAATAATCGTGATTACTTTTACTCTTAAGTCTGTCATTTGTATGTCTGTCTTTTTGCTCTTAAGATTGGCTGTATTCAGTTTGTTTTGGTTTAAGTGTTATCTAAATGTAAATATTAACCTGTTAGTGCTGAGTTCAAATACAATGCAAATATTGCTGCAATTAATGCAGTCAACTTTCTATAAATAAAGCTTTAACCCCAGTGAAGGACTGAACTTATTTCCAGGCCACAGCTGCTCTACAGAAGGATTCTTGTTTTCTTTGGAATGCACTGGAAAGGCACCACTTGGCTAAAAAAGGTGCTAACCCAAACTTCTAAATGGTTGTTCCTGATATAGTAGGAAATTCTCAAGTTTGAGTTGTTTCAGTGTCATGTCAGTTACAGTTTTACTTGAGCATGGCAACTGATGTGCCAAAGGACACTGAGATACGCTGAAGAACAGCAACTTACAAAAGTGTGGATGGCCAAACTGATTTTGAGTTTTTCAGGATAGCTGCAAATCATTATTTGAGATAAGTCCCTTGCTCTGTGTTTTTGTTATTATCTTGGAGGCCCAAGAATTTACCAAGATGTTTGCTGTTGTGAACTCCTAGGAATTGTAATCATAAACTGAGATACCACATAGCTCCAGACTTTTTCATAATTAAAGCAGAAGCTTTTTAAAGCTCCCTGGCATTTAACTGAACAGGTGAGAATATTGTGAAATGTTCAAATAAAGTTCAAAGATGTGTACTAATAATGGATTGTGTGTTAGTTTCCAATTCCTACCTTCAGTGGCCTTCAGACACATCAGTAGGGATGGGGGTGTACATCTGGTCTAAGTTGTATTTGCTCTAGGCACTGTTGTGCTCCTTTCCTTGCTGCTTGGGGCCAAGGCTTGCAGCACAGTGGGGAACAGTACTGAAAGTATTTAGATTTCTAAATCAGGTGTGTGAAAGCACTGCTATGAACTCTAAACAGTGAGGGTTGTAGGAGCCCTGTCCTACAGCTGCTGACTGGACACTATAAGCAGTGGAGATGATGACATCCATCCAGTTCATCATCTTGTGTCCATGAGTAGCTAAAACTGTTAGACCTTTTGTTAACAAGCAGCATGGTGAGAGGTAAATACCACTTGGGCTCTTACCACTGTTCTCTGCAAAGTGCTTCTTAATCTCCAGAAATATTGGAAACTTGACTTAATGGAATCATTTGATAGCAGAGCACTGAGAAGGAGAGGATTTTTGGAATCATACAGCTAATTGTCACTTAATTGAAGGCAGTGGGGGAGAAGATTGTGATGGCTGACTCCTTTCTGTTAACACCAGTGAAAGGATTCAATTTCAAGACAAAGTGGGACTAATTTGTCTCCATTTGCATGCACTAACTTGATACAGGCTTTACAGGCCGAGAGATTTGTAATTGTTGCTGCTAATTGGTTACCTTGGCGTAGAAAAAGAGGGGAACCGGCCAGTAACTGCATTAAAATCAGAAGCTAATGCACAGACTAGGTTCTGTGTGTGGAAAAGATTTCAGCTGAGCAAACTAAATATTTTTTGTTGCAGTACTGGTAAAGCCTTATTTTTGTTTTGTAAGTAACCTGGGGTCTGTCTCAGCTCAATGTGACATGGGGAATGCTTTAGTCTACCTGAACTAACAACTTAAGTACTAAAATTTCCAAAGTGAGCTTTTCAAACAATAACTTAGCCCAAGTCTGCAGTCTTTCTTGTTTAGCCAGGCACTGTAGCAGCTGCTGTGCCATCACTGTAGCTCTGAAGGAGCTATTATGGTGCTCCTAGGAAGGGGAGGGACAGGGGAACACAATACTGTCTGTGCCTCAGTGAGATCAGGTGCTGAATATCCCTGAGACACCTGACTCACTGGCACAGCTCCACTGCCATCAATGAGGCCAAGTTATCAGTGAGGCAAATCACTTCCTTTATTGAAAATATCATCTGCTCCTGCTCACTGCCCTGCTGCCTGCACCTAGCATGTGGAAGGTTTCTGGTCTTCAAGCTTTGGCCACCTAAAACTCAATTTTATTCCAGTGAAAACAGCATGCTCTGCACTTTGGGGATTTATCCCCCTGTGGGTGATAATCAGACCCATTTACTGATACCTGTTGCAGTAGCTTTCTTCTGAATGTTGTAAGAACTGGGGATGAAATTAATTTAAAAGCAAAGTGCTCCTGTCTAAAATGAAGTTCTATAATGTAATGTTGCATTAGTGTTGCCTCTGGTACTACGGCTGTTCATTATCTTGTTTTCTTCGAGAGCACAAGTAAACCCCAGCTGAAAGTGATAAACTTAATTTGGTGTTTGACTTCACTTGCTTGTCCTCCATACCATTAAAAAGTAATGTAGGTGACAAAGTTTTGTGTATACAAGAATAGGATTTTACACAGGATCAAACTGGGGTTTTGGCAGTGGGTTGGGCTTTTTTCAAGTTGCTGAGTGCTAGCAGGCTGCTGAAGTGTGTGGTAGGTGTAAGTTTTGTATTGGTTCAGAGGGCATAGGAAATGCACCTGCTGAGTCAGAAAGAAGACACCTACTCAGTCCAATTGCATTTGCTACACTTAAATTACTTTAAAGCAGCAAATGACTGGGAACTTACCAGTGTTCCCATGTTGGTATCTGGGGTTACTTCTGAACAGCCGGTTTTGACCAGCACTATTTCCTTCTTGGTGCCCACAGACCTGCACAAAGGCACAGCACTACCACTGCCTCTGTTTGATTTTATTTTATATTGGGTTTGTAAAGACTGAGTGGGAATAATGAAACACTGATATACAGGCCCTACTTTCATTAAGTCTGACTATTTCTTCTCCACCAAGCTCCTTGTCTCTATTTTCTGACAAGCTGCATCAATTTATGGAGCAATCTAAGAATTTCCCATTGCTTTGACCACCAGCTGCTCTGGTTTACATCTGCTCATTCCAGGTAATGGCTTTTGATTTTGTTCCCACTGTATTCCTGTATAAAGCATTGTCTCCTCATGTGTAAATGTCAGCAGGGTACTGGGTGTTCTCCTCTGTTGTTGGGCATATTTTACTTCTGCATGGCTATTTCAATATATTCTCGTTGTGTTTGAATCAATAGCAGGCTATTGATGCTGCTGCTAACAGATTAATTGAGTGATCTCAAACATGTATCTCCAGTACAGGTGCCTGGCTGCCTTTAATGGAGGAATTGGAGGTGAGAGCTGGTCTCTCCAAATTGCTGAAGTGACAGGCATTATGCCCTGGGGAATAATTAGTGGCTTTACAGCAATAGTTATATTCAGTTCCTTGAATTTAATGAAAACCTTTCTGCTGACCTCTGAAGGGTTTAGATTAGAAGGATTTAGATTTTAAGTGACAAAAAATTCTTAAAAAAGCCTGCATAAAATTCACAAAATACCTGACCAAATGCAAGGCAAAATGTCTGACTGAGAGCCAAACCCAGGGATCTGGGTGATTTCCAGCATGGATCCTTGAGCCTGAGGAACATGTTTTTCCCATGACAGTTTGGACTTGCTGAGCAAGGCCCATGGGCCCTTCTAACCCCCCTGGGGCTAAAAGACCTTCCCTCCTTTTCATTTGCTGTCCATCTACTGCTTTTCTCTGCACAAGACACATTAACTATCACTTTTCCTGCCAATTGTTGGTCTTTCAGAAGCAGGTGGTTTTTGTTTTTTTTTTGTGTAAAAAATGAGAGGGGGTCCCATCTTGACTCCTTCATACAAGAGCAGGGCACTAAAACGCTGCAGTTGGTGGCACGGAGGGATGACAGGAGAGGCCAGCCCTTTTCCCCCTGCAGGTTATCCGTGGATCTGCTGTGAGCAGCTTCCTGCTGGGGCCCCCAGCTCAGAATCTCTTCTTGAGGTGTACTGCAACTACTGAATTCCTGGAAAACTACTCAGCATCCTTTGGTGACAGGCAAAAGGATAAAAAGGGGAAGCAAAACAGTGTAGAACATATAAAATTGGCAGATGGATGAGAAGGCTTAAGTTATTTTGTGTTTCTATAAGGAAAAAAGGATTTCTTAAAAATTGTTAGAGAAATTATCGCGAATAGTAAAATAATATTTAAAAGACTCCAGGAAAGCGTAAGGTTTTGTTTTTTTTAAATCTTATTTTATGAATCTGGTATTTTTTCCTAGATCAATAAGTAAATAAATTGAATTTTCTTTCTTAGTATTTGGGGCTTAATATATACATGTATGAAAATAAAAACAATGGAACTGCAGCAAAGATTATTTCTGAAGACCTGCAACAAGACGTGTGAAGTCCTGATGTGTATTTGGGATGGAAGTTACATTTTCTTACTATTCCTAAAGTTTGTGTTGCCTCTCCCTTGGCCACGCGGTGTCACTCTGGCACCTCGGTACTGGCAGCCAGGCAGGGGGGCAGGGAAGAGCAGAAAAACTCTCTCAGACTCTCCTGGCTCCATGAAAAATTGAAGGGTATTTATTTTCTGGTAGGCAGCCAGGCTGAAAATAATATCTGAATTGAAAGCCTTTCATGAAACATCTGGGCAGTTAAATTTTGCAAACTTCAAAGATGTCCAGTACCACACTGACATACTGATTTCTCTCTTTAGTGAAGAATCACTTAGGCTAATGCACAAAAGCCTCTGTAAAAACCGTTTCATGCTGAAATTAATGATCAAAATGACTATGCTTAATAAAGCAACTATCACAGGAGTGCCAGTCAATATAGTTAAACTACAACAGGCTCATAATCAGTCTCTCAAATCGCTATCAATTGTCCACAGTGGCCAGTTCTGCAGTGATTTTTTTTGAGGTCTGCATGCTTAATCTTCAGATTTTCCATTTTGGATTTGATACTTGTGTGCAAAATTGCACCTGTGGTTTTGTTTTGCAGGCTGTCATTTTTTAAGTACCTTTCATAAGCTTGACCAGATTTTCTGCTGGTAAATAACAGTAATAATAATAATAATAATAGAGTCACATTTATAGCAGTTGAGAAGCTGGTCCTCAATACTGACTTCAAAAATAAGGTCTTATTTTTACTTGTTGATATGTGTTCTCCTAAATGCAAAAGCTAAAAGCAGAACTATGTCAAATACTTCCTAGATTACTTGATCTGCTCTTAGAGCCATGGGATTATACAGTCACATGCCTGATAAAATTCACCCCAGTGCTGGTACATGAAGCATTAGGATTTTCTTCTCTACTCTCAATGCACAGAGTGATGTACAGCTAAATAACCACCATAAGTTTATATTAATAATTCTGTTCACTGAGCTGCTGGAGACAGAAATGCAAGTGCTAATGTGTAGGAGCTGTACTTTGACAGTTATTCTTGGGGATGAAAAAACACACTAATAATTTCCCAGTTCTCATTCAAGTGCTTATAATAGGGTCTAGGTAAAATTGCATTTTACACATAGTAAAAGATCATAAATAGATGTAAATACTCAGCAGGTGTCCCTCTGTTATGCCATGAGGACCTGTCAGAGTACTTGTTCTAGTAAGTAGGGAAAAATACTAGAGCAGCTGCTTTATACTGCAGCATTTTCAAAGAGAAGTAAAAATCACACATAGCATCCCCATTTCCATAAGTAACATTAATTTTATAGACAGAGATTGAGCACAAAGAAAGTCTTTAGCAGAATCTGTCATTGGCTTACCTCTGAGAGTCCCCATACATCACTGCTGGACTCCTGGAAAGCCCAGCCAGGGACTGACTGTGATTTAACCCTTACTGCACAGCTCCAGCACCCCAGGCCATGAGCCAGGCTGGGCCCCCGTGCACCAGGAATGCTAAAACTCATGTTCAGGAGGTTCAGCACGGCCTGCAGTGCAACACACACACACTATCAGCTGCAGGAGAGGCACCAGCAAGCACGGCAGTGCTGGAATGACCCTGTGCTGGGGCAGCTTGAGACAGCACTCAACTTCTTGCTGAAAAGCTACAGGAAAGAAATCTATGGAAGATGCTCCTTTTTTTCCTTAAAAAAATCATTAAATGTACCCTAACTAGAGTCATCAGGTGGCTACTGCCATGTACAATTAAAACAAGACTGGTCCCCTCAAAGAAAAACTAGAGAAATAAGGTAGAGTTTAATTAGCCCTCATGTCAGAGAATAAAAGAATAGAAAAAAAAAAGAATAAAAAAAATAAAAAGAATAAAAAATAGCTCTAACATTATGATTTGCTGCAATGAAAAATTATACATAGCATTTTATTCATCTAGGTAAAATAATTTTTTCATGTAATGTTTTCTTAGTTAAGAATAACCCTGACTTAGAAAAAGACAAGTTTATGGATCAAAAAGCAGTGCTTGTCCAGGTTTTTTCTTCTTTAAGCTTTGAACAGGTTATCAGCTGTGTTAATTAGCTCTCCACACCTTTGTATGAACTGGGAGTACTCTGCATACATGTAGCAGTTACTTTAAACAGGGAGCATTTGCAAAGCAAATTATTGTGTTTGAATCTCTCTGCAGTGAAGCAGCATTAAAAAATGGGTTTGCTTTGGTTCCATTGCTTGTTTGAGTTGATTTCTTCAATTTCTTAGGATAGGAGTAAATGGCCTTAAAATCCATTTGGTATTTTGAAATATGGAGAGTATCTCCCAGCTGATGAAGCCAACAGGCTCAGCGGGCTGCCTTTGTGTCTAGGGAGGATGGACATAGCGGGGAATTTGACCTTTGGTGTTTCCAGCACCATTTCTGCAGTGAGTTTTGTGGGAATGTGGCTGTTTGCCTGGGAGAAGCTAAAGCAAAGTTGAAGGTTCTGGGCCTTCCATTTGTAGATCTCACATGCCAATTTTCCTCCTGAATGTGATTATTACATTTACAACACAACACTAGGCTGAAACTTCAAGAAAACTGGAAACTAGTGTTACCTCCAGCAGAGAGCAAAATAAACACATTCCTGCAGTGTGTTTTTCCATGGCCAGACTCAAATTTCACATCAAACAAATCTAGCAAGTGACAGGTCACAACACATGCCTTTAAAATACCAGAGGAAGGAAAGCTTCTTCAGCAGCAACCAGATAAACAAAACCAAACCCCCAAAGTTTTGAACAGCCCCAGAGCATGTCAAAGGCATACCCCAGGCAGTTTTCACTCCAGTAGCCAGCCCACAACCAGCACTAGTTATTCTGCAGTAATTCCTTGTGTTAGGACAGGGATTGTCCTGCTGTCTGGATCTTAAGTCCTACTGAAAGTATTCTGTTACTTCAGGTCTCCTGGGGGAAAAAACAACCAAACAAAGCAGAACTAACATGCCACTGCATTACAATTGTGGCTTGCTAAGACTGAGGAGGAACACACGACAAGGAATAAGCTCACAGGCTTCCTTGATTTACCAAAGGCATGGTCAAAAGGGAAAGGTTATTCTGGGACATGACATTACCCTCAAGCAGCTGGCCTATACCAGGTGATACGTGCTGTTGGCCCATGACAAATGAGAGGTAATCCAAATTTAGTTCTTACAGAAAACATACTTAAAAAAACCACCCAAAACCAAGTCTGGTCTAAGTAGCTGAGCATTCAGAAAGTACCCTGACCAGCAGAAAAGTTTCTCACCATCTGGCCCTACAATTTCAAAGTGACAGGCTCAAAGCATTTTCCATGATTTTGACAGTGTTTGACTTTGCCATTTCAATAAATTGGCTTCCAAAGGAAAGACTTTTCTATTCAGTGAATTCTCTTATAAGGGTTCAGAAAGACTTTCACCTATTGAGGAGTTCAAGTCAGCTTTTCAGATTTCACCCTTAGGACTGTGGAACAAGAGCACGGGACTCATAAAGAAGAGTTTCAGGCTATGGGAGTTATATGCAAGCTGGAGGAATTGTCAGTCATAAAGATTTGTCATTAAAGTAAGTGAAGGTTTATTATTATTACTTTATTGTTATTATTTTAATAATTTCTGGCTATAAAATTATGAGCTACGTGATCTCAATTGGCCCCATAAGACTTTCTGGCCAGATAAATGAGTCAAAGTGAGACATCAATACTGGAGGCTTAATGTCCTGTGGCTACGTGGGATTATCAGTGTCTGCTCTCATTTAAAAGGCTTCTTGTTTCAGAGAAGTGGTCACAGCACCAAGCCTGCCAGAGCTCAAGAAGCATTTGGATAATTCTTTAGGGCACATGGTGTGGTTCTTGGGGATGGTGCTGTGCAGCTGGACTTGATGACCCTTGTGCATCCCTTCCAGCTCTGCATATTCTGTGATTCTGTGATTTTAAAGTCTCTAAGCCTCACAGAGGGACTGCAAGGTAAATAGCCCCACTATTACAGGGACTAGCTGTACTTGATTGTGGCCTGTCAGCCTGCATCTGCTGGAAGAACACAACCACTGCCTTGTGCAAAGCACCCCAAAAAATTCCGCATCCCCACACCAGCCTCCTGCAAGGGCCCAGAGGGAGGGTGTGAGGCTTGGCTCAGCTGTCCCCACCTGTGGCAGGGACTGGCTCCCCAGAGCTCTCTGTTGATGGGGGCAGGTCCATCCCAGGGCCCACCTGGGCCTGTCCCATGTCCGACAACCAAGGTGGGCTCGGGGGGTCACTGCCCCAAGGAGCAGCAACAGGGCTGGCAGGAGCAGGTGAGGGGAACAGACCCACATCTGTTCTAGGAAATACCCACCACTTTCCTGGCAGGAGGCACCTCCCCTACAGCAGGTGAAATGAAAGTACAGCACTAGGAGTGTTTACCTGAAGAGATTGGCAGAGCATCCCCAAGAGCTTCATCATACTGAAGAAAACACACAGCTCCAGAGACCCTCTGATGGACACATGCAAAGCATGTGAGTATCCCCAGGAATTTCTTCATACATTTAGTCACGTGCACCTATTCCCTGCAAACCCACGGGCTGTCACCAAATGCAGTGTGTAGGACATGGGCAGATAGAGCATCAAAGAAAGGCCACTCCAAGGAAGGGGTGAACCTCTCACCTCTATGGGAGGCCAGGGAGCAGACACACAGGAGTGTTTGCCTTCTGTTGTGCAAAGGACAGCAACACTGAAACACTGAAATCCTTCCTCAGGCCTTGCTGCCTGATGGAACCAAGGAAGAAAGGTACATTTGAACAATTCCAGGAAAATTTCAGCTGCAGACTGAAAGTGAAGCAACAGCATGCACAAAAGGATTAAACACCACTATCTTTCGCTCATGAGCAGCAGAGTTCTCCTCCTTTCCTCTGAGGAGATGCCCTCTTTGAGACCCAAGCTCCAAATTTTAGACAGGGCTGTGGCAGATGACTCCACAAGAGAAGAACATGTCAAAGTGTTTGAGTGGGTTTACACTATGATATAAAAATATTTTTCATTAAAACTCTTTACATCCAAAACAAAAGCAAGAAGGCATTATTGCATTTAGTAGAACACAATTTCAGCAGAAAAAGATGGCTATAACAATTAAAACCTATGCTGAATTTTGTAGGTTAAAGCCCAGGGGAGGAGGAAGAGGAGGGAAGAGGCTGCAAAGGCTTCTGGGGAACAGGAGTGCTATAAAAACTGAAGGTGCTCATTCAGTTTGTTGCTGGAGGGTAAGAGAAGAGCGCTTAGAGCTGAAGGAAGTAGAAGGTAAACTGCTTCATGCTTCTTGGGCTTAAATGGATATGTTTCTTCTATTATATGTGAAGTGTAAACTGGAAAAGGAGATTTTTATATTCCAAAACCTATAGAAACCCTTTGCACAAAACCTTCCATCTCATGGCACTTCAGTGGTTGTCTGCTCTTAGCAGTTTAGGTCCGTGTTTCTTTAACCTGTATGTTTGCTTCTAGACTGAACTAAGGGCTCCTTACAGCTTCATCTGTCTGCTTCTGGCATCCAGGACCTCAGCTGGCTATGAGCCTTCTTCTGCTGGTTTCACTGGGGTTGGCTTGTGCTAGTTCATGACACTGCTGGATGCCTCTGCTAAGAAAATAGTTGTAAATTGCCATCATCTTTGGACTTCAGTCACTGCTCCCTGCTGCTACGCTACACTACTGTGCTAAAGAAAGAGGTGTTTAATTAAGGAATAAGTAGTAAAACATCTAATAACTGGAGGGATGAGCTGCCATGTGGGATATCTTGACCACAAATCCCAGCTGGTCACTAATAGCAGGGCAAATGCTTTGCTTAAAACTACAAGAGGGAATTGTTGTTATAGCTTTATACAATGAGTATAAAGCTACAAGTAGGTGTGGGGCTCTGTGCAGTTGATGTACTTCCAATTAACTTCCATGACTACTTTTCTATTACTTTTTCCCTATTCAGGGAGGTAATCCACCTACTTATGAGGTGTTGTGGTGCTAAATTAATTAATCTTAGTAACGTGCTTTTATAGCACTGCCTGCTCTACTGTGGAAAAGTTAATGATCAGCTACTGCTATTGCTTGAGTTAGGCTCCCAACAGCCCATTCAGATTTTAACTTACCTTCTTTAGATGTTGCAATGCATTTTGTGTTTAACATTCTTTCCTCTTCTCCTGGAAATCCTCAAAAAAACCCCTTATAACAAGCAGGTAAAAGATCCCAAAACAGGAAGGGAGCCTCGTATTTCTCAGGGAATATGATCCATTTTCACAACCAGCCACACAGCTCTGTTCTAGCTAGCAATGCAAAGGCAGATTTGATCTGAGGCAGGCTCCAATACCTACAATTCAGCAGAAAGCAGAGCCCAGAGGAAGCCATCTGTGCAGGTGGCACTCATCCAGAGGGAAGGGTGGGAAGGTTGTCCTAACGACTCACCTGTGGCCCTGCCTAATGAGTTGCTCCAGTGCTTCCCTGCAGCTGGAGGTCAGAGGGTGGTGGGACCAGGGGGAGCACCTGGAGCTGAGTGTGTGCACAAGGCTTTCAAAGACCCTTCTCAGCTGAGGTGAATGAAGGTGAACCCACTCATGGGGATGATTCTGCATCTACTAACAAGGCCTGGTTTCTTCTCCTGTTCCCTACCATGAACACTTCAGCCCACTCTCAATATTATTTTTCTTTTTCTTCCTACCAGTTCAAAAGGCAGTAAGTGTCACAGTACTACCAAGGGTCTAGTCTGCCCAACAGGATGCCAGTGAGGCAGGGCAAGGACAGAAGGTGCTATTCTCCCTGAAATTTAAACCCTCTGAATCTGTCTTTAGGAAAAACTGTGCGTTTTGTTAACCAGATTAGTTTAATAACAATGGACTCCATATATATTCCATTGACAAATATAGGTGTTCTCTCTAAGGTTTGGGTCTCTATTAAAAAAAAAATCCTGGTCCTAAGCCTCAACATGGCTCTCAGCTGAACCTGGACACTTCCCAAAAGGCATTTATAGCAGATCAAGTGATGTGCTGTGACTGAAATCTGTTTATCAGCATATCTGTGAGGAGTGTGTTGCCTCTTCATCCTTTCACAAAAAATAGGACTGGGCAGTGTCTGATGGCTCGGACTGTGCCTTGTTCTGTCCTACCTGAGGTGCTGCACAAGCTCTCAGTCACTGATGCCACTTGCACAAAAACAAGTTCCTTCTGATGTGAGCAGACCCACAGCTAGATTTAATCACACTTGTTGCCCACACCTTATAGTTTACAAAAAGCTTGTGTTCCAAGAAGGAGGAGAATGTATAGAGCAGAAAGAACCACTTCAGTTTGAAAAGCAAGAGTAGACAGAGCCTAAACTTTTAAAAGTATATGTGAGAAATACATGGAAAAACGTATGTAACTTAAACATACACAAAGCAGAAAACCCAAGGACAGCACCTTAGAGGGACAGTTGCAGTTTGCTGTTTAAAGGGTCCTCAGCTACTCTGGACAAAAGTGAGAAGCTCCCACTACAGGGAAGGTGCCAGGCAGTGTCTGCTGGAGTTGAGAATTGAACTGGTGTGAAGTGGCAGAAGTCAGCAGGTCTGGAGTCTCATTTTTAGGTGAAAAATTGCACTGTGAAAGCAGAAAGCTACAGTAAAAAAACCCCACGGCACTGATCCACTAGCCAGGAAAGAACTCATCAGAGACGTATAAATACAACTTCACACACTTCAGTGTGTAAACCACTCAACAAAATAAATTATGCTATGCTGGCAAAGTAGTAAAAGGCCTTAAGAAAATTGAAAAAGCTTATAGCAATGAAGGATTATTCCCAGTGCAATAGAAGGAATGTGTATCACAATAAGTGATGGTGCTTTGTCTGTGAAAATCAGCCAAGTGAGGCAGCAGCAAGGCCAAGGGCAGGCAGAAGTGATGCTGGACACATATTTACCTTGGCTCTCTGCAGTCAGCAACAGGCTCAGGGCCATATTAAAGCAAAACATATATCCCTCTTTCCCTACTATCACTGCTCACAGCAGGGATTTCTTTTGTTAATATGCTACTGTGCAGCTCTAGAATTGGAAACTGATTAATTCCCAACAGGCAGAAGGGATTCCTAGAGAGCAGGGCAGTGCAGGTGACCCCAGGGATCACAACAGCTAAATCTACAGCATCACTTAGGGGTGCTTGGTTAGGGCAAAATGATTCAAGATTATTTAAAATCCCTGGCAGACACAATTTGTGCTGTGCATGCCCATGTGATTTAGCATCATCCAGAACAAACACCAGCATTCACTGAAGTCTGAGGGCAGATTTCATCATTAGGAGTACGGGGCAGGACTAGTACATGTCACTCCCAGGAGCTGATGCCTGGGTGTGGCTCCTGTGCCCTAAGGGGTGTCTTCCTACAGCATGCCAGTGCACAGAGAACTCAGAACTGATACAGAGATTGTGCCAGTCTGCCCTCCCTGTGCCCAGCTACAGCCTTGTCAAAGAATGAGGATGCTCAGGAAATGCCAAGTGCCTGTATCAAATGGTTTTGACTTGGTTAGTGCTTCACTTAGCTGATGCTAAATCAGAGGGTGATGGTGTAGCTGAGTGCTGAAGGGACAAGGGGAAAATGTGGTGGCTGGGTTTTACTCACTAGGTATTGCAATTGAGGCCAAAAGGCAATTTAAAGAGATCTGTCTTATGCTTACGTTTCCCTGAAAGAAAACAGCTGATGAAGCAGTCAGAGAGAGAGCAGTTGAGCCTGTAGCTTACACCTGACAGTCCATTAAGCATTGATTATGATCAGTTGTGCACCTAAAGGAAAGGAGTCTCTCCTCTCCTCCATAAGACCAGGGACAGGTCTTGATCATTTGCATGACCCTGGCAAAACCATTTCTGTTTCAACTCTGCTAAACAATAGAGATACAAATCCCACGAGCAGTCTGGTTCAAATTTTGGATAAACCTCCAGGAGGTGCAAAGTGTGCCAGAGTGGTTATGGGTGCTTGTGGATGCTGGCCAGCCTGCCAAGATGCGGCTTAGTGGATGTGCAATAAATCCACTCAGTGCTGGTGGTGCAGTGAAAGCACACTGGAGTGCTGTGTGCTAACCTGCTGCCAGCAGTTCACCTGGATCTATTATTAGCATTTACCACAATAGCATTAGAGGATCATGAGAACTTTCAATAGTGGAAGGTGATCAGCCAAAGGGCATGGAAAGGACCCTGCTGGATAGGGTTCTTAGGTAGGCTCGTTGCAAAGGAGCAAATGGTTAGGTGGGAAAAGCCTTCCCCTTGCACTGAATTCTTCATCCCAGCACTTCTGGAGCAAAGAGATGAGCACTACTGGGTCAGACCAAGGATTTGTCTGTCCCTTCCACTGTGTCTGACAGTGGCCAAAACCTGATGCCCCGAGAAACAAAGAACAGCATGACCAGTTAGCAACAGCTCTTCTGCAACCCCCCAGCTGTTTGTTTGACTTTGGGAATTGATCAGTCAGGCATGTTTTTCTATGCATTTACTAACCCCCAGTAAACTTCTCATCCATAACCTGTCCAGGTTACCTGGGAACTCAAAGCTCTTCACACTGCCAGTGTCATGTGGCAAGTTTTGCACTTGACTGCTCTGCATGGGAAGTCTGACTGAAAACCAGCTTAGAAGGGCTGAAAGTACAGTGGGTAAGATTTCTGGATTTCTGTTCAGTGTCTGGGTACCAGATATAAGGAAAGCATTTTTTGAAGCCCAAGGGGAGAATGTAGTTCTAGGATGACACTCTCTGGCCCAAGTCTCTGCAGCTCACCAAGAGGGAGGGTTTCTATTCCACACTCTGGCCATCCTGCAATATTGACTTGTTTGTCAGCACTTGACAAATTCTCTCCCTAGTTCTGTGCTAATCTGCAGCATAGCAAACGTGAAAGGGCTACTCTGGCCAATCAAAGCATTTGTTCTGGGAAAGGTACCTGGAAAAAAAACTCAACTGCAGACACCATGGGGGACCTCAACATTGATTGGAGTATGCAAGCCTCACCCCCAGCTGTTTGTTTGACTTTGGGAATTGATCAGTCAGGCATGTTTTTCTATGCATTTACTAACCCCCAGTAAACTTCTCATCCATAACCTGTCCAGGTTACCTGGGAACTCAAAGCTCTTCACACTGCCAGTGTCATGTGGCAAGTTTTGCACTTGACTGCTCTGCATGGGAAGTCTGACTGAAAACCAGCTTAGAAGGGCTGAAAGTACAGTGGGTAAGATTTCTGGATTTCTGTTCAGTGTCTGGGTACCAGATATAAGGAAAGCATTTTTTGAAGTCCAAGGAGAGAATGTAGTTCTAGGATGACACTCTCTGGCCCAAGTCTCTGCATTAATGGGCTGGGCAGGTGAGCAAAGTCAAAACAAAAGCCATGGATCCAGGAGAAAGCAGCAAGGCCATTAAATCCTACCCCTACAGCTGCAGCAAGTGCCTGCCTTTTACAGATGCACGGCACATGTGCTCCCTGTACCCCCACTCAGTGCAGGGCACAGAACACGTCCTGGAGCCCTACAGCACCTCCTGTAGTGCCTTGCCAATTAAGTAGCAGAAAAATTGAAGGTGAATAATTTCATGGATTTTAACAAACTCCCAGGAAGCAGCCTCCTTGCTCCTCTGTTCAGCTACAGAGGGGCAATCTGTACTATTAACAGGAAAATTCTGCCCAGCAATACCTGCACTGACCTTCAGTCACCTCCTCACCTTCAGACACACTGGAGGCCTAAGCAGAAAGGAAGGCAAGTCTTTAACCTAATTACCCAATTATCTTGAGGTAATCACCCAATAGTCTTTGGATACAGTCATTTTTTTCATTTCTTATTCGTCCTATCTTCTTAACAAACAGCTTCCAGAAAACAAACCTTGCTGTGACTACAGCAAACAAACAAACAGACCCCCATAGCAGACAAAAAACCCCATTAATGGCAGACATCAGTCTTCACCTTGTTACCTTTCCTACCCAGGAGAGCTGAGAAGGGCAGGGCTGTGCAGCTGTGGGAGCTGCAGCACCTGCCAGAGCTGCACTGTGCTCAGCAGTGCACACCTCTGCATGCTCAGACCTTGCTGCCCTCGGCCAGCCACAAGGAAGGGGGAGCAAAGCTGGAGAGGACCTGCCTCACCAGAACAGCCTGAGGGAGCCCTTGGGAGATGAGCAGTGAATGTGTGAGTGGGCACACCTGGGTGAGGCTGTTTCAGAGTGCTCTGGGATGTCTTACAGGCTGCAGGACTGCTGACACTTGACCACAGCCCCTGCAAGCTGATGCAGCTCTTCCTGTGCAGGGAGAGCTCTCCTGTTCCTGCAAGAGCAGGAAGGATTCACAGAGATCTTCCCACCCCAGAGAGTCCCCAGGGACTCCTCAGAAATCCCCTGTATTCACTGCTTGTGAAAAAAGGCACCATCACCTGATTTTCAACACATAATTCACCAATTATTTAGAAACTCACCCTACACACTCTATAACTGAAAAATGTAAATGTGATACAAAGAGCACAGGGATCCACAAAATTTTACAAGCAGCTGTAATTAAGGACCCAGGAGAAATATGTAAAGAACTTTCTTTGTAATATGTAGTGCATAAGTAATATTTAAAATACTGGGTGGTGGAGGCAATCACATCTCATCATGTAGTCAGAATGACCAGCTTATATTTAATGACTAAGATGCAAATTTAATCATATACTCATAAACTGCTAATTGTAGGAGGTTTTTTATAAACTGTGAGGATAATTTGAATACTCAGTATTAATACCTGGAATGCCATGTAATCCTTATTATACAGCCATAAATTTAAAAAAAAAAAATTAATCCCAGTGGGGACTAAAGAATCCTTTCTTTTTTTAATGATAAAAGGCAAGAAAATTTCTTATGAAAATCTTCACTGTGAAGAGTAATCACCTGGCTGCATATCTAAAACTTCAGATAAGTGTGAGGGTGGAGGGTGAGACAGCCCTCCATGGCCTCAGACCTGTGCAATAGAGAGGGATGGCACCCAGCTCGCTAATTTTGTCTAATGGTGAAGGCTGCTTTTCTTTAAAGCTGAAAAATCAGAGCTGCTATCTCCAGGGCAAATCCCCCTCCCAGTTTAGCATCTTCAGATGGCACCTGAAATAATCCTGTCCATGCAGGCACACAGCTCATGCTTGTGTTCAGTCACTCAGTCTCTGAGTGTTTTTGCAAATTTATATTACTTGTTAATTACATTTTTGTAAATTTATATTACTTTTATCTTGAAATCCCTAAACAGGCCAATACCTGATTGCCACAGAGCCTGACTCCAGTGTCTGCTGCCACTTGGAAGGAAACTGGCTGGAGATCCTTCCTGTGCTGGTCCTTGTTGCTCTGGAATATCCTTCAAGATGGCACAAAAACATATACAGACCCAACATTTACAAAACAGATATATGATGTCCAGGAGGTGGTACTGGACATCTCTGCAGGCCAAGGACAGACTGTGGGGTACCAGTGTACAGGAAAGGACTTGAGATGAGTTAGCAATGTACTGTAATGTTTCACAGCCCCCATGCTGTGGCGGTGGGATGCAGGACCTGCCTCTTGGGAATGTTTGTTGCTGCAAACATCCCAGTGGGATGTTGCAGATATGTGGCCTGCTTGCAAACCAGCTGGTGAGGCTGTACAATTAAAAAGGAGGCACCACAACTCTGTTGTCCTATGCTAGGCTCGCCCTGAATCACAGCTTTACCTTTTCAGTTTGATCTTCTCTAGAGCTGGGATGCATTAGCATAACCATTCTTGCATCTTCTAATGTTCAAATTTCCATCTTAGCCTCCTGCAGCCTTGATCCAAAAGCTTTTCATATTTATACCAGAAATCAAGGTTTTTATGTAAGCAGCAGTGAGGGATTTAGTTTGCATATATAAATATACAATAGTCTCACTACTCCGGCTGCTAGTGCAAAGTGAATCCATGACATGGGTTGTGTTCTCTTAGCTAAAGGCAAAGGCATAAGTTAACTGACAATGAATTATCCTATTGTAGAGCCTTCAGGATGGGGATTATCTCTGCTAACACACTGTCTTATCCTGCATGCAGTACACAGAGCTAACTTCTTTGGGAGATTTGGAACACAGGCAAGCGATAACGTGGAAATTCATTAGGCAGCACCTCAAAGCCCCGAGTGTGTGTGTGTAGTATCTCATCCATTTCAATGGGAATCTTGCCTGCAGGAGAAGTAAACTCATGCAAATGCTCTTAGATCATTTTAATAGACCAAAAATCTAAGGGGATTCAGGAGTGGCAAGCATACCCCTTAAAGACATCTCACTGCATAGTACGTACTTTGGAATCCAACCCAGAGTAAATAAATGCTGGCCTGTCCAGTGACAAGAGTAGCAAGACTGTGATTTAAAAAAAAAAGGACAGAATAGGGACAAAACTGTAGTTGCATCTGACAAAGTAAATCTCTTCACCAGACTTTAATCCTAAAGTCTGGAAGAATTGAAATATGTCACCATCCTGGAGTTTGCGTACCAAAATTAGTCCCATTTAGTACATTAGATCTTTATCTAAACCTCTTTGTACAAAGGATGAGAGACCTGACCCTGAGAAAAGGATTTCCAAAAGCCTTCAGTTCCTCTATCAGTGCTTGTTGTTTGAACATGGAAAAAAAAATCCTCCAATTTTACAAATCAAACACTTCTAGGCATAAGCTATTCTTGAGGGCTATCTGTAGGCAAGCTGCTGAAGAATTAGGGCAATAAATCACTGTGCTGCTTTTCCTTACTCCCTCTGTTAGAACCACGCTTTCAGTGCTCAGAAGGAATTTCCAGACTGCTCTCTTCTACTAGGCAACCCTTCTTAACATAACACACCCACATTTCTAGTGCTGTCTAGCTTACCTTTGCTCACTTTGATCTGACTAAAGGACTGTGAAGAGTAGGTCTTCAGTGAATGAAATCAGGGAGTTGTGGCTGAAGTCTGGCCACTCCCATCTTACACAACAACTGGCTATTTCTGGCTTTGGTGGGCTACTTGCAGGTAGGATGCCACAGAAACTGGTTTCTGTTCTGGTGCAGAAAAACTTGCTGGCAGAAATTCTGTCTCAAAGAACAAATAGGAAAACATTGTTTCTAAGAGGTAAGATGAATGAGACTCCCCAGGAACAAAGACTTCTTAATATTGGTCTTAATATTTCAAACAGAATACCCTGGAGATCAATGCTTCTGATTTGCTCCTTCCTCCCATGCTACTGCTTTTATCATAAACAAGAGAAACATTTTTACACCTGACATCACCACTCTTTCTTTTGAGCCCATTACCTTTTACTAATGGTAAGTTCAAAGAAATAAAATTTTGCTTCCAAAAGTAAATGAGATATGTAACATTTTCATAAATTAGCACTTGAAAAACAAACACTGTACTGAATGTACTTACTTTCAGTGTCATTGGCGTTGCTTTGTGGTTTTCTTCAAAGCTCTTAATGTGGCATTCTTTGCATGATATCTTGCAAAAATTGTCTAGAAAAGACCAACTTTACACATCCATCAATTAAATAAGCTGTATTCAGGAAGCTGAGTGTTTGCTAATAGGTAATGAGGAATTCTGTAAGATGGTTGACAACTAAGGCAGTGAGAAAGTGGGGAAAACAGTGTTTGTACATATTTTAGAGCATACTGAAAACCTTACAGACATCCTGCTGTTTACCTGCATTTTTCCCCCCTGTGTCTGTCATGACCAATTAGTTTCATGTCCCTTGGGTAATATCATGCTAATTAAATATTAGAAACCAAGGGGAAAAGAGGCAAGTGGTTTGATTTTCTTTTGCTGTGCAGTTTAACAGTAAGTGACAAGTACCAACCTTCCAATATCATATGCAAACTGTAGGATTTCCCTGTGACATTCCCAACCATAAATCCTAATGTGCTATACAAATATGCAAAACTTCAGTAAAATTCAATGAATGACAGCACAACTGAAAGCTTACAAGCAGCATTAAGAAGGGAAGGATGCAAGGCATAATCAAGGAAGTTTCTTCAAAGAGCTAGGAGACAATTTGTAACTAAACAGTTTTATTTACTTTTTTTTTTCCAAAATAAAAAACACAAAATAACCACCAAGATTAAAGGCCATAGACAGCATTAACCAAATGAACCAGCCACTTGGTTATAGTAGCTGATAACTAGAATAACTGGATATTATTGCATATACCTCAGGTTCATTTATATATCCATTACAGTTTGGCAAGATTACAATCATACAGTAGCTTTGGTTGTGTAAAACCTAGTAGCAATACTTACTTAAAATGTGACTGGTTAACATTTTATGACAACAGCTATTTTTCTATCCTGACATGCCTTCTCTCATTCCATGTTCTTGTCCACATTGTCACTGACCAAGAATTAAGGAGACATATTTGCAACCATCGTTTATAGCCCTTCTTTATCACCCCGTGGTGATGGATCTCAGAGGGGTAGGAACCTCTCACTTGCTCTCCTCATACAGGTTTGCAGAGCAGCCTCTCCTCTGCTGGTGGCTCCCACCACCAGCTGTGGTAGCCTCAGCCTGGCAATGAGTCTGTGCAGAATGCAAATATGTCGAGGTGTTTATGGCTTTCAGGCCAAAGCCTCTCCTGACCTACAGTGCTGGGGGGGTGACTGTACTGCCTTGCCTTTGGATACAGAGAAAAAACCACGAACAAACAAACAGCTTTTCACATTGGTGTGCTGAGCTGCCAGCACAGAACAGTATTAACAAACCTAATACACAATACTACCTTGGTTACAGAGTTGTGCCTGAGACACTGCACAGGATTGCATGTGTATCTTCTACAGTCTATGTATTTTAGTTTTGGTCTTTTAAAAAATGCTCTCATCCTTAGGTAATCTAGTGTAACACTGCAGCTTTAGAGTAATGGTTGATAAAAAGTCATAAACACACAGGCTATTTGGAAACACTGGAAGCTTTTGCTTGTCCTGCACCACTTGTGCAGAATTACTGCCTTTCTGCCATCAGTCTGACCCCAGCATTCTGGGAACACCTACTTCCACAGGAAATATATCGCCTACTTAAAAGTAACCTAAAACTCTCAGTTCTACCTGGGAAAAGCTATAAAAGAATTTGAATCAAACTGAAGTAATCTTGTGTGTGAAGACCCTTCTTCACTTACAAAATGCTGGAACACTAGATTAACATCTACTTGTTTGTGCAGCCCTTTCATTTGCTTGCACTGAAGCAAAAAGGAATTCAGAATGAGGAACGGCTGCATGGTGAAGATCCTGCAGAACAAGGTAACTGCCATGCAGTAATTCAAATGCAAGCAGTGTAACTGCTTTTTGCATTCAGATCCATACTGGTATAAGGATATAAATTAATAAGCCCTTCTAAATGATTTTAGAAATATCCTCTTTGATCTAGACATATAAAACCTCTGAATACTTAGAATCACTAGATTTCACATGGCCCACATAGTCATAATTATTTGCACTTACATGGCAAATATTAGGAATACATTTGCCTGCAGTTGAACAGGTAATTATACTGTCTATTATTCAGCTGAGCAAAGATCAAGCACTCTATATCTTACAGTTATTGGATCTTATTCTAACCCTTTTGCTTTAGAAAGGGAAAATAACCATCTAATTATATTACCAGTGCACAGTACTCAGTTTGAAAAAGACAACCTATAGTAGACAGCTAGATTTTTTTCCTAAGATGACTTTTTATGAGATAATCTAAAAGCAGTCTCTTATGACTGAAGATTGTCTATTTCACTGTACTCGCATAGTAAAAATAGTTAAAATCTAATTACAAAGCTGCTACATGGTTATTTTGTGGTCTGTAAAACAAAACAGTATCCAGAATTTTATCTGAACAAAATACACCAGACAGTATAAAAATATTTCCCAACTGGAGATTGAAACATCAATGCTGGATTTGGTTTTTTTTTGTATAAAAAGTAATGTAATAATGGTTGACATTTATCTGCTTACCAGTCAAAAATATACATATGACTTCAAGGAGCTGTTCCAGGCTCATTTTCGGTGAGCTTGTGCTTTTGACCCTAGAAGTAATAAATGCACAAGTGGAACACAGTTTCCTGAAAACCTGAACTTTATCTTATTTCTAATAATAAGAGTAACTTCTGGCTATGGATTTCCACTTATTTGCTTTGTTCAGGCAACTACAGCAGAGGAATTCCAGAAGCACCACTTCCGCTTTGAATGGTGTTTGTTCAGTGCAACATCTTCCTTTTCTCTCTCCTTTTTAACCCGCTGGTAATGATCTTCTTCCTTTAAATACCACACAGGCGGCCACCGATGCCTCTCAAAATATTCTTGATTATCTGATTAAAAAAAACACAATGAAAATATCCCTAAAGATGCCAGTAAGATACACAAATCCCAGAAATGTCTTGCAAAAAGCTATGCAGCTAATCATTGATCCATTCTCTATGCTGGATTCACTCTATCAAGGATTCACTCAGTTTCCTCAAATGCCTTATGTGTGAAAAGACTTTGAAAGTGGTTACACACAAGAGGCATTAGTTTACCAAAAACTATAAAAAAGCAAGGCATTTACAGAGTGTATTTTTCATTGCAGAGCCTCTGTTCCTTTTAGGATCACTGAATTAGGTAAAGAACATGATGCTTGCCCAGCAATTAGGCTAATGATTATGACCTTTCTCTGCAGATAAGAATTTATGAATGCTGTTCCAGACAGCACAGAGGTTTGGTCTCTTGGCTTAGCTACGTGAGTTCATCTTTGTCTTTATATTTAATCAACTGGGTGGGGAGAAAGAAGGGGAAACCTGATGAAAACTGGCAGGGAAGTTGCCCATACCTGAAGATTTAGCTTTGATTTCCTTGCGGAACTTGGAGCAAACGCTGTTGTAATTGGTGCAGATGTAGTGCAAGCACCAAGCTGCCAGCTGGTTAGCATTGTGAAACTGTGAAGAAAAACAAAGAGCTTATTCCGTTTCCTGGGGTTATCATTCATTCTGCAGCCCCTATTTACAGCTAAAGCTGGAATGGTCCCAGCAGATGGTACCTGGCCGTACTCTCCCAGGTGATCATCCTGACTGCCAGCTCTGATCTCAGGCTATAAACATGAGCTAGGTGCTGGCCACAGAGAATATTCTAACAGTACCTAGAGATATCGCTTCTGTCTCCAACCAGGAGAAGGAAATAAAAGAAAGACTGTCCTTCTTAAGATAAAAATTAAGTGAAGTGAGCTGCTTTCTCTTGGGAGGGGTTCAGTTCTGGTTTTGCAACAGGATTACAGGTATTGCACAGAGGGTCTCAAAAACAGCTGCAGGGAATCTTGCATGGTGGCCAGTGTTTTAGTGCTACTTTTGTGCAGTGTTTGAGTGCTACTTCAAGCCAAGCTGCAGCTGACTCACTGTTAGTGTGAAATCAAGAATAATAAAATTTAAACAATATTTTCGCTTGTTCCACTGTAGCTGGGAGTCTACTGCACTTTGGGATACAGGTGTGCAGTTTAACTGTGAGCTGGGAGCTCACTCTTTTAATTATTTATGGGACTCAAGAAATACTGAAATGCACTTGAACATAAAGAAGATTTGCACATACTCTGAATTATCAGATGATCGATCAGATGATTTTAAGTAGCCAGTTTAAGGATTCAAGAAATGTTGTCTTTGCAGTACAGGTCTAAATATATCTCCAAGAACTGAATTGAAAGGAACGCAAGAATCAATCACCATTACAAAGCTGAACAGCTTCATTACATTGCTTTTCATGTTAGTTAGTGCACCATGGTCATGAGAACAGAGCTTGGAAGTTCCACAATCAAGACAAACTAAAATATATATTTGAAAGACAACTTCTCTGAGGTTACTTAAAGGGATATGTTATCTTTGAACTAATGAAAAAACCTTCTTTAAAATAGAAGATAAAACTAAGTTTTATTGTCAGTCACTCTCAGAAGTGCAGGCTTTAAGCCACTTAGAAGCAATGCTCAGAACCAGTAGGGAGCTAAAAGCAAGTCCTGCAGCTGACCAGAATCTCTTCAGAAGGCTGTGTAGACTCACCTGTGCCAGTTCCAGATAGGAGAGGACGTCTCCATCTATTGCAACGCCGCTCATGGAGGCCTTTGTCAGCTCTTGCACTGCATGCTGCTCTGTTAGGGGAGAAAACGCATCACCCACAGGACAAACAGCCACACTGCAAGGTCACACCATGGCCACAAAGAACCCAGGCAGCACGTTCTCCCTCCTCCTGCTGGTAACCAGCACTATGCAGGGGCCACATTCACACAGGTATCCTTAGCAAGCTGAGATTTAGGGGAAGTCAAATTCTGACCTTTAGAGCTGTGGCTGAAGATGTGGTTCGTAACCACTTATAGAAACACAGAGTTCAGCAGCCACTAGTCTTTCTCTGGCATGGGTACAATATTCAATTTAAATTAGAAATATGGATCAGCTGTCTCCTTTCAGTCACACAAAGTTTTTAATCAACACTGCACTTGCCACTGAATTATTTATTAATGAGTATCCACACAGCACTGATATAGAAAAGGTCACTTCAGGCCCCCTTTAGGTTTTCAGATTGGCTGTTCCTAGGGATTCAGATGAAGGCTGACCAGCGCCCCCCCACAAAAATCACCTCAGTTCAAGATTCTCCTTAACCCTTGCCTAGAATCTTGGAAGTCTGAGTATTTTTCAGAAAACACTGGCAGTTGGCAGCTACCAACCAAAACTTCAGCTAAAATGTGCAAATAAAATCTGGCAATAAAGATTTGGTCTGTCAGAACTGGTAAAGACAACAGGCACAGTCCTGATGCATAGTTGAAGGAATGCCAGGGTTTGGTATGTGATTAAATTCTGCCTAAGTGTAGTCCTGTAGGTAGGTGTAGCTTTGTTTCAGCTTTCTCTGAGTTTTGGTCTTGGTCATGCCTCCAGAACAATGCCAAAGGACTGGCATTGAGAGAAACATATTAAACACAACACAACCCAAACAACCCCAGAGGTCGGGGTTGTGTATGGATTTATTTTTAAAACTTAGTGGTATTCTAACCTGTAATTTTTCTTTAAATATGGGATTGAAAAGGTTTTCTTCCTGAAATGAGGGTTGAATGTGCAGGGATATACAAAAATATCCAATTCTCATCTAGTGAAAAGGGACCTAGACAGCATTTCTAAAAACATGATCATCTAGGTAAGTTTTAAACTGACTCTCCTTGCACAGAAATATAAAGTGGAGCACTTCATTCATTACTTAATGGAAAACCCAGAATCCTTCCTGGTTTTAAGTAAATTAACAACAAAAGAATGGATATTGCAATCCACAAACATTATCCTCAATGCTAAAGAGAAGGTTTACTCTTTCTGGTTTTAAAGCACAGAAAACTTCAGTGTTCTGAGCTGGATTAGCACGAAACTAAAAAAGGCAAGAGAGAGGCAAATACATTTCTCTGTGTGAAAATATCAATTTGCATTACAATACCCCTCTCAGAAAAAAAAAAAATTCTCTGACACGCAAGAAAATCTCATGTGTTCCAAAAACCATTAAAGCAAATTTCAGCTGTTGCAGAAGATATTGCATTGGACAAGGCCAAAAAATCGTTACCTGCTAGAGCAATCAGGTGAGGAAGGCAAAACCTATTTGCCAATGCAATTAACTCAAGGGTGTCCAGTTCCTGACTGGAGGACAGTTGCTTGGTATACAAGTAATCTAAAACTGCTTGCATGGAGGTCTTGTTTATGTTGGGTAGAGCTACCTGGAAAAGATATTTAAGAAGAGAATTTATAATTATTAAGGGATTTTCATATAGCAGCTATACTTCACTTCTCTCACTTTGCCTGACTTTTTCTCTTCAAGGCATTTCAGAAATGCAGGGAAAAAATTTTTCAAAGCAGAAATTTCCCATTCAAGTTCAAGACACTGCCAACAGGTAAGCATTGCTCCAGAGTCAGATCCTTTGCCAGGTTATATCCAAGCTGGAATTGGATCCAGATCAAACAGTGACTCTGTTCAATCCTCTCTAGCCTACAAATTGACAGCTACACACAACAGTCACTGAGCACTTCCCATGCCAAACCTCCCTTGGTGGACTCCTTGAGGAATGTAATCTATCTGCTCCTGGCAAGAGATTTTCTGTGGATTCTGAGAATAACAGAAAACAAAGGATAACAGTAAAACGACCCCTCTCAGTCTTTTGGTAAAGAACCAAATTGTCCAGGTAAGCAAGGTTGAGAAGGAACTGAGAACCGAAGGGATAAGGCAAAAAAAAGAAAAAAGTAAGCCCTTTCTGGCCCACACATGTAATGAGTGTAACCAGCATGGAATGAAGCTACCAGGACTAGGATAAAAACTGTCTAATTCCTCATGCTAAAGCATAAACCTTTCATGCACATCAGCCGCTCTGGGAAACAGCTCAGTTCTCCAAGTGAGAGCAGCTAGCTGTGAAACTCATTCATTATTTATATATTTTTGTTAACGCAGAGAACTGTAAATTTAATGAATGAGTTTATAAAATTTGCCCCAAATACAGAAAAGGTAGTATGTAAAAATAGATGGTTTTTATTATTTGTAAACTATTCTATTCATACCTACCTATATTTTAAAACTTCCTAAAGCATTACTGAATGCTTTAAACTCTACAAAATGGAAGCTAAATATTTTAAATTGGAAAGATGAGCTAAGAGTATGAAGCTAATAATTAAAAATAGGCTGGTAGAAAACTGAATATTCTTCATTGCCAAATGATGCATACTAGAATCAAATGATGTATTTTTATTGAACCACTTGTTGAGTGTGCCTCTGGGAAAGGAATTATGTTTACAGCTGCATTAGAAGAAGCCAGAAAAATCTAAGTAGAAAAATATCTATCAGGATATTAAACACAGAAAATGTGAACATTAACTGTAGGGAAAGCAACAAGAAAAACAAACAAACAAAAAAAACCCAACTGGGTATGGCACAAGAAAAAGTATTAGCAGAGTGTTTGGAATTTGAAAAACAGACCATGAAGGCACATGAAAATACAGGGCTTCTGCAAAATCTTATTCAAAGCACTGAGATCTTTTAAACTGCATTGCACACCTGCTTTACTCCAGAGGACAAGATGATGCACTGCAGAATCTATGCTGAGTTTCTACTAAAGTTAGTAGAACTTCTCCTAAAGTTAGCTCAGTTTCTACTGTGAAAACAGCTTCCTTTTCTAGTTTAACACTCATATGTCTTTAACCCTTTTTTATCTTTAATTTCTTCATCAATGTCCCTCCCCAAGTATTCTTTGTAGTGATTTTGATCTTATAAATATATATTCACAAAAGATAAAAAAATATTTTAAAGAAATTCACAAATTCATACTTGATTTACACTTCCCCATATTTAATATTTTACAGGACTTTTGGTTTAAACACACACTCCAGTGCTGGAGGAAGACCTGTGCATTGGAGAAAGTATGTTGTCTTCTTGGGCAGCCTTATTTAATACCTTAAGAAGAAATGCATCCCAGGTTTGCAAGGAAGAATAAATCTTTTATTCTAGGGATTGTTGCAACCTTTCAAATAAATGATGCTTCCATCATCCTAAATCCATCAGACATTGTAAACAAAAGAAACAAAAATAGACAAATACCTCACTGTTGGAGCTTTCAATAAATGATCCTCCAAACATAGCAGACATCCACTCACAGCTGCAGATCAGCAGTGGCTTGTGGGCCTTGATGCTTCCATCGTCCAATTTAAATGTCACATCTGCCAAGGGAACAAAGGCACAGGAGTGCTGCAAGTCTGTGTTTAGGGTTCTCAACAATGTGTTTCACTTGAACTCTGTTAACAAAGGACTTCCTTCATTTCTCATGACCTCCACCTCAAAAATAACTCTTGCATTTAAAATAGTTAACAAAAAGCTTTAATTGTAAAGGGGCATATTGAACGTTCAACATTTCTGAGAATTGGGTTGCTTATTTAAAAGCTGTGAGTAGATTTTGAGAAATGAAACTACAGAATCCCAGGCTGGAAGAGTTGGCCTGAGTAACACTACAATTTTGGGGTCATCCCTCCTCCCAGAACAATGTAACCTGTCACACTGTTTGAAGTCTATGAAGTGACAGTAACATGGATGAGAAAAAAAAACAACATAGTTCTCCTCCTGCTTAAGCATGTATTTACTTACCAGAAAATGTCCCTTTGCAAAGGCACTCTTTTATCCGATTAGCTTTTCTGACATGAAATGCTTTAGTAATCTCTTGATTCATGAAGGCTTCTTTATTCATAATATTCTCCACCATCATTCGCAAGTCAAATACTTCCAAGATTTCAGCAATCTGAGCCAGTCTGGTGAGGTCTTTTTCGTTTTCATCCAGTTGGCCTGTGTATAAAAACTGCAAAACAGTTTTAAAAGGTGCGGCCTGCACAGAGGAATCCATTTTTACCACAGTTACAGGACACGTCCGCTTTGAGACAGGATTCACTTGCATTTCCTTGTGCACACTAACAAACCCCTTACCCCAGGAGGACAGAGATCTTGCTGCAGAGTTTGTTTCACCAGATTCAGCTTCTAGCATGTTTAAAGACTCACTGCTTTCTGGTGGGGGAATTTTAACATCAAGAGATTTCAAGGATGCCTCATCACTGTCACTGCTTGTCTCAAGGTGACTGGGCAGAACATCCTTATTTGTATTTTCTTTATTACATTGTGTTTCATCCAAGTATGGACTTTCCTCACATTCCATTAAGAAAAGGTCATAAAACTTTGAAGAGGAGGTAGCTAGGTAAATCTTGTGAGCAAAAATGCAGTCCTGCTCCTGAAGAACAAACATGACATCTGCACACAGTGGGCTGTCCAATAAATATCCAGCTTCATTCATGCTCGGCGTGGGACACTCAGGAATTTTGATAACTGGAGGAGGGGCTTTTGGAGGTAGGAATGGAGCCTGAAGCAAAGGTTTTTGGACCTTCTTCAAATGAGATTTCCAGAATTGCAGGTGTCTTCTGGAGATCAGGGCAGCTCTAATTGCATTGTCAAACACATCTTTAATTCCAAACTGGTCAAATACACTGGTTTCATAGTAGGGTATCCCGAGTTCCTTGGCAACCTCTCTGCCTCTTTCTGGTGGCAAAATGTCTCCCCTTTTTATTGGCCTAGGGTTAAACAAAAAATGAACCTTGTCACACAAAGTTACCCTAGAAAGCATGGAATTTTGCCAAATATTCAGCACAAAATCTGAGATAACTATCATTCAAATGAAACACAATATAGAACTAAGTACACAAAGCCCTTTGGAAATCTACAATAATGACTCCACAAAGTTTTAGAATAGCACATACTTCTAATTTCATTTAAGTTTGGTGGTGTCTTTGCAATGTTGAAATATAGAAATAATTTAGGCAAAATGGAGCTGCCTCTTACTTCAAGTGAAATTTACAGTAAAAAATCTGATAGGATACTCGAGAACTTTCATTATTTAAAAAACCTCCTACCATCCCTTACTACTCAGATATTCTGTCACAACCATCATTTAAACACAAATAGAAATTATCATGACATAAAAAAATGCCAGAAATACAGCTAAATATGAAACAGAAATATTTCTTAGGCTCATGCTTTTTAAAGAAAATCATAGTAGCCTACAACAAAAGAGTAACAACACACACTGCAAGAGATAGGCTTGTTTTGGCTGCAGAGGTATTATGTGGGAACTCATGAATTTCCAGAGCAGCTCTAGTACATGATGCAGGGTAAACAAACCAGTAAAAAGTCTGGGCTGGGATCCATTTTCCCAGCAAAAAAATCACCTCCCCAGAAGACAAGACCCAAGAGTGTGTTCTCTAAGCCCACCACATTGAGCAGACACGAGCTGGCACAGATGGAACACACCCCAGACAACAGCTTGCTGGGGGCCAGCTAATAAATAACCAGTTCAGGTGGCAGGAGTCTGTGCCAGACACAGAGTTCTGACTCAAACTTACTAATGGTAAATCAGGGATCAGGATTAGGGCAGAAGAGGAGTTTGAAAAAAGACCATTTCTGTTTAAAGAGTCAACCAAAAAGCCCACCCCACCCTCACAACAAAGAAATGTTTAATAAACAAACAGACCTATAAAAATCATATTGCTAAGTCAAGAGTTTGACTGCAATGCAATGCAAAGGGCCCACAAAATATTAATTCCATTTCTTTACGGAAATTTGTTATAATACAGTCATTAATTACACAATCATGGATATTATTTCCGTGAATCTGGTTCATTGAAATTCCCATAAAAGGAATAAATTAGAAGAAAGCCAGTTATTGTGGGACTGCTGTGGCCAAATATGTGAATGGTTGTAATTTGTATCTGGGAGAAACAAAGCTTCTCTAGAACAACCCCCAAACACTCTTTTAATCTCAGAACTTTTAGAAGTTTAATTTGCAACCATTTCATTTTATGCTATGATCTAGGATTACATTTCCAACAAAAAAAAGAGAATTAAGGAAATTTGAGAAGAATCTGCCAGTTTAAAACAGTACCTGACAATCATGAGAGGGTAGGACATGATACACATGTTCATGGATAAACATACATAAGAAAACATTCAATAATTATTACCATCTCTATCTTACTGTAGTGTTCTGCCATCCAAATATATTTAGATAGCCAATGTACAAAAATTTTGTGGGAAACTTAATAACTGTGTGTGTTCAAGAACTAACCAACTCAGACAACAGAATTAAAAAAGGAGAAAGCACATATATTCTCATTGTACAAAAAAAAAGGAAACTAGGCTTTTCAGTTTCTCTTTTGCAAGTGCTGTACCTGACTACCAAGGTGATTTTTTTTTTAAATTCTCAATTTTGTTTAAACTTTACCTTGCCAGAGGCCGTCTGGCTCTGTTAACAGCCTCGAGGTCGGCATAGCGGAGATCCAGCTGGCAGCCCACCAGAATGACAGGTGTGCGAGGACAGAAGTGCTTGATTTCTTGATACCACATTGTTTTCACATGATTCAGGGAATTAGGATTAGCAATTGAAAAGCACAGAACAACAACGTCGGACCTAGAAAGGTAACAAGAAAATACCTGATGAAAACCCCACAAATGATTTTTGCTGCAGTTTCACCTATTTCTGTTACTGCTCCGCTCTGCTCTGCTCTTTGACAAACATGCTGACACCCAGATGTCAGAATACATGTTGTTCGTGCAGAGGTGTGAGAGAAGCTACACATTTCACCACAAAAGCATGGGAGCACAAAGCCACATACCCAGGAAGCACTGCCCCTCCATGCTGAGATGATCCCAGCACGTGTGAGCGGAGCACTAAGAAGAGAGGTAGGGCTTTCCATTCTCTACTTTTACACAACAGTTACTCACAGACTGCCACTGCTCCAGAAACAATTCTGCTGACTGGACACCTAAATTGCAGTTCAAAGATCATTGGTGCTTAGGAATTAGAGAGGAGCTGTGCAAAACTTCAGAACAGCCACACAGGCAGACACAGGTCACTTGTGAACTTGTCATGGAGAAATACCTTTACTGCACTGTTTGAAGTACTGAGGTGGTTGCCTTCGCAATGTGCTTTGCACAGCAATTCTCCAATGTCTTTAATAAATAACCTGTTAGAAGGGCAACCTACTGCAAAATGACCACTTCTACAATATCAGCAAAAATAAACATTACAGTGAAAATAAGGTCAGTAAACCATAGAATAGGACAGTGGCTTAAATTAAGAGTAAGCATGGCAATATTTGCAGGCTTTTAAAGGTTTCTAAGAAACCAGAAACTACTTCACTAAATGAACTTGTTATATAAATTTTAAGTGTGAGGATTAAGGTTGGCAGTTCATCCACTGAACCACAGCCTAACTCTTGTCAGAGCTGGCACCCAAAGGCAGAGAAATGATTGAACACCTGTCTCAGGGCATACCTAACTAGGGGCAATTTCATTATTTATAAACAAGCAGCTCTCAAGCTCTTGGGTCTCTTATGGGAAAAAAATAGAAAAGAAAAGAAGAAAAAAAGCTGAATTTAAACTCTTGAGAAAAATGGAGGAGAAGGGACATTTTGAGGAGGCAACTTATTGCTACAGAATTGTCAGCAGGATAAGCTCAGCAATACCATCTCTATCTCAGTTCTATTATTCTTTAATTTAGCACCAATGTGTTGTATCTGCAGTTTGTGTCATGTACAGAGCATCAGCAGCAGTGAATCTTAACATTCACCTTTTAAATAATGAAATACCTCCTCAGTAGTGCTGCTTTCTACATTTCACTGAGGGCATAGATATATCCAGCTATTTCTAAAGATAGCTGCACACAATAAAGAGACTGCTGTGAGCATCAATTTAATGAAAGAGAAATGCTCCTGCTCCAAATTTCTGTCTTATATAAACTGCAACACATCTGTCATATCTAGGAACAAGGCCTTTTGAAACTGGAAAGTTCTCTAGTAAATAGTGAAGGGCTAAGCAGCCAACACAATGGTCTGCTGCACAGCTGAGGCAAATATGCTTTAAACTCAAACTTGCTCTATTCAAGGTCAGGTAGGAGTAAAACCTAAACCCCAGCAGACATTTGCTCAGCTCCCAGAAAGAGAAATCAATGTACACCTAAGGTACAAAAAACTCTGTGTTACATGTATTCTAATAGGGTCAATTGTTGTTTAATTCAAGGCCATCACGACTGCTGGAGTGGCAAGCGTTGGCCGCCTGGCTGCTCCTAACTACAGCTAAGCATCTTACAGAGACAGCCTGTCAGCATCCTTCAGAAATTAATACCTAAGCCCAGTAATTGCAGTCACGAGGACCCAACCCTCCTGACTTTACAAGCCACAAGACACACACCACCTCTCCCAGAAAACCAAAAGGAAACAACTCCAGGCAGGACACACCAGTTCCCCCAGGTGCCCGGCGCTGGGCTGGACACAGCGTGTGCTCCGGAGAGAGCCAGGGGTGAATTGTGTCCCTGGGCAGAGCAGCCCAGAGCACAGCCCTGCGTGTCTTACAGCCCTTGCCAAAGGAGTATCATGTTTTTGCCACTATGGTCCTTGAGCAGCTCCTCGCCTCTGACCTTTGCTGGGTGACCGTAAAACGGAGATGAGCAAAGCTGGGTTCTTCCAAAACTCACCGCAATGCACTAAAAGGACACTGTCGCCTTACTGCCTTCCACATGAAGGGAATAACAGAGTAAAGAGGTAAACAAAAAGTGATTTGCACATTATTTATCCTGTGTTAAAACCTGGACTTCCCCATAAAACACAGATTCCTGAGAGTTCTGCACTGGGCAGAGAGAAATTAATGGTTCTGTGCCATGAACAGGACGGATGGGAAAGCCCTGGGTAGTGGCAGAGTTCACATGCTGAACCAGCACCACAGCTGGCTCTGCTAGCTCACAAAATACAGCCACTCTATCATAATAAATTAAGTTTTTATTCAAGTCATAGGCACAATTTGCACTCAGTACCAACTGGAGACAGAAATGTATGAGGAAGATTAACCAGCTACATAGAGCTGTGAGCATTTGAGGAAAGGTGTCCTTTGGAAACTTTAATTAATAATTAAAGTACCTACGATTCCTATTAATGTCAAAGGCACATTTATAACTTGCTAACACTGCAGTATAAAGTTTAGTTTGACATTTGTTCATAAAAAGCAGACCCTGTCAGGTTAAAATAATGCATGAATATTTCCTAAACATTAAAAATTTACCAATGTTATTTTAATATTCTCAGGGAATGTAAAAGGGTATGATTTTTTAAAATGCCTATTTTACTGCCGTTTTTGTACAGTTACTTTTTGTGTTGGTTACCTAGAGAATGAGAAAGAAGAAAACAGAAATAAACCTGATTTGTCCTCTCTCTCTGCAGCAACATATTCACAAATACAAGCTGCATTTATTCTAAAAACGTAATTTCATTGCCATCTCCCAGTAAAATTCAGGAATAATACAAGAAACATTTTTATAAACTTGAACACCAAGAAGTGCTTTATAGAATCGTTGAACAGTTTGGGTTGAAATAGACCTTAAAGACCAACACTTTCCACTCCCCTGCCATGGAAAACCAGGAAACCCAGACTGAGATCCTGAGACCCTGGGAGTGGAAACCAGCACAAGAAATCTACCTAATACCTATTCACAAAGAAATAATTCACTAAGCTCAAGATTTTGACAGAAAGTAGCTTCCCACACTTATCATTTCCAAAAGATTTTCATGTTGCCTTGCAGCCTTTCAGTGCAGAGCCCAAATGCCCCCTTTCCACCCAGCCCCTGACTTAGGAAAGCAAGGCAAAATATGAAATTATGTAATACCACAAATAACAACTGCCACACTTTTTTACTCCTCAAGGAAGGCTTAAAGCATTGGGAGTGTCCTTGTATCATAGATAAATTACATATACATCAAGTTGAGCCTCAGGCTCATTAACAGCACCATTTGGCACACACCTTTCTAAAGAAGGAAGGATTCCTAACAGTAATTCCATAGCAACCTCTTTCCACTCACAGTATGGAACCACAGTGGGATGCAGAGGAGGGAAGTAGGTCTGCATTAATTTCAGTGGCCTCAGTATATAAAGCATTTACTTCCCCATCAGCTGAATGAAACAGCCTCAAATGTTCACACAGGTAACAAAATAAGAAAAAAACCAGTGCATACACACAGCATATCAGAATAAAGTTACTGGAGACAGCTGTCTATGGGACCCTCTCTGCTTATTACAGTCTTTCTTGGGCCTAAGTCAAACTCAAAAGAGAAATAAAACATAACAAATACATGTGTACATTGTAAAAATGGTTCTTCACAATTCTTCATGATCATATGATGAAGAACCTGAATAGGTTATAAACCACTGTAAAGCAGAAGGGGAGACTCACATAATTGGGTAGCTGAAGATGATTTAAGATACTGCCTATTGCTTTTTTGCAGCAGAAAACATAAGAGGAAGCAGCAGAGCTGAGAGACACCTGAAGGTAACTGGATTCCCCATCAGCTGAGCCTCTGCTAGTGAAGCAAGAGACTGTCCTGCGTCTGTTCAGCACCTCTGCTCCAGAGACATCTCTGAGGATCACTTCCAACCCAGGCCAGCAATGGCTTCAGAGGCACAGGGAATGTGTGAGCTTTCATTCACAAGGCACTTCTGAAACCTCAGACCTTCTCTGAAGAAAGGAGGGGAGCTGCTGGCCCAGCCTCAGCTGAGGCACCAGCTGCTCCATGACACGGGGCACTGATCTAACTAAAGGCAGACCAAGTAGCTCTGTGAAGCCACAAACTCACCCTAATCTCACTGAATTTGATGAATGCAAATACCTTTTTACATCAAAGCTACCTTGGTTTTGTTCTTACAGAAATAGCATCATCATTATCCCATGGGGAAAAAAAATCAGAAGGAGGTTGCTGGAAGTCTTCAGATTATCAGTCACAAAGCCCTGTTCTCATGGACTCCTTTCAGAAGCATTCCAAAGGTACATTTTTAGGGATTCAATTACATTGGAGTAACTGGTAAAGGGAATTGTAATCACACAGAAGAAGTTAAATGCATGTGTTCCTCTGCATACATACAATACCCACAAGGCTTACAAAATCCATTCACAACGGAGGAAATACTCTAAAGATATTTTAAGAGGCTCTGTCAGCAGTCTAACAGCAAGACTCATTCACATTTGTAAGTCATGAGGAAAAAGCTGTTTTCTGTCCATGCTGTATGAACAGATTTTGTTTGGTCTACAGCTCATATTTAAGTTGCAAGTAAATAAGTCATCCTGGCTGAATTAGCTAACAACTCCCATTCATGGTATTGAGAATAAATATTTGATTGAATTAACTCTTTGCAGGTTTGTGCTTATGTTTACACATACTAGAGCTGCATGCTAAAAAACCCAGGAAACAGAGGCTATTTATCAAATTAGCCAAACATGTTCACCTGAGGGAGGGGAAAAAAAAGAAAAGGATGCAAAAAGCCAGAAAAAGAACTACAAGCCAGCTTCTAGAATTAGCTTGAACATGATGATATGTTGACACTCATTCAAAAGCAGATTGGACAGGAGGGTGGGAGATAGTGAATCCTGACAAGTTGAAATGTAAATTAAGATGTTTTGTCTTTACACTTGCCTCCCAGAGAAACTGCTACAGAATAACAACTTGGGCTTTAAATGAAGTTCACACCTCATCTGCAGGCTTAGAGAATACAATAGCACCAAGGGTAGATTGTTATTAAACAAAGAGGTGGCTGGGAGCTGGAAATCAATACACTAAATCATAACCAAGACATTATCATTTTACAGCATTTTGGGATGATTGTGCACCAAATGAAACCCTATGGGAGATTATCAATAAATGGCTGTTTGGCATCACGTACTACCTAAGCTGAACTGAACAGACTATTTCCAAAACTAAAACACATACTTTAGTCTAAGATGGGGTTGAAATGTCATTCTGTAAACTGCAGCAAATGTTTCCACAAGTCTCTGCAGCCACATCCCCCTCACTCCCTTAAGCTGTCAGGAACTGTTTCCCAAAGCTCCCAGAGGAGTGTGATTATTAAACTAAACACCACAGAGCAGAATGCAAGCTGATCTCACTCTCCATACTCCCATTAAGGGATGGCACAGAAACATTAACTATTCCATTCCCAGTGGCATTTAAATGTTCCTCTAGTTCTGTCACACAAAAATAGTGGAAAACAGATTCCTTTTCCCCTCCTTTCATGTTTCTATCTGTGAAAAATAAAGTTAAGAAGGATTTAACTGTGCTACAGGCCCTATTAACTGTTCATCCTGTCATCTATAGCATAATCTATTTATGTAACATTTTCTAAAACTGTATGGAGCAAACTTTTCCAAGGAGCAGCAGGCGAGTTAATGACTTGCTGGTTCTTGTTACACCAGGTTTAGGTCAATTAGAGGTCTTGGCTGAGTGTTTGCTGGAGTAAGCCTTCCCCTGCATAAGGTGCAGATGCACAGAATTTTTTTAAGAGAATCAAAGGATTATATTATTATATGATCCTTCAGACAATCAAAACACGGGGCACTTGCAGGTGTAACCTTGAGCAGTTTGGCATGAAATAGACCTTTCACTGTATTGCAAGATTTGACACAGCTGACTAGACTGCAGCTCAGTGTACAGAGGTGATTTAAAATAAATTCCTATAAATATGAACATTCAGCACTGAAAAAACTAGTTTTAAAATGCCAACCCAGATGAAATACTAAACAGTCTGCTTTAAATGCTACATTAACATTCTTAAAACAACCAAGTACCTAAGCAGTAGTTTCAATCACAACATTTTAAAACTGAAATTCTATTTCAGTCTATTTCATTAATAGACTTGCAGAAAAACCACTAAGAAGAGAGCAGGCTTCCAGAACAGCCTTTTAAAGCTAATTAGGATACAGCAAACCTCATTCTACACAAGTTCAGTTCTGCAAACCTCACAAATGAATCACTGTGTTCATATGCTTAATCCTCGAGATCTCCAGTTATTCACGTCCTCCTCGGCGTTTGCAGGATTAGAATCTAAGTATGTTGTTTCCTCCCTCTTCCATCCTGTCAGTAAATGTGGGATCAGGGCTCAGAACATGCCTGATTCTGCTCTCCTAATCTCCAGTAATCTTCTCAGTGACACAGTATCTGTTGCAGAATATCGGGAGGCCACATCAAAGCAGAACAGTGAGTGGAAACATGAAGTTACATCCAAATTTATCAATGCAGGGTCCACATGCTGCCAAAAGGTAAAACAGTATCTGTGGACATCTTCTAGTAGCACTAAATATTAAGGTAATATTTACCTTAAAGTCTGTAACTTCTGTCACAAAGCTTATTTACAAACAGTACAGGTTGTGCAGCCCAGATGTGTTGCCACTTTAGCTCCTGACAGAAAATTCCAGGTAATTGATGAAATCTCTGTGAAAACTCAACTAACAGTGCTGTACACAAAGGAGTGTTGTACAAACACACAGACCTCTACAGCCTGAAAATTTAATGGGTGGATTCAACCAGCAGAACCCTCTACAGCATTTCTAAAGGGTAGAGAATAGAAAAGACCATCCTCCTTCAAAGTCCCTTGTGTCATCAGGCAGCACAGAGAGAAGAAAAACAGCAAGACAATACATTTTGGCCACATGCAATAAAAAGCTGGGGCTGACACTATACAAAGGGCATTCATTCCCAGCTAGAAAAAAAATGTCTCTGTCTGTGAAGGTCTGATCAACTGCAGTGACTGAAGCAGATATGAAAAGGTTATGAAAAATTTCAACAAGGTGAAAAAATGCATGAGGACTGAGACCTCTCAAATGTGAGTTATGAAAATATATGTCCAAAACCCACCTTCAGCTCAGTATTTGCCTAATACAGCTGTTCTGCTGTCTGTACTGCCACAAGGTCAGATCTAATTAAACAAACCAGAAAGACTATCACTGGCTTCAGTCCTTGCTCAAAGTACTCTGAACTTTTACAAACATATGTATATACACACACATATATAATACATGTTGGAAAAATCTAGATCACATTCATTTAAATATATATTTATTATACATGTATTTTTTTAGAATTTCCAGGGTTAATTGATTCACTAACAAACATTTTATATTTATAGAAGAAAAAACTCAGCTTCAATTAAGGAAATACAGAAAAGCCTCATCTTTCATGAATCTAGCTCTGCTCTCAAGAGGTTAGCTGCCCATTCAACATCACAGCTTTTAATAAAATGAATATTTCATTGATTGAGAGTGATATTTCCCAACATCTCTTCTTGTTTGTTGCTTGTTAGGCAATTATATCAAACACTGCTTATACAGGCAGAGAATGCTCGTGCTCAACTTTCTGAGACTACGATCTTATTTTGAGAATGTTCTTTAAAATTCAAAATAGGACAACAGTTGTTGACAGAGCTTAGCAGGCTGCTCAAGGAAATGTAGCGTAGTAAAACTATGCTGCTTTTTAAATATTTATATCTTTTTAATCCTTGCAGCAGATAATCCTCTTTGCAGTGGGCAGGAACATGAATACCCGTGATTGTTAAGTCCTTGCTTTCCAAAATTCAGATTTGCAATTTATTTCTACCTCCAAAATTTGAACGCAAGTATTTCTTAAAATTTTACTTGGATCAATTTACCTTCCATAAGCAAAGCGCCTGTCTTTGTGGTGGTCCCCAAAAGTATCCCACAGCCTGAGGGAAACACTCACTTCATCCACAACATCTCTTGAGCGTTCAAGGACCTAGAAGAGAACACACAAAACATTCTCTTTCCCTCCACCAGACAATTACTTCGTAATTCACCCCATTAAAAGGTCCAAAACATACTAGGTCAAAGGTCTATCTCATGCAGTTTTTACCAAATGAGTATCTTATAAAACAGGCAGAATACTTACATCCCTAAAAATAGGTCTGATAAAGAAATTGCTTTAGAACAAGAGGTGTATCAGAGCACGGCTGCAGTAGAGGTCACTCATAAAATACTTGTGAGCTCATTGCTGCATCCTGGCAGGGTAAGGCTTGCCAAGAAACAATAGCAGCACCTCACAGCATGTGCTGCACACCTTGCACACCTGCAGCCCTTACCTCCTGGCAGACACGGTACTGATCAATGGCCCAGACGGTCGGGACGTGCGTTGCCAGCAGCTGATACTGAGTCAAGGTTGTGTTGCAGGCTCTGGCACAGATCAGACGAGTCTTTCCCACTGCATTGTCTCCAACCACCACGCACTTGATAGTTTCAACGTTGGGTCTTTCGTAGTCCATGTCAATGTCCATTCATCAGAAACTGGAACAAGACAGTTAAAGTCGTTTTCTACTTCTGTGTAGAAAGTAGAAATTACTGTTTAGAATCAGAGCCTTTAACTTCCTCTCATGAGAGATGCCTGGAGACAGCAAACTTTAAGGAAAATTGTATAGTAAACTGTCCCAAAGTAGGCCAGGCAATCCTTTAAATACTGCTCAGTTATGCAAATACACAACTATTTGGACCACAGTGCCTTTATGCTGCTCACATGCTATTTTCACTTTGGCTTCTGTAAACACAAGCCTGTTTGCAGAAGATAGATCTTGGTAAAACAAGGACAGCTAGCACAAACTTACCTCTTGCTAATACTTTTTATGCCAGGAGGAAAAAAAGCCTGGGCATCAGTGGGTTTAACCTGAAGGATACCAGTATAAACCTGCCTTCTGCAATCCTGTCCATTCAGGATTTGATTTAGGGCTGTCCAGACAACATTGGTAACAGCAAGTCACACAGATGGCTTTAACACACAATAAGACTCAGATGTAAGACAACTCCAGAGACTGTTCACTACAAAACCACAATTCCCATTACATCCTGCAAGTATCACACACTCTCAATTGTCCAAGGAGAAGTTTGTACAGATCATGGACCAAAATGAAACCAAAGAGCCAAGGAGGAACTTGCAAATATACTTATCTATACTTTGAAATTCTTTTTGATGTGAAATAGAAAGTGAAGAGAAGTAGTTTTTTGAAGATACTGTCCTCATGGAAAGATATTATTGAAATTATTTCCTTAAATATTCTATGGCAGTATATTGAACAAATGCCTGGATACAAAGGCAAGCTGAAAAAATGGATATTTGAAAGACTAAAACCAACTCCTGCATGTTTAGTACAGTCTGTCATTTTCATATGTGGGATCATAGTTTGATATATCTGAATTTGATTTTCTAATGTCTAGCAGTCTGATGAGCAATCTGGTCTCTGCCAGGGAATTGTAATCAAGGAGGGAAAATGCAAGTCACAAACCTTTTCAGGAAGGCTTGCCTAATAATTATTTCAGCAAGGAACCTACAGCAATTTAATTGACAAAACACAGGTCATCATCTGGAGTGATGGTGTCCTCTTTTCTGAGAAGAAAGCACTACAGATAAAGAAATCCAATGACTTGTTTTAATACCTTTTTTAATATTCACATCTCATTCACACTTAGATATAGACTATATATTAGCTGTCAGGCTGTTTAAAATAACAGATTCAAGCTATTTTCGTTCCCATTTTTCACTGTCAGAGGCACTATGTTCTGATTTAAGAAAAAATCCTGTTTAGCAACTACTAGTCAAACAGCAATTTTAACTGTATTCTTTTCATTATTTAAACTGATGTACACCAAGAAACAAAAGGCTTTATTAGAACTGAACGCTACCCATTCAGGCAAAATTTTGACTATGGAATGTTTGCTGATAACTATAGTGGCTAAGGCACATTTGTAATCTTTATTTACATGTGGAGGGACGAGTTAGGGACAACACAGACAAGGTGCAAGAGTGATTTTTGCCACTATTGCGTCCCACTGATGTTTCCACAGACACTGAATGCTTCTGGAAATGCTGCAGCACAGACTCTGGAAGCGAGAATACATTTTGAAGTTATCCTACCCGAGAGTGAAACGTGGGTGCAGACACTTGGCATCCCGGCCCGAGAGCGTGGCTGCACAAGCAGAGATCAGCAATGTGAAGATGCAGGGCAGAGAACACTCTTGGAACACACAGACGGACACACGGAGCATCGGGCACACGTGAGCCCTCAGCGCCGCGTGACTCCGGCCCGCGGCACCGGCACCGGGGTTTGGGCTGCTGAGGACACAAAGCTGCTGAGAGACAGCCTTGATCCCTTCACCTGGCTGGTAACCTGCATCCTGGCCTGGAGGTAAAGCACTCCAGAGGCTCCCAGCTCCCCTCCGTGGTGCAGCCCCAGCTGCGTGCTGGATGGAAGCTCCCACGAGGCCGGTACCTGGGATGGCCACGGGCGCTGTACCCTCTCTGTGAGTCCAAACACAGGAAGGGAAACACGAGCTAACTCCTTCTTCCTCCTCAGGATCCTTGTTCCTCCTCAGTCACGATATCAATAAAAGTACAAAAAAAAACCCCTTTTTCCCCTCCACACTGCAGAGAACGTGGCATGTTCGTACACCGCAGCCTCGCAGGCAGGGCCCCAAACGAGTAGCAAAACCCCGAGAGCTTTCAGCACGTGATCTTAAAAAGTTTCAAGTCTGAGAATAAACAGCAACCCCCTTGACATATTATGGGGTATTAAATTACTTCATATTTTATTCATCATGGACTAGACGTCACAGATGGAATGTGGAAATGTTTACAAGGCTAGAAAGCAAAATGAAGGAGCATGGCTAGCCAATGTGTCTGGTTGGTTTTAAACTACCAAGCAGAGATGCCAAATCAATTTTTCTTCCAACCCAATATTCCATTAAAAAGCTGTTACACAGATTAGCTGTCATATTATATAACAATTTGATTTAAAAATTCTTCTTAAATGGTAGTTCTGCATAAAATGTGCTTCAGTCACTCACAAAATATGTATTAAGTACAAAGTCTGGAATCTTAAAAAATTTCCAAGTGGATAATAAAGCCAGCTTAAAATTAACAGGCAAATTTAAATATAAGTAACTAGATAAATCAATGCAACTATTGGAGAATCCTAGAAAAGGAACACCTGAAAAAAAATTAGAATTACTAGGGTTTTAATTTTCCAATATACTTAATAACTTAATTAAAGCAAAGTTATCACAGGACTCAGACACAGCATGCCTGAATGCCCTGCTGTAGATCAATGGCAATCTAATGAAGATATTTTTAGCATGACTCAATACTGCACAGGACAGAGATTAAAATAAACTGGCAATGAAAACAAAAGTAGAGCTCTGTGGCTGAAGCTGTATTGCTTAACAAAAGTTCTTAAATATCCTCCAGTATCTATAATATAACTATGTGTTAAAAATCCACATCATTTTAACATTGTTCACTAGTTTTCAGGAAGTGATTAAAGCAGAAATAGCTCCTGAAGAGACTGACAGACAGAAGCCTGGACAGATATTTAGGCACCTCAAGTAAAACCAGATGCTGACAACAAATTCCAGTATAAACAATTAGCAAAACAAGTTGATTAAGTGCTTACAAATGTAGCCAGATGCCTTCTGGCTACTGGAATGATTAAAGCCAGGAATACATGCAAGATCTAAAGAATACAGCCACAGTTAGTTTTTTTAAGGTAGCTTCTAGGTTAAGCTGGTGCTAAACCTATTATATAATCACACTGATTAAAAATGCTGAACATGTATTTACAAAACTAGAATTAAAAAAAAAAAAAGACAACTAGATTTGAGCTCTGAAAGTCTGGTAATATCTAGGATGACTAACTGGAACCAAAACTGAACTGGTTAGACAAGAACAAAGCAGCGTATATAAAGATTTTTTTTTAAAAAAAGGCATAATATTCTAAGATCAATGAAAAACTGGCTAAAACCAACCTACAACCAGCAACAGCTTAGTTTACCAGCAAAACAAAGCAGGGTAAAACTATGAGGAAAGTTACTGGAAGTGTAACCAGTCCCAGAAAGGGCACTGACACAAAAGCCAGAGAGAGACAGAAAGGCCATCAAATGGGGGCCAGCAAGGAACCTACCAGGGAAAAGGTCGGATCAGAAATCACCATTTCCAAAAGAAAGGAGCACAATATTCAGCTGCTTAAACCAGCTCTAAAGAAAGATGAGCAGATGGATGGAAATGGAAAAAAGATACCCGTAAGAATAACACAGAATCTCAAAAATCTCTGAGGATGTTCTATTTTTACATTGTCACCTGTGATTGTTTGCAGATGAAGAGAAGACAGAGGCAGCCAAAAAAGCAGGAGATGTGAGCAGACTCAAGATCTAACATAAAGCCATTTCATTCATTCCCTTGATTAGCAGTTAAGAAATATTCCAAATAAAGCTGATTTATTTCCAAATAAATATAAAGCTACTGTTTTGAACCACGGCTTGCAGATGGTTATGGTTGCCAAATTTTTTTTCTATTGCTTCACCTCAAATTGCCATGGGGTGCTTGGTTTTTCATTTACTTTTTCCTCATTGCTAAATGAGTTGTTATTATAATCACCATAAAACAGCTGTGGTTGCCATAGCATGCGAGCTGGTCAGCCTCAATAATGAAACACTCCCTTTCTGGAGAAATTTTCCAAAAGATCTGTAGATTAAGCACATCACCTGATTATTGAGTCCACTGGTACACAGATTAAACACAACAGACACACACAATCCCTCTAACTCTCTGTATTAGTTTAGGTGTATTAATATACAATAGATAAACAGATCATAACCATTAATTTGTTTTCAAAATGCAGCTTAATATGTAAAGCTATGATTGCATTTTTCTCTGCTAGAAACAAGGTGAAGATCCAAACCCAAAAGCAAGTTGCCTGTGGAGGATCAGGAATCCACCCCTGTGGATCCCTAAATGCCCACTTTGAAATCTCCAGATGTTTAAAACCCTCACGTAGCATATGCAAAACATAACCAAGATTTTTTTTCAAAGAACAGTAGCTAATTATCAACCCTTTTCTCTTCAGCACAAACCAACCACAAATACCACAAATAAATCACAAAGAGTGTCTACATTAATGAGTGATTATGGAGTGATCCTGCAGCCATTTACTTCTTAGCTGTGTACTTACAGGACCCCTCAAAGCAAGCATTTTACTTAGCTCTTGTGCTAAGAGCAAACTCTTCAGATGACAGTTCAGAGTGACAGCATGTAAGAATCTTGCCTGCTCAGTGGAGTTTTTCTTCAAGTTATTCCATGGGAAAAAAAAAATAAATTTCGACCTGTGTCAAGTAATCTGACCAAACATGCAAACCAGGAACTCCTTCAAACAAAGGGGGTGCCAACCACAATTAAAATGCCGTAATTTTACAAAAGAAATCTAATGGAAAGAAACACCAAAATCTAACATGACTTAATATGAATGGTGGGCATGGGAATTATCTGAAAAACTCAGGCCACCAGTAAGGCAAAAAGATCATCAAAATTATCCCCAAACAACACACTTCCCTAAAACTATGTGAAAGTGCATTTGTAGCTCCTCCATATTTCAATCTATTCTGGAGATGTATTTTTTAGTATAACTTTGGAGTGACTCCTTCAGAGAACCATTAGGCAATAACACGTCAAAAAGAATACAAAAAAAATTACAAGACTATGCAACACTTTTGCCTCCATCCCCAAGTTGCAAAATTACTGCTTGCAACCATGGAAACTGGAAAAGGAGATGCAAAATGCCAAGTTCTTCAGGCACTGAAATCACTACCTTGCAGTGCAGAATCCCAAGGCACCAGCAGGCTGGCAGGGACCAACGAGCACATGAGCCAGAGTAAGTGTGTGAAATGTTCCTGCTCAATATATAACCCACCATGTGGTGTTTCAGAATCTTTGGTGGATTAACACAGATATGCCAGGGGACAAAGCAGGAGGAACTTAGTGTTCACCTGTGCAAGAATGTAGAATTCACAGACAGCTCTGATCTGGGGAAAAGTTAAGGGCCAAAAGGCTGCTTTGTGGTTTGGCTCAATTTAATCAGTGAATTTAGGGCCCCAACAAGTATATTCGTAAGGTTAATCACAACATGGGATCAACCAAAGATAAACTACCAGGAGCTGAAAGAGCATCACAAAACATTTTTTAAAAGGTGTACATTAATATTTTATTAAATCACAGGAGACTGGTTTCAAAAGGAAAACTATTCCTGGTCAGCACCAAAGAACTAGCTGGTAACACAGGGTAGTAAGAATCAAGGTGGGATCAGATCACTAGGTCACCAGGGAACAAGGTGGACATGATGCATATCAGGCTGGATTCTTGTCCAGGATGAAGCAGCATTACCCTGTTGCCATTATTTCAAGTTCTGGCAGCTTACAGGGAAAGACTGAAGAGTCTACCTCAGAAGGAAGAAATTAAAGATTAACTCTGGAATTTATCACCTACTTGCCCTACCTGGTCTATCAGCAGAAGAAAACAACAGATATACCAATGACTAGGGAAGGAGAAAAACCCTTATATTCTAAAGCTGACCTGATTGCAAATGTGAGACCCTGGGCTCCCCCATGGGTAGGAAGACATGGGCAGTTGATGGAAATGTTTCACTGCACAAGGTGATAAATGAGATAACCCTGGCTGCTGCTGCCCGCAAGAGTGCAGGTCAACAGAAACACCTTTATCTTCCACATTGGCAGAACCTGGTTCTACCCTTTTTCTTCTGTCTTTCTGTTAGCTTAGGGCCAGTATCAACAAAGAAATAAATCCCTCAGAATGCTGCTAAAATTTGATACAGCTGGAAAAGTTCAACACTGAGGCTGTCATGAAGAGAGACTCCATTTGGCTTGCCTGAACCAGCTTCTTTCATGTCAGCTTTTGATCAATAAGCATCAGATTCTTTTCTGGATGCTACCTCTTACTTTTTAAAGACAGTAGTAGTCAGAAGCTTCCATTCAGCTGCCATAATCCCCACTCTATCCCTCAGGTCTTAAAGGGAGTGAAAAATTGACCATGGCTTCACACAGAAATGAAAGGAGCAGCCCCTAATGATGATGTAAAGTTGAAGACAGAACAGATGTCTCTAAGTTCGCTAGAAAACTTCTCAGCCAAATGATCACCACAACCCTCACAGAAATTGCAGAGACAAGGAATAATAATTCCTGGTTTGCTGCTTCAGATGCCTGTCACTCTGCTCCTTCTCTGCCTGCATGACTCCAGATTTGTTTGTTTCTGTTAATTATTAGGACCCATTGTCAAGCCCAACCTACCTCTGTGATGACACAAAAACTTTTGATCAGTAAGAATGAGCATTTCCTCAGATGCTCAAAAATCAGAGATCCTAGTAAAACACAAATTCTTCCCACATAACAATGTGTAAAACAGACTGCCCTCTGCTGAGGGCAGACAGCTCAATAGCTAAGAATGAAAACATTCAATTTTAGGTACAATAACAGATTCTCCTGAGCCTCCTCAAAAAAAAATGCAGCTCACAAGGACCTGTTTTTTTGTTATACACACTCAGTCTATCAGACCAAATAGAGACCCAAATGTAGAGTTCAGCATTAGACTTGAGCTATGTCAAGCACCTGACAAGTTCTTCAGGAAGACCTGAAGGGCAGAAATCAAAAAAGCTGATTACACTGAGCAGCTTACGTATTGTTTTGACCTGTGACATACCTTGGGATATCCTTTGAGATGAGATCATCGCCCTAGAAATTAACCCACATGGCAGGTGAAGGACATTTAACCATTTCAGAAACCTCATGTGTAGGAATCTGGGATGAGTGATTTTTACAGGGTGGCAGAGCCTGCAGCACTGCCACTCCTCCCTTCACCAATTTTCCAGAGTCTACCCCAAGAACAAGCCACTACACAAGGCAGTCCCCTGTGCCTCCTTTTGCTTCTTCCTTCTGGGTGTGCACAGAGGTGTGGAAAACAGCGCTCATAGTGGACCCACCCCTGGGAAGGGGGAAACATCCCTAGAGCTGGCACATGACTGATTTAAGGCTGGCACTTCAGCTTCGCCTATGCATCTTGTGAGGATTCCAGATATACCTGGCTACAACTGACTCTTCATTCCACCCACCAGAGATAATCATAGCAGACACAGGGGACTAGGCAGTGACCAAGACCTGGCATTGCTGTGGGTCATAATCTGTCACATCATCACAAACTGAAATTAACTGGCTGACATGAATAAAAGTGGCTGAGAACCAAGTACCTGAAGAATGGACAATACCCATTGATGGTGATAACCATCACCAAACAGCTGACACCTTTTAAAGCAGCCACCCATAAAATGCACAAAGTACTCAGATCACTCCTCCTTCTGCAACAGAAAATTATGTTGCTAGAGCTGAATAAGAGTGCACTGCTGACAGCATGTTAATTCAGCTCAAGAGTACATTTTTGAATCAAATATTCCATGGTTTGGTTCACATCAGGTGCAGCCAGAGTGCATAAACTGAATTTTGAAAGGGAAGGTGTGCCACCCACCAGCGATAAGCATTCAGTCCATGGGACCAGATTAAAGGCAGTCTGAAGTACAGCCCTTTGTCCCTGAGCTGCGTGCAGTGCGGACACTGGGTCCTCAGCACCAGGTTTTTCATTCCCAGATCCCCTGCTACTGCATCACATGATCCATCAGTGTAGACAGAGCATCAGGTGCTCTGGTTCCTGCTCTGGTACTTGGATTAATATAACTGGGGCAAAGCTGCAGTTGAACCCTTAGTGGCTGCCATGCCCAGGAGTATCTGGGACAATGTATAAAACTCGAAGCTCAAAGGAAAATGGGCCCCTGGAAAAGTCTGATTCAACAGTACTAGGCTTGATGATAATAAACTCCATGAAATGCCTGATTTTACTCTCATGTAATTAAGATGCTTGTGCAGTATTAAACTACTGATACTTTAGCAGAGGTTGTTAGTGATTGTACACACACATGAAACAGGTGTTGACACTGTATGCTGTTTCTAAGCAGTGCTCCCAACAGTACTGAAAGAATATCAACAATAACCACCAAATACGGCATTCTCACAACTTTTGTGCCTTTCTGTGGGGAAAATATTTACTGAGCTTCACTAGAGCTACAAACATAGAATATTCCAGAGATACTGGTGACCTTCTAGCACAGAGAGCTGTTAAATTCACTTTCTGTACTTGTTCTCTTTCCAAAAGGTAGAATCAGGCTCTTGCTTCTTGAACTTTATGTGACATTTCTTATGCATTCTCTTCTTTGTTAATCAGTGATCTTAGAAAGACATTAATAGGGATTCTATTCATTCCCAAAGACTACTACCATTAGGAAACTACCAAAGGAGAGTGAGACCTCATAATGACAGCAGGAAAAACCCACCCAAGGACCTAAACACTCACTGGAACAGCAAACGCTTCAAGTAAATGCTATTTTCAGATAACGGGTCAAGTTCTGCACTTATGTCTCAAATGCAAATCCAGCAACATTAACAGAGTGGTGCAGGAGGCTCATAGATGCAGGGTTTACCTGTGATGTCTAGTGCCACATAGAGACTTTTTGCAAAGAAAAAAATAATTTAAAAAGAATAAAGAAATTGCTATCTTGTGTTTCATATCAGACAGAAAGGAGAGGAAAACAGAAAAGTAGAATAGTGTTGGATGGGAGGCAAAGGGAATCTGTATTTTTATTTCACGACCTCTCTGTAATGCCAAAGAGCCCCAGCTATGACCACACACACTTCAGGTGCACCTTATAGCACTCCTTCAGCACAAAGTTTTGAGCTCTTTTATGGAAACCAAATCAGTGATCCAAGGATACAATCACCCATTCTCTGAGCTGCTCTGTAAGTCTGCTGTATGCAGCAAGGATACCTGAGTTTTTCCTTTCCCCCTTCCTAAGCACATCCTTTGCTCTACAATGTTTGTATACTTTTCTGGCAGGAAGGAAGGGAGCAAGGGAGGAGCATGTCAAACACCTGTTGCTCCTTTGCTTCTCCTCCTTTTGTCCTTTCATCCCCTTCAGCAGAGGGTAACATCTGGATAAAGGACTTAAGTATTTTTCCAGCAAATCAAATGTATTAACAAAGAATCAAACATCAGGATTTACTGGTCAAGTGATCAGCTCTTCCTCTCAGCCTAATGCTTTACAGTATTTATGAAGCCTGGAGTTTTAAAAGGACAAGAGTTTTAGAAAGCTTTCCAGAGCTAAAAGTAGTGTTTATTTCTTCTTGGATAAAAATACTTCTGCGAATCTGAGCCTGTCCCAGATCTTATGCTCATTAAGTATTACGTCACTTAGATAAAGAACCCTAGTACAAATACTACACTCACTTTTTTTTTCTTCTTTAATAGTGTGTAGATGCACTGAGACAGAATCAGGTGTGCAAATGCAACTAACACAGAAAGAAAAGCATAACCTAATGAAAGAGGACCTCAGAAAAATACTGAAAAGAAATGAAGCCATTCCATTTCCATGAGGTGTGACTGCTGATGCTGAAATACACCCTCTACTGAAATATTACTACTTACACTGGGCAGTCATCACAACTCTTCAGCATAATCCTAACAACGGTGGGTTTCTCCCCACATGCATTATTTTTGCTTAGAAAGACCAGCAGCTAAAGGACTCCCCTTAAGCACACTGGAAAATCTAATTTCCACCTCAGCTTCTAGCAGAGCTCAAGCTATTACAGCTCAAGCTGAACATTTGGCTTCAAGTCAGCTGTGTGTCCTGAAATAGTACACAAACTGAGGATGAACAAAGTCATTGAGAGTATTCTGGCATCACTTCCTTGCTCTTGCTGTGACCATATGCAGAACCTCAAGGGCTTTCTTTTATTATTATCATTTTTTAAACAAGTATATTGTTGCCTTCAGAGTAGTGTCTTGACCAATGGCAACTCCTCCACCTAGTCTGCCTCGGTACTTCCAGTGACTGATTTCTCTTTGCTCTAGATGTCAGATGCCACAATACCTACTAAAGGCTGACTGAACAGATTAAAAGTCTACTACTGTTTGTCTTTACAGCTCCTTTCTATGGCCCACAGAGAGGTCCCGACAGAGACACCTGATAATCTGTGCCACAAGACCCCCCAACAACCTCCTGCTGTTATCACAGCAACTCGCAGCAGACTCCACAGCCAAAGCACGGGGAAAGAAAGGGAAAAAAGAGAGGAAAAAGATATCCTTCGGGTTTTCACTAAGTGACACTCAGAGGTACCAAGCGCCAGGAGGTTTGTGCTTCCCGTACACATACCCGTCTATTTTTGCCTTGCACCTCGTGGCCTCTCTGGAAAATGAAGCCAGACAGATCTGCTTCATCAAGCACTCAGCCCTTTCTGCCCTCGGAGGAGGGGAGGATGCCACCACCTCCCGCTCTCTCCCGACGAGGCGGGAGAGCACCTGCGGGCAAACGGGACGCGCGGGGCGCCGCCGGCCGGCCCGCCCGGCCCCGCACACGGGCAGCTCGGAGCACCACCGCGCCCGGGCGACGCGGCACCTACCCGGGAGGGCGGGGTGCCCGGCGGCCGGGGTGCGTGCAGCGGGGCTGGCCCCGGCCCCGCAGGGAGTGGCGGCCGCCGCCGCGCCCCCTTCCCGCTGCTCCTCACGGCGGC